>NC_065423.1:2552994-3177493 GCF_024362695.1 Pectinophora gossypiella
TCAGTTTTCGGTACGATATCAATTACACCCGATACAAGTACGTACAGGTGTTAGTGACACCGCCGTAACGAATACTAAGGGGGATGAGTCAGACTATGATTCTGAGTTTGATATGAATTGTATCGTTGACAGTGACTCTCCGAACGGCGACCCTCGCTATGGCGAGTCTCTTTACTGCGAGTGGCCTTATTTTCCCTCTAAGTCGAGCGAGTTTTGATCAAGTGGAATTTCTTGTCGTAAAATTCATGAAAAAGTAATTGAACTGTGCTTTTTAAATTATTTTAGTTCCATGCTCTTGCGACGGAAAATTCCACTTGATATCAACTCAGAATCATGGTCTGAATCATCCCTCAAGGTTTTCGTTACGATGAGCCTATCATAGTTTTCGTAAAGTACCTACTTAAGTAGTGGTATAATTTAAAAATGTCATAATTAAAGCACATAGTAATGGGTTCTTACCGCGTTTAAATGGAGATATGATACTCCCGATATAACCGCGTAAACTTAAAACAACGTTTAAAAATGTCATGTGTAAGAATCATTTATTGTTCATGAATTTGTTACTAACACAGAACAAGAGTAAGTACTCGTATATTTTCTGTCTTATGTATTATGCGATTTGTTACGTTTTTGTTTGTGTACTTAATTGTACTTTTGAACTTGGATTTAAACAGAGTTCGATTTTTGTATTTTTAATTTTAAACATTCCATCCAGTGACATGCCGCGTTCAATGCTTCTGATGACGTGATCGGAAGTTTTCAAATTAACAACATAAATCGGCCTTATACATAAGATCATTAACACATGTGTTCTGTAATAGTGATTATAATTCTATATAAAACTGAAAATTATAACAGTGTGTACGATGCGGAAGAATTAATTGTGGTCTGTTTTCAGCTATAAAAATATCGATTTATTTGATTAATTATATGTACCTCTTTGTCATTATTATATTCTTGGTTATGGAAAAATACAAGGTACCTACTTCCAGACGGTTAAAAGTATTTAAGTATTCAAACTCTTTTTACAATTAGAACTTATTTTATTTGTACATAATTTGGTTGCAAATTACACCGCAACAGAATAATAAATACTTAACTATAAATAAAATAAAAACTTAATTAAAAACAAAAGAAGAAAGTTTAAACTTTATTTGCTAACAGCCAATGAATTTGAAAACATGAATTTTGAATTACAGACTGAAGACTTTTATACTGTTTCGTCGCTTACCGAAAAACTGTCTGATAGCTAAGGTGTCTGACAGTAAATCTGCCAGATAGGCGAGTGGTGTAACAGGATATTGCATTCTTAGTAGTACCCGCAACCGCAGGAAGGCTTTTTAGCACATCCACAAGACGGAGGGGGTAACGGTTTAGGTTCCAACGTGATTGGTACAGGGGCTGGTACCATGTACGCGTTCATGGGGATACTTGGTGGAGCGCAGGGTGGAGGAGGAGGGGCACAGGAAGAAGAACACGACGGGGGAGCGGGGGGCACTAGGGAGATAACTATGGGAGCAGGAGCAGGGGCTGGAGCCGGTGCTGGCAGGTACATCGGAGCTGGCGGATATAAAGGTGCTGGCGGAGCGGCACATGCTGGGGCAGCCGGCCGGTACAGCGGAGCGGGGGGAGGAGCGGGCGCTGGCAAGTACTGCGGAGGCGCTGGGGCCGGTAAGTACATTGGCGGAGGCGCGGCCGCGGGGAGGAGCAGCGGCGCGGGTGTTGGGGTCGGCAGACACACTGGAGGCGGTGGAGCGGGCAGACACAGCGGAGGTAGTGGAGCGGGCAGACACAGCGGAGGTGGTGGAGCGGGCAGACACAGCGGAGCGCAGGGAGGAGGCAGCGGCGGCGGCGCGGGCGCAGCGGCCGGCATCAGCATAATGGTCGCTGGTAGCGGCGGTTTCAACAAGTCCAACTTATCACATTTGTCACACTTGTCCTTCTTCTCTGTAAACAAAATAAGGATTTTATTATAAATAAAATGTAAATTGTTACTGGCAATAAATTTATTTTATTCTTCTTCTTCTTCTTTAAATAAGTTTTGGCTTTTGTTTTTTAGTTATTATAGTATTTTCGAGGTACGTTTCTATTTTATTTTAGTAGCTACTTCTAAGGTGACACCAATTTATGAATAAATTATAAGAATATAATATTAAGTCATGTAAGTACTTAATATAAGTTGTAGAAATGTTTATAAGCATAAATACCTAATTTATTTAATAGATTTAGTAGAAAATGTGATTTATAATAATATATGTACATACCTAATTTCTCAGCGAGCAAGGGCTTCAGCAACCTGGAATTGAATAATTAAGTTCAATATCATGTTTATAATGAACTAGCGGCAGCCTGCGACTTCGTACAGTCATGAGCAATATAATGTACCCACTTTAGGACTCTGTCGCACTCAAATATTTGACATTTAGTGAGACTTACAGTTCAATTCGTCAGAAAAGTTGATGTGACATGGTACCAAAGTGTATACATATTAATGCTTGTGACCGTACGCTTGGAGTTAGTTTTAACCCCAAAAGGGGGTTCATATTTAAAGATACAGTGACCCCGATTCCTGCAGACACCTCCTAATTTTATTTTAAGTTATACCCGTCAGTTTCTTATCCGCCGAAGAGGAAAGGGTGGTTGATTGGCAACTGTTAATTTTAAAATTAATGAATATATTGAATACACGGGCGAATAAAATAGGCATCACGCTAACATGCAACCTTTTCGACGCGTGCTGTCAACTTAATTCTGTCGAGTCATTGGCCGATGTAATTTTTAGACGGTTATTTTAGGTTTCTGCCTAAAATTGACGTGTGTTCCACACATTTTATGCCTGTCGATTACGCCTCCCTTTCTTTTTCAGCGGATAAAAATATTAGGTACAAAGGTGCACTTATCTCTAAAAGAGATCTCTTCAACTCTGCATGGTCTGAGACGGTAACTCCACTTGATATTAACTCAGAATCACGGTCTGAGTCATCCCCCTTAGTATTCGTTACGATGTCTTTACACCCTGTATATAGATGAGTTATTTATATAATGTAAATGTCGGACGATACTTACGAAGCCAGAACTGCTTTTTTACATTCCTTCATTTCCTTGAGGGCCTCTATCTGTAAACATAAGAACATCAGCACAATGAGAAATGGGAGCCATCGGTACAGCAAAGCAGGACGGAAGGGTCAAGTCACAGGGACTGTAACCTGGAACCTGACAGAGGGCAGCAGTAACTGTCAGTACTATTCAGAGGCTTCACTTGCTTCAAACAGAATACTGCAGGTCGGAAGGCTAAAGGTAAACCACTGCCCTAAAGGGGTAAACCCTGCTACACCGACAAGAGCGTGGCTCTGAATTAAATGATGATGATGACACTGAACTTACCAAACACAACCCCTTGTCGCTGCAAGCGTAAGTGTAAGTGGTGGCGATAAGCAGCACCCCGAGGGAGCACCACATGAGACGCCCCCCCATTTTCAAAGACAACACAAATCACTAACTACCTCCTCCTGACGCCGCCACCACTATTTAAAGATAATGTGTTGTCACCTTGTCTACGTGAGCTTCTAAAACCGCCTTAGAATTCATTTATCGACAATCAAATTGCATCAAGCCTGTGATAAGATTAACATTGTTATCATTAACTTACGTGATGATTAAGGTCTATAAAGACCATAAAGTTAATTATTTTTCGTAATGTTGTCACACATGCAGTTTCTTCGTAATATTATGACCGTGTTATGTAATTCGACTATTATTATATCCTGTAGTAATGCGTTTCGGAGGTGTGTGACCTAACCTGAATTGAGCTTTTAACTTCGCGGGTTGGAAGGTCAATTCAATTCCATTCTTGATGTATGGCTTCTGTGTGATCACAATTCTGCCAGTGTCACGTTTGACGGTTGAAAGGTCAGACAGGCAGTCGCTTCTGTCAAAAAACAACTTTAGGTAAGCGGACCGTGTGATAAAACAAAAAAAAAAAAACGAAATGATACTAAGGTGATGATGAATAGATTCTGTTACGGTAAGGGAGATATATTATAATCCTGAATAATAATAATTTCATTGTTATAGTATAAACATGAAGAGGAGTCCATTTTGATCGCTGTCAGACTAATAATCAACAGAAGCCAGTAAGGAAAATTAAAACTTACATGTTATGACGTTAAGTAAATGTCAGAATGAGGGATACGTTCCTCAAAAAAAAAATGTAGATGGCGCTGTAAAAAAATAACACACATATTTATGCACCTTTTATGTTTGTTTTTGGGTATAAATGATGAACTAAGTATAGAGATGAACTAAATATTTTATTTAAAAGTTATACCTGTCATTTTCTTATCCGCCGAATGGGAAAGAGACGAGTAATGGACAAGCATTAAAATTTATGGAACACACGTCAATTTTACGGATAAATTTCAAAAATCCACCCAAAATTTTATAATGACCTATACTCGACAGAATTAACTTGATAGAACATGTCAAACGGGTTGCATACCAGCAAGATGCTTACTTTATTCGCCCGGGTTACTTTCCGTCACTTTCCTTTTCGGCGTATAAGAATATGACAGGTATATTAACTTAAAATAAAATTAAGTTCTTGCAGGAATCGGGGCAACACACTGTTTAAAAAGTACTTACAAGAAATTTTAACTTCTCCAATAACAAAATAGGTAATAATCTTAATAATTAATGTTAATGTTGGTAATGAATGTTATTCTTTTTTTATCTAACTTTAATTCCTACTATCTACGTATATACCTACTAATTGGCAGGCAACATACATACATAAACTCACGCCTATTTCCCACCGTTGTAAGCAGAGACTATGGTCTTTATTGGCAGGCAACTTTATGTATATTTTATTATCTACCTATTTATTTATTATTGGTTTTATTTACATACATACATACATAAACAGCCTATATACGTCCCACTGCTGGGCACAGGCCTCCCCTCAATCAACCGGAGGGGGTATTGGTTTTGGTATTGGTTTTATTTATTTTAATATTTTTATTATTACCAGGTACGAGAGTGGGCGGTATTTTAGACTGACCTGCAGTGTTTGTACTGACTAATGTATTTAATTACTATTATTAAAATAAATTAGCCATTTATTTTATTATTGTAAGTATGTGTATATCTATTGTTGATGCACCATAATAAATAAATAAATAAGGAACGGAAACATGGATTCTTGAATTACTTAATTAGGTAGACATATTGTTTTCTAATGATATTGTTTGATTGTTCGAATAATGTATATGGACCTTGTATGTTAGGTTAATCTAAGCACCTCTCTAGGTACTTATATAAGGTATTAATACTAAGTTATTCTTCTTCTCGTGTGGGTTGTGAGGTGGAATACCAACCTCATCAACAACCATCAGGATTATTATTAAGCCTAGATTTTTGTAATTTGTCCCCACCGCGATTCGAACCCGGGTCTTCCGGATCGTGAGCACAACGCTCAACCACTGGAGCACAGAGGCTAGGAACTTGTTAACACACCCAGGCACAACACATCTTCCATCCATTATTATTCTGATCAAAATAAAGAGAACAAATAAGTATGGTAGGAACATTATTCTATACGTATCTAATTCAAATATCATCATCATCAGCCCATTAACATCCCCACTGCTGGGGCACGGGCCTTACCTATGGATATGGATAGGGAGATCGGGCCTTAAACCACCACGCGGGCCCAGTGCGGATTGGTGGTTATTAACGACTGCTAATGCAGCCGGGACCAACGGCTTAACGTGCCTTCCGAAGCACGGAGGAGCTCGAGATGAAAACTTTTTTTTGAGGTCACCCATCCTATGACCGGCCTTTGCGAAAGTTGCTTAACTTCAACAATCGCAGACCGAGCGCGTTTACCGCTGCGCTCGTGAGAGGCGAGCTACTTTAGCCTAATAAATTGTATAAGTAACATAATGATTAAGTGTGGCTTATATAAAATACCCACAGTATGTAATATTAATTTAAATAAAGAATTTCCAAAAACAAAATGTATGTATGTACGGTCACGAGCATTAATATGTACGGTACCATGTCACATTAACTTTTTTGACAAATTGAACTGTAAGTCTCACTAAATGTCAAATATGTTAGTGCGACAATGGCCCCGATTCCTGCAGACACCGCCTAATTTTATTTTAAGTTATATCCGTCATTTTCATATCCGTCGAAAAGGAAAGGGACGGATGATTCACAGCTCTTAATTTTAGGAAGAATGAGTAAATGAATGAATAACCCGGCCGAATCAAAAGGTACGTCCCTGGTATGCAATCCGTTTGACGTGCTGTCTACTTAACTGTGTCGGGTTATTGACGGATGTAAAATTTTTAGACGGTTGGTTTAGATTTGTGCTTAAAATTGACGTGTGTTCCATAAATTTTATGCTTGTCGATTACCCGTCCCTTTCCTTTTCGGCGGATAAGAAAATGACAGATATAACTTAAAATAAAATTAGATGGTATTTACAGGAATTAGCACCAAAGTCCTAAAGTGGGTACATTATATTGCTCACGACTGTATGATGGGATTGAATATTGTTGTTTACTGATCCGTCATAACATGTGGCGACGGATGTAAAAGTACACCTTATTTGTGAGTGTTTAATGTTTGCTAATGCCTTTTGTGTTGCGTAACGTGACCAATCATTTTATATAGAGATAGCGGCTCATTGTTTGGTAAATCATTATAAAGTCAAACGCGCCCACTAAAGGGTTAAAGGTAAAATAGCGGTGAATGATGGTGTCGAGTGAAATTATCATCCAGTATACATTAATGTGTTTATTATTTGTAAGTACAGTTGATAATTCTTTGAACGGTTTCCTTGCTGAAGTCGATTTTTACAACATAAGCTCACAGCCTAGCCATATTCCCAATTGGCGGTTTGACAGTTTTCAGATAATAACATAACATAAACAGCCTATATACGTCCCACTGCTGGGCACAGGCCTCCCCTCAATCAACCGGAGGGGGTATGGAGCATACTCCACCACGCTGCTCCAATGCGGGTTGGTGGAGGTGTTTTTTTACGGCTAATGGCCGGGACCAACGGCTTAACGTGCCCTCCGAAGCACGGAATCATCTTACTTTTTCAGACGATCAAGTAATTCAAGCCTGAAAAGTCCTTACCAAACAAAGGACAGTCTCACAAAGTGATTTCGACAATGTCCCCATCGGAAATCGAACCCGGACCTCCAGATCGTGAGTCTAACGCTCTAAACACTAGACCATGGAGGCTGTTTTCAGATAATTTAAAAAAATACAAACTTTTACTTTATTGCCTTAGGCCCGTGCTAGATTCGAACCTGCGACCTCACAGTGAGAGTCAAGCGTTTTACCAACTGAGCTACTACGGCTCTTTTATCACACTGTACAACACGAATCATTAAGTTCATTATGCAGTGTTGACGACACTTAAACACACAAAACTATTGTTTATCACTCACACTGTTTGGTACCATCAATTACTTGACACTATAAATCAACTGAGTTGTGGTTTTTCTGAGTAGTCTAAGCGGGTTCCAAATCGTGGGGCGTGAATTTTTACGGCGAGTTTGCTGTTCTCATCTCATATAGATATTGGTGCTAATTCCTGTAAATACCATCTAATTTTATTTTAAGTTATATCTGTCATTTTCTTATCCGCCGAAAAGGAAAGGGACGGGTAATCGACAAGCATAAAGTTTATGGAACACACGTCAATTTTAAGCACAAATCTAAATCAACCGTCTAAAAATTTTACATCCGTCAATAACCCGACACAGTTAAGTAGACAGCACGTCAAACGGATTGCATACCAGCGACGTACCTTTTGATTCGCCCGGGTTATTCATTCATTTACTCATTCTTCCTAAAATTAAGAGCTGTGAATCATCCGTCCCTTTCCTTTTCGACGGATATGAAAATGACGGATATAACTTAAAATAAAATTAGGCGATGTCTGCAGGAATCGGGGCCATTAGTTGTTATTTGCGAAAACCTATAATTGGCTTATTGTATAGTTATAACATAGTACATAGGTCACGAGTACTAATAATGTATACACTTTGAAACCATGTCACATTAACTTTTTTGACAAATTAAACCGTAAGTCTCATTAAATTTCAAATATGCTACTGCGACAGGGTTCTAAAGTGGGCACATGATATTACTCATGACTGTACAATAAAATAATTAAACGACAATTAATATAGGTACTTAGTTCAGGTGTTTTCTTTATGAATCATTGAATTAGCAAATTGTTTGCCGATGTCAAGTTTAGCATACAAAGCACATAAACAAGTCGCAGTTTATATATGAATCAAATTAATTTTACAATTATTTTATCGGATGTTTTTATTTATTTTAAATAGAAACGTACTGTACTGATAATGTACACCTATTGAAAAAATAAGTTGCCAGAATGTGTTGCTATGTTGCAATGGAATCTAATCTTCTTCTATCGTGCGGGTTGTGAGGTGGATTACCAACCCCATCAGCCCTGGTGTCAGGGTTACTATTGAGCCGCCAAAGGCCCCTGATGTAACGACTACTTACATCAGTAATTAGTAACCGGAACTTAACGTGCCTTGCGAAGCACGGATCATCTTACATTCGGACAATCAAGTAATCAGCGTGTAATGTCTAACCAAACTAGGAATCACAAAGTGATTTTTGTCCCCACCGGGATTGAATCGAATCGAATAATAAACTCTAGCTTAAAATTGTCTTTATTCAGTTGGTAACACGGGGTGTGGCGTTAGTTTTATGGTGACATGTCAGTCGTATTCTGTTGGCGTAATTTAAGTTTTATAATAGTTTGAATTGAATTGTATTTTGTTATGAATTTGTTATGCAGCTGCAGTAGACGTCTGTTCAGCTTAAAACTATTGCAGCTTCTCAACATGTATCTTAATACACAGCTTTAGCTTATCTTCAGAGGGATTTGTGTCCTTTTTAACATATTGGGCCATTATTTCGGCGATAAGCTGTCACCATACCCATCACATCCGTCTAAGGATTTCGTATTAAAAATGGTTGCATGCTGTCTTCTGATTGCCTACTTTTGGTTCTGGCTCTATCCAATCTATTAAGAGTTATAGACGTGCGTTTATGTATACACCACTCAATGTCAACAGTCTCCAATGTCCAGTAGTTAGAGCATTGGACTCACGATCTAGAGGTCCGGATTCGATTCCCGTTACATTGTCGATATCACGTTGCGAGGCTGTCCTTTGTTTGGCTAGCACATTGATGTTTTGAAGCACTTGATTGTCCAGAAAAGAAAGATGATGTCGTGCTTTCCCAAGTAGCAATCAAGAATTGTGATTAAGTCATATATGTCTAAACTTTACCTAAAGTGAGATTTATCCAAATCAAATAGGACTTATTAGGACTTCATAAATTCATTTCCTTCTTTAATACTATATAGTTTTCAACAAATCCTACTTTAGATAATTTAGAATACACAAAACCAAGTTAAGTATTCACAAAACTATTTAGTCTTATCTCAGCCTACTGTTAAGTCTACAAGTATTCTTTTACTTTACTCAGATTATTTGAAGGCTCACTTAACACTAAATTGATTTAGTGAAGTATCAGTTTAGTCTTGTAAAGTAAAAATTGATTGCCTAGATATACTTAAGGCAATTTTTATTATTTGTTGCTCCTATACAAAACTGTTTTATTCGTTTTTGACTACAATAAGTAAAACATAAGAAAAGTCTATTCAATGGACGATAAAATCGAAATAGAAGCAAGCAGAAAGATGGATGACGTCCAAATAATAAAAGGATCTGGTGGTTTTCGAAGGCAGAATATTAAATACAGAAAATTAACCTCTGATAATGCACATCCCACTGTTTTTGTTAGCGATGCGATATCTTCTTCATTGCCATCATTTTTTTTTTGTATTTGTATTTTGAAATTTTTTTGGCAAAAAAATCGTAAGTTCCTGTTTTTAAAATCCGATCCAGCGTGTGGCGGCCCAGGTAGCTACGTCTCGCACAAATCTTCTCAAATAATGACTAAGCTAGTCTAACCTAGTCTAAGCGCACGGCAACACTACACCATGAAAAATCGAGTTTTATATTAAAATCTGCTAAGTTCAAATATAAAATTAGGTACCTATTAGTCTAATAATAAATAAATCCAATCAAAAACATAAATGTGAAATGAGAGCCAAGTTCAATATTATGATAAATGCTTTGGTTGTTGACTTCAACGACAAAAGAAGTGAGATCTAAATGGGTGCCAAGTTCAATGGTCAGTCCTGAAATTTATTTATAAGTAACAGTATAACATATCATATCTTCTTATAACATAAGATAATATATTGTAGCCTAAGGTCTGTCTTATTGTAGGTAAGTACATATCCTCGTAACGCGTGGGTCCTTTTAAAAGGACAAATTCAAAATTAAAGTCGACTTTATAGATTATAAAACATTTGAATACCTATTAAACTCGTTTAAGATTCACGTTAAGTTAAAAAAAAATATGCCAGTAAAATGGATGAGAGTTGTGTTGTATCGTGGGCAAAAAGCTGACAACCTATCACCGCTAAACACATGTTCCAACTTGCTTACCTACCCTTAAAGTACTTGTCGAATGTGGCATCAAGTGGTTTTATGATCACTTAGTGCTCTGCCTACCCCGATAGGGCATATAGGCGTGTTTGTATGTTATGTTAAGTTAATCTACATACCTACCACAAAAAGACCGGCTGTCAGTTTTGATTACTTACTGATTCTTATATCTATAGTTAGATACAGGCACTAATTAGGTATTTATGTTAAGCGTTCATGATAGAATCTAATTATTAAAAAGTTGCCAGTTTTTTTATTTTTTCCTTTATATTCATCTAATTACCTATCTGCATACCAAATTTTAACTCTAGGTCATCTGGAACTGGGTTAGAGTTTTGATCTATATAGGTCAGTCAGTCAGTCAGTCAATGATAAAAATGAGGATTTTAGGATAAGCTTATGAAATTTAGAACACTTATATGTATCTCACAAGTCTCAATATATGAGCCAAATTTGATACGTTTATGTGAAATAGTTTTTGATTTATGAGGGGGTCAAAAGTGCCTCCAAATGGTTTGTGTAATATTACACACGGTGCGGCTCGCCAGTTCTATTTCTTGAACTTGGCTTGACACGCTACCGCGTGTCTAGATACTTTTCTTTCTTCTTTCATTCTTTCTTTTAATAATTTTAAAATGTACCTATTTTTAACTAAGCTTTATTCACAATCATAAACAAAACATATCTATTTTAAGTTTTGTGTATGGTTAAATGCATTTAAAGTGGGCATTAGAATCGATTCCTTTATTTTTTTAGCTTGATAAAGACGTCGGGAATTAGGCCGCCTTTTTTAACAATAATGTTTTTGGTGGGATTAGAAACTACCGCGCACACACACGACGTTAATCAAATTGCAAGGGTTCTTCGTATATACAATATGCAACGGATACTCGTTAATTTTTACAATAATCACATTGTTTCCGTTGGCAATTAGAAGCGCGGTGATCGTACCTAATTTGCGTCAGCGAACCATGTAGGTACCTATGAGAAAGTATGCGCGGAGACTCATTAGCAAATTGAGTTTATGTTTGTTAGTTCCAATTGTGATAAATATTAAATAATTAAGTAAATCACATTCCTATCCAAGTAAGAACTCAGCATAACAATATTTTTTTATCTTCCACGAGTCGAAAAACTTACCTCTCAAACAAACATACTTTCCATAGGTTTTAAGCTTGTTCGATTTTAATTGTTACTTGTTACATAGATGATTCTGGCACAGAATAAACAAACATGATTTTACGACATTACTTTACTAAATCAAAATAGAGGATCACTTTAGATATAAGAGTTTTAAGTAGGAATTCACTAAATACTTTTTGTCTTAAGTTGGTATACTCCTAGACAATTGAAGTAAAATTTATCTTAACTAGTACTTGATGAAGTGCAACTTGACTTTACTTTTCTAAACTGATTCTTACGAAATCAATTGTTTCTAAAGTCTTACTTCATTTAGAAAAATATTACTTAACGCCATTTTGCATTTACAGGAAGAAAACATGTAATATTTTTTTGACAATATTATCGTCAAAAACTGAAGTAAACTAATATATATTTCTGTTGTAGTAACAATTACTGCGTTTAGCTGTCACATATTAATAGAAAATGAATTTCTTTATACTATATGTCACCATTTTTTTTATTTGCTGAATAATCAATCCAAATTTTATTATTATTTTTCTGGTATATTAAAGGCCCTTCTGTTTTTTAACACTTTCTATCGATTTTACACGAGAAACAATCATGCGTTTATAATTTCCTGTATGTGAAACGGCAGAATAACCTTTTGTTAAAACAACTTAACAAATATTTTAGACGCCATTTTCTTACAGACTTCATTTCTTGTGTTAATGTAAATGTTCGCCATTATATTCTAAAATAAAGACGCGTGAAGTAAAAATCGTTTTAGTATGACCTGAAGTTTAACTTCGTTAAGTTACAATTGACTCAGTGCAATTCAATCCTATAGTCTTAACTAAGTATTGTAGATATCTTCAAGTATACATTCTTGGTATTAAGTGATACTACAAGAATTCTAAGTTTAGAATACGCAAGAACATTGTCTAAAGTAGGGTTTAAGTCTGACTTAGCGTTGTCTTAAGTCTGTCTTGTATAAGAGTTAAAGTATGTGCCCACTTTTACTAAACTGTATCTTCAAGATATCTTGAGGGATATCTTTGAGACCTATAAGACTTATCCAAGACAAGGGTTTGATTTAGTCTACTTGCCTTCAAGATATCTACAATTCTCTTTTAAGACAATCTGTTGCTACTTGGGTTGGAAGCCATGGTTTACTAGCAAACATATTCCCCAGCCCGTAGTGGAGTAGCGTGATGGAGTAAGCTCCGTAACCCCTCGGGTTGATCGAGGGCAATCCTTTGCATTAATGTTTATGTTATGTTATTCGTCTTTACTCATTTATTATTTTAAATACCTACCTTTTTCAGAGTCAATCCACGGCTAGCCCCAGCTTGGGTCTTCTCGGGAAGAAGAGACCATCCAGTCCTCTGGTCATCAAGAGATTGGCCAGCAGAACTCCATTGTTACTCAACGTGAACACCAAATCTGCCGCCATGCTGCCCAAAGTACCAAAACTGCCGAAACCACCTCCTGTAGTGCCGGCTTTGCGCAAACTACGAGCAATATCGCCGTTAGTGAAACCTTATATAGTGCCTCCATTGATTCCTAAGTTGTCACCTATATTTTCTAAGTTTTTCCCGCCTCTATTTGCTCCTGGAATAGTCCTTCCTCTGCTCAGGCCGTCTCTTCCACCAACAATTCTTCCAGCTAACATGCTACCTCTCAATCCTCCTCCCGTTGTCACACCTCCACCGTTTCACCCATTCTTGTATCCACATTCTAAAATATTACCAATACCTTTGAAAAAACCTTCAGGTTCTGGATTGAAGACTATGTCTGCACCTAAAGTTCCCGCACCATTCTTTAATGGTCAGGACATCGTGAAGAAATTGAGACAGTTTAGGAGGAAAAATTGGTTGACAGCCGAAGAATTCTTAACGTTAAAAAATACATTACCTAAGTTTTTTTGAACTTAGAGTTCAATGATCTTCCTTTTTAGGTTAGGTAAGCGGACCCTGTGAAAAACGGGATAATGATAGGGAGATGGTGATGATGATGATCTGCCTTCTGTGATAATGACACGCCTGTTTATTTATTGTAAAATAAAATAAATTACCATAATTATTTATTACAAAAAGGTGTTTTTATTTCTTAATCTATTTATTAACTGTGTTTTCATATACATATTAACATTTATCATTTACATTTATTTATTTTTGTGCATCAACAGCAGTAAATACACAAACACAAAAAATAAAATACACATAGCGAAAGTTCCGGTATGCCTGCCAATTATAGACGCGCACAACACTGACTAAAATAATAATAAAATTTATTCTAATTTAAACTGCAAGTTATGAATAAGAACTTAAAAGTGATGACGATATAATAATTTATTATTTCCTAAGTGATATTACAAAATATAAAATGTGATGTGGTGTATTAGGGTCATAGTAGGTAAGTGTAATTCTGTATCTATGCCTACCCCGGTAAGAACATATACGATGCTACATGTAGTCGCCTTATAGTGAAAACCACAGGTACTTAAGATCCTTTTAACAAAACCTCGCAATGGACACTAGTTTCAAACTAACTAAAAGGTTGTACTTAATCACAATTTTAACCTGGAATGTAATTCTCCTTCGGAGTACCGACCTCACCAACCCTGGTGTCAGGGTTACTATAGAGCCGCCAAAATCCCCTGACATGGCTCATGTAACAACTACTTAATTACATCAGTAAGTAGTAACCGGGACCAACGGCTTAACGTGCCTTCCGAAGCACGGATCATCTTCCTTTCCGACAATCAGGTGATCAGTCTGTATTGTCAAAGTAATTTAATGTAATTAATTAAATGAAATTTAAGTTCTATTGAAGGAAAATACAAAAGATAAGGATCAACAAAAAAGTAAAATCATAATTTAAGCATCAAGATTTTTCAAAAAGGGGCATACGACTTTTCTTTTTTCTTTTTCACTATAAGGTGGCGACATATCGACGTGTAGATGTTGATCCTAACTTTGGATCAACCCTAAGTAAGTTTATACTGCTTAGCATTGTCCGCTAGAACGTTGAACCCTTTGACGAAGACATCCTTCACTTTGTTGAAGTACTTGATGAGAGGGTAGTAGAACGGGCGCTCGTCCGCGCGGCTGGTGAAGCAGTCGTCGAGGAGACCCCGGCGCACGCGCAGCAGAGACTTGTCCACGAACACGCTGCCCTGGAACACACATTACACAACATAAGCTCACGACTATATCCCAATTGGGGTAGTCAGAGGTACATCCATCTAAGTACCCTACTAAGTAGTGTTGTGTGTAGTGTACGGAGTTGTGTAATAACCCTGACCAGGGTTGATGGGGGTTGGTAATTCACTTCACAATCCACTTTTTTTTGACGTGACTTATTGATTTGCCGCAGATGGCATCAACTACTTGGCCGGACAAATGGGGAGCGCTGAAGGCTCTCACCCCACAATCTACACGATAGTAGTGTTAACCACGCCTCACCGAGCTTTCTGTTAGATCAACGTGATAGGTGGTCTCCGTCTATAATGGTCGAGCCAACTGCGTGTTAAGATTTTTTCAATTTAAATTAAACAACACTACATAACATAATTAAAAAAAAATAATAATAAAAAAACAAATAAATAATTATTAATTATTATTATTTGTCTTTTTGTCTTAGTTTTTTTTTATTTTTTTTTATTTCTGTAATGTAAGTTTGTAAATGTGGCGTCCAATATGGAAATAAATATTTTCTTTCTTTATTTCTTTCTTTCTTAAATAAAAAAAAATAAAAAAAAAGAATAAAAAATAAATAATAAATAAATAATCAGAAATCATAATCATTTATTCAACGTAACTATCATGGATAAACTTGTTGAAGGTCAACGTAACATTTTTTAATTTACGTCATTTCGCAAGTTGTTATGGCTGAGGAGAAGAAATGACAAGAAACTAATATCACGCCTGTATCCCCAAAGGGGTAGAAAAATAATAATACACACTTCCTCTCTTTCCTTGAACGTTGCAGTGTTATGTTAGGAACATGGCATAGGAACTAAAAACAAAATATGGACCCTGATGGGCACAGCAACGTTGAAGGGAAGAGAGGAAGTGTGTATTAAAACTTAACCTTTTTTTCTACAGTGTAAAGCTCCTTTTCATTAGCATTACTTTTGTTTTTTTTTATAAATAAGTAAATAAGTTTTAACGGCCTCTGTGGTCCAGTGGTTGAGCGTTGGGCTCACGATCCGGAGGCCCCGGGTTCGAATTCCGGTGGGGACATATCACAAAAATCACTTTTTCATCCTTAGTTTGTTTAGGACATTACAGGCTGATCACCTGATTGTCCGAAAGTAAGATGATCTTTGCTTCGGAAGGCACGTTAAGCCGTTGGTCCCGGTTACTAATTACTGATGTGAGTGAGTAGTCGTTACATGAGCCATGTCACGCCTTTGGCGGCTTAATAATAGCCCTGACACCACACCTGGCCCACACGATAAAAGAAGAAGAATAAGTTTTAGTTTGTACGATGTCGTGACTCTACTAGCTGTCGCATCGTAGGGCTAACAACACACACACACACACATAACACACACACACACATAACACACATACACACACACGTCTTATCTCATAAGTATTTCTCTTTAACTTTTATTTAAACGTTGATTATTATTGTTAAAAGAAATAAATAGATATATTATGTTTTTTTTGACATGACTTATTGTAGATTTGCCGCAGATGGCATTAACTACTTGGCCGGACAAATGGGGAGCGCTGAAGGCTCTCACCCGGTACAACGTTTAAGACAACAGGCCTGAGGGTGCCCAGTTGGGCGCGAACCTCGGCTCAGGGCGTCGTCTGAGAGGAAGAATATTTGAAAGAATTAATCGACCCTAGTGGGTCGATAGCGATAAGCGCTGAATGAGGGAAATCGTCCACCACGCCGGCGGGGTCGGTATCGGGGGATATATTATGACTACCAAAGTTGTAATAGCAATAAGGAAGAGCGGGGCTTCCTGACACAGGTCTTTACATGAGGCGTACTAGGAAGTCCCAATAACGGAGTTATATATGATGTACTATTTAAAGCAAATAAACTATTTTGATTTTTTACTATGTTACTTGCCTCGAGTATTCATGCTTCACACCAAAGCATCAACACACCACGCTAGTGAAATCGTGTTTCTTCACCTTTGACTTGATTAGGTACTAGTCGGAAGGCACGCGAACAACTAAATAAATGTTTAATTGATATTTCAATACGATTGTATTTATTTATTTATAGATACGGTGTTCGGTAAACATTCAACATTATCATACTTACCTAATCCAAACCAATGTTAAAGACCTAAGTCCCAAACTGTTTTCAACAGGCTAGTTTTTGTAGTTAAATCAGTTACTTTTTACTAAACGTAAAAACACAAAATTACAATGGATTTTGTACGAAAAAGCAACCTGTGACGTCATAAAAGTAAATGACTTATCTACTTATATTATGAATACATTTTCCTCTATTAAAATTCGTAAATAAGTTAAATAGAAAAAATATTTTTTGACCTAGTAAACTATCGAATTGTTTTATAACAAAATACAGCGCTCTTTAGTTTGCCACCCTCTACTTCTTCCACTTGGGGACTTAGCCAAACCAAGTTGCAAACGATTATGACGCACTTTATCAACACAGTTCATTAATTTTAATTTGTTTCATTATTTTTTTGATTTAAGCATTTATATTGTTTTAGTATTTTTGGGGCACAGCTGAAAATCAGCGTTGTGGCACTCCCTCAATGTCGGAGTGTCACAACATCCCTTCCCGACGTTCCTTTTTAGAAATAAGGTTTAATCAAGTTCACTCCTACTGTGTACCTATACCTACTTATATCTAAAATAAATTATTTCTATTCTATTCTATATCTATATAAGCAAATTTTTAGGATAGATTGGGATAGGTGGGTTAAGAACATAATATTACATAATACAAGTCAATGCGACTCTCCCGCGACACGAGTACAGGGGCTATATTTTTGAATCGCTCGCCTTCAACTCACGTGCGAAAATATTATATACCTGTCTCATCTTGCAAACAAAAAGTTTCAAAAATAAGGCTTCGTTTCCATTGACGCGGAGCTGTGCTGAAAAGAGCGGAGATGTGCAGGAATCGACCAATCACCGTGAGAGAGAGAGAGTGACAGAGCGTCTTCGTTTTTCGCTCTCTCGAATGCTATGATTGGTCAAATCCGCACATCTCCGCTTTTCTCCGCCCATCTCCGCGTCAGTGGAAACCTGGCCTAAAGCCCCTAATGCGATGTCGTGTGAAAATCGCCTTACTTTTTCATTTGTAATAGTTTACATTCATTGATGAAGTAAAGTTTTTAAGTCTTTGTCATTTGAACGAATACAAATGAATCAAGTACGACTGCGAGGTCAAGTTAAAAACCGTTTCTAAATAGAGTATACTTAATATACTTAGTATACTTTGAAGCGATAGTAATGAATATTCGAATGTCCGAAAAAGACATTACGAAATTCAGTGTAGTTAGTTTATGACGGGACGATTTTGATGTATGCCTTTACGGTAGGGAACCCTAGATAGAGTCAATTATATACTAGTTAAAAAGATTCGGGGTTGGTTTTCGTTTTGGTGATTATCATTTATCATCTTCTTAGCGTTATCCTGTTTATCACAGGGTCAGCTTACCTAACCTGAAGATTTTACAGGTCAGGTTTTTTTTACAGAAGCGACTGCCAGTCTGACTTCCAACTCGAAGGAAAAATAGCCAAAAATACATGTACTTAAATCCATTTCGGAAGTGTTTGGCCTAACCTGTATAGGATTGGAAGGTCTTACAAACCGTCACTTTTGTGGAAAATCGGACCTGTCAAATCTTTACGTCAGGTAAGCGGACCTGGCCAAAAAGGGATAACGCTTTGAAACAAAAAAGTTTTGAAACAAACCTCTACAACAATTGCAGCTACAATCAGCAACAACACGAGACTTCTTGAGTTCATTTTCGAAATAGAACTTGGCTAATAAACACAGCACCACACTCCCCGCATAGAAACTGTGAACTAACCACTGCATACTACTAAAACACTCGTAAATTTGTAGGATTATAAAATATCTCTTTAAAATTAATAATCATCTGATTATATGTTCTATAAGCACGTAAGATAGATAAGCTAGTACTGAGTTTGATGTGATTTTACTCCGGAATGGCGAGAAATGTCACGTAGTGGAAGACAGTGTCATCCAAGTTCGTAGTAATGTATTTATTATGTTAATAAAACGGAATTAATTTAAGTATTTAAAATGAAAAAAAAGGAGTAAAGGAAAATAAAAAAATAAGACGATATTCTGGGGGGGCTTTATACATACACATACATACATAAACTCTTTGCCTATTTCCCACCGGGGTAAGCAGAGACTACAGAATTCCATTTGCTTCGATCTTGACACACTTCTCTTGCTTCCTCCACATTCATCAATGGCTTCATACACGCACGCCTGTTCAGAATAGATCGTATTAAAACTTTTCTAAGGACATCTCCAATTTGGTCATCGTAAGTCCTTCTCGGTCTTCCTCTGCCAGCCCTACCATCAACTTTCGCTTTATATACCGCTTTTGCAATTCTATTATCCTTCATCCGCTCTACGTGTCCAAACCAACCTCTAATATTCTTTATAGGAAGTTTAATAAAGGGTATCCAGGTGAAACCACCCAGTACGAGTCACCATTTTGATATGAGTCACTTTCTATGAAAATAAAGATCAAATCATGATTCATCATTTTTTGACATTAACATTCTTATTTAATGAAAGTATCAATAAACCAGCCTACATAAAGAAGAAGAGAAGAAAATGACAAGCGTGTTCTAATCACAAAATATAATGTTTCTTCCTTTTTAAATTAATACTTGCATACTTGAGTCCTTTGTGGTAAAAGTGAATAGGCTACTTGACAACCTAGTCAAATGAGATACTTCTTACGTAACGTCAAAACGAAAGTTTTCTTCGGAGTTTGTATGGAAATACTGTCCTGTGACGTCATCATCAAAAGCGGTCAAACGTCGTACTCATTGTTACTTAATTCATAAGTAAAATTCGAAAATAAGTCGAAAAGTAAAATGAGATTGTATTTTTATCATCTTAGACTGGCTTCTATTTCTAGATTAGCATTTTGACCCGGTCAAATACCCAATTATATTGAAATCTGTGAAGAGCTTGGCTCAACGCTACCCACGCTTGCAAACAACCTAACGAACGCGGTATTCAGGGCGTCTGAAACTGCTGACTGCACAAGTCTTCACAATGGGACGTGATCGTGTTCGGCAGTTAGCAGCTAACTGCTAAAATGACAGTACTGCAACATGAATCAATACGTGTTCTTTATACTGGTTCGTATAGTTTCTAGTTCTCGGAATCGTAAAAGGGTGAAGGACGTCAGAACTAGAATTAAGTAGTTTGTAATTCAGAACTAGTTGCGATCTTGTGAGAACTTGGCCTGTTTTGCGGTGAACATAAATGTGTTTTACAGTGGTTAGAAAGTGCTTTGTTGCGTAATTTCGTTGGCGTACAGTTTGTATATTTTTTAAGTGTTGACTACAAATATATTTTTTTATCTCATTATTACACGATCCAAAACACGGTTGAGCTGCGTGTGACGTCATATCACGTATCGTAAAATAAAACCTATCTGTCAGTTTTCAAGTTATGCTGTTTGACAGTTTCTTTGTTTATTAAAATGTGACGTCAGTGGGCAAAATGTCACGTGACCAACTGTTCGTGCGTTTGAAATTAGTAAAAAAAAAATTTTTTTTCTACTATACAAAGCTTTTTTGAGAAAATAAAATATTTTAAGAGGTATAAAAAAAGAGTTAGTAATTATTAAAACACTTATACGAAAACTGTGAAGTAGCTAATTAATCAATAAGTATACAATCTATAAATTCCATCTCCGAAATTTTATTATTTAGTATTTTTATTTTATTAAAATATTTGCGGCACCAAATATTTGTTAGTGTTTCAGGATCGAAGCAAATGGAATTCTATAGTCTCTGCTTACCCCGGTGGGAAATAGGCGTGAGTTTATGTATGTATGTATGTATTTGCGGCACCGGAATTAAATAACAAGGCGCAATCAATTTACCTTTCTGATAGTTGATTTATATTAGTGTTAAGCAATTGTTGGTATCAAATAGTGAAGTGAATAACACGTTTTTAAGTGTTATCAACACTGCATAATGAACTTTATGATACCTATACCTACTAATGTTAATACGTTTACTTGAGTTTCGTGTTGATCAGTGTGATAAAAAGAGCCGTAGTAGCTCAGTTGATAAAACGCTTGACTCTCACTGTGAGGTCACAGGTTCGATTCCAGCACGGGCCTAAGGCAATAATATTCGAATTAATGTTTGGATCATAAATTATTATCATGTTCTCCGTGCGCACGGAAAACATCGTGAGGCAAATCTTTTCCCGAGAAATAAGGTTCGGAGGTATGTGACCAACCTTAGGCTAGTTTTCCCTTCGGGGATTGGAAATCAGATAGGTAGTCGCTTCTGTGAAAGACGGACGGGACCTATCACATCATCAGGTTCTCTCTCTCTATTTAAGAGCTGCGCTCTTGTCGGTAGAGTAACCGCCATTCCTCTCTTCTTCCCGCCAAAACCTTCACCTCCCGATACGACACGACCTGCACCTTCTCTTTTATTTGTTTCATAAATGTTATCCTATCATCAGGTTATGTTATGTTATCATCAGGTTAGGTGAGCGGATCTCATGAAAAACGGGATACAGATAAAGAGATGGTGAATGTGTATGTTTAACGTTTCAAAGAAGCAAACCTCAGGGAGGCCTTAGCACACCCCTGACACTTCATACAAACAACCTCGTTTTATACAGACGTTGACCCCGATTCCTGCAGACACCTCCTAATTTTACTTTAAGTTATACCTGTCATTTTCTTACCCACCGAAAAGGAAAGGGACGGATGATTGACAGCTCTTAATTTTAGAAAGAATGAGTAAATGAACTAATAGTCCGGGCGAATCAAAAAGGTATCTCGCTGGTATACAAACCGTTTGACGTGTGCTGTCAACATAATTCTGTTGGGTTATTGGCCAATGTAAATTTTTTAGACGGTTGTTTTAGATTTGTGCTTAAAATTGACGTGTGTTGCATAAGTTTTATGCTTCCATTACCCGTCCCTTTCCTTTTCTTTTCTTTACACTAAATATCCGTATTCAGATCCGTATCCGCGGATATACATTTTTAACGATCCGGCACATCACTAGTAGTAATATATCACGAGTATTTATTTTTTCGGCCGAAAAGCGGCGTTTCGTGCAATCATTTTAGTAGGTACTAAAAATACACGTGATACAGGATGGGGGGGGGGGGGGTTAGTCTTGAACCTCACCATGTATCACCCCGGGGTGGGTTAAAATGCCAAAAAAAAACATTCCATGATTAATGGACGGCCCTTTTCACGAATTATCCTACATTCTTTTTGTTTTAGGGGCTACACATAGTAAACGCCGGTCAGCCTCTAAGGTTAACAATTGACTGTGGATCACAAGAAACGGTAAGATTTACATAAGTACTTGTTCTTCTTCTGTTAAGTAAACGAAGTAAATTAAATTCAACTTTATTGGGGTTATGTATACGTTTTAACAATAAAATACCAGACAGTGTTTCGAATTTGTCAGAAAATAAATTTTAAGCTCATATGAAGCTTACCTTCATCTCATAAATGAAAAATGCCTGGTATTAAATGTGTTCCTCTAGTTAGTAAATAACTTGTAATGTATACCCACATTGATTTAAAAGATGTGTTGCTGTTGCAGTTTTTTTGTAATACCTCCTCCTCGGCCATAACACGGAAATGACGTAGATTCAACAATGTTAAATTGACCTTCAACAAGTTTATCTATGATAATTACGTTGAATAAATGATTCTGACTCCTGATGGTTATGAGGTGGATTATCAGATGGACGTAAAATACGATCCTGGCGACCCGATTTCTTGAGCCATAGAGGCGGTCATTCAGCTCGCGTCAACAAATACTTCAGGACCATAAATGATTTCGGCAAAGGAAAACGAAAACATCGTGAGGAAACCCACATTTTCGAGAAATTCATTTTCGGAAGTATGTGACCTAACCTGTATTGGGCTGGTTTTCCCTTCGCGGGTTGAAAGGTCAGACAGGCAGTCGCTTCTTTAAAATACCGAACCTGTCATATCTTCAGGTTAGGTAAGCGAACCCTGTGAAAAAAGCAGGATAATGCTAGGGAGATGATAATGAGTAAAAGAAATAATAAATATAACATTTTTTCTGGTAATTTTCAGGATGTTCCACCAGGCGTGTTCAGGTCGAGACCACGAGACAATTCTCGAACAGAGGAGCAGACCCTCTGCTCTGTGATACAAAACATTCTACCAAAATCTGCCAACGATGGAAAGTTCGTTCTCATAGGACCAGACGACCAAGCGTCCGCCACCGACAACCACATTCCCATATCTATACCCCCACCAAAAGGATTCTACCCAAAACTAGACCCCAGGCTTAAAATCCCGAAACTAAAAGTACCCAAAATAAAAGTGCCGAAATTCAAAGTGCCAACTCTGAAATCTGTCGGCTCAGCGTCGGCACCACGTTTAGGTGCTCCGATGAACTTTCCGTCTCTTTATAAAGCAAGAGTTAGAGACGAAGAAGAGAGTAGTGCAGAGCGAATGGAGAAATTCAAGAAAGGAGTTCAAAAAATGCTGCACGTTGTAAAAGTTCTCGGCCAAATTGACCAGTATTTATCCGAAAGGACTAGAATAATTGTTGATATACTTTCAAAAACTATTACAGAAAGAGATTAAAGTGATTTAAGAAATAAATGTAAGTGCCTACTAATAAAAGAGTTGTTTTATTTTACCAATGTATACGTCAGACAATGACAGTGTTAGTAATATGGTACCTGCCGGTTGTAACAAAATGAAAAGTCGTTCATTTTCAATTTACTCGTAGACTCATCAGCAGTGAACTATTTGTAAGTAAAGATTATATTTTAATTATGACCGAAAAATTTAATATTTTATCATCATTTCGGAACCTCAGAAAATATTTAGGTTCTTTTCAAATAATAATGATAAAGTTTTCCATAAAAAGGTCCGTTGAAATGAAAAACTTTCCGTCTTAAATAAAAATAATTTATAAAATTAAGTCGGTGCTGGTGACAATTGTAAAATAGTTAATTTAATTCCTGGTTCTTTTATGTAAATGCTATGTGACAATGGTAATGTGATCGTATAAAAACCAACTTCATTATGCACATATCTTAGTTTGTGTTTCAGTGTCCTAGGATCTAGGCGGCTGTTCTGAAGTGTCTATCAACATCCATAAAGTCTGGTAGGAAGTGCAAACATAATTACTTTATTTAATATTACATCAGAATTTAAACGTTCAGTCTTTTTGAAGTAAAAGCTTACGTCATGTCCGTGTTTTGAGTGATTTTTTTAAAGTGTTTTTTCTTCGTATTATCTTCTAAAGTGTTTGGAAACTTAAATGAATTGACAATTAATATAAATTGATTTAAAATTATACATAGCCTTAAATTTCATTTCATTTCGTATTGAATCTAATTATACGGTGCGCTGATTCGAAACTGGGTACCGGACGGAAAGAGTTATTATTTTTCGTAAGTGCAGTTTTCACTGACATAGTTGGCTCGACCATTATAGACGGGGATATATCTTACCACCTATCAGGTTGGTCTAAAATCTCGGTGAGGCGTGGGTACCTAGCTTATCTTGCGAGGGATGTACCTCTGACTACTCCAATTGGGATATAGCCGTAAGCTTATGTTACGTCATTATCACGTGCACAGCGGTGAAGGAACCCAAATTCCCAACAAATGCGTTTCGGAGGTATGTGACTTTACCTGTATTGGGGTGGTATTCCCTTCGCGGGTTGGAAGGTCAGACAGGCAGTCGCTTCTATAAAAGAGCTCATAAAAGAGTGGTTGTTTAAGAACATATTCTATGAATTTAATGAATTTCTTTGCTATAATAATGTATACACTTAATTAATGTACTTACCAATGATGATGATCCATTTTCCAAAACCTGTCATCTGCGCAGGACATATTTAAGTGCGTAAGCGCGCGCGCATACACAGACGCACTCTCTCGTCCGCCCACTCATTAATCCGATGGAACGGATAGCCGCTACGACCGGAGGAGTGTTGGGATGCAGTGACTTACCAATGACATGTAGCTTACGTTACCAATAAAGATTTGTATTTGTAAGGAACCGGACCTGTCAAACCTTCAGGTTAGATAAGGCGACCCTGGATGACGCTAGGGAGATAATGGTATTGGCTACTCGGCCGAAGCATGGTGCAAGTGTAATGTACATATACCTGTGGTAACCCGCTTGAATCAGCTTATGACTAGGAAGTAATGACAAAAACAGACAGAGTCGCACGAGTTTATAATGAATAAAAAAAGTAATTTCAAAAAATAAATCGGCTTTAATATCTGTGCTTACCTAAATATAAAAAAAATTCATTGTATATCAACTCAAAATCATAGTCTGAATCATCCCCCTCAGTATTCGTTACGATGTCACTAACACCCTGTATCCAATGTATGACCGCGTGGGGCCCAGGCAAATAACGTTAGGTTGGTACTTACCCAAGAAACACGCAACACACATTCGTCCGAATTACGTAATATGACCCTGACGACCCTATTAAGTATTCCGAATCCAAATTCAAAATAATTCAACTCTATCATTCGTTGATTATAACTTACGTTCAGTTGGTTACTATTACGAGTAGCCATAGAGGCGAACAATCAGTTCGCGACGGCCGTAATGACGGACTTTACAGGCTTCATTCCCCAAAAACATTATAGATGGCGCTGTCTAGATTAACCGTAATAATTACCTATTTTCTCATTACTATCGGGTACATAATTATTCAACTAGTAATATACGATCCCGACGACCCGATTACTCTAGCCATAGAGGCAGCCAATCAGCTCGCGATAAACACTTCAAGACCCCGATACTCCGCCGGCGTGGTCGACGACTTCCCTCAATCAGCGCTTATCGCTATCGACCCACTAGGGTCGATTAATTCTGTCAAATATTTTTCCTCTCAGACGACGCTCTGAGCCGAGGTTCGCGCCCAACTGGGCAGCCTCAGGCCTGTTGTCTTAAATGTTGTACCGGGTGAGAGCCTTCAGCGCTCCCCATTTGTCCGGCCAAGTAGTTAATGCCATCTGCGGCAAATCTACAATAAGTCACGTCAAAAAAAAATATCAACAATATAATGTAATGGCAGAAGCATATATAAAATAATTGATGTTTGATATTTGGATCACATCATGTATAGAATTATTTCTACCTACTTATATTGCTTCTCTTTATTTCGATCAGAATGATAAAGAGTGGAGGATGCAATAATGGCTGGGTGTAATCATTTAATTATACCCAAAAACAAAATGCATGTGTCTGTTATCCATGAAATTAGAAGGTTAAATGAAGGAAAATCTTACCAGCGCCATCTATATTGTCTTTGAGGAACGTAGCCTCATTACCACGACGTTATATAACTTGATATATATCTAATCTAATCTAGCTTACAAGATCCCACTGCTGGGCAAAGGCCTCCCAACAGGCCCCAAAGGCCTGCTAACTAGATATATATAAAAAAATGTATTTGGAAAATATCCACAGAAACCGCCATGGCGCCGATACCAGACTTACATTCTGAACAAATCCATCCTGAGGTCCAAGTCGACCGAGGATTGGATGCAAACGCGGTGGTCATCTCTGGAATATCTGCCGCCATGCCCAACAGCCATAATATGCTGGAGTTTGCTGATCAACTCTATGATAAGGTAAGGTTTTTTTAACTTCTATAGGATCGTGTTAAACAGCCTCTGTGGTCGAGCTGGGCTCACGATCTGGAGGTCCAAGTTCTATTCCCGATGGGGATATTAAAAAATATCTTCAACACTTTATGAGACTGTCTTTTGATTTGTAAGGACATTGTTGCCTTGAATCACCTGATTGTTCCACAAATCATTTAGAAGAACTAAATAATAATGCAAAGCATAATTATGTCACAGCATTATGCTGAGGAAGATCGTTTCTTTTTTTTTGGACGCTTTCCGTTATGCTTAATTTTTATGTTGTTGTTAAACATGGAATAATTTTACTTTTTCGGACAATCAGGTGGTTCAAGCCAACATTGTCCTTACAAAGTGATTTCGATGACTTCCCCATTGGCAATCGAATCCGTACCTCCAGATCCTGAGCGGTCTAACCGCAACTCTCTCTAACAGCAGAGGCTCTTACCTATATATTTTTATGTATATTATTTTAATTTTTGTTATTTACTTACATCACACCCCGATATGCGCATCTGTGTGTGTGATGTCCGATGCCATACGATTAATGACTAAAGTAAAACCGAGGGGGTGAGGTAAACTTAGCTCAGCCGCTGGTGGGGAGCGGAGAGTTGCCGTACGAAGTATTATTCCTTATTCAACGTCAACATTTAAGTTTGTTAATGTGGCATCCAACATGGAAATAAATGTTTTAATTCTTTCTTTCTGATTATTTCTTTACAGAAAAACTTCCTGCACATTTCTAGTCCTCGTTGGAAGTTCAAGAAGCCAGAAGTGACCAACCACCACGGTATCATTCCTGAGTTGGACCGCTTCGATGCCCAATTCTTCATGATCTTCCACAAGCTCAGTATCAGCATGGATCCGCTAACCAGGAAACTCCTCGAGCATTCATACCAGGCTGTTTTTGATGCCGGTAAGACAATGAAGTCACTGGTACACCAGCTTGCTTCTCAAACGGCGAGCGCCGGTTCTAAATTCAAATTCAAAAATATCTTTATTCAGTAGGTAACATAGTTACACTTTAAATCGTCAATTTTCAAATAACGAACGTCTTATCCGCCTAAAACTACTACAGTTTTTCACAACCTGTATAGCAGGTTCGCCCAGGTACCAGACTTTATCTTGGCTCGTCCATTATAGACGGCGATACGACTGACCACCTATCACGTTTGTTTAAAAGAAAGCTTAATGACGCGTGGTAACCCACAGAGAAATGCATTTTCGGAGGTATGTGACCTAACCTGTATTACCTTCGCGGGTTGGAAGTTCAGACCGGACCTGTCAAATCTTGAAATTAGGTAAGCGGACCCTGTGAAAAACGGGATAATGCTAGGGGGATTATGACTTTTGATTTTTTTGAACTATCGATAGTCTTCTGACAGTCTATCACTAGTTATTTACCCCTTTCACCCGTGGTCCGATCAACATATTGTCTCCCTGGTGGGTCCATGGGTTTTTGTTACCCGTTGTCCTACCGTTCTAAACATTGATGGCCAGTGGGTCTGCGGGTAATTTATTTTACCCCTGGATCCAGAAATATGTCCCCCTGATTTTTTTGCACTGCATTGGCAAAGA
Organism: Pectinophora gossypiella; assembly: GCF_024362695.1. Taxonomy (NCBI): domain Eukaryota; kingdom Metazoa; phylum Arthropoda; class Insecta; order Lepidoptera; family Gelechiidae; genus Pectinophora; species Pectinophora gossypiella. Next base: position 2,581,155 of record NC_065423.1, read on the forward strand.
TGCATTGATTGCATGGGTGATTACTTCGATTAATACAAATAAAAAAAATGCAAGAAAAAAGTATAAGTAGATACAAAACGGCAATTTCGTAAGTAAAGACCTAATATTTTCCGAGGGAACATGTTGCTTTGTTCTCACTGTTTCCTGTTCTCCTGTTTGATCTCACTGGCTGATTTTATGTTATGTTGGTATTAATATTTTGTAGGTATTTGCCCGACTGAACTATCCGGGAAGCGAGTGGCAGTGTTTGTGTCGACTGGCGTGAGCGAGGCTGAGACGACTGCGCAATCAACTGACAATCATTTTGGACTCTTAGGGTAAGTACTAAGAAGCATTTAAGATAGACAAATACTTAATTTAGCATAATGGACACAAGATGAATGATGATATTTGGTACCTGACAGAGGGCAGCAGTAACTGTCAGCACTATTCAAAGGCGGAGGACGGGAGTCCTAGTACAGCTTTGAAATAGACTATTCTAAGTGCCATCCCATTAGCGTCAGACAGAGTACTGCAGGGCGGAAGGCAACAAGGAAACCAAGCCTTATTTTTCCCTAAAAAGAATGCTGCACCGACAAGAGCGTGGCTCTTAAATTAGTGATGTGGAGGAAGATACAGAAATAAAGACAACAGATACAGAAAGGCACAACAGGCGGCTTAATTGCTCATGCAGTAGTTTCTTCTTAGCAACCTTTGAGAACAGGAAAAGCTTCATTGATTAGTTTTACTTTCGTAAATGTCACGTCACAGCCTCCGTGGTCTAGTGGTTCAAGCGTTGGGCTCACGATCTGGAGATTCGGGTTCGATTACCGATGGGGACATTGTCGAAATCACTTTGTGAGACTGTCCTTCGTTTGGTAAGGACATTGCAGGCTTGAATCACCTGATTGTCCGAAAAAGTAAGACGATTCCGTGCTTCCGAAGGCACGCTAAGCCGCTGGTCCCGGTCCCGGGCTACTAGCCCAAATACCTCTACCAAAACGTAGTGGAGCAGCGTGGTGGAGTATGCTCCATACCCCCTCCGGTTGATTGAGGGGAGGCCTGTGCTCAGCAGTGGGACGTGTATAGGCTGTTTATGTTATGTTATACAATGTCACGTCAATACAACGTCAATGTGTAGTGTCTGTGTAAAACGAGGGGTTCTGTATGAAGGGTGCGAAGTGTGATGTGACTAATAAAAACATAAAAAAAAAATAAAAAAAAAAAATATTATCGAACTACTACATCCATTTGGTTAGTAACAAACTTAAGAACTATGTTAGTAATAAAGCTTACTCTTTCACAGATGCAACAAAGCAATGTGTGCCAATCGTATCTCCTACTACTTAAACCTGCGTGGTCCATCTGTCTTGGTAGATTGCGACTCTGCAGGCTCAGCAGTAGCGTTGCACAGGGCATACAATTCTATATTGAATGGAGAGTGTGAGGCTGCCATCGTGGGCGGTGTACAACTGCTTCAACAACCTCAAACTCCTTTAAATTATCACAAGTGAGTAATGTCCAGTCCCGGCAACATTCTGTAAAAATAAACTTTGGGCTGAGTTGGACCGCTTCGATGGCCAATTCTTCATGGGGATAGCCATGATTATGATAATCTTATGTAAAAAAAAACAGTGCCAATGATAAAAATAATGGTTTTGACATGGCAACGTTGCAACATCGTTGCAATTTGGCTAAATGAATAAATAAGGCCCGTGGTATGTCTCTTTTGCTGAGAAATAAGAATTGTGGTAAAACCGACCTACATAAGCAGGCATACAGAAATATTATTTAAAAAGCTGCATTTCATTACCAACTCGGAAAATAGAGAAGGCGTTTTTTATTTTTTTATTTTTTCTTTGGCGTCATGCGACTTGCCTATTTGCCATTAATGTAGATTTGAATGTAGAGGATAAAAACTTAGGAAACGTTTATGGAGAAAGGAATTTGGATAGGTACGAAATTTTGAAATAAAGGATCATAAGCTAAGGAATAAGGAATATCAATTTACTTACTTATACACATCAATAGGTATAAAATAAATATATTTAACTACAATTTAATATTATTTATTATGAATAAATGTGGCTAACAACTTATATTATATTTGAGGAAGAGAAGGCGTTTATTCTTAATAATAATTAATGATACTTTTTATTTAATTCTTATTTCAAAAAATTCGAAGGGTTTTTTTTATTTAAAATAATTATATTATTGAAAATCTCCGTAGAGTTGTAATATCTTTGGTAGATGCCGTGTTTTCATTTTTCTGGAGACAATTTATTTTTATTACTAACCTATTGATTTTAAAATTTTGGAATTCATTAAGCTTATCGTCTTTTGTTTTGGCGCCGTTTCTACGCACGCGAGTTTGATTTTTCTTGTAACATTTGTAAATTGAAAATAATTGAAAGTTTACATTTCAATTGGGTAGTTTCGTAGGTCAAAGATAAATTATGAAATTCTGATTTCCAAATAAAAACGTTTTATGTTTCTATTTACTTAACTTATTTATGAAATTTAATGAAGAAAAATGTAATAATAAGTGCGACATTTTGACACGTTTTTTCTATGACGTCACAGGTTGCTTTTTCATATAAATTCCATAGTAAGTAAATGTACGTTTAGTAAAAAGTAAGTGATTTGACTAGTATTGGAATGATCATTTTCAGAATGGTGCCTGTATGTGCGGATGGTAACGTGAAAAGCTATGATATGAACGCTGATGGTCATTCGCTATCTGAGGGAGTCAGTGTTATCTATCTACAGAAACACAAAGATGCCAAGAGGTAGGTATTGAATACATACACAAATGTGTAGTAGTTTTCTTTTGACGTGACTTATTGTAGATTTGCCGCAAATTGCATTAACTACTTGGCCGGACAAATGAGAAGCGCTGAGGGCTCTCACCCGGTACAAAATTTAAGACAACAGGCCCGAGGGTGCCCAGTTGGAGTAAATAGTACCAGAACCCCGATACCGACCCCGCCGGCGTGGTCGACGATTTCCCTCATTCAGCGCTTATCGCTATCGACCCACTAGGTCGATTAATTCTTTCACATTTCCCCCCTTAGACGACGCCCTGAGCCGAGGTTTGCGTCTGCCTGGTCATCCTCAAGCTTTTTGTCTTAAAGGACATTTTTTTCCGGCCAACTACGTAATGCTACCTAAGGAAAAGTAATCACGCTAAGTGATCGACGTAACGTGCGGGCTACGCCGCGAATCGTAGCTAACTGGGACCTGTAGCGTCGTAGCACAACTACGTATGATAATGAAGGATTCCGACAGACGGGCGGTTATATAACCGCTGCTATTGTAGAGCAATTTATTAACAAGACTAATAATTTTATAAATAGTTTTGTGGCATAAAAAACGATTTTGATATTTTCCAGGGTGTACGCTTCCATTCGCCACATAGACTGCGGATTCTCCGAAATCGGAGTTTATCGCGATCCTGAGATGCTAACGAATTTTTTCCGAAAATTCTATCAAGATGCTAAAGTATCTCCTTCAGAAGTAGAATACGTTGAAGGATTTGGGAATGGTTCGTAATATTTTGATATTATGCTGCCCTCCATATATTATATTTATGCTTAATATGTCCTCCACGAGAGAAGACGTCAGAACACATAAAGAAACGAATAATGATCAGTATCCTACCGTATTTCCAGCTGTCCTAGATGCTGACAAAGCGGAACTGGATGCCATTGATGAAGTTTTCTGCAAAGATCGTACAAACACATTAGCCGTTGGCAGCGTATTGTCCAACGTTGGATACACGCACGCCGTGTCGGCCTTGACTGCTATAGTTAAGGTAAAGTATCAATACTAAATACTGTTTATCGCGGACCCAACTAGTTGACCACCTAGTTTTACCAGCATGCAACAGATGGCGCCACATTCAATAATGCAGTCCTGAAACGCGATAGCGAAGTTAACACAGCGAGACGCAATATATACAACTTCCAACATAACTCAATCGGATCGTCGAACCCTAGTCACACTACCAACTGGTGACTTGTGTGGGTACTATGCTTTGTTCGGTACTCCATCTTCAAGCGGCAGCATACCGTCGCCGCCAAACTGGTAACCCCGACGTTGATACTTCAAAGCTACAGACTGTGCGAATGGCAAGATTCTGATGCACATGTTTGGGCTAGACAAGCTAACCCAAACCATTCTCTCAAGTTTTCAAGCAGCCCGAATGGTTCCAACTGGGCAATATTTACACATGTCTATGCCACGCAAAATCCGATGAGGTTGCGTGCCCTTGGGTTGCCAAGGTATAAACAGCCATTCATCTAAAAACTGGTATGGTATCCAGTGAATAGACTGGCAGGGTATCCAGTGAATAGGAACTGATTTTAGCTACGAAAAATATAGATTCTATAATAATTTATTTGCAGTTGTGCCTAGCATACCAGCGAGGCTCGATAGCTGCCAATATCAACTGCTCCAACCCCCGCATGGACGTGGCCGGTATCGCGGAGGGCCGCCTGCGCATCCTTACAGAACACGCGCCCTTCCAACGGACATTCACTGCTATCAACAATATGTCCATTTCTGGCGCTCATGCTCACATCCTACTGCAAGGAGAATACTCCCCAAAGGTAAGGTAGTTTAGGGATCCTTTGTGTTTTTTGTAGGCTTTCAATGACACCATCATCATGTCAACCCACACCACCACCACCGTGAGGCGTCTAAAATAAGAATTATATAACTAGAAAATACAAAACGATTATTTCATTTCATGTCAAGAAAATGAATTAATAGCATTTTTTTTTATTAATGTTTCTTTCTTTCTTTCAAAACTTACGGTTCCATGCGCTGTAACGAATATGTTATGAAAACCTGATTAGTTAGTGTCAGCTAATGCGATTGTCTTGTGGTTTGTGATTCTTATGTATAGGTGCTTAACTGTCTTTATTAGCACATTCGCGGCAGATGTTGTCATAGCCATTCGTAAATGCCAACGCTCTAGTCGACTCTTCCTTTCCAGTTCTTAATGTTCTCATTGCAAATAGAACTTCATCAGCGTACGCCGGAGTCTCGTGTTGCTCTAAGCTCAAGTTTGATGTTACAGAATGTTTCTCAATACCACACGGCCATGCCGCATCTAGTGCTGGCTTCAGGGCGACGGGAATCAGGAGTCGAGAAGATCTTGAACGATTTCAAAAGTCGCCCCATCGATCCTGAGGAAGTTGCTCTGGTACACAGTATCTTCCGTATGAAGATTACCAAGCATTTAGCGCGAGGATATGGTGTTTATTGTAAGTGGTGTCATTTTTCATAATAAACCGTTACCTCTCTCTGGGCGGCTCAATAATAACCCTTACACCAGGGTTGATGAGGTTGGTAATCCACCTTACAGCCCACGCTATAGAATAATGCTTTTTCTTACAAGTAGGTAAGTACCTACAATTGCATGCATGTTAGGGTATGGCCAGCTGCCGAGTGAGAGCCGACAGCGCTCCCCTTGTACGCCAAGGCAGAGACTGTCATTCGAGGCAAATCTGCAATAAGCCAAAAAAAGTAATATTATGGTGGGACACACCTGTATAAAATAATAATAATATAACAGTTTATTGCACATTCTCTTCCAAGCAACCTCCAGCTGAGGAAATAGGGTCAAACATTGATTTGTTTCACTTTTTGATCTCGGTTTCACCAAATTTTAATGCTATTATATTTATATTTTTTCAGCTATGAACGAAGAAAATAACGAAACCAAAGTGTTGGCTCAGAAAGCGGAGTACTATGACGAGCGCAAACGCCCGCTGTGGTTCGTGTACAGCGGGATGGGCTCGCAATGGGCAGGCATGGGCACGCAACTCATGCGCATACCCATCTTCGCTGCCGCTATTGAAAGGTAAAGATACATTTCTAGCAAGAGTTACTTTGAGAGGCGACATCCCTGGTGACCCTGCTTTTGCTTTTTTAGATGAATTGCGTCAATGTGGAGGGTAATTTTGGGATAGGGACATTCTGCACTTGAAAGATACCTCATTTAAATTAAGAGCTACTCTCTTCTCCGTGTACATATTCCATCTGTCTCTATCCCAAGCTAAACTTCACTATAACTTCTTTACGACTCTCTTTTTCTTTTCTTTTACATTTTTATGAGACTTCTCCCCTTGTAAGCCATTCTTGAGCATCCCTTTCTTTTCCTTTTATTTATTTATTTATTTTATTTTTCTTTATTAAGGAAACAAACAGCTTACACAATAGATACTTAAAGATATAAACTTATAATTAAACACATTAAGCCAAAGCAGTTTCCACCGATGTATCTAACATATATTATATTTCGTTGCAAATTGCGGTGAACTAGTCTATAAATTATATTAAGTTATACTGTTAGGCCCAAGAATTAAATTAATAGGTACAAAAAGAAACCTCTGTAAACAATCCCTCTATATCTAAGCATAGGGAAAATAATGGTTATTTTCGTGGATTTCGATATCATACTTCTCTAGATTCTAACACGAAGAAACCAGTAGTTTAGTAGGGATTTCTTAAAAAAATTAAATCTGTTAATAAATCATTAATTAACTTATATTTTTCAGGTGTCACAAAGTATTGCAACCCAAAGGAATAGATATCGTCAATGTCATAACGTCTACTGACAAAACTACATTCGATAATATTTTGAATTCGTTTGTTGGTATAGCAGCTGTTCAGATTGGACTGACCGATGTTCTGAAGGCTATTGGTTTAGTTCCAGACAACATAATAGGTTAGTATTTAAAACTATATATCGAGACTTTAAATATGTGTAATTTAAACCATATAAGTGCTAAAGATACTAAACCAGTATTTCGGAAACGGTAACGGCCTCCGTGGTCCAGTTGAGGTTGAGTATCGGGCTTACGATCCGGAGGTACCAGGTTCAAATCCCGGTGGGGACAAAGTCATACCAAATCACTTTGTGATCCCTAGTTTGGTAAGGCCATTGCAGTAGTAAGATGATCCTTGCTTTGTGCGCGTATCGTTAAGCAGTCGAACCAATTAGTCGTTACATGAGCCATGTCAGGGGCTTTTGGCAGCTCAACACCAGAATTGATGAGATTAGTTATTGACCTCACAAACTACACGAGAGAATAAGAAGTAGGTATCTAGTACCAGTTGTGAAGAGCGCTCCTCACAAAATATTGGCATAATCTTTCCAGGTCACAGTGTGGGAGAGTTAGGTTGCGCGTATGCAGACGGATGTCTGACTGCTGAGGAGATGATCCTGATGGCGTACAGCCGTGGTCTGGTATCCGTGCAGACACCCTTCATCAGAGGGTCCATGGCTGCTGTCGGGGTTGGATTTAAACAGGTTCGTTATAACTTTAAAGTTATTTCAGTCACAGTTGAATGCAAGAGTAGAGGGCAGACAAATGCTTTGGTTGGAGATCAAAAGCCCAGAAGTTGAACACTTTAAACTAGAATTTAAAAAATATATTCTCTAGTCACTATAATGGAGTAGGAATCTACGTGTTTATTGTATTTCTTTAAGTCTTGCTCATAATCTGGATAAGGTAATTTGCGGGAAACTCGGTATTGGCGTCTTACGATTAGAGATATACAGGGTAGATTATATACAGGGTGTTAGTACCATCGTAACAAATATTGTGGGGGATGATTCAGCTCATGATTCTGAGCTAATATCAAGTGGAATTTTCCGTTGCTAAATTCATGAAAACTTTAGTGTTCTTTTTTTCAGTGCCATACTTTTGCGACGGAAATTCCACTTGATATCGGCTCAGAATCATGGTCTGAATCATCCCTCAAAGTTTTCGTTACGATGTCACTAACAACCTGTGTTATTATACCAGTCCATGACCTTTAGTTTTTTGATTGTATAATCCTCCGCATAATATTACCTAGTTTTGGAAATGCCCATCCAAAAACATGGCTTTTTTGTCAAGAAATTTTTTTTTATCTTTTTTTCATCATCATAGCTATACGTTCTATATAATGGCCGCCGATATTTGCTCGCATTTTCCTAGGTAATTACGCAATATTATTCATCAGTATATCAGTCTCTTGAATGATTAGCAGTGTAACACTTGATATCATATTCACCTCTACCTGTGCCCCAACATTCCACTTTTCTTTCGGTGCCACTTCATTAACTAAGGTTATCTTTTATTTATAATTACGCAGATTTCGAAAATGGTTCCACCTGAAATAGAAGTTGCTTGTCACAACGGTCCCGAGTCCAGTACTATATCAGGCCCTGCTGAAGCTATGAAGACATTTGTGGCGACTTTGACAGAACAGAATATCTTCGCTAAGGAAGTACCTTGCTCCAACATCGCATATCATTCACGATACATCGCTGAGGCTGGTATGTACTCTATGCTTTTGTTTTAATAAAAATAATGACTAAGTTCCCTGATACTAACCCCACTGACGTGGTCGAGGATTTCCTTCATTCAGCGCTTACCACTTAAATCTTTCAAATATAATCCTGTCGGACGACGACGCCCTGAACCGAGGTTAGCGCGCTACTGGATACCCTCAGGCCTGTTGTCTTAAATTTTGTACCGGGTAAGAGCCCTCAGCACTCCCCATTTGTCCGGCTAAGTTTGCAGCATATCTACAATAAGTCACGTCGAAAAAATAATGGCTAACTTGTTTTTTGAATTTATTATCATTACTTATTTTGCAGGACCGGCTTTGCTAAGTCTTCTAAAAAGTGTAGTAAAAGAACCAAAGGCTCGTAGTGAAAAATGGATGTCTACTTCCATACCTCAAGATAATTGGGAAGAACCACTCGCGAAATATTCATCAGCAGAATATCACACCAACAATCTCTTGGTAAGTCCTTGTCGTGTTTAAGCTTTGTCATCACGTCATCATAGAGGTCATTAAGTATCAAACTATCGACGGTTTTGAGCGTAAACTTGCAAATTCTTCTCGCATTGACGTAATTAAATGTATCATCTAATTAATAAATGTTGTTAGTGATTATCTTAATACTGCTAATGTTACTTGAAAAGCTGCCTTCTCTCTCCTTATAAACTTCTACTTTGTCATGCTCGAAAGGGTCTGTGATGTGGAACTCATATGTATCAACAACTTTTACACTATCACCATTATCATAACTCGTACTTGATCTTACATCATCACCATCATGTAGATAAAGAATTATATTGAATATTTTACTTCTTTACAAATGTTACGTTCATACAGAGTGTATTTGTTCGTAAAGTAAGTAAAGTATTTATTTTCACTACAAATAACACAATCTTATTCTTATTCATAATTATTAATAACATGTACATTAATATCATCTGTAGAGGCTGGAGCCTAAATTAGGATACCCTGTATTACAGGCCTCCACCTCCAGAATTACGATGGTTTATAACATTACCAGTCTATAGACAGTAAAATACAAAGAAAGAAAAAAAATACTTCTACAAAATTACGTTCGTGAAACTTTTAATTTACCATCTTTAGAGTCCAGTACTATTCGAAGAGACACTGCGTCTTGTGCCATCGAACGCGGTGCTGGTTGAGATCGCGCCACACGGACTACTGCAGGCTATCCTCAAGCGCTCCCTACCGGAGTCCTGCCGGAATATCGCACTGACGCGTAGGGGACATGCCGATAACGCCTTCCTAGTGCTCGATGCTATCGGCAAGTAAGTTCCGCATACAAGTTGTTTTCCGCGACTCTTCCTTAAACCTTAAATACACAGTTTGAAGATTTCTATTGCAAATGCTGCTCATAATTTTAACGTAAACAATTGCAAGATGTTGGTTGAATCTCTCCACTATTTTTTGTGTGATGTGCGATAATGTTTGTGTTTTATGTCCCTATTTGTGCCACAATGTGTTTTTGTTCTGTAAGATTACTGGCAAACTCATCACATATATGTATTATCCATCTTATACAGGGTGTAAGTGACACCGTAACGAAAACCATGATTCTAAGTTGATATCAAGAGGAATTTTCCGTCGCAAAATAATTAAAAAATGACGAAAAATTCCAATCCCTCAGTATTAGATACGGTGTCACGAAGATGAAGATTTATAATAATACACTTATTAAAAAAATAAAATTTAAAAGCTACATCTGCAAAATATGATCAAAGTAAATAATATTAACGAAAATCTAAACACTTATTTTATGTTTTTAGAAACAATGAAGATAATATACCTTCTCTTTCAGTCTCTACATGGAAGGCTACGATATGGATGTGAGCGCTCTGTATCCAAAAATCAACTACCCTGTGTCGACTGAGACACGACCTCTGGCTCAATTGGTAGAATGGGTGAAAGACGAAAAAATGTATGTATCATCTTCAAATTATATTTTCCGTGGCGACACTAAATTACTGCTCATAAAGAGAGCTTACATAAAGATTTTGTGTTAAAATTGTTATTGTTGTAATGTTGTTGTTGTATTTTTTCAGGCAAATATGTCATTTCTTGAACTTGCAAGGCACAAAGGTTGCCATGTACAACACAGTCATATCTAAATACGACGAAGAACATGAATATTTGTCAGGAAATGTCGTCGATGGTTCGTACCCTATTATTAATTTATACTCGTTTTAAATCTGCTGTTTGGAAGCTAATAAAATGTTAAATGTTACTAACAACGTTTGGATTTAAAATGATCATACAATAAATATTTTATATATGATTTAAAGTCTTCCTTTTACAATTCGAAATTTTGAAAATCAATTGCAGTTCGAGAAAAGATTTTTGTTTCGCTTCCTTTTCTCCTCAACCATAACAAGCTTCGAAATAGTGGTACCTAGATTAAAGGATTATAAGATAGAATAAGATAGAACTAAAATAGAATTCTCTGATGATTCAACATTAAAAATAAACGAACTTATACTCTTGAATGATGTTTTATGCGAAACTTTTCAGGTAAAAGAGTGTTCCCATTCACCGGGGCATTGATTATGGCATGGGATACTTTAGCGATGACATTGGGTCAACCACGAAGACTATTGTCAGTGAAATTCAGGGATGTCAATTTCCAAACGCAACCATTGTTGACGGACGATAGAGCACTGCATATCAGTACTATGTTACACAGGGGCAATGGACGCTTTGAGGTAACCTTATGATCCTAGATATTGCATCAAATAACGTAACATAAGCTCACAACTATATCCCAATTGGAGTAGGCAGAGATACATCCATCGCAAGATGAACTCACCGAGTTTTCTAGATACCCTGAAGTTTTTAAAAAATATTGTATATAGGCCAGAATGAACAGGCACCTTCTGGGCGAGCTCGCTCCATCTTAGCCCTCGTGAATGCCTTCGGGCAAGTCTGGGGCCAAGAGCAAACCCATCAAAGGTAAAAAAAAAAATATATAACACTTCTTTTCTTTCATCAGGTATCTTATGAATTCGGCGTTATAGCCGCTGGTTTCATAAATGTAGTGGAGGTCGCTCCGGAAGAACCAAAAGATATAGTTATGGATGACGATATCTCAACTACTGTCTTAACCAAAGATGATGTGTACAAGCTTCTCTATGAAAGAGGTTATCAATACTCGTAAGTACACTCTATTTTTGACTCTTATTTTATGTAGTCTAACGCAATAAGCACAGAGCACTTTGCATCTATAATGAAAGCAATAAGTACGAAACCAAATCTTGTCCTAGTCTTGTCACTACATTTAACATTCATTAAAGTTCCACAACGTTCCTTTCAAAACCACCAGCAGTTCGGGACGTCAGATGACCTTATAACCCATATGAAAGAAGAAGTATAAAGTTAAGATTTTTGTTCCAGTAACGATTTCCAGAGCATCGAAAGTTCTAATATGTCCTTCAGTCGCGCTCAATTAGCCTGGAAGAATAACTGGGTAACATTCCTTGACGGAATTGTACAACTGAATATCCTCAAAAGAGAACACAAAGAAATTTCACAAATTCATCACATTAATAGCCTATATATCAATATCGAGGAACAAAAGAAATATAACGATGGTTCTAACATTGATGTTAGAACTTCTGAAGTATTTAAAATAATCAAGTATGTAAATGTTTCATCTAACAACTTTATTTATTTCATTTAATCATTTTAACATGTGTCTAAATGTATATTTATCTTTAAGGTGTGGAGGCGTTACCGTACAGCACGATATATTATTCAAAGATAAATCCTCGGTGTTACGAAATTTAGCCAGTTTAAAGGAACTTAAATTTGTATCCTTCAATGAAACTGAAACTGTAGATGTTGGTATCAACTTCCTTAATTGTATTATTACGTACTAAACTCTCCTTACTTTTATACTAATATAAATTCTATTCTTTACAGGTACTCACATATTTATATGTTTACATCCAGATTATAGTTGAAAATCTTAACAAAAATGTTCTTAACGTTTTATGTATAAATGGCTCAGATAAATCGTGTCTGTTGAAAGAAATTGAAAGTTATTTGGATAGTCCTCCTAAAATTCAATTGAATATTGTTTCGGTTTCAAAGGATGAAATTCTCCAAGTTGGGGAACAACAATTTGATTTAATATTTCTTAATGACGTTACTTTGGATAATAAGGTAAGGTTACATTATTATTACAAGAAATATTGAATTCAATTTTATAATACATTTTGAAACGATCATCATCAACTAAGCATATAATATTCAATTTTCAGGATATGAAAGCTCTCTACGACGTGGCTGTAAGCAATACTTTCATGATGAAGTTGAACAAACACACTGAAACAATATTCCCAACTACTTTCTATCGCAAAGTTTGTTCTGTAGTTGGAAAAGGAAACGAACATCTGGAATTAGCTAAGTGGAAACCATCAAATGTTTCGCCTATAAAAGCAGCTATAACTATCAGAAATAGCTCAGACCTGGACCACTTTAAAACAACTTGTGAACATTTACTAGGAAGAAAGGACAAACTACTTATTTTAACTTCATACCCAGCACCTAAAGGTCTGAAAGAATTCGTAAAGGAATGGAATGCCAAATTTAATACCTACAACATTTTCTTAGTAATGGCAAATAAGGTAGTAGAAGAAGACATTATGAATATACCTAGTGTCGATCTGGTTCTTAACATTTTGGATAATGTAAGTGTACTTTTACATTAAATAGCTGAGGATTTTAAATACTTAAATAATAATTTCATTACTTTTATCTTTATTATCAGGACGTAGATTATAGAGATAGACACCCTTGAAATTAATAAAATAAAAAGTCGTGATGAAAAGGAATGCGTGTTGAAAGCTTCCTGATACCGGAGTCTACGTTGCAAAATGCCGTCGGTTTGAAAGGTTAATTTGTGTCATTTGCAGGAAGGAGCATGGGGTGGAGAGTACTATGTTCCATTGCAAGATAAGGAAACTTCTGGAAACACTGTGGCTCTTGAAATTACAAAATTCGGCAACTTGAACTCTTTACAGTGGATTGATGAGCCTTTTATACCTAAAGAAGGTATTCCGGTCAAGGTAAGTGCAAAATAATTATAATAAACGTCCCAATTATCAAACAAGAACTTAAACTACTTACTTACGTTGTTTTAGGTTTACGCGGTTATTATCATAATTAAAACACATAATAACGGGTTCTTACCGCGTTTAAATCAGGGATATGAGACTCATAAATGAGGAAGTGTCATAAATGAGGGAGTCTCATATCCCTGATTTAAACGCGGTAAGAACCCGTTATTATGTGTTTTAATTACTTACATCTAACAAATTTTCCAACGAAGCTGACACTAAATATTCCTTACTTTTTGTCCAGGTGCAGTACGCTGGATTGAACATCATCGATGTAAAACGAGCTATGAATGTACTTATTGATAATCAAAAAAGTAGAAGGTTCGGTATGGATTTCAGTGGTGTTACTGAAAGGTAAGTCATTATAACTTACAGCTGGGGGGGTTCAAAAGGCAATTGAAGCAATTCATCTAAAGAAGCAATATTGCTTTTTAATATTTGTTGGCATTGCGCACTTACTTTTCATCTAAAATTGCAATATTGCTTTTTAGATGGATTGTTTCAATGTTGCATTTTTGGCAGTGGTTTCTTTAGACCATACTTAGATAAAGTATTAATAATTTTATTAGTTTTTAAATTATCATAACTGTTAAAATAATAATACTTAAGTATAGTATAGTAGCCATTTTAGTTTTTTGCAAAGGTTTCTATTTTATTTTTAAACTTACAGAGGCGAACGCGTTATGGGCGTGATCAAAGAAGGGGCAATTTGTGGAAAAGTCCACGCTAACCCTGAACTGCTGTGGCCAGTTCCAGACCACTGGAGTATGGAGGAGGCTGCCACTGTACCCTTGGCTTACTGCCTTGCCTTTTACATCTTGGTAAATGTTTATTTTATTATTATTAACAAATAGACCATTATTTGATATTAGATTCTTTTTTCATTTTTAATTTTTAATTTCATGGATGAATAAAGAATTTCTATTTTAACCGCCTATAAAAACTTGTGATTGAGCGTTCGGCTCACGAACCAGTGGTCCCGGAAAAACATTCCGTGGTCCCTAGTTTGGTTAGGACATTATAGATTGATCTGATTGTCCGAAGAAGTAAGGTGATCCCTATTTCGAACGGAAGGCACAAGCCCTTGGTCCCGGCTACTACATACTGATTACATGGCGGGAAAAAGATGTTCTGAAATCGACGTGTATAAGTTCAGGGTGTTAGAGACATCGTACCGAATACTGAGGGGGATTGTTTAGACCGTGATTCTGAGTTAATGTCAAGTGCAAATATTCGTCGCAAAATTCATGTATTTTTGAGTGTTTTATTATTTTTCAATTCTATACTTTTGCGATCAAAAATTCCACTTGATATCAACTCAGAATCATGGTGTGAATCATCCCCCAAAATTTTGTGTTACAGAACATCCGATACAATGGAAGAGTTGGTACACGGATATCAAACAATAATGTTTTTATCCACGGTGGCGCAGGCGCACTGGGTCAGGCAGTAATATCAATCTGTTTGGCGAATAAACTCAACGTCTTCACCACTGTTAGCGACATACATAAGAAGAGATTCTTACTCAAAATATTCCCAACTTTGCCAGGTACTTTTAAATTTATTTTGACATCAAGCGAAGCAGCAAGGCTACCAATTTTTCCACGTTCAATAAGCCTCTTATTTCTATAATTGAGAGGCAAGCGTTCTACCAACTGCGCTACCATGGCTTTATTGTTATTAATATTACTTAATGACTTACTGATATTAATGTGTTATATAATACGGTATGGATTTCTGTTATGTTGCAAATGTAATAAATGAATAAATAATATGTTTCAGCGGAAAATATTGGTAGCTCTCGGGATATTTCCTTCAAGGATATGGTGACGAAGAGGACTCAAGGAGAGAATTGCCTTATTGTCATCATGAATAATATTTCTTCCAGTGATCTCAGACAAGTATGACATCCTTGTGACTTTACTTTTTTATTGCATTTTTTGACGTGACTAATTGTAGATTAACAATTTTATTTATCTGGCGTGGCGTGTTTCTAATGTCAGATTGCTGAATATTGATAAAATACAGGGCGCTAAAAACATCATAACGAATACTGCGGGGGATGATGCAGCTCGTGATTCTGAGTTGATATCAAGTAGAATTTTCCGTAGAAAATTCATGATGTTTTGTTTTTTATTATTTTCAATTCTATACTTTTGCAATGGAAAGTGTTCTATTTAATATTAACTCATGAGCTGAATCATCGCCGTAAGTATTCATTAAGACGTCACTAATACCCTGTATGTTTGAATTTCAGGCAACCTTAAACTGTACCGCAGCGTTGGGTGTTGCTTTAGACATTGCATCCTCCACCCGCCAAGATAACTTCGAATTTGGAATGAACAATCTAACGAACGACCGATTTTATTACACAGTCGACTTCTCAACAATATTCAATAACATGAATGTAGAAGAAATTAAGGTATTTATAAATTTCATAAAGGTATTCCGTCGTCCTCTCATCCTGCATATAGATATGTTTGTGTCTAAACATCTCGTAGTCATCATCATCATCTGGCGCTTTTGATGATCATCTGAAACAG
This sequence comes from Pectinophora gossypiella, assembly GCF_024362695.1. Lineage (NCBI taxonomy): Eukaryota > Metazoa > Arthropoda > Insecta > Lepidoptera > Gelechiidae > Pectinophora > Pectinophora gossypiella. Next base: position 2,597,158 of record NC_065423.1, read on the forward strand.
ATGATTTATGAAGCGTAATCTAACGAGCATATCAAAAGAGATGCATATTTTATTTGCCCGGGTTATTCATTCATTTTAAAATTAACAGTTATCAATCATCCGCTCCTTTCCTTTTCGGCGGATAAGAAAATGGCAGGTATAACTTAAAATACAATTAGGAGGTGTCTGCAGGAATCGGGGCCATTATTACTAGCTACCTTGATCTCACTGCTGAGCAAAGGCTTCTTCCATGTCTTTCCGCGCGGTCCCGCGCGAACTCTGTCCAGTCCTTCCGATAACAGCCAAGATCAGCACGCCATCTCTTCCGGGTTCTACCACGATATCGGTATCCAATCGCAGATTATCATTGATGCGCGGAAATGTTTATAACATACCGATGTTATTAAGAAAGGTTTTATTTCTCAGACTCTTCAGCTGCTGGTTGCTGGTGGCATCAGGCAAGGCTTCGTTCGTCCTCTATCTCGCGTCACATACTCGCCACAAGACATGCCTCGGGCGTTCCGCTTGTTGGCAGCCAGCCGCCACCGCGGTCGAGTGCTCGTAGACCTGCGTCACTCTGTGCCGATAACACACTCAAGGTAACAGAACATAACATACTTAAAGTTAACATACTTAAAGTTGGAATAGCCACAAGTCATCAATAATACATCCTATCCTTATAAAAGCTTCTATAAAAAACCGGACCTGTCAAATCTTCCAGTTTTAAGTTTTGCACTGGGCCCGCTTACTAACCGGAAGATTTGACAGGTCCGGTTTTTTATAAAAGTGACTGTGCAACCCGAAGAGAAAACCAGCCCAATGCAGGTTAGGTCACATACTTCCGAAACGCGGGAATGTAGATTTCCTCAAGATGTGATAATTTAAACAAATTCGAAAATCATTCGTTTAGCTGGGTTACGCTGGGATTCTCACCTATGACTTCTCAGTGAGAATCAAGCGTTACTCCGTGATGTTTCTGGTGTATATGTAGTGTCCACTTTTGAGATTTGTGTTTTTTTTAGTTATTAGTTTGTCGTCTTCTGAGGAAACAAGATTTTAAATGTTCATTTATCTTTTTTTGCAGACCGGAATACTCATCAGATTATTCTCACTTAATCTTTTGCGATAAATCGGATCTTGGAGTTCAATTAGCCGACAGGCTAGTGAGCAATGGAGTTAAGAAGATTTACATACACTCCTTCCATACCTCAACTTATCTTCAGTTTAAGATTATGTAAGTTCATTTTATCTACCTGTATATAAATTCTGTATTCGTACAATATTTTCTCTCTTTCTTACCATTTTTTCTTTCCCAGATTTTATCGATTGTTTTCTTCCAATATCATCTGACCATAGATAAAGTATGTCATACATTCATTATAAGTTATGTACTCAGTATGATTTATTTTGAATAATTTTTTTTTTTTAGAGGTTGGCAAGAAATCGGCGTACAAGTCTACGTATCATATGGAAACCTAAAGGAGAATGATTCTATTGACAAAATACTAAATGAATGCAATGGATTAGCTCCTATTGAGGGTATTTATATCATAAACATAGATGCTACCAACGCCAGACCTGCTGACGATCTGAAAAATTTGGTATCCCATTTGGATGTGGCAACTAGACAGTTATGTCCATCGCTTCGGTACGTTTTAGTTTATAGACGATCTATGAATATTTGTGTCAATTTAATATAATATAATAATTATGACAATTTTATTTTTAACATTTTAGGAATTTTGCAATTATTAACGAAAATTATTTGGATCGTGAAGTATGCCTCAACAGGGTTCAAGATGGTTTTCCTGTAGTATCTATGGAATTGCATAACTTTGAAAAGGTATCGTCAAGTAGCTACACTACATACTTAAATAAAATCTTGCAACAAACAACTCCTGATTAGTGAATGAATCAAATTATATACTATAAACTAATTGATCAAATTATAAACTAATTGATTTTTTATCAATTTTCAGTTTAGTGACGTTAGCTTAAATAATCGTGGTGATATCGACCACAATATATTAAGACTGCCCAGTGCATTGGACGGCATCGAAAAAGCTCTGTCTTCCAAGAAACCTATCATATTAACATATGCAAAACCTATGGAAAAGAACTTCTTGGTTGACGTGGAAAGACTTTTAGGTACGTTGACATAAAAAAGTAAAGCACGCGGAGTAGAAATTCCAAAGTACTTACTAAGTAATAGATAATAAAAATATTTTTTATTTATATGAAATTCCATTTCCTTCGATTCTGACACACTTCCCTTGCTTCCTCCACATTCATCAATCGTTTCATACACGCACGCCGATTCAGAGTAGATCGTACTGAACCTTTTCTAAGGACGTCTCCAATTTGGTCAATGTATGTCCTTTTAGGTCTTCCTCTGCCAGCCACTTTATATACTGTTTTTTATAGTATATTATATTTATACTTATTTCACACTGTATAATAAAGTAGCTTCTCAGATTTTCGTTAGGATAATCTGTGTTGTGAAGGTCAGTGGTTCGAAGTTACCATGTATCATATAATTTATTATATTTCCACAGGAGTAAATTTAACAGACACCAATAATGACAATACTTCTTTGGAACAACTCGGTCTAGACGGAGGGAAAGCTCAAGAATTAAGTAATATTATAGAAGAAAAGTACAATGTTACAATATCTAAAGAAGATTATCTTCTAATGACTCTAGCTGAGTAAGTAGATATCTTATTGGTGGTTGATTATTGATAGTTGATTGGTAGTTAAAAAGGCCATATCGCAGCAATTCATCAAAAAAGCAAAATATTGCAATTTGACATTTGCACATATAAAACTAATTGCGCAATGCAAACAAATGTCAAATAGAAATATTGCTTTCTTAGATGAATATCAACAATTAAGACCCCCAGTAGTTTGATTTGAAGAATTGATTGAGAGAAAAATAGATTAATTTATTGTTATATTTTTTCCAAGGTTGAAAACACTGCAAGAACAATTATTGAATAGGAAACAAGATTTGAAGGGACTCAGTTCATACATCAACTTCGTTGATGATGACGAGCTTATATCCAGTAACGAGATCGTACCGAAATCAACATTAGTACATACGTCGGACTTGGTAAGATATCCAGAGAAAAATAATATAAAAAGATAAACAACTTTGAGAAAGATTCAATAGCTTTGGGAGGAACTTGTGAGGAGAAAATTAAATCGACAATACCTGAGTCGAACGGGACTATATTGTCATTTCGCATGGACTAGATGTGGACGGTGGTGTAATGGTTAAGGCGCTCGTCCCGGCTTGACAAGAGATGCAGATTCAAATCCCGTCCGAGACAGTTTTTTACAATTTAATTTTATCTTTGTGAGTTTCCCTGAGTGAGTGCTATACAAACAAAAATCCTTGAAATGTATAACTATTATGTACATGCTACGTACATTCTTGGCGAAGAGTGGCTGCGAACGAATACTATGCACCTCTTCCGACCTCTTCAGGGAGACTTTGTTACGTTACATATCGTAAAAAGTTCCGCCTTGCTAAAAATATCTTTATTGTACACTGTTTTAATGAGTCTGTTTTTGTTTACAGTGTGCAGTCGCATTTGAGAACGAACTAACCTACCTCTGCATAGTGCCTGGTATAGAAGGACATCATCGTAGATTCGACACACTTTGCGAAAGGCTTAAACTACCCGCATTAGTCCTACAACCAGGAATTGATATGTTAGACGAAACCATTGAAGAAATGGCGCAACGTGTTGTTGATGTAAGCATTTACATAACATAATAAACAGTTTATATACGTCCCTTTGCTAGGTATAACCCTCAATCAACCGGGGGTATGGAGCATATTCTACCTCGCTGCTCCACTTTTCGTTTTACTAAACATTTAAATAACGTAAACTATGTATGTCACTTACATACATACATACATAAACTCACGCCCGTAATCCCAAATGGGGTGGGCAGAGCCACAAGTAATCAAAGACAACTTGCAGCCACTGTTGATACGAAGTCCTAAGATGGATATGATGAACCTTATGGTGATAAGGGATCAGCCTATCGCCCATAACATTAGTCCATCATGTTAGAGGACGCAATCCCTCTGTCGGTTTTTACGACATGCCCGGGAAGACAAGCAGCTGAACGTGTTCTATGTTTTTTATTTGCTCCCAGAACAGCATAGAAGCACATGCATGTCACTTAAGCAGATGTATGTCACTTGCTAAAGTAAAATTATTTTTCAGGGAATGTTGAAAAGGCTGATCTTAAAAGACACTTTCTATCTGCTGGGCTACGAAATTGGCGTGCTTGTTGCTCTTGAAATGGCTATGATATTAGAAAAGCGCGGTAAGTAGACATTTACATTAAAGTAGATACCATAACTTGAGCTCAGTCGTCAGAGGTCATACACCGCAAGATGAACTAAGTACCCACACCGCACTGAGCTTTCTGTTAGACCAACGTGATAGGTGGTGAGCCGTATCGCCGTCTATAAATGTCGAGCCAACTGTGTTAGTGGAAACTTTATAACTCATTGGTGCAAATCCGGTAACGAGGTTAGAACTGGCGTTCGCCGATTGAGAAGCAAGCCGGTGTACCACAAGACAACAGTGACACCTAAACCTTTGAGTCACATGGCGATTCATCAAAGGAATCCAGTTATAATGTTTATGGCTGTATAGTACAGAATATTTGATTCTTGATCATAAACAGACCTGAATGACTTAACATTTGTATTTTTTTTTTTGTATTTTTATCTAAAGGTACTCCTTCACCGGAAGCATCCCCCTGTAATGTAATAATTATGATTCGATTTTGAGTTTGATTTTCCGTGGTCCAGTGGCACAAAAATCACTTTGTGATCCCTAGTTTGGTTAGGACATTATAGGCTGATCACCTGATTGTCCAAAAGTATGATGATCCGTGCTTCGGAAGGCACGTTAAGCTGGTCCCGGTTACTACTTACTGTAAGTACGTAGTCGTTATATGAGTAATGTCAGGGGCCTATGGCGATTCAATAATAACTCTGACACCAGAATTGATGGGGTAGGTAATCCACCTCAGAACCCACACGATAGAAGAACAAGATTCGATTTTGAACATTACGTTACAATACTACATAATTATACTACATATTTGCTCTATAGCGATTCTCCTCACACATCGATGTAATGCTCGGATCTGTAACATTACATTGCAGGCGAATGTTTGCGGTGAGGGAGTATTTTAAGGTTTACCTAATCTTTAAGTGCCGTTATGTTTGGTTTAAAATAAATTTGTTTTTTTTTAAGGTCTCACTGGGGTCGTATATTGCCTGGGAGGAGGGCCTGAAGACATCTGCGCGACAATGGAAGCGCAGTTTGGAAATATCGCTTTAGAAGAATTGCAAAATCAATTAATTCTGCACATGTATAGTACGATAGTACAAAGTAAATCTGATGAATTACAAACAAGAATAAAAGAACTTGGGGATTGGGAAGCAAAAGTAGATGAGTGCATTCTATTGATAAGAAACCGTAGTTCGCGTTCCATAGACTATATTCGTGCAGTCATTAATTCAACCTATAGACGAGTTCTGATTGCCCGCGACTACGTGTGGAAGCAACCTAAACTGAGTTCAAAGATTGTCGTTATAAAAGCTAAATCTGAAACTGAGTCATCAAGTGATAGCTCGCTTGAAAATGTACACCAATTGGATTCAACTCTGCCACTCGTTCCAGAGGATCTCAAGTGCTCTGCCATTGTTAACAAATATTTAGACGCGAAAATTTTAGAAGACTATTACAGTCAAAATCTTTGTGAATCATCTAAAATCGAGACACTCGATAAAGTACAATTTGCTGAAACAGAAGATTAATTTATATTTATTATTTAGCATAAATTTTGCCGTTTGTAATACTCAAATTATAATTTGTAATGGTTTTGGTGTAAGTTAGGTACTTTGTTGTTTGTTTAATTTAAATATTTTTTTATTAAAATATAACGCAGTTTTCGTGATAAGCTTGAATTTTATTCATAATTGTCCGCAAATTTTATCAACACTCATCATCTCCCTAGCATTATCCCGTTTCTCAAAGGATCCGCTTACCTAACCTGAAGATTTGACAGGTCCGGTTTAAATATCAACTAATTTTGATAAAGATCCCATACTGCCCCATCCCCATCTGTATACCTACCTGTCTATCGTATAGTTCCTATGCGATAGTAATTTATTTATTGTTATGTTTAAGTTGAATTAGTTATCATTCAGTTAAAATTTATTTTTATTGAAGTTTTTTTTTATTTTATAAAAAATATTAAAAAAATTAATGAATTAATGTTTTTTTTTATGATGCGATAGTTATATTATTTCAATAAGTATGTTACAAATAACATAAAACTTAAACAGCCTATATACGTCCCACTGCTGGGCACTGGGTTGGTGGCGGTGATTTTACGGCTAATAGCCGGGACCAACGGCTGAACGTGCCCTCCGAAGCACGGAATCATCTTACTTTTTTCAGACAATCAGGTGATTCAAGCCTGAAAAGTACCAAACAAAGGATAGTCTCACAAAGTGATTTCGACTATGTCCCCATCGGGAATCGGACCCGAACCTCCAGATCGTGAGCCTGACGCTCTGACCTGACCACTAGACCACGGAGGCTGTTACAAATAAACTAACAAAATATTTTTATAGTGTAACTTACCTAATCGCCATGGCAACGTCGCCGACGTCAGTCGTAAGTCGTAAAACAATGAGGAACATTCCAGGCCACGTTGGCCAAAAAAAAAAGATGGCACTGTCCAGATTTAACGTGATAATTTCCTATTTTCTCATTGCTCGGGTACTATTTATTCAAAAATATGATATACGGCAGAGGCATAATAAAAATAATTGTTGCTTAACATTTGAATCATATTATGTATAAAATAATGTTGCTAAGTACCTATACCTATTGCTTCTCTTTATTTTGATCAGAATAATAATGACAATGGCCTGGATTCCTGCAAACACCACTTAATTTTATTTTAAGTTATAACCTGACATTTTCTTATCCGCTGAAAAGGAAAGGGACAGTTGATTGTCAACAAGTTAATTTTAAAACGAATGATTAACCCGGGCGAATAAAATAGGCATCTCGCTGGTATGCAATCCGTTTGATGTGCTGTCTACTTAACCCTGTCGGGTTATTTGGTCGATGTAAAATATTTAGACGGTTGTTTTAGATTACTGCTTAAAACTGACGTGTGTTGCATAAATTTTATGCCTGTCGATTACCTGTCCCTTTCTTTTTCAGCGTATAAGAAAATGACAGGTATAACTTAAAATAAAATTAGATGGCGTCTGCAGGAATTAGTACCATTGTGTGGAAGATGTGTTGTGTCTTGATGTAGTAACAAGGGTCATCATTTATACCCAAAAACAAAGATAAAAGATGCATATAATGTTCAAAAGAACCTAAATAAATTAAAAGAATTTAATAATAAATTCAGCATTCCTTTTACTCTGTGGATAAATATTTGAATTGGAGCTCACAATTCAATTCTTTTTATACTTGTTGGTTATTGTGTATTTAGGATTTATATTGTTGATTTTATCCTTTGTTTTCCTAGGCACACTGCTTGGCACTACCAGTCGAGTCATAGGAGATTTTTCTTTCCCGTGACACTATAGTAATGTGACGGGAAAGTTAGCAATCTCCTTTGGCACTACTTTTAGTTACTTATACGATTATTTAATATTCGTACAATACATGATTGAGCGAAGGACCTTTATTCTGCAATGCAATATATTATTTTAATTAGATTTGTATTTACCACTCTAGAACGAATAAATATATGTCATTTTAATTGATTTCAATAAAGTTATAATAAGAATAGTATGGATTTTTATTAAATCGAAATCTAAACTTTTCTTCAACTAGAAACAACTATAAGATGTGTTCAGATAATATATCTTTATTAGCATTCATTTTCACAACAACCAAATCCCTTGTGATTAAAATAATAGTACAATAACAGACAACATATTTCAACAACTGGAGCGTATAAAATTATTAGTACATTTCATTCAATATTATCAGCATCTGTGACTACCGTCATGAAAGTATCGGCATTCATGAGGTATGTGTCGCAGATATTCCTCTCGTTGAAGGATTTGATTAATTCTGGATCTATGCTACTGTTGATGATTGCTGAACAACGGAGATCTCGTGTGCAATGTGCTAATGGTTCACAAAGTTCGTGAACAGTGACTGAGTGTTGGGAATATCTCTGTAATAACTTCGCAGGGGACACGTCTGTGTGTGAATTTGCTGCATGTAGCAGAACAAGTTTCGATTTCAGTTCGCGAGGCTGTAATTTATACGTTTGTCCTTGCTTTAGTCTTGCGTATGCAGCCTGTAATAGACTTCTGGCGTACTGAGCCGAATGAGCAACTCTGCCAAGTAACATTCTCACACAAGATTCAACCTTTTCATGCCAAGTTGAGGAGTTTTCCAGCGCTTTATCCAGGCCCTCTTCGCTGCCAGTCATAAGAGTATACATGTGGTGAATAACCGCGTCTTGTAGAGCCTCGTCGTTGGGTATATCGCTTAATTCTTCATCAAGAATTGCCAGGAACTCCTCAGGAGTTCCTCCGAGGCAAAATACTGTGCCGATCAATCCTGCCAAAAATTAAGTTATGTAATATAGAATAGTACAATACTAGTGAGAGAAATAAACATTTTTTTTACGAAATTACTATGGAATTATTACTGTGACGTCACAAAAAAGTGACAATATCTCGTACTTACCTATTACTACATTTTTCGTTATTAAAATTCATTAATAAGTTATAAATAGAAAAAAGAAAACTTTTTTGTCACCATTAGACCTGTCTTTATTTAATAATCAGAATTTCATAATTTATCTTTGCCCTAGGAAACTACCCAATAGACAAAATATTGTTATTACTTATAACAAAATTAAATGTCAGATAAATAAGGATCCCTGAGACCATGACACAGACGTGATCCCTGAGACATGATAACCACAATACATACCATGATCTTCCAAAATAGCAGCAAGCTCCAGGGCAACTAGAACTCCACTTTCGTAACCCAAAAGGTAGAAATTGCTTCGAACACACGCTTTCTTCAGAAGGTTCTGTAGAAAAACAAATTATTTGTCAAATAACCAGTAACTACAGTACTGTAAGCACGTGAAATTCTAGATAATTATTATAATATGCCATTACTACTACGCAGAATAATAAAGAATCCAAAGACAGGGGATTAAAGTCGCCACATTGAAGCTATTCATTTATAAAAAGCAAGAAGTGATAATGATTTAACATTTGTTCACAAAGCGCGGTTATTTTTATATGCGCAAATGTCAAATTGCAAAGTTTGCTTTTAAGTATAGGTACTTAATAGAGTGCAATACTCAGCACCCGATAATTTGCAAATTGTAAGTTCACAACCACACCCAGGACAGTTCATACAAAAAACCTCGTTTTATACAGTCACTACACATACGCATTTGTTTGTGGTTCGTCTGACACCCATACGATTGAAGTAAAGTAAAACATACGAGTGAAACTAAAGTAAGACCAAGAGGCGGTGAGGTAAACCTAGCTCAGCCGCTGGTGGGGAGCGGAGAGTATTATTCCTTATTCTATGTCATAACATAAATTTGAACACAGCTATCACATATATGTTTCTGGTAATAATGGCAACATATGACAACCTCCGTGGTCTAGTGGTAAGAGTGTTAAGCTCTCGGTCTGGAGGTCAGGATTCGATTCCGGATGGGAGCATTGTCAAAATCACTTTGCGAGTCTATCGCCTTTGTTTGCTAAGGACATTGCAGGCTTGAATCACCAGATTGTCCGAAAAAATAAGTTGATTCCGTGGTATGGAGGGCACGTTAAGCTATTGGTCCCGGCTATAAGTCGGAAAAATATCTCTACCAACCAGCAAGGGAGCAGCGTGGTGGAGTATCCTCCATACCCCCTCCGGCTGATTGAGCAGTGGAACGTAATAGGCTGTTTATGTTGTTATGTTCATGGTGGTGTTATACCTTAGCGTATCTCTCAGCTGTTTCCCGAGGAGTCTCACGCAGGTGGTCCAATCCAGGTTGTAGGACCAGTGCCGGAAGCTTCAGCCGCTCACACAACACCTGGAAGCGGTGGTGGTGGCCCTCCATACCAGGTATTATGCACAGAAAAGTGTCGTTCACGTTGAACTCATCTTCTCTCTGTAAAACAAAACAAAACAAATATAGTCCTAACAGGTGTCAAGACATCATAGAAGGAAGCTACAAGAAAAGAGAGGAACAGGAAGACTAAGCAGAACTTACATGGAACAGACTAAGGCGAACGTCGCGCTTATAAGGAAGTGAAAGAATTGGCCTTTGATAGACAAGAATGGAGAATGCTACACCGAGAAGAGCGTGGCTCTTTTTGTGATGAACAATGGGGGTTAAAAATGTCATATTAAAGCAATTCATCCAAAAAAGCAATATTAATATAATAATAATGTTTCACCATCGTAGAACTGTTAGTGAGGGTAGGCAGGAACACCATCTCGGTAGTAGCCAACAGCTCATCAGGGTCGACGTACGTGAAAAAAGTCTTCAAGCCTCGAACTTTCTCGAACTTGATACCTGTGGCGATTTCTTCCAGCGCTCTGATGCTGTTGGTAGAAACACAATAGGCTACTTGACAACCTAGTCAAATCAGATACTTTTTGCGAAATGACAAAAAGAAAGTTTCCTATCCTGTGACGTTGTCCAAAAGCATAAATAGCACACATGGGTATGTACATTCCATTGCTGCACGTCTTAAACATAAATAAAGATTTTCCTGGAAATCCACGTATATTTCAAGACGAGTTTTAGCGAGATTAAAGAGCAGCAATTGATTTTTATGAACGAAAATATCATGAAAATGTTGGTGTTTTTTTAAGTTTTCAGTTCCATACTTCTCTGACGGAAAACTCTACTCAGAATCATGGTCTGAATCATACCCCAAAGTTTTTGTTACGGTGTCACTAACACCCATGGTACCCATTTTATTTTTTGACGTGACAAATCTACAATAAGTCACGACAAAAAAAAACATAGTACCCATAAGGCTACCCTGTAAATACTTGTACATGGTGTAATTGACATCGTTACGAATATTGAGAGGGATGATTCGGCTCATGATTCTGAAAGAAATTTTTCATCGCAAAAGTATAGAATTGAAAATAATTTAAAAAAAAGACATGTATTTTGCGACGGAAATTCTACTTGATATCAACTCAGAATCATGGTTTGAATCATCCCCCTTAGTATTCGTTATGATGTCACTAACACCCTATATACTTCTAGATAAAGATCTATCTATCACAGATAGTATAACAAATTTTACTTACTTCTGTATCGTAAGATTCGGTATTTTTTCTTCCATCAGGGTAACATTGTGCGTGTCTTGTAAGAAGGAACAGATGGCAGGCACCTTCGCCACTTCAATACCAAGATCCAACAACGTAATGTTGCCTGCAGTCTCTTCAGAGATCTCTATATCTAAAAGACAATTAAGATCGCATTATAAAAGAACATTGGGTCTTACGACTTTAATGCCAAACCTAAATCTCAAAATCAGTTGAAGCTGCGGTTTAAACTCCTATTAATCTATTAGGTATTCTAACTCGCATCCAAATCAGTTGAGCGATTTAGATTTTCTTGGCTTAGCCGGAGAAATTGCAAACGCTGCCAGTTTTCACTCCGAACGACTGAGTGACTACGAGTGACTGAGTGAGTGAGACACTCCGACTGAACCCTCTCAGGCGGACTGTCGGAGTGATATGGCTCATAATTAGAGGATAGAGGTAAGCGCTGAACTGTGCGAATTCTCAGCGCTCCCTATTTGTCCGGCTATTAGAGACAAATCTACATCAGGTCAAGAAAACGAAGCACAAGAAAAAGAGAAAGAAGAGTAAATATATATTATATCACCTGAAATAGCAGCTATCTGCTGCAACAATGAAGGTCGGGGTACTGTCAGCGGATGCGCCAGCAAGTTCGACTGTGACGAGCGTATTGCGCGCTCCGTAGCATTCACCGCACTTCGCCATGAGATCGTCTCTTTGGTGGTATTGACGTCATGTGGCTGAAAAATGTGATTAAATAATTAGTTGAGAGTAATTTTATCATGATCATTTCCTTTTAAAATATTGAACTAGGAATATTTAGCTGATAAGCTGACAGATCGATTATAATCTTTCTATTTTTATATAAAGTGCTTCTACTTTCCTAATGTCTCTCTGCTATCATCGTTTTATTCGGAAATACGATGATTGCCAAGGAATTCAGAAAATGAAAGCAAAAAAGGCCACATTGAAAGAATTCATCTAAAAATTGCAAATTAACATTTGTTGACATTGCGCACTTAAGTACTTTGCGCAAATGTCAAATTATTATATTGCTCTCTTAGATGAATTGCATTTTTAACCGTCCCGGGGGGTAAAAATTGCCACATCGATGCAATTCATCTAAGAAAGCAATATTGCTATTTGACATTTGTTTGCATTACGCACTTACTTTTATATGCGCAAATGTCAAATTGCAATATTGCTTTCTTAGATGAATTGCTTCGATGTGGCCATTTTAATCCTCCCTGTACTTAAATGATATGACAACTTACTTTCCTCAAAGCAGGCAAATTTAGAACTGTAGCTGGTAATCCATCTCTGACCCTAACACCACAAGTCTGCTGCCCAACAGATATTCCCGCGTTAACAACCGCAAAGAACCTGAAACAACAGTTTTTATTATACCAAATTTAAAATACCAAACCAAAAATTCACGAACATTTTCCTCTCATAGAATATACGTGTATAATTACATTTCTTTTTACTTGATTATAATGTGCGTCTGGTGTTACAAATAAATATAATACTATCTCCCTAACATTACCCCTTTTTTCACAGAGTCCACTTACATAACCTGAAGATTTGATAGGTCCAGTTTTTACAGAAGCGACTGCCTCTCTGACCTTTCAATTCGCAAAGGAAGAAACAGCCCAATACAGGTTAGCTCACATACCTTCGAACCGCATTTCTCGGGAATGTGGGTTTCCTCACGATGTTTTCCTTCGATAATAAATATATCTATCAAACTATTCATCCTGTATCCATCCATCTCTCTTGCCAATTCTTTCCGGCCCTGTGATACTCAGCCAACATTTCTGGACTCCGACTACAACGAATCCATCTATTATCTATATTCTTCTTCTTCTATGGTGTGGGTTATGAGATAGATGGCCAACTTCATCAACCCCGGTGGTTTATTGTCGATATATAAATCAGTATTTCTTATTTATTACCTGATTGAAGGACATAATTTCCTAGCAGCTAGATCCAGGTTAGCCACTACAGCGGAGATCTTATCAACAGACTTCTCAGATGCATCAGTAGCGATGACGTAGATACCTTCAACTGGGCCTAGACGGTTGCTCTCACTGAGCACACTCACTATCCCCTTGTTATTCATCAGGACTTCAGATGATACTTGCACTTTAACGCCTTGGCTTTGCCAGGTCCTGGAAATGGTGATTGTTGGTTTTACTTACATACTTTTTAATTACACACTTATACCTTGTTTGAGGTTTTCGCGGTTATTACCATAATAACACTTGCAAGCTCTTATTATGTATTGTTATGTCCACTTACTGAACTTTCAATTGCAAGTTCTTGGAAGGATGACCACAGTGTAGATGCACTTTCCTGGCACCCCTGCTTATGAGCCTCTCGGTCCACTGCAGAGCGAAGATGTTCTCATCACAGATCACCACGTGACACAGTTCCGGAGAACAGGTCAGCCTGTAAACAGATTAGGGTCAATCATCAGTACACGATCATTTTTATGTAGTCAAATATGAGCCACCTTACCCTAAATGCCGTAAAGCAAGCGTTAGGTAAATGTATTCCGTCTACTGGCTGAAGACTGTTTCACTCGTGGCGTCTATGTCGATTGCGAATGTGTTTTACCCGACTGCGGCGAATCAAAAAGGAGGGTTATGTGTTTAACCGCTATGTATGTATGTATTGCCCCACCTATGTTCTAAACCATATGTCATAATTTAACAAATGAGGTGTCACTAGAAGCGTCTTGATCACTTGATTTTCTGGTTGTTATAGGCTATGTGACATTAGGCTTAATTCAATGTGACGCCGTGTAGAGGACGTAAACTGGGAAATAAAAAAGAAATCCTGAGGCTATTGTATAGGATAGGTAAGAAATAAGAAAAGACAGTATGGGGAAGACCAAGAAGTGCTTACATGGAACAGGTTAAAGTGAAAGCGAACGTCGCGCTTATAAGGAAGTCAAAGAATTTGGCCTTTGTTAGACAAGAATGGAGAATGCGACACCGACAAGAGCGTGCATCGGGGTCAATTAAATGTTAAATTGGTACAGTCATGCGCAATATCATGTACCCACTTTAGAACCCTGTCGCACTATCATATTTGACATTTAATGAGACGTACGGTTTAATTTGTCAAAAAAGTTAATGTGACATGGTTTCAAAGTGTATACATATTGGTACTCGCGACCGTACCTGGGTTCAGCGACGGTGCTCTTCCCTTGCAGCCGCAGCAGCACCCTACCACGATGCCTGCTGGCCGCGAACAGGCGGAACGCACGTGACACGTGCTCCGGCGCATATGTCATGCGCGTCAGCGGCTTCACGTACCCCCGGGCTATGCCTTCGCTTATCAGGATCTGGATTTTCTGTGAATAAAGAAATAATATAGTAATATTATGAGGAGCTCGGTGGCGCAGCGGTAAACGCGCTCGATCTGCGATTGTTGAAGTTAAGCAACTTTCGCAAAGGCCGGTCATAGGATGGGTGACCACAAAAAAAAAAGTTTTCATCTCGAGCTCCTCCGTGCTTCGGAAGGCACGTTAAGCCGTTGGTCCCGGCTGCATTAGCAGTCGTTAATAACCACCAATCCGCACTGGGCCCGCGTGGTGGTTTAAGGCCGATCTCCCTATCCATCCATAGGGAAGGCCTGTGCCCCAGCAGTGGGGACGTTAATGGGCTGGTGATGATGATAGTAATATTATTAGTAAATAATGGGGTGAATTTTAAATGTTATTAAAATTTAACGTTATTTTAAGAGCTCTCAGATTAAAATCACTCCCCGGACACTTCATAAAAGCCCCTCGTTTTATACAGACACTACACATGGACGTTATCGTACACGCGCATCTGTGTGTGTGATGTCTACCGCCATACGAATGAAGACTAAAGTACAAGGTGTGAGGTAAACCTGAGGAGAGTTGATATAAGGTTAAGTTTGTGTCCGACTGAATTGACGCCATTGTAAAACTAGACCACGTTTTATTCAAATATAATCTAAAATTTTACTGAATTAGACGTTCTCATTAATAATATTAAATATTTACTTACTTACCTGTAAATCTTTACTGTTTTCCGTGAGGACGGAAGCAAAGTCGATAGGCGTGTAATTCCGTTCTTTAGTGAGGTAGAACAAGCCAAAGTTATAATCCTCTTGGTGTGGGATCTGAATGGTGTCTACCAGTATACCGCACATAGATAGGCAGTTCATTGATACCTACGGTAAATCAACAACAGTGAATACATATTCTTTTTTTTCCTTAATACTTGTCGCGGCAAAGACGGTAGCTGCAAATAATGCGATTTTAGCTTGTTTTGTTTTTAACGGCCTCTGTAGTCCAGTGGTTGAGCGTTGGGCTCACGATCCGGAGGTCATATTACAAAAATCACTTTGTGAACCCTAGTTTGGTTAGGACATTACAGGCTGATCACCTGATTGTCCGAAAGTAAGATGATTCGTGCTTCGGAAGACACGTTAAGCCATTAGTCCCGGTTACTACTTACTGTTAGTGAGTAATCGATACATGAGTCATGTCAGGGACCTTTTGCGGTTCTGTGATAACCCTGACTCCAGGGTTGGTGAGGTTGGTAATCCACCTCACAACCCACACGATAGAAGAAGAAGAAGCTTGTTTCATTAAACGGATGCATGTTGTGTGAGGTGATCACACACCGCTAGTTCGGAAACGACTAATTTTTCTCTCTCTCTCTCTCTCTCTCTGGACAGTTTCGTGGTGCGGTACGGTCGTTCACGCCATGGTATAAGAAGACCAGCCGCGTCTGCATGACAACCGCACCGCGCGCGTATCGAGCGCTTGGACCAATAAATTAAACGAATGCTATCTATGTAGATGGACGTCAAACGGTTATTGGTCGGAGCTCCATGCAGACCCGGCTGGTATGCTCAATCCTATGACAAGCTGCCACAGTTAGCCCTTTGATGACGTAAGTGTTACCACTGTGTTACCATTAAATTGGTATCTCCAACATTCCAAGAACGTAAATTTTATTGTTGTAAATTAAATGGATCACTGACTATAGTCCGGCAATCTCGTGCGCGACCCTCCTGCGGGGCGACAGACGGTGGCGGGGACGGGGTAGCGCGTCATCCTTTTGACATTCTAGAACACGGCTGCACACGTAGAGAAGTGTGCCAGGATAAATCTTGCAATAAGTTGTACTATAATGTATTTAATTAAAAAGTCAATAAAACTGTAAGTAAATCTTTTACTAAAAGTTCAAAATTTCCTGGCAAATATAAGTATTTGTTATGTTATGTTATAAAAACATAGTGGGTAATTTATTTTTACAAGATGGCAACGCAACGTGGGATGTCGTCAGCTGGGCTAACCTTGAAATGTTAGCTAACCAGGTCTTACGACCTTACGACCGCACCGCACCACAATATCGAGTTCGTGATGCACACAGGTTCGATCGTCTATTTGTACTTTATGAACTTCCACCAGGTAATTAGAGAGACATTTACATTTCTCAGTTGTCCCCTAAGACAATTAATCACTATATTGCACCCTTTGTCCTTCGTAAGGTTCCTGACCATGTCTCCGAATGATGCGTCGCGAGAATTACCAATGTGGTCCTCTGGAACAAACATCACTATATTATTATTTTTTTTATTTACACACTGGTGCCGATTTAGACAGACTAAAATGTAATTTTAATTTAATTTGCTTTGCCAGTTCCAAAAGCTCTATCTCTTTCTTACAGTTATCGTAAGTAAAGGACAGAATTATTAAAGCACATAATAACGGGTTCTTACCGCGTTTAAATGGGGATATGAGACTCCCGATATTTCGACACTGTTGCAAGTGCCATGATCACAGGATTACTGATAAGATTGGAGTGGAGTAGGTAGATCCATAATTCATCCCGTGGTCATGGCACTTCACACACACACACACACATGGGTCGAAATATCGGGAGTCTCATATCCCCATTTGAACGCGGTAAGAACCCGTTATTATGTGCTTTAATTATGATAATAACCGCGTAAACTTAAAACAATGTATAAGGACAGCATTAGCTATAAAACGGTCAAATGAAATAAAAATTAAGTTTTATCCGCCAGTATTAGCACCATGACCGTCCGATGTTGAAGAAATAAATAGAATAATATGACGTGTTAATAATAAATAATGTTGTTAGAAAAGCTACACGTTTTATCAGGGATCTGGATAGAGCTAATATTCAAGTCAATAGCAAACTACCCCGCTGCCATCTCTTTGATTTTTAATCAGAATACCATTTTCGCTTGAAACATGGTAATCACTGAGTATATAAACATTTAGAAGACTCTTGCACACGATTTCTAAAAGCGATGGTGAAACTGATAAAAAAATAAATAAACCCGTATGCGAGTCTACGGATATTGATGTTTAGAGGATAGTCGTGGTCGTATTGTCATGGTAAGCGAACTCTTAGGACAGATTGTCAATCCTGACCAGGGGCCTGTTTTATAAAACTTACAATTGTAAATTACCATGACAATTTGGTGTTCATTACGTAGCTAATATGAAACTGCAAAATATTCGTGATCAAACACTCCGCAATGTACCTCAAATTGTCATTGTAATTTACAATTGTAAGTCTTATTAAACAGGCCCCAGCAGGGCTAATGCGCAACATGATGAAATTATCGATCGATTTA
This sequence comes from Pectinophora gossypiella, assembly GCF_024362695.1. Classification (NCBI taxonomy): domain Eukaryota; kingdom Metazoa; phylum Arthropoda; class Insecta; order Lepidoptera; family Gelechiidae; genus Pectinophora; species Pectinophora gossypiella. The sequence continues at coordinate 2,615,167 of NC_065423.1, forward strand.
ATAAATTGTCCTTCGATCGATTCAATACTGTATGTATGTTATTCGACTTCGATACAATTTATTGAATGCGTGCCACGTCTTTTGTTCGAATTTTGACAGAACGACATGACTTATTTCGGTTCACTATTAGCACCAATCCACAAAACGACATAATTATAGAATTTTATAACGTTGCGCATATTAGCCCTACGGCATCAGAATATTTCGACCTTTTCTCATAGAAAACTACGAAGAATGAGAATTATTGGTTTACCTTTGATCTGAGGGAAGAGCTTCATCAAGAAGCGTTTCTTGCGAATATCGCTGACAGTCGCAAACACTTCGCACCCATGAGCTAAGGCCACATTGATGGTGGCCTGACCTAATGCTCCCGTAGCGCCGTGAACTAAGATCTTGTAACCACGACGAAACTGGACCTTAACACCCTGCGAAGTAAATGAAAACCTCTTAATCAGTAAGTACTTTATTATAACGGCCTCTTTGGCCCAGTTTGGTTCTTTATGCTCACAATCCGAAGGTCCCGCGTTCGAATTCCGATGTTATCACAAAAATCACTTCGTGATGCCTAGTTTGGTCAAGACATTGCAGGCTGGTCACCCGATTGTCCGACGTAAGATGATCCTTGTTTCGGAGGGTATGTCGTTACATGAGCCATGTCAAAAACCTTTAGCAAGTCAATAATTACCCTAACACCAAGGTTAATAAGGTCCGTTACCTTATTGTCCGAAAGTTAGATGATCCGTCCTTCGCACGGCGCATTAAGCCGTTGGTCCCGGTTACTGCTTACTGATGTAAGTAAGTAGTCGTTACATGAGCCATGTCAGGAGCCTTTGGCGGCTCAATAGTAACCCTGACACCAGGGTTGATCAGGTTGGTAATCCACCTCACAACACACACGATAGAAGAAGAAGAGATTGAACTTACGAGACAATAGAAAGCCTGAGCATAAGCTGAGGGTACAGTAGCAGCTTCTTCAAGACTCCAGTGATCCGGTACTGGCCAAAGAAGATTCGAACGAGCCTTGACACGACTGCAAGCCGCACCAGTTGGAATCACACCCATAACACGATCTCCCCTATAAGAAATAGTAAGAAGCTTTGACTACAAATTGAACCCCGATACCGATTTCCTTCCAGCGCGTACCTTTTGCCATCGAGCCTCAGCCTTCCCCAAATCTACAATAAGTCACGTAAAAAAAGTCGAACACATAAAAGAAATTATGATGAATTATGCTCGAGACATGTCAAATGCGTCAAAAAATACGATTTTAAATCAATAATAGGTATTTCAAATCATTTATTTCCATTAAAATCTGCGAAACTTCTTTAACGGCTTGTTTATTCTGTGGATTATTTTAAATATACACATATACATTATATTATATTTCAGGCTTGAATCACCTGATTGTCCGAAAAAGTAAGATGATTCCGTACTTCGGAAGGCACGCTAAGCTGTTGGTCTCGAGCTCCTAGCCCAAACACCTCCACCAACCCGCAGTGGAGCAGCGTGGTGGATTATGCTCCATTCCCCCTCCGGTTGATTGAGGGGAGGCCTGTGCCCAGCAGTGGGACATATATAGGCTGTTTATGTTATATATATGTAATATTTTTTTTTACTGCTAGAAATTACTTACTTGTCAGTAACACCACTGAAATCCATGCAGTATGAGGTTTCCTTCTCAAATCTGATTTGTGCGACGCCTGTTGCTTTTTTGACGTCATAATCGTTTATAGCCGTATAATGAACCTGTCAAATAAAGTGACAAATTGATGACTATAAATTGATGTATTTTATATTACTATTAAGTTAGCCTCATTGGATTGCATTCAAATTCTGTACAATTGACTATACACACACTGACAAAATAAGTACTGAAATAAATAAATGGTCTATCAATGCAATACAAAAAAAATATTCTTCCTTCTCTCTCTTTCTTATCGTTCACTTTTGTTTTCTTCTTCCATCATGTTAGAAAGGATAAGATTCTTTTGTCCTGTAGCAAAGAATAAGGAATATCACTACGTATATAACGGCAACTCTCCGCTCCCCACCAGCGGCTGAGCTAGGTTTTCCTCACCCCCCCTCGGTCTTACTTTAGTCTTCAATGGTATGGGCGTCACACGTCACACACACAGGTGCGCGTGTACAATAACCTCAATGTGTAGTGTCTGTGTAAAACGAGGTGTTTTGTATGAAGTATCCTGGGTGTGCCCATATCGAGATATAGATTTTACGACATACCCGGGAGGATAAGCAGTTGATCATATTCTATGTTTTTTGTCTGCATCAGTAACAGAAGTTAACATAGATGGCATAGAAGCAATCCTAGTATTCCAAGGGGTGTTTGCGATTTTCAAACTTACGGTAACTGGTATTCCGGGTTCAGTAGGCGCCCCAACTTCAACCCAGTGTAAAGACTCCAAATCACCGACACGGGAACTACGCAATGCGACTGCTTTATCTGCAGTGACTTTGTCCTGCCATGACGTATAGTATTCTCCTCCCCAAACACCCTGGTCACAGGAAAAGGAACGTTAGTGAACTATTTTAAATGGGTCGATATGTACTAATACTAGTAATACTACTTACTACTAAGAAACTGATACTCTTTAATCACTCTTTATAACTATACAGTTTACTATGTATAAAGTGGGTGCATCTATAAGAGTGACTAAAAGGGACATTATTTCATTATCTACGGCAATGTGTCAGAGAGGTTAAAAGGCCATATCAAAGCAATTCATCTATTGCTATTAGATATTTGTGTGCATTGCGCACTTACTTTTATATGCGCTAATGTCAAATTGCAATATTGCTTTTATAGATGAATTGCTTCGATGTGGCTCTTTTAACACCCCAAGAATAAATACTACTCTTTGAACTTTTGAGATTTTGAAACTGTCTGCAATTTCAATATCGATTGTTTTAATAAATTGATGCCAACTTACATTGACCAGCACATTAAATGCTAAGTCTAATTCCGGCAGCTGTTCCAGATTATCCCTGTCCGAAATCATCACCACATATATTTGGTTACGATCGACCTCCTTCCTCCATTGCTTTACGAGTTCTTTCAACCCCGACACTGGTGGGAATGAGGACAAGATGACCAGCCTATGTCTTTGGGGTAAGTCCGACCTAGTCGCAGTTAGGAGCGACAGTTCCGATCTATTGCGCACTGTGACTACGGTAGATGCTGCGGTCGCTTGCGTTGGTCTCCATTTGACTAATTCGAGTTTGATGTCTTTATGGCTACGCGTGGAGACGACGCGGTACAGTGCTGATGGGCGCACACGATCTTCTGTATGATCCTCGCTGCTGATCAGGAAACTGTCTCGACGGAGAACTCGATACAGCATTTGGCATAGCTGTTGGATAAAAAAGTTCCATCCATAAAGAGCTCCAGCGAAAAGAGCCTAAGTACCTCTTTGAATGAATTAATGAAGTGTAAAGCTATTTAAACTGTACTTATGTGATAAAAGGACATGGACAAAGAGATACATCATCAAACAGATTTTTTTTCTCATCAGACAGACATCAAACAGACAATTGATTATCTATCAAAAATCCAATAATAATCGTTTTATATATTTATAAGTACATTCATACATAAACTCACGCCTATTTCCATTTGCATCGATCCTGACACACTTCTCTTGCATCCTCCACATTCATCAATCGTTTCATACATGCATACATGTTCGGAATAGATATTACTAAACTTTTTCTAAGGACATCGCCAATTTGGTCAATATACGTCCTTCTAGGTCTTCCTCTGCCAGCCCTCGCACCAACTCGCAGTGAATCAGCGCGGTGGAGTACGCTCCATATCCTTCCGGTGGATTGAGGGAAAGCCTGTTCTCAGCCGTAAGACGGATATAGGCTGTTTATGTAGGCTATGTTATCTAATCCTATTGGTGACGATGTGTAGCGATGACCTTATCATTTGCTGCATATTTTCCATCCTCACGTAAGTTTTTTTTCTTTTTTTACCTTTGATAGGTTTGTTTTTGGCCCCAGACTTGCCCGAAGGCATTGACGAGGCCTAAGTTACTGTTAGATGGTTGACTATATCCTAATTGGGGTAGTAAGTACATCCATCGCGAAATGAACTAAGTACCCGCACCGCACAGAGCTTTCTATTAAACCAACGTGGCAAAACACCACCCGTTTTGCCCGCATTGGAGCAGCGTGGTGGAGTATACTCCATACCCCCTCCGGTTGATTGAGGGGAGGCCTGTGCCCAGTAGTGGGACGTATATAGGCGGTTTATGTTGTTATGTTATGTTATGATAGGTGGTGAGCCGTAGCGCCGTCTATACAGGTTGTGAGAAGCTGCAGTAGTTTTAGGCGGATGAGACGTTCGTTATGTAAAATTGACGATTCAAAGTGTAACTATGTTACCTACTGAATAAAGATATTTTTGAATTTGAATATAACGGTCGAACCAATTGTTTTAGAGAAAACTGCATTTAACAAAAAAGAAAAAAAAAGAACTCACGCTATCATCTGTAGATAAGTCCTGCATCAGAACTAGATCCACTTCAGTCAAGAAATGATCTCTCTTGACCAGAACTTGGTCTCTCCTCATCTGTTCATACTGTACTGTTATACCAGGAATGTCGTTCAAACCGTTTCTGATCGCGTCAAATACGCGGAGGTCTTCGTTACCCCTATTTATAATTCCAAGTACATTTATGTTCTCTTTGTTTATGTTTTCAGCTATAATTTGTAGATATACTTGAAGAGTGCTGGCCACCTAAAAAATAATTCAGAATATTTTAGAACCATAATTGCACATGTTAAAATGTTGTAGATCTTAGAATTGATCATTTCATGATGTGCTCGACCATTTTCATGAAATAGCCAACGTAAGTTGACCATACAGTTGAAACGTCAACGTTTAATGATATTTCTATCAGCGTTTGGCCATATCGTTAATGCAGGCGGTGTTCATGTTATGTGGTGTAATAAAAATGCGAATAGCCGATTAATTTGTTAGGTTCAAAATTATTTACCTAATTGATATGGAATTGGTATCGAATCTACGTAATGACAAGAAACTGCAACAATACATAATTTTACGTCAATGTAGGTATACGGTAAGTATACGTATGAGGAGCTCGGTGGCGCAGCGGTAAACGCGCTCGGTCTGCGATTGTTGAAGTTAAGCAACTTTCGCAAAGGTCGGTCACAGGATGGGTGACCACAAAAAAAAAAATTTCATCTCGAGCTCCTTCGTGCTTCGGAAGGCACGTTAAGCCGTTGGTCCCAGCTGCATTAGCAGTCGTTAATAACCATCAATCCGCACTGGGCCCGCGTGATGGTTTAAGGCCCGATCTCCCTATCCATCCATAGGGAAGGCCCGTGCCCCAGCAGTGGGGACGTTAATGGGCTGATGATGATGATGTAGGTATACGAGTACATTACTAGTTATTTAATAACTAGAGAAACACATTGAATAAGGTTAACCCGGGTAAGTTCGGATGGTTTTTCGAGAAGTTAAACAGGTGTAGAAAAATATTTTTTTTCTTGATTCTGACAAATGTTTTCGTCAAAAGCTTTAAATTTATAGATTAATAACAAGACAAGCTTTATGCCTGTTTTTTTTTTGTTATCCTACGAAAAAAGGTTTCTGCTTAAAACGTGGTCAAAGTACAGGGTTTGTTTTTTTTACTTTTATCGACGAATTTGTGTTTTGGTCAAAGATCGGACTACTATCTATTTTTAATTTTAAGGCAAGGAGAATAAGGTGCATTAAAAAAATACATCCGACCTTAACCCATTCAAACTATAGTGTGTCATTTTTTTTGAGAACCCTAGCAACACGGCGGTATTATCATTTTAATTTTTTTTATGCTTTGGTAGTCCGATCTTACCCATTACAAGGAAATCAAAATAAACTGTGGTTCTCAAACATTACAGTGACGACAAATATTACAGGGGCCGAATTTCGTAACAAATTAAGTACTTACTTAAGGCAACGATTTAGCTGTGGATCGAAATTGTACCCAAAATTGTACCGCTATGAAAGTTTATGAACACGCCAGAACACACTTTTGTTATTTGCTAACTCCAAAATCCTAACCGACACCTAGTTTTATGTGAGAAATAAATAAAACTATTATAAATCAATCAGGCTTTATTTACTTATTATGAACTATAGCATCAAACAATCTTTGGAATCGTACGTAGGCTTTTTTAATTATTATATAAACTAAACCATCTAACAATGTTTGAAATCTTACGTAGGCTTTACGTACCTACTTATTATAATAAACTATACCACCACTAAACAGTCTTTGGAGTCTTACGTATGAGATCTTAAGTCTTTGGAATTAATCAGCTTTAATTATTATAATATTAAAAATAAACTAAGTCTTCATCGTTATTCAAGACATATTCTTCAGGATGTTCCTTGATTTGAATCAGTTCTATCTCTTTAACAATTAATTCAACAGATATGTCATCGTAATCGCATCGTTTTTTCGGTTTCACGAATTTTACATTTTTGTTTTTGTTTATGGTCCTGTAGTATGTTATTCCATATATTTTTTCAGTTTCCCTGTATTTAATTTCAGTTACCACTCCAACATAATATTTCCAATTATTTTTTAAGCAGTACCTAGTGAGTACTGTGTCTCCGACCTGGTAGTTGATTATTTCTTTCGCTTCAGTATCGTTTTCTTCATTTTTGAACTCATTAGTATTTCCAGTTTTTTGAACCAATAGAGTTTTCTCATATTTTTTATCAATTGTTACTACATCATCTCTTTTCTTCTCATTATCTCTTGATAAGTCATTATTTTCGGGCTCTTCAGTAAAGTTTTCACATAAGCGCATAATCTCGGCAAAGATTGCATCTTCTCTTTCATTGTTTTTTTTTCTTATTGTAGCATCATCGTCTTCTACATTATCTTCAATCGATTCAATATCATCTTTTATTTCTATACCGTCTAGGTCACTGTCACTGTAAATGCTCATAACTATATCTTCGGAAGTTGTTGAGCTACTTCGTGATTTTTTTGTTAATTTTTGTTTCTTCTTTTGTCGTTTCTTATTCATGATCCTTATGGGATTTGAATGTATCTCTTGTTGGTTGCTCATAATAGTATTGGAAACGTTTTCTTTATTTCCTGCTGAATGATTGTTAAATTCAAATAATGATCCATCAAATGTCAAATCATAAGATTTGGGTTTCTCTACTAAGGCCGTGGTAACTATTACTCTTCGTAAAAATCCTGTTGTCTCATCCAAAATAACCTCTTCAGCTTCAGTTTCAATTTCTTGCCCAACTTCAAAATTTTTAACAACATTAGGTGTCCTGTTCGTTTTGTTTTCCTTTTTTGGTCTTAATTTTTCAATATATTTTTTTAACGTTGTATCCGTAGTCAGTTTTTTAGTTTCATGATCAAAAGGCTCATGTATAGTCTCATAATCCTGATACTCAATGATACCGTCATCAAAAGATGATAAATCTTGGATTATTGCATCCAACTCAAGATCTAAAAGTTTAGAGCTCTCCACATCCACTTCTTTTAATGACGGTGTTTTTATTTTGGTAGTGTCCGTTTTCGAATTCTTGTTATTGTTCTTACTACTTTTCACTTTTCCTTGTTTTTTGTTACTTTTTTCTTTTTCGTCAACGGGGGCGTTATCTTTTATTTTATCCGATTCTATCTTCCTTTTTCGGTTCAAAACCTTAGTTGTTCCTGATGATCCAGGTATTTGATGATCAGCTGTCAATTGTTGTGTGGCTTTATCCTGTGCAATCTTCAGTTCCATATCTTTCTGTTTATTTAAATATGTGCGTGTTATTACTTCTCCTCCTTTAGCAACTTTTGTGAGTTTGTTAGTTTTATTGTTCGGTTTTTGTTTGAAGTTCTCCAACAGCAGTTCTTCGAAGGTTTTCTTGTCCGGGTTCGATTGTGTCGTAGAACTTTCAGTGCAATTATTTGGCTTTTCAGAGGCTAAACACGTGCTAAATAAAGATCTGTTGATATTGTCTGTGCATAGTTGCTTCAGAGTTTTGGGTTGTATTACATTCTGTTTGGAATTATGTGTCTGCCACCTTTTATATGCGGCTGGATCAAATTTTTCTTTTGGGATGACATTAGGATTGAAAGGTTCAATGCCACCTTTTTTGAAACCGTTGCGTATCACATCTGACTTTGTTGCATGCCAAGCTTCAGCAAACATCTCAGCAAAAACTTGTTTGCGTATTTTAGAGCCGACATTTTGACGTTGCCATGTGACGAGTTTTTTATCCCAAAGGCTTTTAAATGATTTGAAAACCGCTAAATCTAATGGCTGCAGAAGATGAGAGGTGTGAGGGGGAAGTTTTAAAATTGTCACATCATGAGCCGCAGCTAAAGTTATGACTTTCTCGTCTACGTGAGAAACATGTCCATCGTAAATAATAAGTACTGGACGTTCTTGGCCCAAATTGGGAATGACTACTTTTTCCATATAGTTAAAAAAAATGTCTTTTTCCATCCATCCTTTTTTACTAGCCGCGTACGAAAGTTCGAAATCATGTTCTGGGTTTCTATCTGCCATCCACTGTTCATAAACATTTTTTCCCTTAAACACAATTAAGGGATTTAATTTTTCTCCTGCTGCATTCACGGTGGTTAAAACTGTGACATGTTCTTTCCCTGTTCCAGCTGTCGTCCTGGTACAGGGTAATCCGACTCCCCCTACAACCTTCGTCTTCGTTGGATCTAGAGTAATTGACGATTCGTCGAGGTTCCATATTCGTTTTGAGTCCAATCCAGTGAGTTCATTCTTTAAAAGATTAAAATACTCATAAATTATAAATGGGTCGGTCATACGTTTTCTCAGATATTCCACCGGTTGAGGTGTCTTCACCGACAAGTTATGTCGCTTTCTAAATTCAAGAAACCAAGCATCGCCCGGTCTATCATTATTGAATGGAGTTTGTAGACCATTTTGCTTTATGAATGATGATGTTAGATCCAAAACTTCTTCTTTCGATAGGCCCCATCCCCATTTTTCAAGAATACGAAGACAATTAGCCAGTCGAGCTTCCATTTCCATCGGAATTGCGGGTGGTCTGCCTAAGGTGTGGCTTAGTATCCCCGTTCTTCCTCGTACTCGGTCGTGGAGTGTCGATGTAGGTATGCCGTAAATTTGAGAAGCAGCATAATTAGTAAGCTCTTTATTTCTTACTTTGTTTACAGCAGTTTCTAAGTCTTCTTTTGTGTAACGGGTAGCCCGCAGTGACTTTCGTTGGTATTTGGAAGGCATATTGAGGACATGGCCGACCTGAAATAAATATATTATGTTCTAATATCTTTTGCTTAAAAGAACAATAAAAATAAGTTTAAAACTAAAACCCGACTACTTTAAAATCACGGTCTAAAAAGTAAGAAACAAGCAAATCAGACGATGTTCAGAGCACAGCCGTGGTCATATATCATGTTAGAATGTATTGTTCTAGGGTAGGTTGTTAGGTATATGACAACGGCTATCCTCTGAACATCTCTGATTTGCTTGTTTCATACTTTTTAGACTGTGATTTTCAAGTAGTCGGATTTTAGTTTTCAAACTTATTATTTTATTTTAAAGTTTTGAAGTGACTATACGTAATTACAGTGAAACCTGGATAATTGGGACTTTAAGAGACTTGCTAATTATAGAGGTATTCCACTTACTACCCAGTGTCTCAGGTATCCAGGTGTAAATATATATCTGTCTCATTTACAGAGGGTCCCATTAATAGAGGTGAGAATAAAGGTTAATATCAGTTAGAGAGGTGCGATTATTAAATAAAATAACGTATTAAGTAATTCAACAGATCTGGGTGTGTCGATATGATGCTGCTTGTACATTATTAAATTACAATGCAAACAAAAAATAATATTTAAATAACAAACTTGCAGTGTTTAAAAACTACTTGTAGCTGTGAAAGACGACTTGTTTCCAGATCCGTACCAAATTGGGGTTTATTGGGTAGACACAAAAGTTTGAGATACATCACAAATTTTTCGAACCGACAAAGACCGGATTTTTCATCCGATGTTTAACCACAAGGTCAAAGATCGGATCTCAGTCCACAATCGTCTTATGGCAGTTTCAACCAATCAAATCTAGTAAACACCAACTGTTTGCATGTATTAATAGATTTAAAAAGTAATAGGTGTACTAAAACTTACCAAAACCACGCTTAAAATTTTTAGGTCAAAGATCGGATCCTCTGATTATCGGACGATATCGCACTTTTTCGTTAGTTGCTCGTCACGCGCGACTGGTTTGTCCGAGCGCTAGCCGCAAACTAGAGAAATGGGCGCAATGAATGAGAGAACAAAATGTGTTGCCGGTGAATACACGCAATGGCGTCTTGGCGGGAAATATGAATTATCCGATCTTCCCTTCGATCCGAACTTACCCGGGTTAACCTTACTATTTCATTATATACAGAAAAACAAAGCTATGGCTCTATTTATTAAGAAATGAAAAACCTAAAAAGTCACTTTAAAAACACCTTCGTTTCAATATGAATTTATCAATTGAATGTGCTTACCCTGGTATTATGAATGCTTATTTGCTAAAATTATTTGAATTATAAGTATTTTTTTTCTATTACTTACGTCAAGAGTAGGTTGGTTCCGTGGAACAAATTTTAAAGCCTTCAAGTCAACTGGGTTTTCACCTATCAACTGAAGCTTACGAAACTGAATATTTTGCATCAAAATCCCACCGCACCTAAAATTTTTCGTTTACACATTAGGAAATTACCAACTTATCTATTATAACGGCCTATGTGGTCCAATGGTTGAGCGTTGGGCTCACGATCCGGAGGTCCCGGGTTCGAATCCCGGTGGGGACATATCACAAAAATCACTCGCACCTAAAATTTTTCGTTTACACATTAGGAAATTACCAACTTATTATTATAACGGCCTCCGTGGTCCAGAGGTTGAGCGTTGGGCTCACGATCTGGAGGTCCCGGATTCGAATCCCGGTGGGGACATATCACAAAAATCACTTTGTGATCTCTGGTTAGGTTAGGACATTACAAGCTAGTCACCAGATAGTCCAAAATTAAGATGATCCGTGCTTCGGAAGGCACGTTACGCCGTTGGTCCCGGTTACTACTTAGACTACTTACTGAAGTAAGTAAGTAGTCGTTATATGAGCTATGTCAGGGGCCTTTGGCGGTTCAATAGTAACCCTGACACCTGGGTTAATGAGGCACACGATAGAAGAAGAAGACCAACTTATCTTATGGTAGTCTGTAACGTTGAAGAGGATATTATTGTCATATTCGACTTTTACGTCTTCCTTTTTCTTCTTCTTTGGTCCTGCATACTTTGCAATAATTGAGCAAGCACCACCGGCAGAATACGAGTGACTGGCCCTTCAGGCGGTCACAGCAAATTAAACTTTGACGTCTTACCTGTAAGTATTGTGTACCTCAAACACGTGAGCAGGCACAACAGTGACGCCTTCAGATTCTAATTTCATACACTTATCGTGCTCTTTTAGGTCAATGTTGATCTTCTTAATGGCAATGGGTTGTGACACAGTGTCATGTTTGTTTCTCAAAGTGCTCAACTGAAGTAAACCGTCGAGATATGTCACCCAATTGCCGTTCCATACTATCTGCGCTTCTGTGAGGGACTTGTTCGTCTTGTGGATGCTACGGCACTCGCCGCTAGAAGAAATTAAGACATAGTTTAGTTAATTTCCACTTCACCTAAAGCTACGCTACTGTTCAAATTATTTCCCATAAGTATCTAAGGGTTAAAGGCTAAGGGTCTTGGCCTGTGATAGACAAGAATTGAGAATGCTTTATCGACAAGAGCGTGGCTCTTAAATTAGTGTTTAGTGCTGAGTTAAAGGTTGCCTGGAAGAGATTACCTTACAATACCACCGCAACCTTACCTCACCTACCTACCTTACCTTACTTACCTTACCTTACCTTAGCAATAATGCCGCCTGTTGTACTACCTAACCGCATAATATCGTTTACTTATTTTAATGTTCGTTTTGAGTGCAATTAGGTAAGAGTTTTGTACTATGTATACAAGAAACGAAACTATAACAAATACTGAGAGAGATGATTCCGGTCATTATTTATTTATAAGTTAATATCAAGTGGAATTTTCTATCGCAAAAGTATAGAATTGTTTTTTTTTTTTTTTAATCTAAAATAACATGAATTTTGCGACGGAAAATTCCATTAACTTAGAATCTTGGTCTGAATCATCCCGCTCAGTATTCGTTACGATGTCACTAACACCCTGTATTTGTTTAGGGAAATGTGTTGGAATTTACTCATTACTGGGATTAACTGTTGGAGCGAAGTTGTTGAATGAGTTGCTCTGGTGAAATTATTGAATACATTATACGTACAAAACTCACCTATAAAAGTAGTCCCGTTCATAGAACATCTGGTAGACATCATCAGACGTGACATCCAACTCCTCTTCAGACTCGAAGGTCATTTTAAAAGCTCTCGTAGACTCCTGAACATCGCCACGGATATAACCGATGGCCACAATACGATCCTCATCCAATACCTATGTGTCGAGATAATAATTTTTAGTGCTTATTTATTTATTAATATTGTAATTGTGTATGTGTTTTATAAGACACTATAGACAATAGGCATTTTCTGGGTAAGCTCGTTCCAACGTCGATCTCTTCTTCTCCTCGTGGAAGAACGAAGTCAAGAGCAAAACCATCTTAATTAAAAAAAAAGACAATGGCCCCGATTCCTGCAGACACCTCCTAATTTTATTTTAAGTTATACCCTATCATCAGTACTTACTTACACTCCACCTACCTAACCTGAAGATTTGACAGGTCCGGTTTTTTAATTAAGTGACCTACCTATGAAACTTATTATTTTCGGAAATGTGGGTTTCCTCGCGGTGTTTTTCTTCACTGCTACAGTTAAGATCCATGACCTTGAAAATGATTGGTTTAAACCCGTTTATTCGAACCAGCGACCTCACAGTGAGAGTCAAGCGTTCTTCCAACCGGTCTACAACGGCATTTTTTTTAAAAGAAGATGGAAAGAGTAGGTACCTCAAAGTATCCATTAGCGCGGTGCAAAGCCACGCTCAGGCGCAGGGGCCGTCGATCGTGCAGCACGGGACAGGCGAACAGGCGCACGTCACCAAACTCCACGGACACCGCCTTACGGGGCATGTGCATCGACATCGCCAGGGTGTCCCATACTGCTACCAGGGATGCCGCGTACGGGTACACCGTCTTGCCTGGAACAAGTCAATGGCTAGTTCAAAGACCTAAGCAGCCTCTCATCATTAATTTAACACGTTGACAGTCCAGTGATTCATATATGGGTTATGACGGACTAGCTCCATAAGTCCGTGACCCATACTTGTTCAGAGCCCTGAGTGCGGCCTTTGAAAGTTCTAATTTTTCCATGATATTAAAAGATATGGTTTACTTCCTGTTGCACTCAATAGGCATTGTGAAGTGTTTAGAATTAGAATATATATTATTAATCTTTCCGTTTTTAACAGGACGTATAATATATAAAATTAAGTAATAAGCGGGACTTACAATGAAGTCAAAACATTTTGTATGGGGACTGTCAACGTGTTAAGAGCCACGCTCTTGTCTACACCGATGCATTCTCCATGCTACTTTTTTAGGGAAAAATACTTAGGGCAGTGGTTTCCCTCTTACCTTCCGCCACGCAGAACTCTGTCTGAAACGATTGGGATGGCGCTCAGAGCTGTAATTCAAAGCCGTACTACGACTCCTGCCCGGGCGAATAAAATAGGGATCTCGCTGTGTGTTGTCAACTTAATTCTGTCGGGTTATTGGCCAATGTAAAATATTAAGAGGGTTGTTTTTTCTGCTTAAAATTGAAGCGTGTTCCATAAAATTCATACCTTTCAAGTACCCGTCCCATTCCTTTTCGGCGGATAAGAAAATGACAGGTATAACTTAAAATAAAATTAGATGATGTGTGCTGGAAACAGTCCCATCAGGTGCACGCTTACTTTGTCACGATTACTTATACTACTTGATTCGTTAATTAACCTTGATGCACGGAACTAAAGTGCACGCATAATAGAATATTCATTGATGTCAATTTGTGCAGTCATACGATGAATGAATATTACCTATGTCCCCACTTTACATAAACAATTCCAGTGAATGCGAATGAATTAAAAAGGTAAATTAATTATTTACCTCAATCAATTCATAGCATTTGCATTCAGAGTATACTCTGAATGAACGTGAGAAATGAAGTCATAGAAGAAAACAGTATTATTAAGAATGAATATTTTTTTTATTTATTATTAGGTATATTATGAATTATTGTTTTTACCTACCTACCTTTTATATATTGACATGTAAACATCATCTACCCTGGTGCCAGGGTTATTATTGCACCACCAAAGACCCCTGACATGGCTTATGTAACGACTACGTACTTACATCAGTAAGTAGTAACCGGAAGAACTGCTTAACGTGCCTTCCGAAGCACGTATCATCTTACTTTCGGACAATCAGGTGATCAGCCTGTAATGTCCTTACCAAACCAGCGCTCAAAAAGTGATTTTGTTATATTTATTTATTATTTCTAGCCGATTTACATAGATACATAGATAGAATCTTCGATTCTTCGATTTTCTTTGATTTCGGCTCCGGCGACTGTGCATTTCCAGATCAAGATCGGCGCTCATGGGCCCTGACGTTTTTTATTTGTTATTATTCCCGCCGGGATTCGAACCAACGCTTAACCACTGCACTACGGAGATCGTAAAACAAATAATAAGACAAAAAAAAATATAAAACTTACTCAATATCAGAGACTATCACTCTATCTACTTTGTTAATAGTAAAACTAATGCCTATTATGTTAATAGCAAGCCCCGGACACTTCATAAAAACAACCTCGTTTTACACAGACCATGGGTGGATCCAGGGTCCATGTCCCTTCCCTGGGCGACAGGTTGGGTCATGGGTGGCCACTGCAATTGTATCTAATTGTCTACGACGTTAGATTGCGACCTGGTGGCCCCCTCTCTCTTCCCCTCCCTCTGACATAAAATCTGTATCCGCTCCTGACACAGACGCATTGACGTTATCGTACACGCGCATCTGTGTGTGCGACGTCTTACGCCGTACGATTGAAGACTAAACTATGTCCGAGGGGTGAGGTAAACCCAGCTCAAACGCTGGTGGGGAGCAGAGAGTTGCCGTTCTATACTTAATATTATTCCTTATTCTATGCTAGGTAGGTACATGCTGATACAATTCTTACCTCTTATAACATTTCCTTGTATGTATTTGCTTTCTTCATCATGAGTCGATATTATGAACTTGCAAGATGCTGCCATTTTCCTATGAGCACTCACGAACAAGGGGAGACTCCTGAAAAATAGAACATAATTTAATACCTACTTACTATATTTCCGGCGTTTTTGCCGGAACTCACTGTGATCTTGTGGTTCACAGGCTTGCTTCTCATACTTTTTCGATTTTTGCTTTAGATTGCGACATCGCGTGTACCAAGGACCTTAATTTAGAGCCTGTCCAGATGAGACGTTTTACGCGCGTTGTCATACCACAGAGTACTTAACATCGTAGTACTTAACAGACGCACATCTCCAAGCGTGCAGGAATCTATAAGGTAATCAAATTACTCTGTGGTATGAAAACGCGAGTAAATCGCGTCTCCTGAACAAGGTCTTATTTCGCGTCGTGTCGCGTCGCGTGGCCTCGCGCTTACGCCTCTTAAGCCTCTGCTGACAGTTATAAGTAAATTTAGGTTGCACAACATTTCCAAGTGAATAAGAGGCTTAAGTAGCATGTATCTCTAAATGGCGTAAATTGCATACCATTTCTCGTTATGGGCCCACTGAACCAAATGGCTCAGCATGGGTGTCCCTGTAGACACGGGGAACTGTACTTGCGGGTACAAAGCTTGGACCTTGGGATTGTAGCCTTCCATGTACAATCTGAAATATTACAATGTTATAAAATTATTATTCTTTATCTTTTTATTATTGTATTGTATTATTTATTTGTGGTTTGCATTATACGTCTGTTTCTAATATTTATAACGCCAATTAACGACAAACTGAGAGCAGGATGACCGAATGTAGGAATGGTAGTCAGAATGAAACGGAACGTTAAGGTGTGTGAAAGAGAGAGCGATGAGTGAGCGAGAAAAAAAGATAGGATTGCGGAATGACAAAAATGGCGGATGGTTGTTTTTAAGTCAAAAATGTAAAATAGATAAAACTCGAAAATAAACGAGTTAGTAAAAAAATATATATTATAATCGTTTTCCATCATGCCCCGTCCCACATTTTTGATCAATGTAAGTCCTTCTAGATCTTCCTCTGCTAGCCCTACCACCAAGTACAATGGCCTTTGTTCATGACTCTATAATAA
Source organism: Pectinophora gossypiella (assembly GCF_024362695.1). NCBI lineage: Eukaryota > Metazoa > Arthropoda > Insecta > Lepidoptera > Gelechiidae > Pectinophora > Pectinophora gossypiella. The sequence continues at coordinate 2,631,580 of NC_065423.1, forward strand.
TTATTCGCCTAACTCCTGTGGTCCTTGTTCCTCTATTAGATACATACTTACCTAAGTATGGACACTTCATATAAAACTAAATCTTACCCAGGGCGTGCGAGCGGGATAGACGGTCCACGCGCGCTTCTTACCTACTCCTTAACGGCTTACAATTTAAAGAGACTTTAGTCCCATCGGGGGTGAGGTAAAACAAACACATTCCAAGCTCTAATGGGTGCGGGGCGGAGTGTCTTTGCTATAAGTACTTAAATAGTATTGTTTTTTATTCTTTGACATAATCCACATGACTTGTCACGTCATTTGCTTATGTTAATCCATTTAAATCCCTTTTAATTCGTTTTATTTAGTTTTAACAGTGTGATAAGAGAAAGATGTGGTGTAAACGACGATTAGTGGTTTGAACACGTAGAGCGGATGAAGGATAATAGAATTACGAAAGCAGTATATAAAGCGAAGGTTTATGGTAGGGCTGGCAGAGGAAGACCTAGAAGGACGTACACAAAATTAGACAAAAGAAACACAACAACATTCACGGACAAAATTGGAGATGTCCTTAGATAAGGTTCAGCACGATCTACTCTGAACCGGCGTGCTTGCATGAAACGATTGATAAATGTGGAGATAGCTAGAGAAGTGTGTCAGGATCGAAGCAAATGGAATTCCATAGTCTCTTACCTCGGTGGGAAATCGACGTGAGTTTATTTATGTGTATATATGTGTATGTATGTATTTAATTTAGTTTTTATTGGGCTAACGGTGTTAGGCCTACGCCTAAGGTTTTTTAAGCGATTGTAATTTGACTAGAAAAGGAAGTTATACTTACTTGCCGATAGCATCGAGGACTAGGGTGGTGTTGTCGGCATGTCCCCTACGCGTCAGTGCGATATTCCGGCAGGACTCTGGTAGGGAGCGCTTCAGGATAGCCTGCAGCAGCCCGTGTGGCGCGATTTCCACCAGCACCGCGTTCGATGGGATTAGACGGGACGTCTCTTCAAACAATACTGGATTCTGCATAGAAAGAAAATATAAATATATCCCAACTATTCGCACAAAGCGCTTCGCATCGTCCTTCATTATGGGCACTGCCTTAGCAGAAGACGGCAGACACTCCTTAGAGTGTCATTTCCGAATGCATATAACCCGGGTGCTTTCAAGGCCAGAGTGAACAAGCACCTTCAGGGCCATCTTAAGCTATAGGGAAACCGCTGCCCTATTGTTCCCTAAAAAGTAGCATGCCGAATGCTATACCGACAAGAACGTGGCTCTTAAATTAGTGATGATCAGGATCAAGGGAGACCCATTCCCAGCATTGTGATCTACGGCTAAGTACATAAGACTATGGAGTCTCAAAACGTTACATTGATTCTCAATTCATCAAAATTTTCCGATTTCACATTTGCGCATATTAAAGAAAGTGTCGAATAGCAATGATTTGATTGATTTTTTTAGATGTATTGCTTCAATATCTAACAATTTACCAGTAAGTTGTTGGTGTGGTAATATGCCGATGATAATTTAGCCGTTGGTTCATCCCACTTGTCTTCAGGCACGGAGGTAGAAACCCAGCGGTCGCTACGAGGCTTCGGATTCTTGATCACTTCACTCAGATACTTGAGCAGACCAGGGCCTGAATGTGTAGAGAAGATTACGAAGAGAATAACACGCTTATAAAAACGATAATAAGAAATAGATCTTTCGAGGTACAAATTTGATGTTAAAGAGAACCTACTAAATGGATTCATCCTTTTATTATCTAAGTACAGATAAATTCAAATTCAAAAATATCTTTATTCAGTACGTCTATGTTACCAATATTAATAATTAATTAAAATAGTGCGACAATATGAATCGTATTTTTTTTTACATAATGAACGTTTCATCCATCTAAATCTACTGCAGCTTCTCACAACCTGTATAGGCAGGGAAAAGAAGACGCAAGAAAAACCTCGGCACGGGGCCTTAGACGTTCTCTTAAAAAAAAAACATAAAATATTGTTATACAATTTAGTAATTTGCCTGCCTAGTATCAGTGCCCATGCATTCATATCTTCTAAATAATCACTTACTTTATAAAAACCATTTTTACCTGTTTAATTATCATCAGTTAAAAGCATCCGTTAAAATCATAAATCTAAACAGGTATATACCCAAAAAAAGTAATAAGTAAAGTAATAAGTAATAAGTAAATTCATAAGTTCATATATTTTTTTTTATTCTACTTTACTTTCACATTTTATTCATATTTAAATAAGTAGAGACTGCTGTGTTAATTTTATTACTAATTTGTAGATGCTATGTACACTGTAATTGTCATATATATAAGTCTTAATTTTAATAATTGTATTACTTGTGAATGTTTTACATATATGATGTAGTTGTACTCAATAAATAAATAAAAAATAAATAAAAGCTCTAAATTAATTGCGACGAAAATACCACACAATTAAGAAGATGATAATCTGAAAAACCATTCTTCTCTGGTGTGGGTTGTGAGACCAGTGATTGACCTCATCAACACTGGTGTCAAGGTTACTTGAGCCGTCAGAAGCACGGATCATCTTACTTTGGACAATCGGGTGATCAACCTGCAATGTCCTAACAAACTAGGGACATAATACCTAGACACATAACACTCAACCATTAGGCCATTTTGAGGCTGATTTTAAAGATAATGTAGCGCAACGATACAAGTCCAAAAAATAGACGGAAAGAGAATAATTAACCAAAAGACTTCTTCTTAACAGGTCTTACCAGCTTCAGCAATGTAACGGGAGTGGTAAGCAATGTTGGAGCAGGGGACCTCTTTGGCGAAGATTCCCTGCGCGGTGAGTTGTGCCACAAACTCTTTCATGATTCCTGCTGGTCCTGAGATGGTGCTGGACTCAGGGGCGTTGTGGCACGCCACCTCTATCTCTGGCGGAAGGAGTGGGACCACCTGAGGAATTCAAAATGTTAACACTTTCACACATCGGATCATTGACCTTATGTAGGTATATACGTATAATAGTACGATACTGGGAATACAGACATCGCCAGGAGACGTTGTAACCCTTAGATGAAGTGAAACAATATGGCCTTTTTAACCTCTCAATAATTCCAGACAATTCGGCCATTTGCAGAAGTGAATATCATCTGTGGTAAATCTATTAAGTAGGTACCACACATACGACACGTCAAAGAACCATATAACATACCTTTTCGTAACCAATACCGACGGCAGCCATAGACCCCCGGATGAAGGGTGTCTGCACAGAGACCAGACCGCGACTATACGCAGACAGGATCATCTCCTCGGCCGTGAAGCAGCCATCGGCGTACGCGCACCCTAGCTCACCCACGCTGTGACCTAATTTATATAACATACGAATTTATTGAAAAGCTGTGTTATAGTTTGTCCTACATTGTAAAGTAGGTTTTCTAATGTATGACCCAGCAACAATAAAGATCAAAAATAGGTAATTTAACACGAAGATAAGAAGGAAGTGAAACATAATGATTCTAGTAAGAGTAAATTCTGAAAAGCTGACATGGAGTTATAAGTCTTCTTCTTTGCGAGTCGATGGCGATCGAAACTAAATTTTTGCTGACCAATAATTGGCCACGCTTAGTACGGCATTGTCAGTGGCTTCGTAAAGGTCTTTAATAGTGCAGGTGTTAGGGCACTTAGGACAGCACAAAAGGTGAGCCATAGTTTGTGGTGATACTCCACATTCGCAATCATCGCAACCATCAGCCAGGTATCCCCACCTGCAGAGATTATCCTTGCAGCGGCCAACCTGTGTCCGGAGCCTATTTAAAGACTTCCATGTGAGAGTAAGTAAGAATTTAAAACACTTATCATGAAAGAGATAAATTCTGCCACGAGATTCAAACCCGCCGCTCTCAAGCCGTGTTGAAGTGTCAACCATTACATTAAATGACGTGATACTCATGCGAATTTTTCGATCTATAACTATGAAGCTTAGAAAGCGAATCCACGTCCTCGTGAAGGAAAATACATAATTATAAAGTTATTAAAAAGCCCTTACCAATAATCTTATCAGGCACAATGCCCAGAGAGGTCAGTACGTCGGTAAGACCGATCTGAACAGCTGCGATTCCGACAAAAGAATTGAGAATATTGTCAAAAATGGTCTTGTCTGGAGAAGTAATGATGTGTACAATATCCACCCCCTTTGGTTCAAGCGCCTTATGACATCTGAAAAATGGTTCAACGATTATAAAAGTTCACGTCACATCTGTCGGATGCCTAACGACCTGTGGGCTAAGATCATCACAGAATGGTCTCCAAATAGTGACAGACGCAGGCGTGCCAGACCGAGACGGAGATGGCGCAACGACTTGGATGCTTTCCTGAAAGGCTGGCCGGAGGAAGCACTGGAGCCACAAGTTCAATGTGGCCTTTTATGGAAGCATGTTTCTATGCTGGAGTTTTATTGATTTAAACTTCTACGAACTCAATTGAGGTCATTTTTCTCGCGCAAGAAAGGCGATTAGATTAAGTTAGGCGATGTGCACATTATCCTAGTGCTTCCAAAGATGATCCCAGTTCGTGTAGGGCTTTTGTAGACTATGGGAATACATTAAACTGGGTTATTGGCCTAAGGGTTCATAAATCAGGACTCTGGAGCTTATAAAACTATGTAGCTTCTTCTTGAATGTTCCACAAGGAAATTATAAATATTTATACTAAGTACCTTTCAATGGCAGCAGCGAAGACGGGTATGCGCATGAGTTCCGTGCCCATGCCAGCCCATTGCGAGCCCATCCCGCTGTACACGAACCACAGCGGGCGTTTGGCATCATCGAAGTAGTTCGACGTCTCAGCCAGACTGACTGTCTGGCCTTCTTCATTGGTTGCTGAAAAAAATATGTTTAGGCCGAAGATAATAAGCTTTTCCTGTTATATTGGGAATCCCCAGCGGAATATCAGGAGACACTTCTAATATTCCATTTGCCATCTATTGTGCCAAAATTTTTTAACCAATTAGTATGTTCATTTGTGGCAAGAGTCAATTTATGCTACATCTTAGGGGCCCCTAAGATGTAGCCTAATTCAGTTTTATTGAACCTAGATAGAGATTATTAAATACTTATTTATCAATCATGTTAGGTACGTTTTAAGGGGTATGAAAGTATTTTCTATTCATGTCTCTCTCTCTCTCTATTTAAGAGCTACGCTCTTGTCGGTGGAGTAACCGCCATTCCTCTCTTCTTCCCGCCAAAACCTTCACCTCCCGGTATTCATGTAATAGTCTGAAAATCCTTACCCAAAATAGTATAACCTCTCCCTAAATGGCCAGAGATTCTAGTCTGGTGGATGTTGTGGAAGAGCGCCAGTTCTTCAGGGTCTATGGGTCTAGACTTCAGATCGTCTAGAATGTTCTTCACGGCTGTATCCTGCCTAGCCGAGATCGTGACCAAATGTGGTATCGATGATTTGTATCTATTAGGATCCTAGAGAAGTAAAATTAAATTTAAATTATTTGACAGTACAGACAGTATTTACATTACTTCACAGCTAATGTCACTAATTGTTTAATCCATTCCACAGTCTACTAAATGTATCCATAACTGCCTTTCATTACGGTTCAGTCCAACAATTTATGATGTTGACATTTTTGGCAGAATTTTAGGCACATTTAACAACATTCCACTAGCACGACTGGCCTTGTGGTGACCATGCATCAACACGTTAGAGATACCAGTAACGGAGATACCGTTATTGGCGTTGTAAGAGCGATGAAAGCGGATATGGTCCGCCATTATCCTGCCATCACTGATGTATGTTATGTACGAACCTTGGGTTTGTAGTGACCATGCAGCAACACGTGAGCGTTGATACCAGTGATGGAGATCCCGTTGATGGCGGTGTAGGAGCGACCGAAACGAGTGTGGTCGGTCACAATCTGCATCTTGCCATCTCGGATAGCAGGAATATCGCGCCGGGGATTCTCGCAGTGTAAGTTGCCTGCTAGCTCGCCTATATGGTAGCCTAGTAGGACCTGTCAAATGTCGTTAGTTTTAGAGCGCTTTCACATCTAGGCTTTTAACTTACGCGGCTGCGAAGCTTATAAGTCACGTATCCCTATAGACATATAAGTAGCATTGCGAGCTAATTAGCCAGACGAGACCCCTCAGCGCTTCCATTTGTCCGGTGAAGTAGCTAATTCCATCTGTGGCAAATCTACAATAAGTCACTTGCCCAGGCTCTTCGAAAGGACGCGGTTGCTCCTACTCCTCAACAATACTGAATAACAATATTTTGTTTTTTAAGCACGTCTAGGGACCGCCCTATGCCGAGGCTTTTCTTCCAGCTTTTTATCCTCGGCTATGTTATGTAAAAATTGACGATTCAAAATGTAACTATGGTGATCTACTGAATAAAGATATTTTTGAATTTGGATTTCAATTGTGTAGCCTATAGACTGTGCAATTGAATATACCTTGGTGATCGCAGATATACCAGCGGCAGCTTCTCCGTAGCCAATATTCGACATGACACTGCCGACCAGGAGTGGGTTGTCTCTGTTCTTACAGAACACTTCCTCGATAGCTTCCAGCTCAGACTTGTCGGCTTCTGGCACGGCTGTCAATGAAGTTATTTGGTTAGAAACAGACAACATACGCACACGTGATATATACAACCCACAGCTGGGCATAGGCCTCCCATCAATGCCTCAATCGACAAGTCTTTCTGAAAAAAAAAAAACAGTTTTGTGATAGCGTGAGTTGCCAAATAAAGTGAAGAGGCCGACAAATCAAATTCGCGCAAGTATTTAAGTCATAACTCTTTGATGCCATTTCGTTTCAGATTTTTTCTCTATGAGAATCACCCTATGAATAAAGTACAAAACAAATCATGAAAGGCGTTTAAGTAAATTATGACGCGATTATTGCATTTAAATGTTGTTAGTAAATTACGAGTAATTGCGTCAACATTTACGCGTGTTACTGCTAGTTCATTGCAACAGTATAATTTAGCATATAAAGAAGAGCGTTGAATTTATTTTTAAGTATACGTACGTATACTAAAATATACTTACTTATATTTTTCATCATTTTATTTTTTATTTTGCACTGTCTATCCCGCTACACTTTTCATTAAATTCATATGCTATACCTAAAGGTTGTCTGGAAGAGATTGCTACCTTAGCAATAAGGCCGCCTGTGTACTACCAATTTAATTATAATACTAATGTATTTTTAATGTGATTTAAGTGCAATAAAGAGTTTTTGTATTGTATACTTAGTGTTTGGAAGGTCTTGATTGTTCCTGAGTGTTTATATAATCTACGTATATACGTGTATACACAATTCGAAATCGTACAAAAACAAGTCCAAAGTACGGCCAACCTTAATCCTTGCTAAGCCTTACATACATCTGAATGTTTTCACTTCATCATCATCAGCCGTATGACGCCCACTGCTGGGCATAGGCCTCCCCCAAGGATCTCCACGACGATCGGTCCTGCGCTGCCCGCATCCAGCGGCTTCCCGCGACCGCGAATTCACATACCTGAACCAAAAGCTTCGACATATTCCACAGCCTGTGGAGGAATCTTGGCTTCCTTGTAGAAGTTCTTCAAGAATTTCACCATGCTCAATGGATCCCGATAGAAACCAAACTTTGGGCCCGTCTCGCATTCCACTATAGATGTGAATTCACTCCTCACATGCAAGACTTCTGCGTAAATTCTGTACGAAGAAGAAGGTTTTCTAAAATTATTGTCAAAGTTTCATCACTTGCTGATAACCTATGTGTAACGGCCTCCGTGGTGTAACGGTTGACTGAACCAACGATCGTGATTTGAAAATACCGGGTTTGATTCCCTAGTTTGGTTAGGATATTGCAAGATGGTCATACGCTTGTCCGAAAGTTTTCTTCATTCCAAGTGGTCATTTAAAATCAAATAAAGTCAGGCTTCTTCAAATATAAACTTACCTTTTAGCATCCTTAGCTTTTTGTAGGAACAACACGTTGACAGCCTCAGACTTGGCTAAACCATCGGCGTTCTGATCAAAAGACTTGGTCTTTCCATCCTGACATAGCGTCATGATTCTACAAATAAACAACATAAAATATTTTAGCAAAGATGCTTTAAGTATACTTACTGCAAATAATTATATTATTAAAACTATCTCATTGACTTCCTGAACACCGAATTCCACTTTATGAGTTGTTAATTTATGTTGCAGTGTTGGTGACCGGATAATGGCAATAGGCTAGTCTCCTAATATATGGGACTTTAATATAGCTAGCGAGGAGTAGGTGTACCACACCACCTCACCTCATGCACCTCTGCTTAGCTCTTCAGGAATACACACTCTTCTTTGGCTATACTATAAAATCTACTTTCTAGTCTCCTTCTAGAGTTTTAAATCGAAAATACCTTATTTCTTAAGGATTCTACAGTTCACAACGCTCTCCACCGCCGGCGACAGAAACATATGGAGAAAGATTGTACGAGAGAAAATGATGTAGAGGAGGTCACGACCCTCAGCAATGAGGAATACGAAGAAAGGAGGAAGAGCTTACCTGCCACAATGCACAGAAGATTGCGGATGCAAACACAGGTTGGCTCCTCCGACCACGGCTGCCTCGCATTCCCCACGAGATATCGCCAGGTAAGCCTGTTCCAATGCAGCCATGGAGCTGCAGCATGCGTCATCGATGGACATCGACGGACCCTTTGCGTTCAGCCAGTAGGAGATCCGGTTCGCGAACATTGTTTTGCTGCATCTGTTGAGAATAGTTTCTTGATTATTGACCTCGTAGTGATGAAGAAGTGGGACTTCACGGAGAATTGAGTTCAAGAACTATAGCTATGAAATTTGTTCATAGCATCATACTGTTAAAGTTAGAGCTGATAGACAAGTCTGATAGGCAACAAGGAAGGAATAGAACATACTCGTACCAAGTTGTACCACGGATGTGAATCCCATTCGATTCCAGCCCTTTTTGATCTTACGCAGAATTCTTTAATCTTTTCAATGTTACCCTATTTTAGAATATCACCACTTACCCCGCAATACCAAAACCAGTTCGGGAACTTGCAACATAAAAGCAGGCTTTCTCAGTTTCAGAGAAGCAGGATCCAGTGTAAACGCCAACTTTCCTTCCAGACAGATGCTCTGGATTCACACCTGAGGAAAAATTTAACATAACACTAAAACTTCTAATCAAGTGGCATTCACAGCAACTAGGAAAAAATGAAGCCAAACTATATTACTGGAGTAGTCAAAATCTGGTTTTGATCAAAAGTCATGCATAAATGGAATTATTTGGGCCCATTAATTTACCAAAGTTATTAAATCAGACAAATTTAAAAATCGAATGTAAGTGATAAAATCAGAAGAGAAAGGTGGTGGCCATTTCGTGATCAAATTGCAGATTTTTGTTTTATATTTTAAACCGGCGCATGTGTATGTTAACTTAAAGATTTTGATGGGATGTTGCCTATCCGTGCAACCCTGCCAAATGGATTGGCTGATAGAGCCACTTATACCAACCTGTTCTGGAGCAACGCGGTGGAGTGTGCTCCATAATCCCTCTGATCAATTGAGGCGAACGATAGGCCAACGCCCAGCAGTGGAACATATTAAATTTGCTGACTTAAGTTTTTAATCTAAAAACACTCACCAGCATCATAAATAGCCTGATAAGCTTGCTCAAGCAGCTTCCTGCCCATAGGATCCATGGAGTTTCCAAGACGGTAGTGCACCATAAAGAATTGACCATCAAACAGGTCCAAGCTGGGGACCACGCCGGTGTGGTCACGGACCTCCGGATGGCTGAAACGCCAGCGCTTGTGCGAGTCGGTGACCGGGTTTATCTAAACAAAAATGTTATTAAACATCGTCACGGCCAGTGTCATGCGCACGTTTCCATGCACGGCTCGGGAAAGACTTTTTAACTAGATCTTTTTTGATGTCGGTTCTTTGTTTTTTATTGTTTTAATCCCTCTCTTTATTTATGAGCTGCGCTCTTGTCGGTGGAGTAATCGCCATTCCTCTCTTCTTCCCGCACAAATCCTTCACTTCCTGATACGACACGACCTGCACCTTCTCTTTTATTTGTTTCATAAATGTTCTCCTAGGTCTACCCCTTCCTCTCTTCCCTTCAATTTTTCCTTCTATGATGTTTGTCATAAATGAATCGTGTCGTATCAGGTGGCCAATCATATTTCCTCTCCGGTTCTCTATAGTCTTCATTATGGTTCTCCTTTCTTCAACTCTTTCCAGCACTTTTTTATCTTATCTAAATTTTGTTTTACCAATAAGTAGTATTTAAATATCATCATCATTATCATTGCTCTTCCTAACTTTGACAAAAATTTGACAAATGTTTTATTAAGTATGTGAAAAACTAACGGCCTCCGTGGTCCAGTGGTTGACCGTTGTGCTGACGATCCGGAGGTCGGTTCGAATCCCGGTGGGGACAAATCACTTTGTGATCCCTAGTTTGGTTAGGATATTACAGGCACCACCTTGATCACCTGATTGTCCAAAAAGTAAGATGATCGTGTTTCGGAAGGCACGTTAAGTCGTTGTTCCCGGTTACTACTTACTGATGTACTAAGTATGTAGTCGTTACATGAGTCATGTCTGACACCATGGTTGATGAGGTTGGTAATCCACCTCACAACCTACACGATAAAATAAGAAGAAGATGTGAAAAGCTGCAGCTGTATTTAAGTTTCAGCATTGCACAGGACCACAATGACGTTACCTACTTTAGCGAAGCGTAACACTTGCTAAACAAAATAGAAATGTTTTGTAGATAGATAATTTGAGCACAATGGACACAAGCCACAGAAATAAAATGATGATTAATTTAAAAGATGTTTAGGTAACTACGCCCTCACCTTGTTGTACAAGATCTTTTCCAGGTCCTGAACGTGTTTTGACTGTGGGAAGAGCCCCGACATGCCGGATATGACCACTCGCTCGCCGTCCAGCCCGCCAGCACCAGAAAACTCCTGCGCACAGGGCTCCTGCGGTGTCGGCGCCATGCTCGATGTTTATCTAGCTGATACGAGAAAATAATGCATTCACTTTACAAGATTCATGACTTTATATATCATTGCTTTACTATTTATTTGCTCTAAGGCCTCTAGTAATTAGAGCACTGATCTCTCGATCTAGAGGTCCCGGGTTGGATTCCATTTCAACGAAGAGTTTTTAACCGACTTCAAAAAACAAGAAGGTTATTAATTTGTCCCGTGTATGTATATGTAATATTCATCGTCACTACTTTAAGAGCCATATGCTCTCATGGCAGCATTCTCCATTCTTGTCTACCAAAGGCCAATTCTTTCACTTCATAGACACGACGTTCGCGTTCTCTTTAATCTGTTCCATTTAAATTCTGCTTGGCCTTCTCATTCCTCTGTTTCTTTGTAGCATTCTATGATGTTTTTAATAAATACGTCGTGTCTTTTTAAATGTGCAATCATCTTGCCTCTTCTGTTCTCATTAACTCTCAATATTTGTACCTTTTCCCTTACTCTTACTAGCACTTCCTTATAAGTAACCCTTTCTGCCCAAGTCGGCGAAAATAGAAAGATGTCCTGCATGTTCCCTGTAACAAATATGGTAACCACAAGGTTTGCAGGGTTACGAAGGTTGCTGGTTACGCGTCTTCAGAATTTAGATTCTAAAACTGTATTCAACAACTTATTATTTCTTAATTTTTGTTAGACTGATTTTGAAGTCGGTTATTTAATGACCTTTTTTATATCAACTCTTATTTGTAAAGAACATCTAGGGCCCTGTGCATAGGATTTTCTTGCAGCTTCTTTTCCCCGGCTATAAGTACAGTTTGTGAGAAACTGCAGTAGTTTTAGGTGCATGAGACGTTCGTTATGTAAACAATGACGATTCAAAATTTAACTATGTTACCTACTGAATAAAGATATTTTTGAATTGAATTGAATTTGAATAATATATACAATAAAAAGCTGTAGGCAATTTGGGCAGTTTTATGGACAGCACTCAACCCCATGCGTCTCGAGATGTTGTGGATACATTATATTTAACAGTTATTTTTTTGAGGCGTAATTATATTTGAATGGAAAGTCATTCCTTTGGCTGGATAAATGAGAAGCTCTTACCCGGTAACAAAAACACGATAACCAACACTTCACTATGAAGTCAATAAAAAATCACTTTTCAAGTTAGGTATCTACTTAACGAATATCCCGATCGACCAAACCCTACACCCGTCTACAGAGTACTATTTCTTTGAATACTTAATCGCGATACTTATACCTTTTTAATTAATATACAGTTAATAGGCAAATCAGAAATGAACTTGGGTGCTTGGGTCAAAGCGGCGCAAAGAAAAAGTTCACTAAACTGACAAACTTTGCCACATTTACACACAATCAATGAGTGTTTGTATGGTTCATAGACCTAAAACAGAAATGGCCAACTTTTGTTTAACCGATTTCAACAGAAGGAAGTCATAATACACATGCGAAAAGCACACGTAGGTATTTCAAGGCCCACATAATTCATTTATTTGTAATAAAAATGGTACTTGCAGTTGGTCAGCATTTAACATTTGGTCTACATTTTTAGTTATTTAAATAATAACATGCAAATAATAATAAAATAAAATTTAATAAACAAATTTGACAATTATTAAGTACACAGAAATAATAATAATAATAAATTTCATTGTCATTAGTCATTACACTACTTAAACATCACAAAAAAACAAACAACACACAAAAATAATGACATGCAACATCTAACGATTCATTCGTTTCGTCATTCGGTGATTCGGTTAAGCCATGCATTAACACAAACGTCAACAGGGTATTGTTTGCACAGAAAAAAATTATACGAGCTATGACGGCTAAATCACCGCTCGACTCCTGTGAGCCCTTGTTCAAAAATCTTGGTTTGTTACCCCTGCCTGCCCTGTACATATATGAAACCTGTGTTTTTGTGAGGCAACACTTAGACCTATGTACAAGAGCTGCTGAAATTAGTCACAGAAGTCGACGAAACAGGCGACAGGAGACAGACGTGCGTGTATGAAGCGATTGATGAATGTGGAGGAAGCAAGATAAGTGTGTCAGGATCGAAGCAAATGGAATTCTATAGTCTCTGCTTACCCCGGTGGGAAATAGGCGTGAGTTTATGTATGTATGTAGTCGTCGAGACCTCCACAGATTGCGGTTTTATGAGACACCACGTACAGAGAAATACAACCGAAAATGTTTATGTATGTTTGTCAGACTATAACAAGTTACCTAATGACAAAAAAAAAATTATCAATAAAATTATTTAAGACAAAGTTATACCAATGGCTAAATGAAAAATTATACTATAATTTTAATGAATTTATCCAATTATTACTTGTAATTATTATTATATACTTAAGGACATTTTTATTTTATTTTAATTTTATTATGTATATTTTTACTTTACGTGCCTATTCTGGCGAAACATTCTGTACCTAGATGTAATATTCTGAACTTCACCACCATATATCCTGTAAATAAAAGATTGACTGATTGAGTGAACTGCCCTGGTGAATTAAACATTGTCTTTAAAAATAGCGTCCAGAGAATAAAAGAAATTTTGCAATGGCCATTCGTGTAGCGTTTTGGAGAACTTATTGATTAGTGTTTCATATTGTTTAGACTAGATTGTTATGCTTTGTTCACTTGTAATGAGCGACTTTTCAGACTACATTCCCCAAAAATAATATAGGTGGCGCTGTCTAGGTTTAACGTGATAATTGGTGCTAATTCCTGTAAATACCATCTAATTTTATTTTAAGTTATATCTGTCATTTTCTTATCCACCGAAAAGGAAAGGGACGGGTAATCGACAAGCATAAAATTTATGGAACACACGTCAATTTTAAGCACAAATCTAAACCAACCGTCTAAAAATTTTACATCCGTCAATAACCCGACACAGTTAAGTAGACAGCACGTCAAACGGATTGCATACCAGCGACGTACCTTTTAATTCGCCCGGGTTATTCATTCATTCATTCATTCTTCCTAAAATTAAGAGCTGTGAATCATCCGTCCCTTTCCTTTTCGACGGATATGAAAATGACGGATATAACTTTAAATAAAATTAGGCGGTGTCTGCAGGAATCGGGGCCATTACTTACCTATTTTCTCTTTACTCGGGTAGATAATTATTCAATGGGACCTCAAGTGAGAGGCAAGCGTTCTACCAACTGGGTTACCACAGCTAGTCACAACTTCATACACCTACGAGAAATTAGGAAGAACATTAATAACATCAGCAGTTTTATAACATAAGTCATCATCTCCCTAGCATTAAAGAATTACAAAGTGATGATGAATTCAAAGTGTAACTATGTTACCAACTGAATAAAGATATTTTTGAATTTGAATTTGTATTTGAATTATCCCGTTTTTCCCGAGGCGCGTTTACCTAATCTGACGATTTGACAGACCCGGTTTTTTACAGAAGCGACTGCCTGTCTGACCTTCCAACCCGCAGGGAAAACCAGCCCAATACTGATTAGGTCACATACCTCCGAAAATGCATTTCTTGGGAATTTGGGGTTTCCACACGATGTTTTCCTTCACCGGTGAGCACGTGATAATCATTTATGATCCAAAACTTAAAACTAAAACTGTTCTGAGCTGACGTAACAATACCGGGTGAGCTCTCAGCGCTCCCCATTTACCCGGCCAAGTAGTTAATACCATTAAGTTTACAATACTTAAGTCACGTCAAAACAACAGAAAAACAAATAAATAATGTAACGATTGTACCATTCAGCTAGATCTATTTATTATTCTAGAAGCCCTCCACGCGACAGGTCTAAGGTCAATTGCCACTTTCTGTACAACGGATATTCTTAATTTGAATTTAACTTTATCAATCTAGCCCGGTGTTAAGTGAGCCTTTTTGGAAAATTACATTCTGATATGTTTTTCTTCAACAAAACGCCAATTTCTTTCAATTAATTTCAATTCAGATAAAAATTGATATTTACAATTTTGATAGAAGCGTTATGTGATGTTATGTTCATCATCATTAATTTAAGAGCCACGCTCTTGTCAGTGTAGCGTTCTCCATGACACTTTTTTAAGGAAAAATAGGGCAGTGGTTTCCCTCTTGCCTTCCACCCCGCAGTACTCTGTCGGACGCGAGTGAGATGGCGCCCAGATTAGTCTATTTCAAAGCCGTACTAGGACGGACGTTATGTTAGAATGTTATGTTACGTAAGAAAATAACTAGGTATTTTAAATCAAACCAACTCTACAAAATGACTATACTTAATTAGTGATGGATAACACTGGCATTAGGACGCCCCTATTTGTTATTAAAATAGAAGTTTAAAAATAGAATAGAGTTTTAAATACCTACTCGTCGAAGACACCAAATAATTTGTATACCTATTAATGAGAATTTGCGAGAACTTCATGTAGGTACTTAATTAAAGTTTAAAAAGTAGAAAACTGAAGTCCTTGGGTTGAGATGGGTGCTTTTCCACCAGAGATGTACTGTGCTGCGTGGCTATGGATGCGTTTGATATCGATCAGTATAAGCTATGTTTTTTATATCGCAGAGATATTGCTCTTAGCGATAGGGCCGCCTTTGGCCACCTTGAAATACCCAATTTTCTCAGGCAAATGTCTTCTGTTGTGTGCAATAAAGTTTTATTATTATTGGTATAAACGCGCTCGGTCTACGATTGTTGAAGTTACGCAAAGGCCGGTCATAGGATGGGTGACCACAAAAAAATAAAAAGTTTTCATCTCTAGCTTCTCCGTACTTCGGAGGGCACGTTAAGCCGTTGGTCCCGGCTGCATTAGCAGTCGTTAATAACCATCAATCCGCACTGGGCCCGCGTGATGGTTTAAGGCCCGATCTCCCTATCCATCCATAGGGAAGGCCCGTGCCCCAGCAGTGGGGACGTTAATGGGCTGATGATGATGATTATTGGTATGTCAGTTCCATATCCGGGCCTATGGAGTCCCGAACTTTTGGAAGGCGTACGTGGGGCCGAAGCCAAGACGTAGAGGCCCCTTAAGACAATATAATCTATATGTTGTGTGACACCTACCGGCAATTATCCCTGCACTATGGGAGTGCACCCAAAGACAATCCCTGGTTCGTGTAATACTACATAACATAAACATAACATGAATAGCATATATGTATACGTCCCACTGCTGAGCACAGGTCTCCCCTCAATCGACCGTAGGGGATATGGAGCTTGCTCCACCACGCTGCTCCCACTGTGAGTTGGAGGAAGTGTTTTACGGCTAATAGCCGGGTCCAACAGCTTAACGTGCCGTCCTAAGCACGGAATCTTACTTTTTCGGCCAATCAGGTGATTCAAGCCTACAATATCCCTACCAAACAAAGTACAGTCTCACAAATAGATTTGGACAACATCCCCATCAGGAATAGAACCCGAACCTCCAGATCGTGAGCCCATACTCTAACCACTAGACCACAGAGGCTGTTTATACCACAGATTATTACGATTGAACAGGAAGGCTTTAGAGTAGAACAGAGTTCGACTGTTTTCGGCTGCTTATAATAACGACGTTAATAAATAATGCATAAACATTTCATTGAATACACATTTACTAGGAAAAAAACTAAAGTTATTTTGGTAATTTACATTTAACATAAGTTCTAATAAGACACGTCGAAGTTATTAAAAACATATTACCTAGAAGGGAAGCTAGAAGGAAAGAGAGGAAGGAGAAGACCAAGAAGAGCTTACATGGAACTGATTGACGAGAACGCGAATGTCGTGTCTTATAAGGAAGTCAAAGAATTTGGCCTTTGATAGACAAGAATGGAGAAAGCTACACTGCTGCTTCGATTCTTCTTCTCTTCTCTTCTTATCGTGTGGGTTGTGAGGTGGAACACCAACCTCATCAACCCTGGTGTCAGGGTTATTACTGAGCCGCCAAAGGCCCCTGACATGACTCATAACGACTATATACTTACATCAGTAAGTAGTAACCGGGACTAACGGCTTAACGTGCCTCCCGAAGCACGGATCATCTTACTTTCGGACAATCAGGCCTGTAATGTTCTAACCAAACTAGGGATAACGAAGAGATTTTTGTGATATGTCCACACCGGGATTCAAACCCGGGGCCCCCGGATGGTGAGCCCAACGCTCAATCACTGAACCACGGAGGCCGTTTCGAATTTCGATTTGTTTTGTCGTAGTCAGGTTTCGGGATAAAACGTGAAACGCCGTTACCTTATTTAGGTACGGACATTGACCCTGTGTTTATTGCAGCTGTTTTCTACGTAAATAGTTCGTACATGAACTTTCACATTTACATAAGGTACCTACCTACATACAAGGTAAGTACCTACGCAAATATCATGCATTTATTCGTCTACGTAACGACGGCCAGCTGTAATAAAATTTATAACTTTGTGAGCGATATGAAGACGATGGTATAAGAACTTTGTATATAAGTACTTATAATTATAAACATAACAAAAACAGCCTATATACGTCCCACTGCTGTGCACAGGCCTCCCCTCAATCAACCGGAGGGGAGCATACTCCACCACGCTGCTCCGCTGCGGGTTGGTGGTGGTATTTGGGCTAGTACAATTAATAATCATTTTTACCTATTCGCCTAACTGACCTGAAGCGCCGACCGAGTAATGCCCTATAGCCTAAGTGCCCTATCTCACTAGGACACCAGTGACCAAAGTGCAGTTGTATAACGCTACCTTACTGGTGTCTTGTGGTTGCACCACTGTACACAAACACCATGCGCCAGGACTGTTGAGAAAGGGCCCTAAAGAGAGGAAGAGAGGTTTCGGACAGGCAAGCTCTAAAATGTTGCTAGGACATTTTACAGAAATGGCACTTTTGAAAGTAACATTACGAACAATATACGTTACCAACAGTGACATCTATTGTGCAAGAAAAATATTTTACCGGTATTATCTTTATTCTATGTTATTCTATGACTGATGTCCGTAAAATTATATTTGCTATTCGACAACAGATGGCGCAGTTAAAAACTTCCTTGACTGTAAAATAATGGAAGTATTCTGGAGATTTTGTTAGAATATAAAAGAGACGAAGCTATTTCCGAAATATCATTAAATTTGCCGAAAACTCACCAAAATATTTTTACCATTCATTCATTCAATCATAAAAAACAAAGACCTTGTATAGAATAGACGGAGCATATTTAAGACGAAAGAAAAACATAGGTTTTGTCTTTCGCATTCATGTGAGCCGTCATAAGTTAAAAAGAGATAAATATACTATCGTCGTAACGTCTTTTGTACTCGTGTAGCGGGTTTGTTATAGAAACGTACCTATAGTATATGTTTTTGTATCAGAATCACTAGTGCCGTTCCATGTCTTTATCGACATTATTATTGGCTAAATATTTCATGTTAGTCCAAGATCTAAAAAAAAATATACATTACAAATTGAATGATTAATTAAATACAGAAATAACGACCTAGTATCCATACCTGGGTGGGTAGAACCACAAGTAAATTAGTTAAAACGATACCTATTTGTACCCTGATAGAAAGATACCTAAGAAGAACCGTACGTTGCGGTGACAGATTCAGAACCACTTATTCAACGTAATTATCATGGACAAACTTGTTAAAGGTCAATTTATCATTTTTGAATCTATGTCATTTCGCAAGGTGTTATGGCCGAGGAGGTCGAGGACGGTCCATCTAGTCCACATATACTATAGTATCATTTTAATACGACATTGCGGCCACCCTTTGGTTGCTATAAATCACATACCTACCCTTTTATAAAAATTAAATACACGTTTTTCATTGACTTGACCGGAAATCGAATCGGCTCTCGATACAAGAAGTAGACGACCTTCTAGTATATTTCGGGGATTATCTCAATGCGATTAAAGAATAAAAGCAAATACTTATTTATAAGATTTTTATTCAATATAGTTAGAATACAATGACTACGAAGCACTGAACAATTCCGACTTTTGGTGATAAAAAAAAAATATTTCCTCTTGTTCACTTTCTTTAGAAGTGTATAGTGTCGGCTCTGGTCGTTATAACTTTACCTGCAAGAATGGCACATATTAACGTGGAGCACACAAATACACAAGCATTGCATGTTTACACATTGCACATAGAAGGAATAATCACAGGTAATTACAAAAATAGTTATTCATACTAATTATTTATAGAAGGAATAATCACAGGTAATTACCAAAATAGTTATTCATACTAATTATTTATAGAAGGAATAATCACAGGTAATTACCAAAATAGTTATTCATACTAATTATTTTGTGCAATAGAGAATATTTGTATTGTATTGAAATATTTTTTCCATGCTAATGTAGAATACAAAAACGAAATAGCTGCAAATTTATCTATAAACTTATAACTAAACTTAAACTCACCTTATGTGAGATATGTGAGTGAATATTGTTGGTACTGCATCTCTATGTAATATTTTTGTTTGGTATCCTGCTCGATAGAAAGCAAGATACATCGAAATGTAATTAGCACAGGCTTAAATAAGGAGAAGGCGTCCTTCAGAAGAGAGAATTATCTCGTTTCATGGTCTGAATCTAATTGTTTCTTAATTTCTTGTTTCGTAAATTAGGATATTTAGGAAATCTGGAAAATACAATATCTTTATGTAATCTTCATCCAAATCGGAAACAGGTCGAAAAATAAATTAAACGTGAATAGAATAACGCAACATGTAGATGTTACATTCAAACATAATATTATGTTATCGATATCAAAGGACAACACTACTTATAATACTTTGGGTACATGATCTGTCAAAGCTGATTAACGTAAAATGTGAAATCAATTATTTGTACAAATGTGACGGCTTTGCTGAAAATATGCGTCTGCATCGTGTTTAGGGCTCAATAAACTTTACAAAAACCAGACCAGGTAATGTATTTCTTGCACACAAACATGTATTATGTGGTCGATAACTTACCCATGGTGAGACATTGTTTGATCGTTCTCCATTATAACACCCATTCTACTCTCACAACCAATAGCTACGCAAGCCATGGTTCATAATGAATAACTATTTCACAGATTGTTTATATAAAAAGTTAAAATAATGTCCCAAAACACCAAAAAACTAACGGCAGGTTTGGTATCCAGCTGACTACCACAACATCTCAAAACGGTAAACACTGACGTTCTAGACAGCGGTGTTTGTCTATGTTTGTTTCTTTTTTCCACAGAGATTGTTGCCATAGGGAAGAAAGAGAGCTGTGATAGTTTGATCGTCACTCGGCTTTTTGGCGGGAGGCGGGAACGGGACAGTTGCTTTCTTCATTGAATAATCTAAATAATTAATACGAAGTGGTGTTTTGTGGTTAATGATCGCATTAAGTTAGTCGGAAGACATTCGCGAGTGTTATTATATTGGAGTATTCAATAAACAAAGTGTATCTGCCTATTTTCGCTTCGTGTCAGGAAGCCGCTTCATAACTCAAAAGTTTATGCGGACTTTTGAGTTAATTCGTTTGGGGTTCGGAGTAGGATTCTACTCCGAGGGTGGGGGCTTAGGTTTCATCATCATCACCTTTCATCATTTCATTAATCATCAAGAAAAAAAATACGTCAGACATGGCTGTATGGGCATAGTTCCCTTTGCCTTACCCTTCGGGGAAAACCAAACCAAAAAAAAAAAAAATTGATCGTCACTCTAAAATATTATCCGTCTATTCTATACAAGGTCTTTGATAAAAAATGTTTACTATTTATTTTTTTCGTATGGCAACAAAACTTGTTTTCGCGAGAAAATCTTGTGATTGTAGAGCATCGTGAATTTTATTTTGATAACGAAATTCCTGATGTTATCGAGATAAAAAGTGTTTTCTTGTGTATAGTTTCTGCGGTGTCCGTTTGTTTTTGTGTGGAATGTGATATCATCGCCTTCCAAGTGGAGCTGCTCAAGAAACTGCTCGCCATGGCTGGCGCGGGCCCATCCGACGGCGAGCCCGACGGATGGGTTGAGTTCTGCGAGCGACAGGCAAAGACCGCCGCCCAGGACGTCGCCAAGGCGTGCCTGCACTACGTACATGCCAGCAACGATCCAGTCCGGCCGCCGCCGCCCTCACACAAGGATATTCTCAAAAAATTCGTCGACTGTTTCTCGGAACAGTTTGAGTACGAAATAGTCAAATTAAAAACTCAACACAAGGTTCCTAATGGGACGCACGCCCACGACGAAAGTGATTATTCCGAAGATACAGACTCTCCGAAGATACAGCACAAACCGTTCTTCCGGAGGTTGTCATTCAAAGGGCTGAGGCGCGGCAAGGGTTTGTTTCACAAGCAGCACTCGGATGAAGTGGAACTGTCGTCGAATCTCAACAAACAAAGTAAGACTAAGCTAGCTAAGATAGTGGTAGAGTGTAGGAAAGAGGGCTTAGTGAATTATTTAACTCCGGAAAGTTTGGAACAGCCCGGAGGCCCACAGAAATGGGAGAAATGTAGACTGGCGTTAGTAAAGACTGTCGGTGGCTATATGCTGGAGTTCTACTCCCCACCCAAGGCCCAGAAGCCTAGAAGCGGAGTGTTCTGTTTCCTAATATCAGAAGCTAGAGAAACAACTGCATTAGAGATGCCTGATCATGAAAATACATTTGTATTAAAGGTAAGCAGTGTTACAATTAAGAAAATTAGTATACCTATAATATTTGTTAAAATTCTTTAAGGATTCAGCCTTTAATCATTAGTGAAGCAAAGTTGGTCGGAGAATAAAAATAGATATCTTACATGATGACATAAAACTCATCACCAAAACAAACTGGCCCGGAGTTTAAGTGACAACCACTATATGAGACATCTCAAAAGGACGCACATATGGGATAACATACAGTAGCACCTCAATGAAGGCAGCCTTCTAATGAGGGGGCCTGTCCTGCACGCCACTAAAACCAAACCATCAAAACTGCTTATGGTCAGTCGACCGATCGCATTTTCGGCCACAAAAAATGAAAAAAAAAAAAAAACATGCAATGCAGTGCTTTTATATTTGTGGGAAATTAAATCAATAAACAAATTAAGGAAAGTAATGAATAAATTTTAAATTATTTAAAATGAATGTCACAGTCACCAAAAAATCATTACTGCCTTACCATTAAAAAATAAACAAGCGGTAAATAAAATTCCAGGCAGACAACAACATGGAGTATGTAATAGAGGCAGCGGACGTGGACGATATGAAGTCATGGTTGGCTACGATCAAGTATTGCATGCGGTCGGCGCCGACGTCACAGCCGCCGCCGGAGTCGCTGGCGGGGCTGCCCGAGCCCGCACCACCCGACCTGCCACCGAGAAGGGACCTGCCAGCTAGCACTAGCAATGCTGACCTTGCTACTGACACGCCCGAGGAGGCTGAACTAGGTATATTTCGAAATTTATTAATGTAGAAGTGCTATTGCCCAATTTGTGGCCACATGTCACTTCTGATCCTTTATCTTAGAATAAAGAATAACCCTATATTTAGAACCGCGTCAATTCTTATTGGGTATTGGATACCAGTCTTAGTTATATTAGGTTTTAAATGGCCGTAAAACTGTAAAGGGGAAGGGCCGCACACTGTCTCGCTCGCACTTTTAATGTGTACTTTGACGGCAGACAGTTTCAGTCCTTTGCTGTTCGTATCAAAAAGGAAGAGGCAAAACGTTTAGTGTGGATAGGTGGTATATGAAATAACCAATTCTAAGATCTGGGGGGGGGGGGGGGGGCGTTAAAATGGCCACATGGAAGCAATTCATCTAAGACAGCAATATTATTGCTATTTGATATTTTTTTGCATTGTGCTTATATGCGGAAATGTTAAGTTGCCTTCTTAGATGAATTGCTTAGATGTGGCCATTTTAACCCCCCTGGCCACGACATATCCACAAAATAAGGATAAAACGCCCGCCGACGCCTAGTTGTCCGTAAATGGAATGGAGTGGGTGGAATTAACTTGTCAAGTTCCTGCGCACACTCACCAAAGTGTATCCTATAAAAACCGACAGACAATCTACATACATTCTCGTGATTCGCCTACCATCAGACTTTCGTCTTTCGTCAACCCATAGGTATTCTTTACAAACAACCTTCCAAGCTGGGTTGTAGTGTGGGTGTAATACCATGTTGGCCGGCAGGTTCGATAGCGGAGGAGGCGTGCGAGCCCCGCGTGAGCCTGTCGGAGTGGCCGTGGTTCCACGGTACGCTGGCGCGGTCGGCGGCGGCTGGCTGCGTGCTGGCGGGCGGCGCGGCGCAGCATGGCTGCTACCTCGTGCGCCAGAGCGAGACGCGCCGCGGGGAATACGTGCTCACATTCAATTTCCAGGTTGGTTCCACATACTGCATTTGCACAAGGTAGAGTTTAGATAGATAAGTACTTAGGTACTGTGTTGCAACGAAATAGGGTATGTAAGGTATTGCATTTTTTTTTTTCAAGAATGTTTAGGGCCCTGTGTTGAGGTTTTTCCAGCAGATTCTTTTACCTGGCTATACAGGTTGTGAGGGTAGTAGTTGGCGTATGAGACGTTTGTTATGTAAAAAATGATAAAGGATAAACCTACTGAATATAGATACTTCAGAACTTTTGAAGTTATTATTTTATATTTCTAAATGAAAGTTTAAGCTATGAAAAATAAAACTTCATTGAATATTTTTGCTTTTCATGTAGTAGTTATTTTTTATTATATTTTTTAAAAAGCATCTCCTAAAGTTGGTTGAATGATGTTTATGCCATTGCACAGATTGTATGAAATTTAATTATTATAAACGGCATTTGGCAACGACATTTTGTATACAGGTTATATATGGTCAAATGAAGGACAAATGAATACATGATTATTGCTAAAATAAACATCATCCAACTAATAAGAGAGTTAAAAATCTCGAAATGGTTTTAGAATTACCAGGATGTGCACAGACTTCACTTCAGATGTTTCTTTTCCTTTCACAGGGTCGAGCAAAGCACCTCCGAATGACTCTCTCGGAGACCGGGCAGTGTCGAGTCCAACACCTCTGGTTCCCTAACGTCCACGAGATGCTGGAGCACTTCCGCACCAACCCCATACCGCTGGAGTCAGGGGGCACTGCTGACGTCACGCTGACACAGTACGTCGTCTGCCAAGACGACCGTCACCAAGTGAGGGCCACATGATTTGTGATACTCCTAGCTTTATGCCTCGTTTACACTGGGTACTTGACTGTCAACTGGTGTGATAAAAAAGATTAATTTGTTTTTTTTACGATTTTTTTTAACTTCGTAGTACCGAGATTCCCAGACACAATAGTTAAACAAACTCATGTATCTCAGTGTAAACGAGCCATAATAATAATGTAAAACATAATCACAAAAAAGTGCATTTAAATATACATTTGTCATATACAACGTGCCTTAGCCAATTAGCCATAGCTTTTATAATTAATGTAAACTTTACAAGTAGTAGTTAATAAGAGTAAAAATTATATGACAAATGTAGCTATGTGTAAAATGTTTTCTAGAGCTCTAAAATTTGTATACTCAGCACAGTGTCATACATTTTATTCTTCATAATCATACAAACTAAAGGGTGAATCTCGTAATTTCATTTTATTCAGTAATTTTGTAGAATTCATTACACATAGGTAGGACTACAATATGACTGTATTTCGGCTTTCGTAATTTATCCGTCAATGGTGGGTATTGGAGCGGACACAAACTTAAGTTTTAGTTTCACGGCTCGTAAACTAGTGCCGTCCTTCACTTACAAACACGTGCTAGAAAGAGATAGAGCTAATTTTAGTCCTATAAATTCTAAATATAGTGCCGTTCACTTCGGACGAGTGCAAAACAAAGGTAAAGCTAATTAGAACTGGTAAATTAAATTGAAATTAAGTTGGCGGTTTATTAACCGCAACCATTAAAACGTGTGGAGTTTACTTCAATTTGAGACTAAAATATCCGATTCAAGTCACTAGCTCATGTGAGAAAATTAAATCGAAAAAATGTCTGACTCGGACAGGATTTGAACCTGCAGCTGTTGTCAATCCGGGACGAGCGTGTTAACCATTACACCACCGGAAAAAAATCTTTCGATCTAAGTATCGTCATTAAGACGACCCCTGCGCCATCTATCTAGAATATTGAGTACTAATAGTACTTTAAAAAGTCAATAAAAAGAAAGTCTTGAAATGCACTTTACCTCTTTACTCTATGGTCATTGAACTCAATATATTGAATAATTCAATTCATAGCAAGAGAATTATTGAAGCATTGAATCAGCTTTAAAACTTTCTTGTTTCCCCCACCGATATTCCCAGTGCTATGACGAAACCAAATAATGCTATGTTAGAGAAAATA
The DNA here is from genome assembly GCF_024362695.1 of Pectinophora gossypiella. NCBI lineage: Eukaryota > Metazoa > Arthropoda > Insecta > Lepidoptera > Gelechiidae > Pectinophora > Pectinophora gossypiella. Next base: position 2,656,928 of record NC_065423.1, read on the forward strand.
AATTTAATATTTCAAGTATATTAATGTCAAGACTCTGTTTTTGGCGTGTACAGTCATGAGCAATATAATGTACCCACTTTAGGACTCTGTCGCACTAAAATATTTGACATTGACAAAGACTTACAGTTCAATTTGTCAAAAAAGTTAATGTGACATGGTACCAAAGTGTATACTTAATGCTCGTGACCGTACAGAATTAATTGAGTTTCCATGATTTCTGCCCGGTTATTGGGAATAAGCTCTCCTCTGTTACACAAGACTTAAATGTGTACTATTATGGCCTCAGCCCACTTACACGACTAATAAAATATCATTCAAATATGGGTTTTAAGTCATGGCATGACATAGTTTGTATTGACAACATAAACTAGCAGACAGTTCGGTGTCAGCAAGCTTCCCGCCTCCAGACTGCTCGGTGGTTGACCGCCAGCAGTCGTTTTAGTTCCGGGCGGTGTTAGGTGGGAGCAGAGTCGTCTAAATGGGCTAATGACCTTTACACTGATACAAGTGTAATGCTAAGTTATATTTGGGTGAATATCAAAATTTCTTCGTGAAAAATTGGGTTCCGACATGAAAAAGATCCAAAAGGATCCTTATGGATCCTTTTTCATGTCGGAACCCAATTTTTCACGAAAAAATTATATGAAAGTTCGCCACCAAACTTGGCAATTTTGATATTCACCCATTTCGTTATTTTTTTATCATATTTCTTCTTCGGGTCACCCTTATGTTTGTCGAAAACTCGCACAACTGCAATATAGATTTTGTACTGTTGTGTTTTGTCTTGTATGTGTTTGTATTTTGTCGCTAGCGATGTTGTATATAGCTCGGTAGTTTTACACCCTTATTTTAAGATGTTAACTCGAAGCTTTCTCGACTCCGTCCTTTGCTGAGGCGATCTTAAGGAAGACCTGGAACACAGCTCAAACTCGGTATTCTTAAACAACGCCTTAATCTTATCTCGTTTACTGCAGTGTGGCCGAGTAGAGGCATGACGTCATTATTTTCGTATTATTGTGTTGGTAGTATGATATGCTCGACTCCAGTCAGTAAAAAAAAAGTTTATTTCGGACATGTTCCATATAGGTTAGTAACAAGCAATAAACAACTTAATCTAGTGTTAGTAATAGAACGATTAAAAAAAAGCACGGCTCGATAATTACAAAAATAAATTATATGATAATTACAAAGACAACGTACACATTAACAGAACATATTACTAATAAGCAGGTTCCCACCGCCTGGTCACCGGTATCTGCAAGTCCACAAAAAAAAGAAAAATGTCAAGTCCAGTAAAGTCCTCAAGTCAAGAACGTAAATTTCAACTTAAAATACCAAAATTCTCAGCTGAGGCCGAGTCCAGTGGAGGAAGTTTCGAGTTTACATCTTAGAATACTAGTGTTAGTGTTACTATAAGACCGGAATTCTCTTAAAAAATATGTCAAAGTACAAATACTGTCCATTTCTATTCTCTTCTTTCTTTAAAACTTTGTAGTTGTAAAGAATTTCGATTACAAACATATAATTTATATAGGTACATACTTCTTACTTCATTCTTCAGAGAATTCTGGTCGATTGTTAGCTTAAACTAGAAAGGATAAATAAATCAGTCTTAAAAAAGAATTTCATAAGCTTAAGCTTACGACTATATCCCAATCGGAGTAGTCAGAGGTACATCCATCACAAGATAAACTAAGTATCCACACCTCACTGAGCTTTCTGTTAGACATTTCGTTCTCGTTTAATAATATAATCACGATTTAAATGTAGAATTAGTGATAACCCTGATCGGAGAAGGCGTGACTTACATCGTTACATCAATGAATTGAATTCGATTTTTGAATTTGAATTCATATTTGGAACATAGATAATAGGGTATTTGATTGGGTCAAAGATAAATTATAAAATGCTAATCTAGAAATAGAAGCTAGTCTAAGATGATAAAAAAACAATCTCATTTTACTTTTCGATTTATTTTCGAATTTTATTTATGAATTAAGTAACAATGAATACAACGTTTGACCGATTTTGTTCATGACGTCATAGGTCAGTATCTCCATACAAACTCCAAAGAAAACTTTCGTCTGGACGTTTCGTAAAAAGTATCTCAATTGACTTGGTTGTCAAGTAGTACATTGAATTCACGCGGTTTCCAGGATTTCTGCCCAGTTAATGGCAGTAGACTCGCGCCCTATTACATTGGACTTAAACGTAACTGGCGAGGAGTGAGTGCGTACTACACACCTCTGTCCCGGAGATACAGATGCTATGTTTTGTACAAAATAGTAATAATAATCCAAAATAAAAAAATAAAAGAGTAATAAATAGGAAAGAGAGGAAGGGAAAGACCAAGAAGAGCTTCATGGAACAGATTAAAGAAAAGGTTAACGTCGTGTCTTATAGGGAAGTCAAGGAATTGGCCTTTGATAGACTGGAATGGAAAATGCTACACCGACAAGAGCGTGGCTCTTAAATTTATGATGATGATGATGTATCTTCTTGACATAAACTAGTCTTCCGTCCGCGTGAACTTCGGTTATCGCACGCGGCATGTTTATTCCACCCCTAAGTAATTCATAATATAAAAACTACTCTATGTTCTTTCCTAATGTCCAGTCTAAAATTGATTGATGACGAGTGATAATAATAAAACTAATGTTTAGTATAGAAAGATTGATCTATTTATCCACAACTAGTCTCGTTTTGTTGCTCAGTTATTTTATATGTCGGTTTATCACACGTACAGTCATGAGCAATATAATGTACCTACTTTAGGACTCTGTCGCACTAACATATTTGACATTTAGTGAGACTCACAGTTCAATTTGTCAAAAAAGTTAATGTGACATGGTACCAAAGTGTATACATATTAATGCTCGTGACCGTACTATAAGACTGTTATAAAAAACCAGTCACTCCCAAACACAAGAATAGTAGGTAGTTATATCTACTATTTCATGAAGGTGCCTATTCGAGCAAACACCAACTTTGACAAGACTAAAACTAGTTCTTTCTTGCACTTAATGGCCCCGATTCCAGCCTCCTTATTTTATTTTAAGTTATACCCGTCATTTTCTTATGCCCTGAAAAGGAAAGGGACGGATGATTGACAATTGTTAATTTTAAAATGAATGAATAATCCGGGCGAATAAAATAGGCATCTCGCTGATATGTAACCTGTATGACGTATGCTGTCAACTTACTTGTCGGGTTATTACTCGATAGAATTAAGTTGTTGTTGTAGAGGCGATTTGGCCTATTGGCCAATATAAAATTTTGGGAGGGTTTTTTAATTCTGTCGACTACCCGTCCCTTTCCATTTCGTCGGATAAAAAAGTGACAGGTTAAACTTAAAATAAAATTAGATGGTGTCTACAGGAATTAGCACCAAAGTAAGTAAAGGACAGCACTAATTTCAGAGCTGTCGAACTAAAATCAGGTTAAGTTCGTGTTCGCCCGAATAGAAACTAGGGGGTTAAAATGGCCACATCGAAGCAATTCATCTAAGAAAACAATATTGCTATTTGATTGCATTGCGCACTTACTTTTTTGTTTATGCGCAAATGTCAATGTAGTTAGGTTTTTTTAGATGAATTGCTTCGATGTGGCCATTTTAACCCCACGCACCTCCCCCCTCCCCCCTTATTTTGAAAACAAGCGCCATTTTGAAAAATCACATTCTGAAAACATCGATTTCTTTCAATTCATTTCATTCCGAGTAAAAATTGAGACCGCAAATTTATTGCCTGGATTGAATGAAACAAGTTTGTCTATTGCGCGGTTTTAACAAAAAAAAAACATCCGAATGTGAATTTCCAAATAAGCGCTTACGTAGACGATATATTGGCCCCGATTCCTGCAGACATCTCTTAATTTTACTTTAAGTTATACCTGTCATTTTCTTATCCGCCGAAAAAGAAAGGGACGGATGATTGACAGCTCTTAATTTTAGGAAGAATGAGTAAATAAATGAATAACCCGGGCGAATTTTTAGACGGTTGTTTTAGATTTGTGCTTAAAATTGACGTGTGTTCCATAAATTTTATGCTTGTCGATTACCCGTCCCTTTCCTTTTCGGCGGATAAGAAAATGACAGATATAACTTAAAATAAAATTAGATGGTGTTTACAGGAATTAGCACCATTATGGATGTTAAACCTGCATTAATTTGCAATGTATGCGACTATGTGTAGATTAGGATTGATTTCACAATAATTCGTTCAAATGATATATATAGTTTTTATATATATAACTGATAAGTATATATATAGCTGATATAGCAGCAATAAACATTTATACATCGTTTTAAAATCTAATACACTTAACAGTCATTGTCGAACAAAAAGCAATGCAGTGGTCTCAATTATTATATCAATTTGATAACTAACATTGATTCAAGTCTTAATTACTTTTGATTCCTCATATGCATTTTATTTATTTTAAATAAATTGTAAATTCATATTTATAAATATGATTATAAGATAATTAATATAGGTTTTAAGACTAAATTTTATGAAGATATAGGTATATCTTGTTATGACAAGAGTAGTTATAAAAGTTTTTATATAAATATAGATAATTGTAATCTATATTCAGTGTACTAATAGAGACTAGTATACTGCTATACGTTAGTGATAAATATTTGAAAAGTACTCTTAAAAGAGTATGATACATAACATAAACATACATAAACTCACGCCCGTAATCCCTAATGGGGTGGGTAGAGCCACAAGTAATCAAAGACAACTTGCAGCCACTGTTGATACGATGTCGTAAGCTGGATATGATGAACCTTATGGTGATAAGGGATCAGCCTATCGCCCATAACATTAGTCCATCATGTAAAAGAGTATGATTCACTCACAAATGTGTGTAGTAATGCTAAAGTTCTATATGCATCGAGGAATAAAACAAGGGCCACTTTCTAAAACACTAATTAAGACTACTTACTCGAAGTCACAGGCCGGACACTCCATGCAAAAATCTTATTTTTACCGTATGCAACAACCGCGTGAGTGTGAGCGAGACAAACTATCCGCGCGCACTTCCCCTTACTCTTTAACGGCTAACTGCCATTTACACTGAAGTGACCCAGCGTAGCGGTGAGGTAAATTTAGTTCGAAGAGTGTCCGTTCTACGCGTAGTATTTCTTTACTCTATGCCGCAGTGTCAAAATGTCAACTTACCTAGAAACGAAACAATTGAAAGAGTGAGACAGTGACTAGCAATAATAAGCTCTCCTCTGTTACACAAGACTTAAATGTGTACTATTATGGCCTCAGCCCACTTACACGACTAATAAAATATCATTCAAATATGGGTTTTAAGTCATGGCATGACATAGTTTGTATTGACAACATAAACTAGCAGACAGTTCGGTGTCAGCAAGCTTCCCGCCTCCAGACTGCTCGGTGGTTGACCGCCAGCAGTCGTTTTAGTTCCGGGCGGTGTTAGGTGGGAGCAGAGTCGTCTAAATGGGCTAATGACCTTTACACTGATACAAGTGTAATGCTAAGTTATATTTGGGTGAATATCAAAATTTCTTCGTGAAAAATTGGGTTCCGACATGAAAAAGATCCAAAAGGATCCTTATGGATCCTTTTTCATGTCGGAACCCAATTTTTCACGAAAAAATTATATGAAAGTTCGCCACCAAACTTGGCAATTTTGATATTCACCCATTTCGTTATTTTTTTATCATATTTCTTCTTCGGGTCACCCTTATGTTTGTCGAAAACTCGCACAACTGCAATATAGATTTTGTACTGTTGTGTTTTGTCTTGTATGTGTTTGTATTTTGTCGCTAGCGATGTTGTATATAGCTCGGTAGTTTTACACCCTTATTTTAAGATGTTAACTCGAAGCTTTCTCGACTCCGTCCTTTGCTGAGGCGATCTTAAGGAAGACCTGGAACACAGCTCAAACTCGGTATTCTTAAACAACGCCTTAATCTTATCTCGTTTACTGCAGTGTGGCCGAGTAGAGGCATGACGTCATTATTTTCGTATTATTGTGTTGGTAGTATGATATGCTCGACTCCAGTCAGTAAAAAAAAAGTTTATTTCGGACATGTTCCATATAGGTTAGTAACAAGCAATAAACAACTTAATCTAGTGTTAGTAATAGAACGATTAAAAAAAAGCACGGCTCGATAATTACAAAAATAAATTATATGATAATTACAAAGACAACGTACACATTAACAGAACATATTACTAATAAGCAGGTTCCCACCGCCTGGTCACCGGTATCTGCAAGTCCACAAAAAAAAGAAAAATGTCAAGTCCAGTAAAGTCCTCAAGTCAAGAACGTAAATTTCAACTTAAAATACCAAAATTCTCAGCTGAGGCCGAGTCCAGTGGAGGAAGTTTCGAGTTTACATCTTAAAATACTAGTGTTAGTGTTACTATAAGACCGGAATTCTCTTAAAAAATATGTCAAAGTACAAATACTGTCCATTTCTATTCTCTTCTTTCTTTAAAACTTTGTAGTTGTAAAGAATTTCGATTACAAACATATAATTTATATAGGTACATACTTCTTACTTCATTCTTCAGAGAATTCTGGTCGATTGTTAGCTTAAACTAGAAAGGATAAATAAATCAGTCTTAAAAAAGAATTTCATAAGCTTAAGCTTACGACTATATCCCAATCGGAGTAGTCAGAGGTACATCCATCACAAGATAAACTAAGTATCCACACCTCACTGAGCTTTCTGTTAGACATTTCGTTCTCGTTTAATAATATAATCACGATTTAAATGTAGAATTAGTGATAACCCTGATCGGAGAAGGCGTGACTTACATCGTTACATCAATGAATTGAATTCGATTTTTGAATTTGAATTCATATTTGGAACATAGATAATAGGGTATTTGATTGGGTCAAAGATAAATTATAAAATGCTAATCTAGAAATAGAAGCTAGTCTAAGATGATAAAAAAACAATCTCATTTTACTTTTCGATTTATTTTCGAATTTTATTTATGAATTAAGTAACAATGAATACAACGTTTGACCGATTTTGTTCATGACGTCATAGGTCAGTATCTCCATACAAACTCCAAAGAAAACTTTCGTCTGGACGTTTCGTAAAAAGTATCTCAATTGACTTGGTTGTCAAGTAGTACATTGAATTCACGCGGTTTCCAGGATTTCTGCCCAGTTAATGGCAGTAGACTCGCGCCCTATTACATTGGACTTAAACGTAACTGGCGAGGAGTGAGTGCGTACTACACACCTCTGTCCCGGAGATACAGATGCTATGTTTTGTACAAAATAGTAATAATAATCCAAAATAAAAAAATAAAAGAGTAATAAATAGGAAAGAGAGGAAGGGAAAGACCAAGAAGAGCTTCATGGAACAGATTAAAGAAAAGGTTAACGTCGTGTCTTATAGGGAAGTCAAGGAATTGGCCTTTGATAGACTGGAATGGAAAATGCTACACCGACAAGAGCGTGGCTCTTAAATTTATGATGATGATGATGTATCTTCTTGACATAAACTAGTCTTCCGTCCGCGTGAACTTCGGTTATCGCACGCGGCATGTTTATTCCACCCCTAAGTAATTCATAATATAAAAACTACTCTATGTTCTTTCCTAATGTCCAGTCTAAAATTGATTGATGACGAGTGATAATAATAAAACTAATGTTTAGTATAGAAAGATTGATCTATTTATCCACAACTAGTCTCGTTTTGTTGCTCAGTTATTTTATATGTCGGTTTATCACACGTACAGTCATGAGCAATATAATGTACCTACTTTAGGACTCTGTCGCACTAACATATTTGACATTTAGTGAGACTCACAGTTCAATTTGTCAAAAAAGTTAATGTGACATGGTACCAAAGTGTATACATATTAATGCTCGTGACCGTACTATAAGACTGTTATAAAAAACCAGTCACTCCCAAACACAAGAATAGTAGGTAGTTATATCTACTATTTCATGAAGGTGCCTATTCGAGCAAACACCAACTTTGACAAGACTAAAACTAGTTCTTTCTTGCACTTAATGGCCCCGATTCCAGCCTCCTTATTTTATTTTAAGTTATACCCGTCATTTTCTTATGCCCTGAAAAGGAAAGGGACGGATGATTGACAATTGTTAATTTTAAAATGAATGAATAATCCGGGCGAATAAAATAGGCATCTCGCTGATATGTAACCTGTATGACGTATGCTGTCAACTTACTTGTCGGGTTATTACTCGATAGAATTAAGTTGTTGTTGTAGAGGCGATTTGGCCTATTGGCCAATATAAAATTTTGGGAGGGTTTTTTAATTCTGTCGACTACCCGTCCCTTTCCATTTCGTCGGATAAAAAAGTGACAGGTTAAACTTAAAATAAAATTAGATGGTGTCTACAGGAATTAGCACCAAAGTAAGTAAAGGACAGCACTAATTTCAGAGCTGTCGAACTAAAATCAGGTTAAGTTCGTGTTCGCCCGAATAGAAACTAGGGGGTTAAAATGGCCACATCGAAGCAATTCATCTAAGAAAACAATATTGCTATTTGATTGCATTGCGCACTTACTTTTTTGTTTATGCGCAAATGTCAATGTAGTTAGGTTTTTTTAGATGAATTGCTTCGATGTGGCCATTTTAACCCCACGCACCTCCCCCCTCCCCCCTTATTTTGAAAACAAGCGCCATTTTGAAAAATCACATTCTGAAAACATCGATTTCTTTCAATTCATTTCATTCCGAGTAAAAATTGAGACCGCAAATTTATTGCCTGGATTGAATGAAACAAGTTTGTCTATTGCGCGGTTTTAACAAAAAAAAAACATCCGAATGTGAATTTCCAAATAAGCGCTTACGTAGACGATATATTGGCCCCGATTCCTGCAGACATCTCTTAATTTTACTTTAAGTTATACCTGTCATTTTCTTATCCGCCGAAAAAGAAAGGGACGGATGATTGACAGCTCTTAATTTTAGGAAGAATGAGTAAATAAATGAATAACCCGGGCGAATTTTTAGACGGTTGTTTTAGATTTGTGCTTAAAATTGACGTGTGTTCCATAAATTTTATGCTTGTCGATTACCCGTCCCTTTCCTTTTCGGCGGATAAGAAAATGACAGATATAACTTAAAATAAAATTAGATGGTGTTTACAGGAATTAGCACCATTATGGATGTTAAACCTGCATTAATTTGCAATGTATGCGACTATGTGTAGATTAGGATTGATTTCACAATAATTCGTTCAAATGATATATATAGTTTTTATATATATAACTGATAAGTATATATATAGCTGATATAGCAGCAATAAACATTTATACATCGTTTTAAAATCTAATACACTTAACAGTCATTGTCGAACAAAAAGCAATGCAGTGGTCTCAATTATTATATCAATTTGATAACTAACATTGATTCAAGTCTTAATTACTTTTGATTCCTCATATGCATTTTATTTATTTTAAATAAATTGTAAATTCATATTTATAAATATGATTATAAGATAATTAATATAGGTTTTAAGACTAAATTTTATGAAGATATAGGTATATCTTGTTATGACAAGAGTAGTTATAAAAGTTTTTATATAAATATAGATAATTGTAATCTATATTCAGTGTACTAATAGAGACTAGTATACTGCTATACGTTAGTGATAAATATTTGAAAAGTACTCTTAAAAGAGTATGATACATAACATAAACATACATAAACTCACGCCCGTAATCCCTAATGGGGTGGGTAGAGCCACAAGTAATCAAAGACAACTTGCAGCCACTGTTGATACGATGTCGTAAGCTGGATATGATGAACCTTATGGTGATAAGGGATCAGCCTATCGCCCATAACATTAGTCCATCATGTAAAAGAGTATGATTCACTCACAAATGTGTGTAGTAATGCTAAAGTTCTATATGCATCGAGGAATAAAACAAGGGCCACTTTCTAAAACACTAATTAAGACTACTTACTCGAAGTCACAGGCCGGACACTCCATGCAAAAATCTTATTTTTACCGTATGCAACAACCGCGTGAGTGTGAGCGAGACAAACTATCCGCGCGCACTTCCCCTTACTCTTTAACGGCTAACTGCCATTTACACTGAAGTGACCCAGCGTAGCGGTGAGGTAAATTTAGTTCGAAGAGTGTCCGTTCTACGCGTAGTATTTCTTTACTCTATGCCGCAGTGTCAAAATGTCAACTTACCTAGAAACGAAACAATTGAAAGAGTGAGACAGTGACTAGCAATATGGACTTATTTCAAAAAGAGACAGCAAATAGTGCTAGTCAGCTCGTGTTAATAGTCTTGTTTTCTTCTACAATGATAATGTATAAATTCACTTTGCTTTATTGTCAGGCGAGACAGTTGTATCTGGTGCAGAGTCAGTGGCGTGTATCTCTAATAAGCAATAAAGCACTGCCTACCTTAGAATCCAATAAGAAAAAACACATACAAGAAATCAAACGAAACAGAGTAAAATCCTAAGTACGAAATTTATTAAGCGTTACGCCATCTAGTGTTCATTTTAAGAACTTTCTTATAGTACCGTTCGATGCGAAATTTATAATTTATACATAATAAATTTATTCGGCCTATTATACATAATATACTTATACATAATAAACTAACAGCCTCCGTGGTCTAGTGGTAAGAGCGTCAGGCTCACGATCTGGAGGTCCGGGTTCGATTCCAGATGGGGACATTGTCGAAATCACTTTGTGAGACTGTCCTTTGTTTGGTAAGGACTTTTCAGGCTTGAATCACCTGATTGTCCGAAAAAGTAAGATGATTCCGTGCTTCGGAGGGCACGTTAAGCCGTTGGTCCCGGCTATTAGCCGTAAAAACACCTCCACCAATCCGCATTGGAGCAGCGTGGTGGAGTATGCTCCATACCCCCTCCGGTTGATTGAGGGGAGGCCTGTGCCCAGCAGTGGGACGTATATAGGCTGTTGATGATGATGATGATGAAATTTATTCGGTACGCCATCTAACGGGTAATTTGTGTATAGACATCCAGAAGCCGAGCTATACGGATACGCACACTATACGAATTCCTTTTATTCTGATACGACGCACACATAGATTTTCTGTAGTTGTGTGTGTGTGCGTGTATTTATCACGCGCAGCACAAGCAAAGATACAGGGAGAGACTATTGAGTGGTTGCCATTGCCAATATAGTTCTCTCTCTCTCTTTATTTAAGAGCTGCGCTCTTGTCGGTGGAGTAATCGCCATTACTCCATAGATAGAGCGTGTACAACGGTGGTTGCCCCAATCGCCTTCCGTTCCGCAGTACACCGACCAATTTCTTAATCGGTGATGTTCTAGCTAGAGCCCTACCAGAGTCCATTTCCTCGGCCTCCAACCAGTACTGATACCGCTGCTGCCCGGCATCAGGGGTGCGATTTTGAAGTAGTAGTTTTTGCGTAATATAGTTCTTATGTGGTTAGTATTACGTATTATTGTACGTATGTTTTGCATCGCCTTTTGAGTTTTGCATCAGATACAACTTATCGTGTTATTCATGATTCTTATGAGAGGTTTGCCAGAAGTTTAGAGTAGAATTAATCCTTCGTAGTCTCTACTCGATGGACTGTTGATACCTGTGGTTGATACTAACAACATTTAGAATAGAAGTTTTATAAAGGGTTAGCCGGAAAAAGACTGGCAAAATCAACAAGATTGGTCCATCTAAAGGGGAGCAACTGGGTTTTGTATTTTGAGGGGTTGATTGGCAACACTTTGAGGTGTCGCACCACCTAAATATTAGGGCCACCTTTGTTAAGTATGTAGTCGTTACATGAGCCATCAAGGACCTATGGCAGCTCGATAGTTCCCTTGCCATCAGTAATCCACCTCACATCCCACACGTTAGACAAAGAAAAGTACAATGGTTTGTAAACCTCTTGCTCTTGTCTTATGAAACATACTTTTTTGCACATTGTAAATACCAACATTTTCCGGCTAACTCAGCATTTAGCCTACGTATGTTATACATTTGTTTTATAAGTTGTACAAATCGAACTCACGTTCTTTCGAGCTTTAATTATAATCTTCTTGGTTGTAAATTTTATTATTAAACTTATTTTCCATGGAATGGCTTCGTGTTTTTATTTGCAGTCTTGTTTTTGCCTGTTTTGTGCGACTGTGTGGTAAGTGTGCTTTTGTTATTTTATTTTTATAATTAATTTTGTTTGTGCTATATGCTAGTGTAGCTTTTGTGCTCGTTTGTATAACATGTAATTTTGTTTAAACTAGACATTTTTTTTTGTATTTTGTGTAAGTATATAAGTAAGATTCCATGCTTCGGAATTCACGTTAAGAGCAGCGTGGAGTATGCTCCATAACCCCTCCGGTTGATTGAAGGGTGGTATATGTTCAGTAGTGGGACATACTTAAATAGACTTTTTCCTGATGATAATTATGCGGCTTATTCTCATTTTTTTTTCCTCACTGTGTACTTACTATTTGAACTAGCACCAACGCGTATCACAAACAAGGCTGCCCTTATTCGTTTCGCCTTTAAAAAAATATATTTTAAAAGAAATATACGTGAAGTGTAGTAAATAGATAGTAAATAATGTAAATAAATTACATACTTAGTTTTATGATATTAACTTTTTACCGACTTTAAAAATATGAAATTAATACATTTCAATATTATTTCCAGCTGGTAACCCACGGCAGTGACGTGCGCATGCGCCGTGCGGAGCTGGAGGCGCTGTCAGTTGCGAGTGGTGCGCACCACGACACTCGCGCCGTCGACAATCAGTATAGCTTCGTCTAGGTAATATCACCATCAGCCGGAAATCATCTACTGCTGGACATAGGCCTCCCCAAGACACACCCCACATACAACATACGTCGTTTTACACAGACACTACACATTGACGTTATCGTACACGTGCATCTGTGTGTGTGACGTCTGACACCATACTAAAGCAAGACCGAGGGGGTGAGGTAAACCTAGCTTAGCCGTTAGTGGGGAGCGGAGAGTTGGCGTTCCATGCGTAGTATTGTTCCTTATTCTATGCCCATGCTCGTCATAATGACCGATGCTCTGCTGCCCGCATCCAGCGTTTTCGCGCGACCTTCAGGTCATCGGTCCACCTTGTAAGGGGGGGGCTACCTACGCTGCGCTTTCCGATCCGCGGTGGTCACTCGAGAATCCCACGGCCCATCGGCCGTCCATTCTACGAAATACACTTCTCATCAAAAAAATCGAAACACTTCCGTTTTCATTGTTTCTGTCCGAATTTAACACAAAAAAGAATTCATACGATGAAAAAAAATACATAAATGTATAGCTGGCAGTTTGGCCATTACAGTAATAAGCGAAAATTCTAAATTCAAAATTAGAATTTCATTTGTTTATCTTATAAACGAAATGAATCACTGTTTTGAGACAAATGTGTGTTTAGGGTTGGAGTACATTTAGCGTTTAAAAACTAAAAATTGGCGCCTATCCTTAAACTTTTTGTTTTTTATTTCAATACTGTGACTTTGGGACGTCTGAAAAAAGGTTTTTTTTCTAAAACGTATGGATACTTCGCCCACAGAAGCCGCCCAAGTTGTGGCATTGCTGGATTCTGGCCTTAGTCAGCGTGTTGTGGCTGCAAGACTGCATCTAAGCCTGTCATCTGTTCATAGAGTCTATAAACGTTATCGGGAGACTGGTTTGTTCACGCGCCGTTCAGGATCTGGCAGGAATCGGGTCACTTCTGAGCGAGATGATCGATTTATTGTAACAACTTCTTTAAGAAATCGACGCCTTAACGCTTTTCAACTGCAGCAGCGGCTTCGTGTTGTACGAAGGGTGGCTGTAAGTGACTCTACAATTAGAAGAAGGTTGAAGGATCGTGGACTGGTACCGCATAAGCCAGCAAATGGGCCGAAATTAACTGCAGACCATCGAAGAGCGCGCCTTAACTTTGCACGTGAGCACCTAAATTGGTCATACCTACAGAACCGCCACCATAGCTGACCTTTTCTTCAATGCAGCATTGTGCATAGCGTTCTCCGTCTCTTCTGTAGACCTTGTTCCTTCCGTCGTTACCATACAGCATAATTTTACACTCATCAGAAAAGAGAACTTTGCTCCACTGTAGGTATGACCAATTTAGGTGCTCACGTGCAAAGTTAAGGCGCGCTCTTCGATGGTCTGCAGTTAATTTCGGCCCATTTGCTGGCTTATGCGGTACCAGTCCACGATCCTTCAACCTTCTTCTAATTGTAGAGTCACTTACAGCCACCCTTCGTACAACACGAAGCCGCTGCTGCAGTTGAAAAGCGTTAAGGCGTCGATTTCTTAAAGAAGTTGTTACAATAAATCGATCATCTCGCTCAGAAGTGACCCGATTCCTGCCAGATCCTGAACGGCGCGTGAACAAACCAGTCTCCCGATAACGTTTATAGACTCTATGAACAGATGACAGGCTTAGATGCAGTCTTGCAGCCACAACACGCTGACTAAGGCCAGAATCCAGCAATGCCACAACTTGGGCGGCTTCTGTGGGCGAAGTATCCATACGTTTTAGAAAAAAAAACCTTTTTTCAGACGTCCCAAAGTCACAGTATTGAAATAAAAAACAAAAAGTTTAAGGATAGGCGCCAATTTTTAGTTTTTAAACGCTAAATGTACTCCAACCCTAAACACACATTTGTCTCAAAACAGTGATTCATTTCGTTTATTAGATAAACAAATGAAATTCTAATTTTGAATTTAGAATTTTCGCTTATTACTGTAATGGCCAAACTGCCAGCTATACATTTATGTATTTTTTTTCATCGTATGAATTCTTTTTTGTGTTAAATTCGGACAGAAACAATGAAAACGGAAGTGTTTCGATTTTTTTGATGAGAAGTGTATATACACAAGTGGTTCCTAAATTCTTTATACCATCTTTTTAAAATACAATTGTTTATACGTATAATCTGTACAACTATTTATTTGACGTGACTTGCTGTAGATTAGCCGCTTGGCCGGACAAATGGAGAGCGCTGAGGGCTCTCATCCGATCTATACAATAATGCTATTATGTAGCTTTTTTACTTACGTGTTCGATATTGTTTGTACTACTTCGCTAGAACATAGCTGACGAGGAGTAGGTGGCATATTACTACACCTGTGCCTACCCCCTTCGGGGATACAGGCATGATGCTCTGTATGTACTTCGCTACAACAAATTAGAACATATTTTATTTTGTGCAATATGACGTGCAGTGGAAGTTAGCTAGAATTTTGAGTCATTTCGGGAAGTTTTAAATTATTCTGAAATGTTCTAGAATAATTATTTTTTGCTTTTTAGTTTAGCCATATATATATAGTTCTTTCTCCGCCTTATTACGAAACAAAGGTTTAAAATAGTCCGCACCACGGAAGAAGCTTACGGATTTTATTGGAACTAATTTATAAGTCATATTTCTATAAGGAATCAACGACACTAGCGCCCTCGGGACTTCTTTCGTGCCGCGGACTATATTTTAAACCCGGTTTTATATCTTTAGTCTTCATTTTTTTTGTAATAAGGCGGTATAGGTTTAAGATTAGGCATAAGGCGTAGCCAAATTTTGTATAAAAACTGTTTAATTTATTTATAATAATAATGCTTATTTATTGATACCATATAAGTTTTAGCTTGAAATACCAAAGAAAAATGTTGTGTTGCCAGTCTATTAAAAAATATTCTAATCTTGTTTATAGTATAAAATTAGATAAATATACGGTTCATCATTAGAAAAAAGAGGAATCTGGCCGGGTCAGACTGGCAGTTGCTTCTGTAAAAAACCGCACGAACTACATTAAAATTTATTCTCTTTCAAAATGGCAACACTTGAAAGTTTTTTTTAAATTATCGAAACAATAGAACAAAAAATGCCCGTTGTCCAAATTACATAGGTATAGAGACTTGTATTTTAGGAATCATGTTGATAAAGTACATTTAGTTAAGAAGGAAATATAATTTAGTAAAATAAAATCATGAATAAAATGAAACCCTTCTGGAATATAATACCTTGTGATAGGGTTGCCATCTGTCTGTTATAGGGTGGTATTAATAAACTAATCTCAGCTTCGAGACTGCCCTCAAGATCATGTCAATGTGACACTTCTTATATAAAAAGAGACTTGATCTAAAAAGATTAAGACGATCAAAGACTAGGCTGTATGGGCTAAGTTCCCTTTGCCTGCCAGAATGGGCAAATAAAAAAAACAGACATGAGCATGGTCTTGAGGGCAGTCTCAACTGAGATTAGTTTATTAATACCACCCTCAATACAAATTGATTAGAAAAAAAAACAGCTGCAACATTTTTCTGATATGTGTATATGTCTCTTTCGCACTAGACTGTATCCTATATCTCTGTCCTGGACCCCTTGATATAAAGAAAATGAAGGGCTTTCCAGACTTAAGTTCCCTAAAAAACTGAGGCGCTGTTCAGATTTAACGTGATTGTAGTGTATATCTAATAAAGACGTACATACATTGTCTCGTGTGTTCGCGCGTAAATGAACAAACGTCAGCGTCACGTGAGCCGAGGGCGAGCGTGGACGTTGTGGAATAGGCTAGTTTCCAACTAGTCAAATCAGTTACTTTTTACTAAACGTCAAAACACCAAATTACTATGGATATTGTATGAAACAGCACAATGTGACGTCATAGAAAACGTGATAAAATGCCCGACTTATTTTTACGTTTTTCTTTGTTAAAATTCATAAATAAGTTTAATAGAAAAATGAAAATGTTTTTCGTTGGTTCTAGATCTGTCTTTATTTAGTAATCAGAATTTCATAATTTATCTTGAACCTAGTACACGACCCAATTGGCGTGCGTGCATTGTCGAGCCAGTGAGAATAGGAGTCTCAACAGTGATAATTACCTATTTACTCATTGCTCGCGTACATAATTATTAAAAAATATAATGTAATGGCAGATGCATATATATAAATATATATATTGTTGCTTGATATTTGGATCAGATACGTATAGAATTATGTTGCTACCTATATTGCTTCACTTTATTTTAATCAAAATAATTATCAGGGTTGATGAGGCTGGTATTCCACCTCACAACCGACACGATAAGAAGAATAATAATAGCCCTTTCACGGGCAGAAACCATGGGTCATTGATGGTTCATAATAGATAGGTAGTATGACACCTTGGAATCGGAATGTCTTTAGACGTTCTGTCCTTGAAAGAGATGTGTTATGTATGGGTGTAATAACAAGGGTAGTCATTTATACCCAAAAGCAAAGGTAAAAGTTGCTTATGTCTGTTATCCATGAAAGTAGAAGGTTAAACGCAGGAAAATCTCTACAACGCCACCTATATTTTTATTGGGTAACGTAGCCTGGAAAGTTCCGGCGCTGTTGTCATATTAATCAAGGTATAATAACAAGCACTATCACAATACTACAGATGGCAACTCTATTTATTGACAATGGCAACATTGAAAATTATATTGCGAAGCTAAATAAGAGAAACCAAGTTTCTAACGTTTATTATAAGCGCTATACTCTAGGATACAGGGGCTAGTCTTTTATCAATCCTTTTGGATTATAACTTAAATGAAATACTTATCAATGTATTGGTGTATAAGTAGTCATCATGCTAGATTTACAGATTAACGAGACGCTCTTATAGGTACATAACCTCCTTATAGTATACACGGTTGATCCACACCGAGCCGCACTATCCTATACTTCTATCCTTTTCTGTCACTGACCTGTACTGCCTACTGCGTAAGTGCGAACGAGACAAATATACGCGCGCTCTCTCTTACTCCTTAGCGGCTTACGGCTATTTAACTTACGGGTGTGTAGAGTGAGATAATGCGACCGCACGCAGCAGAATCGACGAGGCGACTTAACGCTCTGTCGCGCGTTCGAACTAACATAACATAAGCTCACGACTATATCCCAATTGGGGTAGTCAGAGGTACCTACATCCATTGCAAGATGAACTAAGTACCTACTCCTCACCGAGCTTTTTGTTAGACCAAGGTGATGAGATGTCTCCCCGCCTATAATGGTCGATCCAAAGTTTTCACTAACTCATTGGTGCAAGTCCGAACAGGACCACAGTGACCTAAATAAATGCCAAAAGAACGAATGGGATTCAGTACTGCCCGATGTGGTCCAACCTTTATGGTCAAAGCACGAATAGGCGACCTAGTCAAATGAGATACTTTTTACTGCATTACTACGGAATTTGTATAGAATAAAATACACACGTATGACGTCATCAACAAACGTGGTCAAACGTCGTGTTCTTGTATGAGTTACATAATTCTTAATTCAAAATCGTTACTCAATCAAATAGAAAAAGTGAGATTGATTTTTACTTATCTTAAAGTGGCTTCTATTTCTAGATAGGCATTTCATAATTTATCTTCGACCCAGTCATCTATCCTATTCTATATTCAAAACTTAAACTAATCAAACAGGTACATAATATTCGTAAATACATGTATAAGCTCCCATAATCCATTCCCTGCTAGACAAGCGTCCTAAGATAATAATGAACTGTAATAGGGAACAACATTAATCCAATAAAAAGTGAGCGTCGAAGAGCGGCAATGCACTTTTGTAATCCTTCGGTAGCCGTAGCATCGACACCATTATATCGCGTGCAATGCGATAAATGAACTAAAACTATATAAACAAATTCCGTTCTGTAACTTCGGAGATATAGGAGGGGGAAGTCCGTCCGCTTTTTAACCGGACGGACTTTCACTCTAATGGTTCCTTTTTACCATTTTGATTGGGAACTCTAAAAACAATTATACCTGTTTAAATATTCCCTCACGCGCTGTTGAAGGAAAAATCAGTAGCATGGAGATTGTATATCGCACGCGTCAAGTTATTTGAACCTATAAAATTCGTTTATCGCGTAGCTCTGAGCGCGTAGCCAATACTGTTGTTTTGTTTATCGCATTGCGAGCGATGCGCTGCAGAGCATGCTTAGGCTACACTTTCCCGGCTCCGGAACAGTGATTCGATTATTGAAACGCGTCTGTACAAACAAATTTATGGCCTTTCGCTAGTCCAATCGGTCTAGCGAAATGCCCTTTTCAGGACCCGGTAGACAAATATTATTGTCGCTCTTGTTAAAAATTTTTAACAAAAAAAAAACCGACTTCAAACGCAAAACTAAAAAGCAATAAATAAATTTACTTCGCACAAAGTAATTAGTACGTATTTTCAATTAGTTAATTAATTTATAATTCTGAAGCCGGTGCCAAGGAAATGCTACAACGAAGTACCGATTCATATATTTTTCAATACTGATTGTTTTGTAATTTTTTGTTTGACATTGTTTTGTAATTGCTTTGATATAGGTATTAAACAATATTGTGTGTACATAGTAATTTGATATTGTAGTAGGGTTGTTGTAGCATTTACTTGGCACCGACTTCAGAATTATAAATTAATTAACTAATTGAAAATACGTACTAATTACTTTGTGCGAAGTAAATTTATTTATTGCTTTTTAGTTTTGCGTTTGAAGTCGGTTTTTTTTTTGTTAAAAATTTTATTTTATTTTACGATTTTAAGTGATGGTTAGACCGAGCAAGGATGCAGACAGACAGATTTTCTGATTTATATTCATATATAATAATATAATATATTATTAGTAGTGATCACAATTATTATTGATGAACATGTTTACACACACACACTCACACACGCGCTAACGCACACGAGCACACGCGCACGTACACACGCACACACACAGATACACGCACACACACAGACACACGCACACACACACACACACACACACACACACACACACACGCGCGCGCGCGCGCGCGCGCGCACACACACGCACACACACACACACACACATGTGTATGTGTACATACACACATGTGGTTGTCAGTGGAAGCTGCTATCATACACACTCACGCATACATATAGATACAGTAGATTTCGCGTGGTTCGCTCGCTGCTAAAGCAGTTCGCGTGTCCTGTTTATTCGAAACTGTCCCTCTTCGTATGGCGGCCATCTTGTTTTTCCGCCATTTTGTTTTTTTTCACCGGCGACAGAATTTGACCAAGATTTAAATGGGTGTCGTGGAAACAAACAAAATCCAGGTGCAATAGGTTTGCCAGACCGTAGGATGTCTCCCTGATTGGGAGCAGTTTTCAAAGATGACGTTCCGATCACACCCCTATACATCATTTTTACCCCCAAGACATTTTCTGGAAAAACAAAATTTTGTATGGCGGCCATCTTGTTTTTTCGCCATTTTGTATTTTTTTCACAGGCCATTAAATTCGACCAAGATTTAAATAGGTTTCGTGAAAGAAAAATTGGTTCAGGTGTGATAGTTTCGCCAGGCCGTAGGGTGTCACCCTGATGCGGAGCAGTTTTCGAAAATCGGGAAGTATTTCCATACTTAACATGACGATCCGATCACAACCCCGATATATATTTTATATCCCGAGACATTTTCTGAAAAAACAAAATTGTGTATGGCGGCCATCTTGTTTTTCCGCCATTTTGTTTTTTTTTACGCGCTATGGAATTTGACCAAGATTTAAATAAGTGCTCTGAAAGAAATATTGGTTCACGTGCGATAGTTTTGCCAGGCCGTAGAGTATCTCTCTGATGCGGAGCAGTTTTTGGTGACCAGAAAGTATTTCCGTACTCTACATGACGTTTTGAGTAAGCGCCCCATACATTATTTTTACCCAAACGGGCTTCTTCCAAAATCGACAAAATTTTGTATGGCGGCCATCTTTTTTTTCCGCCATTTTGTTTTTTTGCACCGGCGATTGAATTTGATCAAGATTTAAATACGTTTCGTGAAAGAAAAATTGCTCCAGGTTGTATAGTTTTGCCAGGCCATAGGGTATCTCCCTGATGCTGACCAGTTTTCGAAGGTCGGGAAGTTTTCCCGAAGCCTAAAGATCGATCCGATCAATATGACTTTACAAACGCACTAGTCACTCCTACGATTTTTGAAAATTCCCCTCGATTTCTCTGGTCTTCCATCATCAGATCCTGACTTCCTTGACATGGGACCCCCTTGGGTATATCTCCTTTCAAACAAAAAAAGAATTATCAAAATCGGTTCATATACGACGAAGATATGCCCGAACAAACATAAAAAAAAAAAAAAAAAAAAAAAAAAAAAAAATATACGGTCGAATTGAGAACCTCCTCCTTTTTTGAAGTCGGTAAAAAAGTGTTGTAATGAAAATAAACGCACGTTGCCGTATAAATGTAAGGATTAGGATAATTAATAATTATAACATAAATATAAAATTGTTGTTGGAATTGATGAAAGTTGAATTAACAATACTAATTAAATTATTAAGAGTTTGTTGGTTTGTGTGTTTAAAACTATGAGATAATAAAATACTAGGGTATAAATACTAGCTTAAGTAGGTATGCGAAAAAAAAAGTTATTATAAAGTTAGTATGTATTTCTCAAGAAAATAGACATACATACTTGTTAATAAGTACATAAATGTTTACCAACAAGCAAGTACCCTTTGTATTCACTTCCTAAGGCAGAGATACAATAGTTGTCTAATGGAGTTTGGATTTTAAAAGGGCATTCGGTCTTACGACTTTAAACAAATAGTAATCTTTTTTGCGAAATACCTATAATTCAAGACTGAATTACTAAATAATGCTCATATCTTGGTAAAATCCTTAATTATTTATATCCTAGTATTGGACGATTCCGACAACCAAAAACCTGATTTTGGTTTGATAGTTCTCAAACTAAATCTAATAAATTGTCGAATTTGTTTTCGAATTCATGTTTGGAACATAAATGATTATCACGTGCTAAATGAAGGAAAACATCGTGACGAAACCCACATTCCCGAGATCATTTCTCGAATTTCTCGAAATGCATTTTCGGAGGTATGTTACCTAATCTGTATTGGGCTGGTTTTCCCTTCGCGGGTTGGAAGGTCAGACAGGCAGTCGCTTCTGTAAAAAACCGGACCTGTCAAATCTTCAGATTAGGTAAGCGGACCCTGTGAGAAACGGGATGATGCTGAGTTCTAAAACTAGCTCTTGCTCTTATCAGGAAAGGACTTTTGGACCTGTCAAACTAGAAAAAATCGAGCGACGTAATCGTGCGCCATTTTGTTGATATACTTATAAAAAAAGCTAAGCGCGTGGTTTATGCAAAAGTCGGTAGCCTAGCACGACACTCGCATATCACAATGCGATAAATGTGCTAAGTGTTGGCCCATTTATCGTTCCGAACTATACGCGGATGTTATGCTACGGCTACAGATGAAAGTGACGGAATACATTATTGTATCATTCCTCTTAAGTGTACTGTATGTACTTTTGAAAAGTGTAATAAAATAATAGAACTTATATTTTGCAATTATTGTTTTTTATTTATAACTATATCGCCCTTTTCCTATTTATTCCCTGGGCATGGTGGCTCAATAGTAGCCCTGACATCAGGGTTGATAACGAGCCGTGATCCAGTGGTTGAGCGTTGGGCTCACGATCCAGAGGATTCGGGTTCGATTCCTGGTGACGACATATCATCAGGACAGATCACCCGGTTGTGCGAAAGTAACGATGATCCGTGCTTCGGAACTTTCGGAAGGCACAAAAATAATCTTGACACCAGGGTTGAGGAGGTTGACCATCCACCTCACAATCCACACGAGAGAAGACCAGGGTAGAGGTTGATCATTGGTCTCACGACCCTCACGAGAAGAGGAGAAAGTAACTTAATTATATTAGAATAAACAGAATAACAAGATCAGTCGAGTAAGGGAACGATGTAGAACTCGGAGAACATCTGGCGCTGGTCTTCCTTCTCCAACTTAAGTTGCAGGAGAAGCAGTCCATTGGAGCTACATCTTAGCACCACCTGGAAATAATTATATGCTGGGTGTTAGTGACATCGTAACGAAAACTTTGAGGGATCATTCAGACCATGATTCTGAGTTGATATCGAGTGGAATTTTCCGTCAAAAAATAATTTCAAAAACTAAAAAAAAGCATAAATTTTATGACGGAAATTTCCATTTGATATTAACTCAGAATCATGGTCTGAATCATCCCCCTCAGTATTCGTTACTAACACGCTGTTTGTGACATCGTAATTTTACAACCCCTCAACTTTTTTACCGACTTCAAAAAAGGAGGAGGTTCTCAATTCGACCGTATATATATTTTTTTTTTATAAAGGTAATTTACACATACTTGTAAGTAACTTGTAGCTTGTGAACGTGTAGACTTGTAAGTTTTGATAAACACGGGCGAAGGTTTTCATTTATATATTGTATAGTCGTGGGCGTATGTTATGTTTACAAACCTTGGTAGATATAGCGAGCGCCTTCATGATGAGTCGTATGTGATGCAGCTGATACTTGAGCGTGACTGGCTCCTCACAGCTGAAGCTCTGAACCATGTCTGATGACTTCGGCATATCAATACACGACCGGTCCTGACAAATGCACGAATAATTGGGCATAACTAACATAACAGAGCATCACGCCTGAATCCCTGAAGGGCAGGCAGAAGTGTACTCCAAAATAAATACAGGGTGTTAGTGACATCGTAACGAAAACTTCGAGGGATGATTCAGGCTGTGATTCTGAGTTGATATCAATTGGAATTTTCCGTCGCTAAATTCAGTATAACTGAGAGGGATGATTCAGACCATGATTCTGCGTTAATATCAAGTGGAATTTCCCATCGCAAAAGCATATAATTTAAAATAATTAGAAACAAAAAAATATAATTTTACGACGGAAAATCCAATTGATATTAACTCAGAATCATAGTCAGAATCATCCCCCTCAGTATTCGTTACGGTGTCACTAACACCCTACAGCTAATAACGAGCGAGACATAGTCATCTCCCTATCGGATTACGGTCATTTGAGACTAAAGTAAGACCCAGAGGGGGTGAGGTGGCGCCCGATACGAAGTGGTGCGGGGCGGAGACTAAACCTGCTAACTAACCTGCATCCCATAAGTGACGATGCTGATATTAGGATGTTCAGGTGACAAGTTGAGTTCTATGACGTCACAGGAGCGCTCTATGTCCGCCAGCAGCCCCATGAACGCCGGTGCCTTGAGCACTAACTTGGCCACGTCCGCCGCCTCCTCGTCGCGAAGCTCCAGCACCGAGTCAGCTATTTGCGTCGATATCTCACAGTCTGTCATCACGTTGTGCACTGACTGTGGTTGCAAACTGGAAATTGGAATAATTTATTACATTAAAAAAAATGGTTGGATATTTACATAATTTACATTCCGTATACATTGGCTTCCGCTGATACTACAGACATGTCCAGCAGACCTATGACAGAGGTGCGGGTGCGGGTGCAAGTGGAACTGCGGGTGCGGGTACAGGTGGAACTGCGGGTGCAAGTGGAACTGCGGGTGCGGGTACAGGTGGAACTGCGGGTGCGGGTGCAAGTGAAAGTGCGGGTGCGGGTACAGGTGGAACTGCGGGTGCTGGTGCAGGTAGAACTGCGGGTGCGGGTGCAAGTGGAACTGCGGGTGCGGGTACAGGTGGAACTGCGGGTGCAAGTGGAACTGCGGGTGCGGGTACAGGTGGAACTGCGGGTGCGGGTGCAAGTGAAAGTGCGGGTGCGGGTACAGGTGGAACTGCGGGTGCTGGTGCAGGTAGAACTGCGGGTGCGGGTGCAAGTGGAACTGCGGGTGCGGGTACAGGTGGAACTGCGGGTGCGGGTGCAAGTGGAAGTGCGGGTGCGGGTACAGGTGAAACTGCGGGTGCGGCAGTGACGGCCCTAGCAAAATATTTAGGTGGTGCGAGACCTCATAGTGACGCCCCTCAAAATACAGTTTTTTTTTCGATTAGTTTACGGCCACCGAAATCTAATTAAATCTCGGCGACGGCGATACTGCTCACCACCTATCACGTTGGTCTAACAGAAAGATATGTGAGATAAGGGGACTTTGGATGTACCTCTGACCAATTGGTATATAGTCGTGAGCTCTGTTATATCTGCAAGACCCACCAGCACCAAAACTAAGATTTTAATAATGTGGTTTTGTTGGTTTTATGTGGAGCTGTGGTTAGAAACTTCAGGGAACAAACTTACACTAAAAGCAAGGGTGATCCTTCACACCTGTAGTACATCTTCAGGCTTGACTCCTCCCCTGATCCAAATATGTTGAGACACTCAGCCAACACAGCTATACTGACCTGAATGAAATAAAAATAATGAAAGAAGGATATTCTGAAATCAAATGGTAAATTATTCATTCTTATAAGTTTTCGCGGTTATTATCATAATTAAAATACATAATGGTGCTAATTCCTGTAAATACTATCTAATTTTATTTTAAGTTATATCTGTCATTTTCTTATCCGCCGAAAAGGAAAGGGACGGATAATCGACAAGCATAAAATTTATGGAACACACGTCAATTTTAAGCACAAATCTAAACCAACCGTCTAAAAATTTTACATCAGTCAATAACGCGACACAGTTAAGTAGACACACGTCAAACGGATTGCATACCAGCGACGTACATTTTTGATTCGCCCGGGTTATTCATTCATTTACTCATTCTTCCTAAAATTAAGAGCTGTGAATCATCCGTCCCTTTCCTTTTCGACGGATATATACATGACGGATATAACTTAAAATAAAATTAGGCGGTGTCTGCAGGAATCGGGGCCTATAATGGGTTCTTACCGCGTTTAACGGGTTCTTAAGTAGGGATATGAGACTCCCGATATTTCGACACCGCTTAAACGCGGCAAGTAGCCTTTATTATGTGTTTTAAATGGTAAATTACTGATGTAAGTACATAGTTATATGAGCCTTGGGCGGCTCAACTCTAACCCTGACACTAAGGTGGATGGGGTTGGTCATTCACCTTACAACCCACACGTAGAAGAAGAAGAATGGTAAATTATAGATGATAAACCTTTGGGTTGGATTTTAGTCCTGGAACCTATCAAGGGTGATTAAAAATTTCTGTAATCAATTTTAACTAGAATAAGAACTTTCCAAATAGATACTTGACGAATGAAATTAATAGACCTTCTTACTGCTTATGGTGCTCGGATCAATTGCAAATTGCTACAAAAAAAGAGCAAAACGGGTCTCCAGTGACCACAAAATCCGCAAAATATAAATATATGACTTTGGGATTTATGCCCAGTTAATAGCAAAAGGCTCACTCTTTATTTCATGGGACTTGAACATAGCTGGTGGATGTATATACCTTGCTATACACCCGGGGGTACAGGCGTAATGCTATGGTGTGTTTTTTAAATTATTATTATTATATTATTATAAGCCTTCATTTCAGACATCTTTTTTTTTTGTTTTGTTTTCGCCTCTGTGCCTTCTGCAGGCAAAGGCCTCCCTCAGCTCCTTCCATTTTTCTCTATCCTTCGCTGTTGTTGTCCATCCTCCCCCTGCTTTGTTCTTTATTTCGTCTACCCACCTTCTGAGTGGTCTACCTCTTTTTCTTTTCCTGTTACTGTTGAACCAAAATAGCATTGTTTTGGTTTGGACCATTTATTTAGATAGTTTATAATAATAAATCTCACTTTAAACATGACATCCACGTCGCTCCTGACATTGTACTCTGTGAAGTTGTCAGCAGGGACGTATGCGGACGCCTGCACACACTTTCCTTCCTCCACTGTCAACTTCAACCCTTCGGGCAGTGCGCAAAATACAGCAGACTGGAAAACATGACAATTCATAAACAAAAATTAATAATCTATGTTTTAAAACATTAACGATTCTCGAAAAATATTTGATTTATTGATTAATAAAATAGGTATAGTAATTATCGCCTGTCGTTTTAATTAATTGTCGCCCGATTCTTGCACACCAAATTTTTTAAGTTATACACGTCATTTTCCTATTCGTCAAAAAAGAAAGGAACGGATGCTTGATAACTGTTAATTTTAAAATGATAGAATATACCTGGGCGAATAAAACAGGCATCTCGCTCATATCCATTTGATGTGTGCTGTCGAATATAAAATTTTGGAAGATTTTTAAATTACTGCCTAAAATTGACATGTGTTCCATAAATATGCCTGTCGATTACCCGTCCCTTTCCTTTTCGGCGGATAAGAAAATGACAGGTATAACTTAAAATAAAATTAGAAGGTATCTACAGGATGCCTCATAGGCACAATACACAAATACTTTAATAACATTTTAGATCAGCATCAGGTCACTATGACCTGATTTAGAATTTTATTTGCAAATAAAAAATAATCTAATAACATAAACTTATCATGTCAAAGAAAAAATATAGAATAGAAGGAATGTAAAATGTAATAAATTTGATTAAATTTAAAAAAATATAACATTCCATCGAATAACATACCTCCTGAAACTGTATAGCCTTCAGCAAGCTGCAGAGTGTCTTGCCGGAGTCCATGGAAGCGGTGAAGTAGTACTGTGAGGTCCCTTCATCCATCCTGCTCAAACATGGATCGCACTAACATCAAATACTGGTCCTGAGTCACCTCGTGGTCTGCTGTACGGTTGAGTATCTGAGCTAGTCTTCCTGGAAGGAATATTAAAAAATAAGCTGTCTAGTAACTTGAGTAAAATGCAAGTAAGAAAAGAATAATACGTATTTAGTTTATCTTATCTATTTTTTTTTATTCTTATTTTTTAACGAGGCTTTGAACTCCCTGTGTGATCATGCCAGCCTCATAGGTGCTCTCGTGTACCTATCCCTTAGGAAAGGGATTGGTCAACCAGATAGTATAAACTAAAAGCCTTACTTGATAGTGGCTCTGCCAACCAGCAATTGACTTCTCCGTTGCCAAGAGAAATCACACCCTGAGAGCGAAAAACTATTATCTAGTCTACAAGATCCCATTGCTGGTCAAAGGCGTTCCTGTGCATACTCCGGCCAGTCCCTCCGGCCAGCGTCCAAGCAGTCATACCATCTCTTTTGAGGTCTACCACATAGCCTATACCCATCTTAAGGCACCCAACGCATGAATATCCTAATGCTCAGAGTGCATGGGACAAACATGTACTCACCACCTATTATAGATTAAAAAGGCCACATTGAAGCAATTCATCTAAAAAACAGTAAACAAAGTCAAAATATTGCTGGGTTTTTTTTTTATTTATTCATTTTCTTATTTGAATAGCAGTAATGCTTTTTATTATTATTATTAACTCAGGTAGGCTGTTTTCACTGATAAGTGCCTATATTTGACTATTCAGTTGTTGTGTTGTGTTTTTAGATGAGTGTGATCTTTTTAGACCCTCTGTACTTCCAGCAAGCAAAAAGGTCATCTCGCCTATTTATTTTTAACATAAAATATCTGCCTTTACATAAATAATTGGGGCTTTAATAGGCAAAATAATAAAGCAAACAAGAGGACTCACCGGCCAACACATGCTTACAGCACACTTGACTCTTTCTCTCAATAACTTGATGTCTGAACGCCTTACATGGACAGAAGTTGATCTGAGGAAATATTCTGTAGCAACGATCGTTATCTCCCTTTACTTCAATAAGGGCTCTCGATTTGTTTGAAGTAATATAAGAAACCAAAACAGGCGACTTCTCCAATATATCTAGAGCTCTTTGTAAAACCGCACCAAAGGCAGAATGAAGAACTAACAATTGCTCATCTGTAACTAATAAAAGATAATTATTTTGTGAAATATCATGAAAAACATTGTTAGAGCTATATGCGGTTATTATCATGATTAAAACACATAATTCCGGGTTCTTACCGTATTAAATCAGGGATATGAGACTCCCGGGACTCTCATGAGGACTGAATATGATTTGACGCGGTAAAAACCCAGTAGTATTGTTCGCTTTAAGCGATAAGGCCGCCATTTGCCATGTACTTAGTTAAGAGACTTTTTGTAATTATTTCTTTTTATTTTGGTGCAATAAAGTGTATTTGTATTGTATTGTATTGTATTATGTCTTTTAATTATGAAAAACAACTTGTAAACATAACCAAACTCACGTGTATTATTTCCGGACTGGCGTACAACTGTTTCCACTTCATTTAACACGTGATCAGCAACTAAAGGTATTTTGGATGGAATTGTATTATTCATTACGTAAAAATGTACCTATTGAACAAGATACATATTTTTCATTGAAAGAAAACAAAGTTACCGCTAAAAACTTCGAGCACAGCTGTAATTTTAACATATAAGATTTCTTTTAAGGTTTAGTTAGACTAAAGTCATAAGACATGCTGCCTAGTCTTCAGTAGATCCATAGGATAAATAAAATGTAACGGTAGAAGTGTAACGTGTTGTATTAACTTTACAACAAGGCAGGGCGTTTTCGTACTATCCGAATCCGTGGATGGTCAGTAGCAGAAAATTACTTTGATATCGGCTTATCAGCTGTACTTAGAGTTAATATGAACGACCACCTCGGATCCGATATTTAATTTTCACGGACTCGGATCGAAATCGAATCAGATAAACGCCCGCTTTAATATCTACCATTACTTTTTTTTATATCACTAAATGTTCTGAGACTATAATTATTTCGGAAAACTTGGTTCTAGAACTCCTACGGAAGATCTGGGAAGATGTAGTTATTTCGTTATACGCAGTTTATTAGAGTTTTCAACGTTCTTTCTGTTTATCATCAAATATATTGTTTGTGTAAAATGAAATGTATCTGTCATTTTCCGAGTTTTCCAATTCGCAGCTTTTGCTGTGGAAAATCTTTATTAAAATGAAATTGAGCCTAGTTATAAAAATGGATTACATTTAAATTACGAAAACGAGTACAGGGGACCCTATATTTTATATCTTCACTATTATCTAAAGGTTAGCAAGTGAAAACTTTGGGATTTTAAAAAAATATATTTTCATTAAATTTTCACAATACGTACGTAATGTTTTCGGGGTGCTGTTACAGGTCTTGTTGGAACCATGCCGGAACATTTGGAGCTGCAGCACCTTGTGGACTTGTCCGCCGGAAGCGGGGACGAAACTATACCGAATCTACTTGAAAATAAACGGCCGCTTATCAAGAGATGCCCTTACCTCGGCCTTATACTCGCCACCCTGTCATCACTGTTCTTCTCACTGTGCTCTGTAATCGTTAAAAGTCTCGTCAACATTGATCCAATGCAGCTGGCTATGTTCAGATTCATAGGTGTATTGCTACCGACAATACCTATAGTTATTTACACTGAACAACCTATATTCCCTCAAGGAAAACGCGTCCTTCTGGCTCTGCGCTCCGTCGTGGGCACTGTGGGCTTAATGTTAAGTTTCTATGCCTTCCGAAACATGCCATTAGCTGATGCTTCAGTTATAGTATTTTCTGTCCCAGTGTTTGTAGCATTATTTGCTAGAGTATTTCTAAAAGAACCATGTGGAATCTGGAACACAATCTCAATAATATTAACGTTAATAGGCGTAGTGTTGATCACTCATCCACCATTCCTCTTTGGTGATGATCCCTCTGCGGAACACAATGAGAATTACAGTAAACTCCGAGGTGCCGTCGCTGCATTTGTATCAACAATATTTGGGGCAAATGCCTATGTATTATTACGTGTCTTGAAAGGCTTACATTTCTCAGTTATTATGACAAACTTTGGTGCAATTGCTATATTACAAACCTTGTTTTATTCCCTCATTTTTGGGGTACTGTGTATGCCAAATTGTGGCACAGAGAGGTTCTTAGTTGTATGCTTGGCACTCTTCAGCTATTTAGGTCAAATATTATTGACTATGTCTTTGCAAATGGAGCAGGCAGGTCCGGTGGCAATAGCACGTTCGGCAGACATAGTGTTTGCTTTTCTATGGCAAGTAATGTTCTTCAATGAAATACCAAGTAAGTTCTCGGTGTTAGGGGCCATCTTGGTGTTAAGTTCGGTAATGTTGGTAGGACTGCGCAAATGGGCGCTAGCTCTTCCAGCAGACTCACAGTTACGTAGTAAACTGGGTGTCTTAGCACAATAAGATTTAAAAACTAAAGTTTACTTAGGAATCCTCACCTCTTCACGCGTGCATTGAGATAGAACCTGCTACGTATAAAGAATTTTACACTTATTGTTTAAGAAGGACCCTTACCTTTTTGGTAAAGATTGTATTTTCAGCCAAAGGCTAAAGTTTTAAGTGTTTTACTAGCCTAATTTAATGCTACACATCATAGTTACCATTATTACTGTGTAAGTAAAGTATTACCTTGCTTTTAAGTATAAGTAAGAATGAGGTCACAATAATTAATTATAAAGTTTGTACTTAAGTAACCTTTCACCCTAAAAAGACTGTTTATGTAAGTCCACTTCAACTTGAGTTGTGTATGTTGGCCTATTCAATTTACATTCACTGTCCTAAGTTAATGGGCCCTGGGTATACTTTGATAACATTGTTTTGTACTCAAACATCAATATGAGAGATTAGTCTCTTAGATTTAGTAGATTAAAGGCGAATTGACTTGAAAATCTTATTTCAAGTGTACTGTCTTGAAAATGCATTCGGTATAGTGAACTTTAAAACTGAATGTTAGTGCTCAAAATTAAGTGGTGCCGCCATCGTTCCGAAATCGTACCGATTGTTCCACATATTGTCAGTATATAGGTATTATATGTAGGGCCTTGCTTTTGTCCACTACAACCATCCGATGATGGCAGCTATAGTTACTTTATTCTTAACCTTAATACGTCCTTTTATTGCTCTAAAGCTAACGTGTGATTGCTGTAGGTATTTAGATTTTTCTTGCACAGATCTCAATATAAATGTGTAGCAATTTTGACTAAGATAATTATGTTAATATGACATTTAAGTATTGTATGTGTTACTTCAAAAGGTGCTCCCACAAGTTACATAACATAACAAAGTTATATTATGAATGGAAATATAATATAAACAGCCTGTATGTCCCGTTGCTGGACCAGGCCTCCCCTCAATAAACTGGAGATATGAATGAATAGATGGTGAATTAATTAAAATGTTACGTAACCAATATGTTATATCATGGGAGCATCAGAAAACTAAAGACAACTCTAGTTGGTGTAAATTAATTGTTATTAATTTATTTAATTACTGTGTCTACATATCACATCTATGTGTTTCCTATTTGACCTTGTATGTACTACTTTATTGATTGTTGTGGAAAATTTTTAGGCTTTTTTTCATTTGTTGTATGTATTATCGTTTAACAAGTTTGTAGAGACACCTCAAATATTTATATTCATTTATCTAACTTATAAAATATTTTTATCACATTCTCTATAAATAGTAAAATGAGAAAATGATTGTAGCCAAATAGAAAAATTGTTGACATAGTGAGAAAATAATGTTTAATTTGATATTTTGTTGATTCTACTAACTTTAATAAAATGTAAGTAGTTCTGTAACCAAGCAGTATACTATATTATCTAGTCAGATCACTGTTATTTTTATTGTTTACAATTTATTATGTTTACTTGCTAAGCTTAGCAATTCTCTTATGTAAATACTCAAAATATTTTTTATTAACGGATTGTGATATTTTTACTTCTAGTCTTAGAATAAAATACCTATGTACACTGCTTAAAATACTAATAAAATAAATTATGTTATTCCATCTTTCTTTCATTTATTAATTTGACTGACTTGAAAATGACCTATAAATAATTCCTCATTCGGATAACGATATCGGGCAAAAATTTTAATATTAATTTTATTAATGGTTGTTTACTTTGGGTCAAATTTTTCGACCACTGTGCGGCACTGAAAATTAAACATGTTACGATTAAAATTATGATAGATGGCGCTACTAATTATATTTTTTTGTTTTTGTTTTCCCCGAAGGGTAAGGCAAAGGGGACTATGCCCATACAGCCATGTCTGACGTATTTTTTTTCTTGATGATTAATGAAATGATGAAAGGTGATGATGATGAAACCTAAGCCCCCACCCTCGGAGTAGACTCCTACTCCGAACCCCAAACGAATTAACTCAAAAGTCCGCATAAACTTTTGAGTTATGAAGCGGCTTCCCGGCACGAAGCGAAAATAGGCAGATACACTTTGTTCATTGAATACTCCAATATAATAACACTCGCGAATGTCTTCCGACTAACTTAATGCGATCATTAACCACAAAACACCACTTCGTATTAATTATTTAGATTACCCAATGAAGAAAGCAACTGTCCCGTTCCCGTTTCCCGCCGAAAAGCCCTACTAATTATATTTATCATTCATTCTATTCGTCGAAATATTTTTTATCTGGATTGAATTCATTCATTCATTGAAATGTCAAGCACGTCAAGCAGTTGTTTGACGGATTGACGTGCTTGCTTTTGTGAATGCTGTAAATTTTTTGCATTTCAAAGCAACATTGAAGGATATAATCATTTCTAATAATTAATATCCAAAAATAACATAATGGCAGATCGTCTGACTCAACTTCAAGACACCATAAACCAGGTTTCACGTCGATTTTTGTTAAGCAAAATGTTGACATTTCTTGAATCAGAATTTACAGTTTTACTTATTTTTTTAGCAAGCTGAGCATTTTTGCAACAGCATCGGTATACTGCAACAGTTTTCTACGCCTAGTAAATTCCCTGGATTCGACCGGAGTGGGTCGCAAACGCCGCAACAACAGCAAAACCAAGAGGACTATGCTATGCTGTTTGCCACTCTCATCTCTCGTTGTGCAAAGGATATTGATACTCTTATTGAGTCCTTGCCAAGTGAGGAGAGCTCTACGGAACTTCAAGTTCAAAGCTTGAGGCGTTTAGAAGCTGAAAATAAGGAGGCTGCTGAGAAATTAGAAGAGGTAAGATGTTAAAATTATTATTGAGGTGTGTCTGTTTGATTATTTTTTATTTAATACCTATAGGCTCCGAGTTCTGAACTTTTCATAAGCAGCATGCTATTTCGTGCTTTTTGTTGTGCTAATCTTGAAATTGATTGTACAAATAGGTAGAAGACACAGAAAACAAATATTCACAAATCTTTCAGCAAGTTTATATAATATCCTGGTATTTTTAAAGATTACTTTCTTGTCTATCAGGTGGTACGTCAAGGAGAGATCCTTCTAGAAAAGATCCAAGGTGCCCTCAGCGACATTGCCCAGTGCCAACTTGATATGCAGAACCCAGCACTGATACTCAACAAGGATGTGAAACCACAGTTATAGGACTCGCGGAGATACGGTGCTTATCGCCGTAGATGATGATAGACTGTGATGTGATTTGTAATATTATATTTATATGATGTGTAAATGGGATCAATATTTCTGTGTTTTAACGGTGGCATGTGGAGATTTTTCATTAGTTGTTCTATATGCAAATTAAGGATACTTACTTTAAGATAGGTTTACACTCAAATAATGATAAGTTATCACTATTGTTTGTCCTGAGTTCTCATATAGAATAGTTAAGTATAGATAGACATTCATCACTCTAGGTTCTATTCGATATATCCTTCATCAAGCTTTCCTCAGATTGGGCTGAATGGTTGTGTTCCATTGCCTTGTGATTTAGAGAAAATAAAAATATGAATACTCAATCTTTTTACATTCACACAATTAATAAGGGATACAAGAGATATAGAATCTCCTTGGTCATCCTAAACTGAACTACCAAACCTTGCTTTGTGATTTAATTTCTTGTTCTAAATTTTCTTTCTGTGAAATTATAATACTTGTATTTACCTATTAGACTTATTTTTAAGATGTAATAAATAAATAACAATCTAATAAGTAAGCATTTTTTTTTATTAGGTACATAAACCATGCCCCAATTCGGACAGGAACTACATTATTAGGTATGTTGCATCCACGGTTAAAATTGATTTATTAGATTTCTTACACAAACAGTATGGTTCTTTACTTACTTACTTACTAAAAAGGTTGTAGGGTTCCATTTGTTGGGTTGACAAATCTATATGTATTATATTTCGTCCGCAAATGGAATTCCACAGTCTGCTTACCCTAGTGGCAAATAGGCGTAAGTTTATGCATGTATGTATATACATTTCATATATATAAAAAATTTCGAGCCAGCAATAGTCAGAGTTGAAGATGGCGTGTGTTCAGATGGAACTTCAACTAGGTAGATACCATACAGAAAGTAATTTACGTAAAATCCCGCTAGATGTCGCTAACAGCAAATTCTTTATCAATGTTGAGCTCTACGAATAAATAATAGTTGAGCTCTAGAAAATATAGAAATTAATAACAGCGCGAAAAAATTTAAAAGCCAACTACTTCGTGTTTTGCCCTACATAAAGAGTTTGTACCTATCTACCTATTTTTTTATAATAAGATATTAAGAAAGAGATAGCGACAAAATTAATGATTTCTGAAACTACCTAGTAAGGTAGAAAATGTTGAATAAGATACGAAATGGGTCTTATCTCCTAAACCATAAATAATTGCTGAACATCCATAAGGGTCTTACTATTGTAGCCAATGAGCCCCTCTGTATCGTATGTGTTGTTTATGTAGTATGTACTTTTATAGGTACTGTGATGATGGTTCTGGCTGGCAGGCGTGTGGACATAATATAAAAGAACGTGCCTACAAGCCAGAACGATGTGTCTTGAAGAGGTCACTTTACAGTAAAATACCAGTCTATAATATCGAACCTCTAAGTAATGTGTGTATGGCGCCGAATCCCCTATTGTATGCGAACACTCGAATACTAAAGTACGTACTACAATGTTAGGGGCCGGTACCCATAGGTGGAACGAATTATGTTACAATACGCCTTTAGAGTTTACTACCTACCGTCGCCAGTTTTATTCACTTAACTTCCCTTTCCCAGGCTACATAGTAGGTAACTAAAAACCATGGAGAAGAAAGAGATTGGAAGGGCCAAGTGAGTGCGAAACCGCGCCACACAAGTATGAGCAAATAATTCATAAGTACGGTCACGAGTACTAATATGTGTACACTTTGAAACCATGTCACATTAACTTTTTTGACAAATTAAACCGTAAGTCTCATTGAATGTCAAATATGATAGTGCGACAGGGTTGTCGTGAACCATACATAATCATGTAAGGTCACGAATTATCTAAATTCTGAATCACATTCCAAAACTGAAATCTGTCATAGTTATAATTATGAAAACCTAAGGGGCAAAATACCCACAAATGGGCAACATGCCCATAGCTGTCTAAATAAGGGTTCTAAAGTGGGTACATGATATTGCTCATGACTACTTCAACTTTGCACTCCACTCGTCCGCAACGACCACGCACAGTGCTCCGTGGTGATATAAGTATTAAAAGGTCGTCTTGTACAAATAAATACAAATACAAATGTACTTTACTGCACGCAACTTACAAAACAAGTTTTACACACATGGACGAAAGATACAAATAGATAAAGTCATAATTTCTTTTAGGCAACCTGGGCAATAAATCAAATATCGATTATCATGCAAGGACAACCCGCAGTGGAGCAGCGTGGTGGAGTATGCTCCATACCCTCTCCGGTTGATTGAGGGGAGGCCTGTGCCCAGCAGTGGGACGTATATAGGCTATTTATGTTATGTTATGTATGTATGTAAGGAGATCCCTTCTTATCACAGGAAAAGTAAAAACCGTATTATGAACGGCTATTTATAAAATAAAAAAATACTTTTGTGTTTAGTATCTTACGAAAAGCAATGATAAACTTGTAGCCTAAGTATTACATAAAACATACATTGCTAGTAAAGTGACTAAGTATGGAATTTGAGAAGTAGGTAGTAGAGCTATCGTAGTTATCAGTTTGCAGGGGCAGTAGTAAAAGAGAGTGGGATTGAACCGGCGACAGTGGTTCTCGTACAAAATGCGTGTTAGGGCCATTCCAACTTCTTTCTTTATCTTTTCAGTCTGTATCCAGTGTACCTCACAATGTCATCCGATCACTGGGCTGGTAGTCTGTCTCGATGTCGCATACCATCCCTTGGCCACCATTCAGTAACAGCCTTAGTCTATCTGTTGTTTTCCCGTCTTGCCAAGTGTCCTACGCATCTTCACTTAAGCCTAGCTTTTTTGTATTCCGTGCTAAAAACACACACATGCATACACGGTCACACCTAGCGTCATTAGTCATATTTAGGGTCGGCAGGGATTACCGACTTGCACTTACTAAGTATGCTTCTGATTTTTATCTTCCGAACAGCCTCCGTGGTATAGTAGTTAAAGCGTAGGCTCACGATCTGAAGGTCCGGGTTCGATTCCCGATAGGGACATTGTCGAAATCACTTTGTGATACTGTCCTTTGTTTGGATTTTGCAGGCTTCACTAACCTGATTGTACGTAAAAGTAAGATGATTCCGTGCTACGGAGAGCAAGCTGTTGGTCCCGGCTATTAGCGCCGTAGCCAAACGAAGCGAAGCGTGTTGGCGTAAGTAGTTGTAATATGGATAGGATGAATCATAGTACTCATGTATAATCGATTTTCATTCATTGTCTCTACAATACATATTTGATCCATCAACGCACTTCACCTTAAATTACCTATAGCATAGGAAACGCACAGATTCCTACCTAAGTGAGTACTTAATAAAGTTCTTTAACGCAAGTAGGTAGGTTACCTTCCTATTAAAGCTTCGTTGACCTACATACAATGTCGCCGTCGCCACAGCCGCCGGTTCTCCTTGAGGAAAGAGCTTTCGGAGTTTCCACTTGCAGTTCCTAGTTCCTGGCACACCCATCAGAGTATCATCACAACCGGCTCGCGAAGTTACATTCACGCCTCTCGCCGCCGCCGCACTTGCCAGTTGATAACCAACCTCTTTAGTGAGTGCACGCCAGTCGCCGCTTGTATCCGAACGCTACCGCGAACATTTTTAAAAACACCGAACGCCTTTCCCGCGTTTATAATACAAACTTTTTTTAATTCAAAGTAAATTCGCAGTGAACTATTTCGTTCAGAAATATGAAGTGACTGAAAACTTTTTAGTGAATACTTTTTTGGGATTTGGTTTGAGGAGTGGATGTGAAAACTGGAAAGGGCCCGGAACGGGTCGACTCTCCCTTCGCACTTCCGAGTCAGGTGTGTATTGATATTTAGGTGGTTGGAAAAGTTGTAAACATGCTTAAGTCAATAGTATCAAAGTGGGTCATATTATTTTAATACTTTCGTGTTGAAATATTTATGTGCTAAGTAAAAGTCGGACTACAAATAAAAATGTAGAGACTTTTTAATGCATATTTCAGTACCTAATTTACTTTGACTTTCTAAAATATTTCATCAAAATTCTATGTTGGTTAGGTTGCCCCCACTATCCTATAAAGAGGATGATGTTTTTTATTATTCATAAAATATAACTTACAGTTAAGTCCACTTTGTCTAGTTTAAAAACTCATAACATTTTTCTTATATCTTTAGAGCCTGTAGAGTTATCTAACTATAATAAAACTTATGTAAAAAAGTATCCGATGTACACGAAGTACTTTCATAGTTACTATCAGACACTTAGGTACCTGCTTACGTATAGACCAGTTATCAGACAAGTTATCAGCAAGTTGCGAAATAAGTAGGTATTTTTCTTTACATTTAAAAATAAAACAGTAGACAGTTAAATAGATGGGTATTCTTTCTTTACAAATGATTATAAGTTTGTATCCATGTATGCAAAATTGTTCAACAAAATATTATTAAAAAAAAAACACAGTTATTGTGAAACCAATGTGCACGTTCTGTCTCGCGTGATTGTATATAAAAATACCTTTTAGAGTTGCATCGCATCATAGGTGGTTTTCGCAATAAAATTGTCATTATCGTAAAAATCGAAAATTGTTCAAGATATTACGTGCTCATAGAAGCAGCATACCTAACTGTTTGCGGTGGGGATAATTGCAAACCAATTGGAATTTAACTTTCATTACCATGCGTACCCTATAGCATACGTATTAATCCTAATAGAAATCCCTTTTACGGGGAATTTTATATGAAACATTTAGTAATTTGCAGTAAGTAATATTACGATTTTGTACCGGGTTGAGATCCCTCAGCGCTTCCTATATGTCCCGGAGGCAAACTTACTATAAGTTACATTAATAAAAAAATAGTAAAATACTCATACTATGACTATCGTTTTATGAAGAGAATTGTAATAGGTTCTCATTAAATTATTCATCCATTATAGACGGCGATACGGCTCGGTGAGGTGTGGGTACTTAGTTCATCTTGTGATGGATGTACCTGTGACTACCCCAATTGGAATGTAGTCGTGAGCTTATGTTATGTTGTTGTTATGTGTCTCAATAAATTAAATAGAAAATATTAATATAAAAAAACGTGGTAATAGGTACTTTTATGTACTAGCCTATACCTAGCAAAGTCGGAAAAATGTAAAAAATTCAATTCCTAGGGCTTCAGTCTTAACTGAGATTTTATACCTAATTACTTACCTACCTATTTGTTAGATATTTCGAATAGATAGGTAAATAGGAACCTACAGGTACCACCTATAGGTACAGGTCACGAGCATTAATATGTATACACTTTGGTACCATGTCACATTAACTTTTTTGACAAATTGGACTGTAAGTCTCACTAAATGTCAAATATGTTAGTGCGACAGAGTCCTAAAGTGAGTACATTATATTGCTTGACTGTACCACCTTGTTACTTACTAACTTCCATATCACATTAAATTAATTGCATTTACCTGTTTCTATTTACGGAAACAAATTAACATTGAAGAAGTCAACAAGTTTTATGAGCTAATAACATATTAAGGATTTATATAGAAATGTAAAATTGATGCGGAAAACCTTTTTAAAGGTCAGCCAGGGTTATCCGTATTGTGGATAAGACGGGCATTCCATTAGATATTCACATATGAATGGAAATGTACAAGAACTAGGTATCTATACCTCCCCTACACAGCACACCACGGCTGCTCCATACAACAATTTCATTATGTTACCGTGTAAAAGCGAGTAAGACACAGCGCACTCTCCACTTATTCCTTGGTAACTTACGGCTATAGAATAAGGAATAAGTAATACTTGCTAAAGTGAGACCCAGAGGGGGTGAGGTCGGGGCCCGATACGAATTGGTGCGGGGCGGGAGTATTACCGTTCTTATGTAGTATTCAGTTCTTCGAAATATCAAATATAATAGTGATAGCGGTAAATGCGCTCGGTCTGCGATTGTTGAAGTTAAGCAACTTTCGCTAAGGCCGGTCATAGGATGGGTGACCACAAAAAAAAGTTTTCATCTCGAGCTCCTCCGTGCTTCGGAAGGCACGTTAAGCCGTTGGTCCCGGCAGCATTAGCAGTCGTTAATAACCATCAATCCAAACTGGGCCCGCGTGGTGGTTTAAGGCCCGATCTCCCTATCCATCCATAGGGAAGGCCCGTGCCCTAGCAGTGGGGACGTTAATGGGCTGATGATGATGAACAGTGATTGTGCCAATGTCATCTACTTTATGTGATAGAACCATGCATAAATAGATCAGCACGCGACGGTTCGAATCCCGGAGAGGACAGAATCACAAAAACACTTTGTGATCCCGAATTTGGTTAGGACAGGCTGATCATTCGATTGTTCGAAAGTAAGATGATACGTGTTTTGGAGGGCACGTTAAGCAGGCCCGGTTACCTAAGTAGGTCTGTAGTTAATATAAAGGGCCTAATGTTAACCCTGACACTAGGTATGATGCGGTCGGTCATTGATCTTACAACCCACACGAGAGAATAAGGTAGAGCCAAGTTTTTATTTTTATTTTTGACGCGTCTTACGTATTGTAGGTCAAAAATCTAAGTCAAAGAAAAATTTACAGAATGTATTGTCGTTTTATGTAAACCCACGTCTGATATTTACTAATTGGACGGTCAATGCCACAACTGGCCACAAGTACCTAATAGGCTAGTTTCCAACTAGTCAAATCAGTTACTTTTTACTAAACGTCAAAACACAAAATTACTATGGAATTTGAATGAAAAAGCACACTGTGACGTCGTAGAAAAACGTGATAAAATATCGGACTTATTGTTACGTTTTCTTTGATTAAAATTCATAAATAAGTTAAATATAGAAAAGAAAATGTTTTTCATTAGATTTGTCTTCATTTAGTAATCAGAATTTCATAATTTATCTTAACCTAATACACGACCCAATTATCAATCTGTCACCAATTTTGATATGAAATCCTGAGATGGAATCATGAACACAGGTGATTAGCCCATTACCCCATCAAAGAAAAAGGTCGTGATTTTATGTAGATAGATAGATAGATAAAATATTTATTAGTCTTTGTTAATCTTTGTAAATCTATATTAGTCGTATTAGTCTTTGTTAGTATGTGTCTCAGTACCTAATTATTCTTAACTATTGCACACAAAGCCACAAAAACATATTTCCCGGGGCTATGGATCAAGCTTACTAAATCAAACTTAATGAACATTAAGGCAAAAGGAACTCATGATATTCCTTAGGGTAAGCAGAGACTATGGAACTGTACTTGCTAGGTTACCTAGACTTCCATAGCACTAAAATTGATTTCCAATTTTAGCCAATTCAGTGGAGAGTCAACCAATACATGGACTTTGGTGTTTGGTTTAGCACCAGCGGAGCCGGTTTGCGGCGGGGTCATCACTTTCACGAAGCATCCGCGTCGGCTTTTTCTAACATTCGTTCATACGTAATAGATACGAGCTTGTTTACCATCGGTATACATATCGCCTTTCTCATAACCGCTTTTTTACGCTCAGATTTCTTTATAAGCGATTCGGTGGATGCATCCGCTTGAATCCCCAAGCATCTTGTTTGTACTGGACAGAGTAAAATACCTTTAGGTACGTACTCATTATGCATAGCAAATTGATTGTTATAATAAGGTAGGTAGGTACCTGTATCTCGTCATAGACTCAGCTGAATCGAATTTTCCAGAAAAAATATGTTTACAATTTATAAGATACAAAATTAAATGTAGGTAGGTACTAAACAATACAATATAACCTATCTATATGTCTGTGAAGTGATGTAGATTTCTTATTCTAATCCTATTATCGCCTGGGATGTAGGTCTAAAAAGCAGATTAAATGTAGAGTAAATGAATAAATAAAACTATTACCGAATGTGACGTATTTAAAAAACTGCGCAGAATTTTAAATAACTATCCACTTAGGTGCTGTTTAATAAGTAAAAAAAATATAACAAAATTTATTATTAAAAATAAAATATTTTTAGGATATCTTTTATAAGTCCACCACCAACCCGCAGTGGAGCAGCGTGGTGGAGTATGCTCCATACCCCCTCCGGTTGATTGAGGGGAGGCCTGTGCCCAGCAGTGGGACGTATATAGGCAGTTTATGATCTTTTATAAGTAACACAAAAATGTAAAAAAATAAGTACTCTTCAATAACAATTATATTCTGACTTTAATACTTAGGTACTTACTTACTTATATAAATTATAATACCTACTTTTCTTTTTAATGCTTAATATATTATTAGCTAAAAATAGGTAAGTAACATTTCCCACCAAAATCAGCTGATACCTTAGCCGCCATAGTTCACATTTTTTACATCTGTTACAAAGGCACGTGGCCAAGAACATTCTGCCTCGCCGTCGGCCTCCGGAATATGATAATAAACTGGACGTACACTCTACAAACCTCGAATTTCCAGTTATTTGACGTTAAAATTATACATTTGAATGAAAAATTAGTTGGTTCACCTCCAAAATCCGCCGTTAAGAAGATACTCTCAAAATATTGAAGTCGCCGAGTATACTAACACCATTTATAAAAAAAAATCTAAGTTTTATTTCAGGATTTATCTACTCTACCCACTCAACAATACTCATAATGCCTATGAATTCCTACATGTAGGTACGGACTTGCAATTATTCGAGATACTTACACAGTTAATTACCTATTACATTTGTACTACTTTACGTGTAGGTAGCTAGTTAATTTTAGAATCAGACCGCATTTAAACAACATTTATCTGTAACAACAACACAAGAATCATAATTTATTCAAATTGAAACGAGTCCAACGATTCCACAGATACAGATATAGATAGGTAGGTAGTTCTTAAAAATATCCCTAGACGGAATAAAGAAAAAACTGCATTTAAGGAATGCCCATTATGATTATTAAAGCAAAAGGAATTAATATTAATGATATGGTATTGATTGCAATAAGAAATAAAAATCACGCCCCTAAAGGATGGAATTATAAAAGTGCCAATGATCAGAATTAAAAGCTGTATTTTGCGCGCCCATTTTGCGCGTCATTTTTGTTTTATTTTCATAACGCCATCTTGTGGCTCACCTTGACATTTAACGCATCCGACTTGCCGGGAATCTTCTTTAATTTTACTTATTCGTTTAATTTAAAACACTGCCCATATGTCTGTTTATTTATGCCTCTGGGGAATGTGAATATTTCATTTTCCCTAAATGTTAAATCTTCCATAGATACACCAATACCTACTACGCCATTGGCTATAAATGTTTCGAACTTTAAGAAAAAATATTAGGTCAAACTATTTAAGAGTTTTTAATGTTCCAGGAACGTAAACTCTTTTTTTAAAAAGCGGCCAGCATTTTCTAACCTTTTTTACAAGGAGTTTTGTAACAATGAGTTCATTACAGCATTCGTATTCAAATGTTGTAGAGTATTACATTACGCGCTAAATGCATTAATCAGTGTACCGATTTTCTGCAGTGTAGTAATCGCAATGCGTTTTGGCACTGCACTAACAATGAGATCACATGTGTCAACAGTTCATTGTTTGAATTTTGTGCCAGCATGCACAAAGTTCAAGTCGTAGACAGTATTGCCTCACAAAATTACTAATAATAAAATGCTACGATGTACTAAATCCTAGTTTTGTTCCACACTTTCAATCTTTACTAAAAAATTGGGGGGCTATTCTAAAACTCTACATTCATATTATTATTTCATACTCGTATTTACCGATTGTTGTCTTGTTTCTGATCTTGATAAAGTCGTTCAAAATACTGAGTCTACTAGTAAAATTGAACTGTGACATTGAAAAAAAGTAACACTTGTATGTAGAGTTAATGAGTCGTAAATTGTAATGTGGGTGGCCCTAGACCTAGAGAAGTGGAAAACGCCAAAATCGTAACACCTACGCAGTAGGTATGCGCTATGCTACATACCATACATTTTGCAATTGAAAAACAGAGCAGATATTTGAAAAACTTTTGAAAAACTTTACCATTATAGGTACTTAAGTTTACTTTTACCGCTGTTGTAAGCGTGTACTGGAGTGCAGACCGGGTATAGGGAAACGGCAGTGTGGGCCGACCCCTGGCACATGGCGGGACGACTTGCAGAAGATGGCTAGAAGCAATTTTTTTTTTTAATTTATATCATTAAAGTATTACATTGTTAGGTAAACCACTGATAAATGGAAACGTAAAGCTGAGCATAGGGTTTTGTGGCGCGTCTT
Source organism: Pectinophora gossypiella (assembly GCF_024362695.1). Classification (NCBI taxonomy): domain Eukaryota; kingdom Metazoa; phylum Arthropoda; class Insecta; order Lepidoptera; family Gelechiidae; genus Pectinophora; species Pectinophora gossypiella. Next base: position 2,701,252 of record NC_065423.1, read on the forward strand.
GGGAGAGACCTATGTTCAGCAGTAAATGGGCTGATGATGATGAAGTTTACTTACCTACTTGCCATTCGTAAGCCCTAGTTGCTAACCCGGCCACCTCGGTTGTAAACCCAGTTGGCTTAAGCCGCATCATAGAGGTGTAAGAATGTTGTAAGGATAATAGTAGACAAGTGTACAAAAAAGGACTTACTGTAAGTATGTGCGTCTGTCTGCCTGTAAGATGGACTTTTGATTGATGATTTATTTGCGACAAGACGTGTTTTTTCAAGTGACGTCACATGTTGAGCTTTTCATATAAACTCGGGCTTATTTCCCGCCGGGGTAAGCAGAGACTATGAAATTCCATTTGCTTCGAATCCTGACAAACCAATTAATACTAATTGCAGTTCAATTATGCGTAAATATAATAATAGTTTTGTGTCACTCACAAAGACTAACTAATAGGAACCTACATTGTGTTGTGGTATGTATTATGCCTTATGAGATAGACGTCAAAGTAGAATACGCAGAAATAAATATCTTTATCTTGATTAAAACATAATAAGTAAACCATGTCAAAATATAGAAAATCCATGTATTTTACTTATCCAGTACAACAGGTGATATTACAATTAATTCTAACAATACGTACAATCAAGAATCGTAAATATCTTTCAAAGCGTGCAGTGGAACGAATGTTAAAGTACCTATCTAAGTATAATTATGAGATTGCTAAAGGTTTAAACTTTTACCCGATAGCGAGAAAAATTGTGTGTGTCAAAGGTGGATGCCGTGTTTGAATTGTCTAGGTCAAAATATTTTTAAATACCGATCAATTGTTTTTAATTGTTGTACACTTTGACCTCAATTTCACCTGATTGTGAGGAGACAATGACAATACGAAAGATAGAATATGATTATTACAACGTAATTAATTATGTTTCGGTAAAGTAGGTATGGCTGAAAAGAAAATGAAAACAAAAATACATTTGAAACTTTCCTGAATTCTTACTGTTTTAATTCGAATAGCGAAGGATTACTTTTTGTAAATAAGTGGAACAATTTCAGCGAGTTTTCGTACAAGTTATAGAATAAGCCCCATTTCGTGTTCGAAATCATTTTGCTGTGTTTAGGTGTTGCCAGTATTTTGAAGACCTTCATATTACGGCTTCAAAGAATATCAAGAGTTCTTTGCTCTAGTCTGTTGGTTTTTTTCTGATTCGCGTTTATGATGAATATACATTGAAGAATAAAGACTTGATTATAAATACTTATATGTAAAAATACTTAAATACTTCACTATTTTTAGGTTTCCAAATCTCAAACGAAAAACGGAATCCTTATAGGATCACTTTGTTGTCCATCCGTCCGTCTGTCTGTCAAGATCCGTTTTCTTTCGAACGCGTAGAATTATGAAGTTGAAATTAACATCTTTCACAATTTGTTTGCGGTACCTTGAAGCTGTAAAAAATACGAATGACGGAGCGTCTTTCTCGGAGTCGGGTCGAATAAGAATCGGATGTAGTGCTCAGTGATGTGCCGTCCCAGGCAGTGGTGCTAATTACACATCATCTAATTTTATTTCAAGTCATACCTGCCATTTTCTTATCCGCCGAAAAGGAAACGGACGGGTAATCGACAGGCATAAAATTTATGGAACACACGTTAATTTTAGACGGAAATTTAAAAAAGCCCTTCCATAATTTTATATTGGCCAATAACCCAACAGAGTTAACTTGACAGCTCACGTCAAATGGGCTGCATATAAGCGAGATGCCTATTTTATTCATCCGGATTATTCATTCATTTTAAAATAAAACTAAGTATAAAAAATTAGGGTGTGTCTGCAGGAATCGGCGTGACTGGCTGCGTATCCTTTTCAATTTGTTCTTTTTTGTACTCTGATTTTATCTGCCTAAAGATTAGGTAATAAAACTATTTTTAAATAAATTTCGCGCCTTTTTACACCGGGAACGGCATATGACTAGTAGTGACAAAGCCCTTAGCATTCAGATCGAAGTATTGAGACTGCGCTTGACAAACAAACCGGTAACTCAACATATCCCTTACCTACTTGAATTTTATCATAAACTTACAACTAACACTTTCATACAGCCACTCAACTGTGCCAAAAGAAAACGAAGTGGACAAAACACACGCTAATCAAATAAGCTGTCACCTTGTAAGTATAAGAATATTTTATTTAGAGCCACTTTAGAGGCCTATTGCGCCATTTGCACAAACATTTACTGGGGAAAATCTCTATAAGTAGCCATTGCTTCATAACATGCGGACATCGTTCTAACACATATTGATTTAGAAATATGATTCAATTTAGCTCTGTGGTCTAGTACTCGCGAAATGGAGGTCCGGGTTCGATTCCCGATGGGGAGATTGTCGAAATAACTTTCTGAGACTGTCCTTTGTTTGGTATGCAGGCATGAATCGTGGAATGTGCGACCCCCCAGCTGAGTTTGTGTTATGTTACGATATGAAAACTAAATAGTCTTCGTTTTGAAAGGAAAAGCCCTTTTACTAGTTATAAAATACTTTATTACTTAATACTTTATATAATTCACTTCATTCATTTTGTAATTCATTCACTCTCGTCAAAGCAATATTAGGTATATCCTCTTTGTAATCATTATCTACTTATTTTGCCATTTCATATAAGGGCAAAAGAGCTAATTATTAAAAAAAGTAATATTATATTAAATAGTCTGAAGTATGTACTTATTAATATTTTTTAGAAGTACCTATTTATTTACCAAATTCGTTTTAAAATGAAAGTTATTGCAACACGACTCTCACTAAAATGCTAATAAAAATAAAAGCTTTTTATAATAAGTACATAATATATATACCTTAATATGGTCAAAAAGTACAAGTAGTTATACGTACCATAATCTTTTACCAATAAGTAGGTACTTAAGTACTTACAACTAATTCCCACAGATACAATATAGGTAGGTACTTACTTCAGTATAAAAAAAATATAAACGACAGATAATAAAAGTAAAGCTCAAATGTGGGACATACTCGTAAACACCTTGTACAGAATAAAAAAGTAAAAAACAGTTTTATTTTCACTTTCGTTCGATAGCGGCAACAGTAGTAAGTCGGTAAGTACAGTCGTCGACACAGATGATTCATGCGATATAAAGATATTTAGCGATAAATCTTATGCTACCTATGTGATTTGCTATGTTTGTCTTTTATGAGCCTTAGGGTTTTTTTATTTGTGACGGAAAATTCGTCGCTTATTATCAGTCGCGTAACGCGAAAGCAGATAAATGTATAGAAAAGCACTCGATCGATGATAATGGAAAAATTAGAAGAATGATCTCCTTGATGCCTTTTGTACCACGGAGGTCTGTGTTGCTCTATGCTTTTGTATTTTTGACATATTTGACATTATTTTACCATTTATGATTGCTTAATACGCTTCAACATATCTGATGGCAAGGAAGTAGACCAGCTCCCTGCCAACACCGGCTCACGTAGTAGCTACGGACTTGCCATTCTTATCATATATCAATGATGTGTAGGCAACATTAATAGTATTTATTGCAAAATTCGTTCTATGTTATTATTACTTATTTTAAGTTATTTTGGAGGAGCTCGGTGGCGCAGCGGTAAACGCGCTCGGTCTGCGATTGTTGAAGTTAATCAACTTTCGCAAAGGCCGGTCATAGGATGGGTGACCACAAAAAAAAAAGTTTTCATCTCGAGCTCCTCCGTGCTTCGGAAGGCACGTTAAGCCGTTGGTCCCGGCTGCATTAGCAGTCGTTAATAACCATCAATCCGCACTGGGCCCGCGTGATGGTTTAAGGCTCGATCTCCCTATCCATCCATAGGGAAATCCCGTGCCCCAGCAGTGGGGTCGTTAATGGGCTGATGATGATGAAGTTATTTTGAGAAATACTTAGCTGTTTTTTGCAAATGGAATTCGATAATCTCTGCATACTCCAGTTGGAAATAGGAGTGTTTTTTGTAGATGCGTAAGTATTACTTTTATTAGTACTTTAAAAAATGACTGTTGAATCCAAAACCCATAAACAGTTAATAGAATAGTTAATAGGTTAGTTATTATATTCACCTATTATAGAGACCTTAGTTATTAATTTAATATTAAGGTGTATTTTTTATTTTTTTTTAATAACTATGAAGTGTAAACTTGGAATAAATAAATTTCAGTTTGTGTTTGATAGTTCGCTCTCAAGTCTTATAAGTATTTTTATCGACTGCACTTCTGCCACCGCTAGTACACAACACGTGGTTCACCCGCCACAACTGCCACAAGAGAGCACCGAGTATAATTCATAACAAGCTAGTGCGACCAACTTTTGTGCCAGCTTGTACTAACGTTGTTTTTTCTTAAAACTTTGAGGTCAGCGTTCCTTATAAAAAAAATACATTTTGAAATGTGAATTGTTATTTTTGAGCCAGGAGAATAAAATAGGGGATTCTCTCCTGTTTCTTCTTATTTTTTTTAATTTTAAGGTAAACGTTCGGTTTTCAAAAATACTTCTTTTTTCGAAATGGGTATTGGTATTTTTGAGCCAGTAAAATAGGGGATTCTCTCATCCTCGGATAAAACAAATTCATGCAGATACCCAATACTTACACAGAAAGATACTTACCTACTTATCTTCATGTCGGTGTGTCGTAAACACCGACGGCGAGATTCTATCCTTACTAACATGGTAGACAAATTTGTCAGGGCGATAGGCTGATCCCCTTGTCATCAAAAAGGTCACATCCATTTTAGGACTTCAATCAAATAAGGCTGAAAGTTGGCTCTGATTACTTGTTGCTCTGCCAACCCCGTTATTACGTTTCGGGCGTGAATTTATTTGTCAACGATACCTAATACTTACTTACTTACTTACTTAAATATTTATACTACGTGGCAACTTTTAAATCTGTGCTTTTTTAAAATAAATTATGTTATTTATTAAAGCTTTATTTATCGCTGTAAGTTACTAAAATAAAATAAATCTACTCAAGGAATAGTGAAAGTAAAGTTAACGGATAGAAGATAATTGTGATTTTGCTCTAATTACGTGTTTAGTTTTAAGTGTCATTATTAAAATATTATAAGTAAGTAAGTAAGTAATGACTTTGTTTCTGCATTTAATATTATTATATTCTAATATTGAAAATATCATTCTTACTAACTGTTATAAGAAACACGTTTAACCGAAGTAAAGCGTTTTATAATTGAGTTACCTAATAACTCATTCATTACTTTAATATAAGTACATACCCAAGTAGCATTGGCGAGTCTAAAAAGGGGATATTAGATATCTAATAGAATGCGATTTGATTGTCTACCTCTAGAGTAAAATATCCCTCAAGTTATCTTCAAGAACGCTTATAGATAGCCTCTAGCCAAGTGGGCACAACCTTGTAGCTATTCATAAGAAGGAGTTAAGAACGCACGAATAGATAGAGTTAAGAGTTGAAAATTTTCAAAGTCTAAAGGCGTACTTCTAGAGTCTTTCTAAACTGTTTATAGACCACAATGTGCACTAGTAGATAGTCTATAGATAATGTTAAGAGCTAAACAGAAATCTTTGCATGTGAAGTTTTAAGACCAAATTTTCTTAACATTAACAGCTTTAAGATAATTTTTATTTGAAATAGACAACGATTCATAATGGCGCAGATCTCACAAGAGTAAAAGTTAATATTACAACATGGCGTTACAAATTTCTAAATTCCTATTTATTTACCGCTTATACGGGCTGATACTGTCACCTAGACATGAAAAACCTAATGCGGATGAAAGTTTCTCGTGGAATTTGTGTAAAACTCTCTGAAAATAAGAGCGCCCGCTTTAAATGTAATATTTAATTAATAATTTACCAAATAAAAAAATATTTTGTAAAAATAATATTTTTTAAATTAGATTCAAATGCTTTAACCATTTATTTCATTCATAATATAGTATTTTAAAACGTGTAGAATGATTTATTAGACATAATTTATTCATAAAAACACGAATAAATAGTTCGTTATAATAATGTAAAAACGTATCAAGCAATAAAAATGGCGTCTAGTTAAAATTGTCTAGAAAATCGATTCCTTTAGAACAAACATTCTAAAGAATTGTCTGTAGTATGGCTCTAGATAATGACAAGACTATTTGTACTTGTTACATACTAAACTTACTAGTCGAAGAAAAAACAGGTTTATGAGTGATTTAAGATTGCCTATAAACTGTCATTTTTGTATACTGTTTTATCTCTTCGGAGTATTTCTAGACATTCATCAGAGAACTGTATTTTTTACGTTGTGAACAATTATGGATAGAATTGTGCAGAAGCAATCTATTGCATTAATTGACGAGGGAAAGAAAAATATTTTTATTTGTAAACAATGCGAAATATAATCTTAAGTCATTTAGATCTTTCGTTAAATTCAGTCTAGTATGGTTTAAAGAAGGCGATAAAATGTATGAGTGGTATTACATCTATCCAAAAATACTCAGACGATAACCTCTTGTATATAAACATAGTTATGTACTTTGTTTTTAACTCCCGTGGAGACACTTCGTGCGTATGCGTAACCCTGTGATATTAGCGTCAAAACGATATTGAATTCTCTTTTATAAATAAACCTACCATTTGTAACATTTTTCAAATTTTTGTGTTCATCATTATCCACCTTAGGATTTTGTATCATAAGTGGCTGCAAATAGTTTCTCGATTTGTAGTTCTGCCTACCCCTTCAGGGAATACGGGCGTGAGTTTATGTATGTATGTATTTTAATATATTTTTTTATTTAAATATAAATAAATTTAATGATAGACGTTCTGTACGTTTTTCTACCTCTTAGGTGAATTTTATTATTGGACTTTCTTGCAATATTAGAGATTCCTAGAGTTTTAGTTTTTTTCAAATCTAGCATATTTCTTTTTTTTACTGGTATATAATGACGATGACACAGGTCCGTTATTTTCTCCTGATATTATTCATTTTCCAAAATAGAACTCGCTATTGCAAAATAGAATTCACTTTTATCCGTGCGGCGACGGAGAAAGAATACGATTGTCGCCGCCCCCCTCTTCCCGTGGATGTCGTAAGAGTTGACTAAGGGTAATTCCAAACATAACACCTCTTTTAGCTGGTGGTAGACCTCGCCACCTGGTTAGCTACCACCCTCCCGCCGGAGCCAGGCGCCAAGCCACTTGCTGCGTTCCGTCTGTGCGCGGGAGTACCAGTGCCTTTGGGGGATGTAAGGGTATCAGTTGTGTTGCTTAGAACCGATTTGGTTCCTTAAGCGACGTCAGGCCGGGAAGCTCCCTCTGGAGGGTAGTGGGATTCGAGGCACGGTCTTGCCGGTGGCCGACCGCAGGTAGTTGGGGGCCCTGTGGTATTCCGTCAATCAGCACACGACCCTAAAATGATTTGTGACCGCAGTGCAGTAATAATAAGGTCGCTTTTTCTAAACTTCATTTTTGTGCATTTCTTTTGTCTATGGTGGTGGTTTGGTGGTTTGTCCATGGCAATCCGTCAATCAGCATACGACCCTACAACTACCAATAACAATCACAGTGAAGTAATAATAAAGTCGATTTTTGTTTGAATAAAAGTTATGATTGACAAATAAGTTTTAAATTTAAATTGGTGGATAGATTAATACCCCTCTTACAGGTATAAGTGGCAAATCGCTTCACCAGCCCCCTCCATCTCAAAGGCACCACCACAAAGATCACCTTTATACTCGGCGCTGCGTCAATTTGTACACATCCATGAATAATATAAAATGTTATGTCATTACGATCTAAGAAATTAACACATCCAAGGTCCTCTAAGACCTCTAAGTCGGTCCAAAGCATTTAATCTCTCGCCTCTTGAACTATATCTTGAGTATGAGGCAATATATCGGCTGAACGCTCACGCCAGGACCAGCTGGGAACCCCAAAAAATGAGATCGTGATCTTTAATTTTTTACTGTCTCCGTTGCATAAAGCCAATCGATCTAGTAAAATTGCACTCAGTTATGCTATTGTTAGGCAAATAAACACTGGAAACACTGTTTCACTAGCAAATTTTTAGAATAACTATAACATATCTATAAAAGTAGTTTATTTAGACTTTAGTGTCTCTCTAAAACAAAGATAAGAGTACCACTAGCTAAAATTGAATATTTGTAGAAAGTTATATCTTAAAATATACCATCTTATCTATAAAATATCTAGAAAATCGGTTCCTCTAGGCTTTATTCATTACTTATAGATAATATTGTCTTAAGATAATCGTCATACCTAGAAATGTACTTAAAATAAGTGCTCTATAGAGCAAATTATCTAAAAATAATCAAATATTAGTGAAGATACTCTATAAGAATACTAATACTTTATAGAAGCCATCTGTAGAAAGCCCTTGTCTAGAAATAAACCACGAATAGACTATCAATAGATAATTTTGTTTTAAGCCTCCAGACCGATGCTACTTGGGTATATTCAGTGAAAGGTGTAACAAATTAACTGTTATTTAAAACAAATTAATGTTAATAATAATTATTTGGAGATTAAGTATTACAATTATTAGTGTAAATAAAATATTCTTACTCTAATCGCCGAATAAGCATAATGTAAATGTCGTCACATTGATTGGGGGTGACGACTGTGGATTATGGATTTTTATTAGGTACACACTCTACTGTTTTCCCTGTTCGGATAAGTAGTTAAGGCCATTTGTAGCAAATCTACAAAAAGTCACGTCGAAAATATTTACCTAAGTACCTGTTTACTACTACGATATCTTGTTTCCTTCTTTTAGTTACGTTTTTATGGATTTATTTTTATGTTTTTTTTTGTTTTATTTCTGGATTTATTTTTATTGACGAATTTTAGTTAGTTTTAATTAACTTACCTACTAATTATATTATAATTATTGATATTGAATCCCCGGTGAAATCCCGGTTTTCCCCGGTGGGATATAGGCGTGAGTTTATGTAGCTATGTAAGTATGTATTGATATTGAAAGTTATTTGTCAACGGAAAATAAAAAGGAATTTGTTTGTTTGTATTTCCTCTTCTTCGTCTTCGTATCAACAGTGGCTGCAAGTTGTCTTTGATTACTTGTGGCTCTGCCCACCCCATTAGGGATTACGGGCGTGAGTTTATGTATGTATGTATGTATGTATTTCCTCTAAGAGGAAGCAGTTGACTGACATTATTAACTTGTTTACGAACTAGAATAGAATTGCGTACTTTTTAATCAATGTTTATGTTCAAAGAATTGTCTGTTTTAATCCAACAAACGGTTGTTGTTGTTTATTTTTAAACTACGGACGCTTATATCCGCAACGGAAACAACATAAACAGCCTATATCTCCCCTCAATCAACCGGAGGCGTATGGAGCATACTCCACCACGCTACTCCACTGCTAGTCGGAGGAAGTTTTTAGCTAGAAGCCGCGACCAACGGATTCCGAAGCACGAAATCATCAGATGTTCAGCCTGTAATGTCCTAAAGTTCTTAACCAAACTATGGAATATAAAGTGCTTTTAGTTATTATGTCCCCACCAGCCTATTGCCCACCAGGGTAAGCAGAGACTGGCATTCCATTGGCTTCGATCCTGACAAACTTCTCTTGCTTCCTCCACTCAATCGTTTCATACACGCACGCCGGTTCAGAGTAGATCTTACTGAACCTTTTCTAAGGACATCTCCAATTTGGTCAATGTACGTCCTTCATAATGGTTTATTGTAGGCGTGAGTTTTTTATTTTTTTTTATTTTTTATTTTATTTGGGAAATTTACAGCGTTTTAATAGTATTAATAAAACTTAAGTATATAAATTGGAAGGCCATTACAAACTTCCACATACAATTATAAATGTAAAGAGTTTTAGCAGAGAACGGAAGATGCCCGTATATCGATGCATTAGTATACATAAATTATGTGTTTATGTGTGTGTGTGTGTGTTTGTGCGTGCGTGCAATGCAATGTGCGAGTTATGTATGTATGTATGTCTCCACCTGGTTTCGAACCCGGGACCTTCGGATCGTGAGCCCAATGCTCAACCACTACTAACTAGCTAACATTTCCTTACTTTGTCACGTTCAAAACCTACAGTTACTTACTCCACATGCAATTTGTAAGTACAGCTACAATTTATCATATTAATTACAACATTAATTGTTAAGTCTAAATAAACAAGTTTAGTAACAAGGTTAGTAAGTTGTCAGACATACAGACAGAACTCACGCCTGGAAATCCTACTAGGGCAGGCAGGGCCACATACCAATATTAGCAGGAAACTTGGGACAAATTTTCGGGACGTATAGGTATATAGGTTGTTTATGTTTATGACAAAGAATTTAATTTATTTATTTAACAGTTTGTCGTACACAGCAGGGTCTGTACAACAACCGCGCGGCAAATAATAAAAAAAAACCCTAGATGTTCTTTCCCAAAGTCTAATCTATCACTCTACCAAATTTCATCAAAATCGCTCAAGTAGTTTTGGCGTGACAGAAACGGACAGAGTTACCTAACACATAATAATAGGGATAAGAATAGTTTGTCACAAATTACTAGGTATCGTAATTCAAACAAAAAAGAAACTAAATAAGTAAATAAATAAACATAGGATATACTGATTGATGAGAGAAGAGTTGAACAACAGATAGAGTTGAAGCTGCGCGTGAGTTGATTGCGACCGTGAAATTCAGAGCAGAGATCTAGATCTGTCATGTAAACTTGCGCGTCCGATATGGGTCCGTTACCATTATGGCGGTAACATGACGGTATGTTGTCTGGTAACGTGTTAAATGTGCTTTTGTGACCTTTGCGTCGTGTTAAAGACTATTTGACTTTTGGTCGAGATTTTTTATAGGGATGGATTATGTTTCTAATCTCTTAAAGAAATGTTTTTTTTTTATTTATAATATAAACTAACGACAACAACGACAATGCACAGGTTGTACCTATTGTAAGTGCCAGCAGTGCTTTAAAATTGTTAATCTTCTAGCATTATTAAACATGAAACATGAAACAGTAGGACTAGGGCCCTGTGCTGGGAGATTTTCTGGCCACGTCTTTACCTCAGCATTACAGATTCCGATGTGGTAGTAGTTTTACAGCTACTTACATAATATGTAATTTAATTTTTTGAAGTTCAAAAAGCGCTAACTTTGTAAGCCAATTTTGAAAAATAAAAATTTTTGAATTTTGAATACTTATCATATAATTCGATTCCCGAAAAACCGGCCTGTAAAATCTTCAGGTTAGGTAAGCGGACCCTGTGACAACTGGATAACGCTGGAGTTGACGAAGAGTTTTCAAAATATGATGTTCAGATCTACAACTGAACAAGTCACGTGAATAAAAGAAAATATTGAATGCCTGTCTACCAGTAAGTGCACGTCGAGTGTAACCTCGCATTCGCTAATTTCTTCATACTCTTACGATTTTTCGCGTCAACATAAGAATTACACGTCTTGCTTCAACATACAAGTAAGTATAATCTGTACTTACTATACAGAATGTTAGTGACATCGTAACGAATACAAAGGGGCATGATTCAGACCATGAGTCCTGAGTTCATATCCTGTGGAATTTACTGTCGTAAACGTATGGAACTGAAAATAATTAAAAAAAACCACTAAAATTTTTATTAGCGTTAAAATCAATCACCTACACAGGTGCAGGCTGAAAACCAGGGTCGAGATATTTCATCTCGGCATATGCTGAGCTTGTTACCTTTTGTGATGGAAAACTTTATTTTATAATTGTGTTATGTAAACGTGTGTATCACAATAAAAATTATTTTAATTTATTTATTAAAATGGCGGGAGCAATTGCTTAATGTTGAAATTGCATATTGTTAGATTGTTGGCAACATCCAACAAATTATATTTTTTTACTTTTTAATGCATAAAATGGCAATACTCTTTCTCTCTTCTACTACGAGTGACTGCAAGAAACGTATAATTGTGTGTGTCTAATTAATTAATAATATGACGTAGTCAACTCAAAGTCGCTGTATTATTTGCTATCCTCCGGCCAAGTAGTTAATTCCATCTGCGGCAGATCTACAATAAGTCACGTCAAAAAAAGAAAATTTCGTCAATTTTCTGACAGGAAATTCCACTTGATATCAACTCAGAATCATCATAAAGGGAAAAACCACGTAAGCGCTTTTTTAAAAAACCACGCAATAGACAGTAAGTTTCAATCTAGTTTGAAAAAGTAAGTAGGTAATTAAAAGAAATCTAAGTTTTATTTATTTATTTAAAAAACGAACACAACAGTTATTATTAATTAAATTATTAAAGAAAATGATGTGATGTGTGCGTAATTTGATATTTCAAAATGACACTTACGTCATTTTCACTATAAGGCGACCATATTAAGTAGGTATGTATTTCACACAATACAAGTGCGTCACATATTCGTCGTAGAGATGGCAAATCACGACATATCTATTATTGAATGTGATGTGATTAGCATTATGTCGGTTATTACTCGGGTAAACGCGATGTTTGATTACGTGATACCTTCACGAGTTTAGAGGAAAACTCAACGATCATATTTAACTAATACACTACACACACACACAGTACACACACACACACACTATATACTTTTCTTTTATTTTTTTTTGGGTTATGAGGAATTAACATCTTATCGTCTTTAATTTTAATTCAGTCGAATTGGACTGCACTGTAATGGCTGAATATCATCATCATTAATAATTTATTTAAGAGCCACGCTCTTGTCGGTGTAACATTCTCCATGCTACTTTTTTAGGGAAAAATAGGGCAGTGGTTTCCCTCTTGTCTTCTGCCCCGCGCAGTATGTACTCTGTCTGACGCGATTGGGATGGCGCCCAGAGTAGTTTATTTCATTTCTTTTTTTTTGACAAAGGACAGTCTCACAAAATGATTTCGACAATGTAACCAACGGGAATCCGACCCGGACCTGATGACAACTCCTAAGTCGCGTTAAAAAATACGGTCTTCGCTATGTGACTAACTAAATATGATTTGATACAGCCCAAGCAATCTACGGACAGTCTTGTTATTAATTTATTCATAGTTGTTCACTATTTGCGCCGTGGCCTTTTAAGGCATTCGCAAAATGGCTACCGAGTGGTTTTACGTCACAAACCGACGAAAATATTTATAAGAATCTCATGTTGGGAAAGCCGTGGTAGCTCAGTTAGCAGAACGCTTACCTCTCACTTTAAGGTCGCAGGTTCACAGGCACAGGCCTAATCCAATGATTGTAGAATTTGTTTTCAAATTCATCTTTGGATCATAAATGATTATCACGTGCTCAGCGGTGAAGGAAAGCATCATGAGGAAACCCACATTCCTGAGAAATGTATTTTCGGAGGTATGTAAGCTAACCTGTATTGGGCTGGTTTTCCCTTCGCGGGTTGGAAGGTTAGACAGGCAGTCGCTTCTGAAAAAAAAACTGTCCAATCTACAGGTTAGGTAAGCGTACCGTGTGAAAAACGGGATGATGCTAGGGAGATGATGATGTTGGGAATTCAAAAAGACAAAAATCCAGGGATAAATTAATGAAACCCCCCTGAATTTCATAATTTATATTTGACCTAGGAAACTACTCTTCCATTTGTTTCAATTCTGAGACAGTTCTCTTCCTTCCTTCTTTCATTCATCAATCGTTTCATACACGCACGCCGGTTTATAGTACATCGCAGTTAAGGACATCTCCAATTTGGTCGATGTACCTGCTTCTTTTTTTTATGATGTGACTTATTGTAGATTTGCCGCAGATGGCTTTAACTATTTGCCTGGAAAAATGGGGAGCGCTGAAGGCTCTCACCCAGTACAACGTTTAAGACAACAGGCCCGAGGGTGCCCAGTTGGGCGCGAACTATATTTGAAAGAATTAATCGACCCTAGTGGGTCGATAGCGATAAGCGCTGTAAGGGAAATAGTCGACCACACCGGCGGGGTCGGTATCGGGGTCCTGAAGTATTTGGTGTCGTGAGCTGATTGGCTGCCTCTATGGCTAGAGTAATCGGGTCGTCGGGATCGTATATTACGTCCTTCGCTACCTGCTTCATCAGTCGAAACAAAATATTGTGAAACAACATAAGTAAACATAGTATGATTTGAATCGTGACGAAATCGATTTGAGTTAAATTAAAAACATGAAGATGATACAAACAAGGTGTGCCTGATGACATAATGATGTCTAATGATGATCCCACTGCCAATCAGATGTAAACCTTATTAAATCATAACTATAGAGTAATGAATTCTATGGCAGACTCTCGAGTTGTGATTGAGATTATGTTTTTAATTTTTCCTTTAAGTTTTTGTATGAGGATATAACGTTGCGAAATGCCTTTTTGAAAAATCACATTTAATCTACTTCTATCATGTGGGTTGTGAGGTGGAGTATCAACCCCTGACATGGCTCATGTAACGACTACTCACTTACATCAATCAGTAAGTAGTAACCGGGACCAACGGCTTAACGTGCCTTCTGAAGGACGGATCATCTTACTTTCGGACGATCTATGGATCAGCCAGTAATGTCCTAACCAAACTAGGGACCACAAAGTGATTTTTGTGATACGTCTCCATCGGGAATCGAACCACGCGGGACCTCCGGATCCTGACCCCAGCGCTCAACCACTGGACCACGGAGGTCGTTAAAATGATTGATAATTTTTGTTTATACTATCGTGCATAGATACATACATACATACATAAACTCACGCCCGTAATCCCAAATGGGGTGGGCAGAGCCACAAGTAATCAAAGACAACTTGCAGCCACTGTTGATACGAAGTCCTAAGATGGATATGATGAACCTTATGGTGATAAGGGATCAGCCTATCGCCCATAACATTAGTCCATCATGTTAGAGGACGCAATCCCTCTGTCGGTTTTTACGACATGCCTGGGAAGACAAGCAGCTGAACGTGTTCTATGTTTTTTATTTGCTCCCAGAACAGCATAGAAGCAAAAGATATTCTAAGATGATAGTACTTAGTTAGATATCTGGTGAATTTAATGAGTGATTTATTCGATAAAAGCTTTAATAACCTATGAGTTACGCTTCATAATCGCTCGATTTAGGTGCCAAGGCGAACTGGTGATCCATTTTTATAGACCGCTTTGGTATTGCTGTATGGACAACACAACGGGTTTTTAGCTATAAAAGCAATGTCAAATTCATTATTGATAAGGAATTTTGATAAGTACAATGTAGGTACCTGCCTAAATGGGCCGTGTGGTTCAAGATAAATCCATATTCAATAAATTAATACAATTCGAATCCTAAACATATTAAATTGTAGTTAAATATTACAAAAAGTCAAATAACCTAACTTAAAATTACTTAACCTAGAACCCACTCTGTGTCAAACTCGGCCTAAAAGTGCCCATGACACTAGCAGCGTTACCGCGCTGGATTGCCACGGACAACCTCTGAGCCAAGTAAGACCCGGAGCGGGAAAGATAAATTATAAAATTCAAAAAAATAAAAAAATATAAAATTAATAAATATTTTGAATTTGAATTTGAATTTGAAAATTATGAGTACTAAATAAAGACGATATAAAATTGACGAAGTACAATGTTATGTGACGCCCTGCAGGCTTAGCATACTACGTAAAGCGCAAGATAAACTAAGGTCGGACGGGTAGTCGACAGAATTAAAAAACCCTCCCAAAATTTTATATTGGCCAATAGGCCAAAACGTCTCTACAACAACAACTTAATTCTATCGAGTAATAACCCGACAAGTAAGTTGACAGCACACGTCATACAGGTTACATATCAGCGAGATGCCTATTTTATTCGCCCGGATTATTCATTCATTTTAAAATTAACAATTGTCAATCATCCGTCCCTTTCCTTTTCAGGGCATAAGAAAATGACGGGTATAACTTAAAATAAAATAAGGAGGCTGGAATCGGGGCCATTAAGTGCAAGAAAGAACTAGTTTTAGTCTTGTCAAAGTTGGTGTTTGCTCGAATAGGCACCTTCATGAAATAGTAGATATAACTACCTACTATTCTTGTGTTTGGGAGTGACTGGTTTTTAAAACGGTCTTATAGTACGGTCACGAGCATTAATATGTATGCACTTTGGTACCATGTCACATTAACTTTTTTGACAAATTGAACTATAAGTCTCACTAAATGTCAAATATGTTAGTGCGGCAGAGTCCTAAAGTGGGTACATTATATCGCTCATGACTGTACAAGCGTCTAGCGAAGTCATAAGAAATGAGAAAGAAGAGATGTCCTTCTTATGGAAATGTACGGTCACAAGTACTAATATTTAAACACTTTGATACCATGTCACATTAACTTTTTGACAAATTAAACCATAAGTCTCATTAAATGTCAAATATGATAGTACGACAGGGTTCTAAAGTGGGTACATGATATTGCTCATGACTGTATATCCTATTTTATCTCATGTCGCGCTTTGCTGAGGTTCGCGTCCAACTAGGAACCCCTGAGTCTGTTGTTTTAATATTTTGTACAGAGTGAGAGCCCTCAGCGCTTCCCATTTGGCCAGCCAAGTAGTTAATGCCATCTCATCATCAGCCCATCAACGTCCCCACTGCTGGGGCACGGGCCTTCCCTATGGATGGATAGGGAGATCGGGCCTTAAACCATCACGCGGGCCCAGTGCGGATTGATGGTTATTAACGACTACTGATGCAGCCGGGACCAACGGCTTAACGTGCCTTCCGAAGCACGGAGGAGCTCGAGATGAAAACATTTTTTTTTTGTGGTCACCCATCCATTGACCGGCCTTTGCGAAAGTTGCTTTACTTCAACAATCGCAGACCGAGGGCGTGTTTTTCTAATTTTCCATACATTAATCGCAATTTTTTTTTTCAGGTATGTTTGCTCTCCATCACATATAATGAATGAAATGTTATCGTCTGGTATGTACCTGGTTTATCATTACAAATATTCGGACATGACTGTCCTTTGAAGCATAGAACCGAGTAAGGCTACCTTACCAAACTCGCCACGCTTTTTCGAGACGATTGTAAAATGTTATTTTCTTCTTATCTTATCTAGCCTAAAGTGTCCCACTGCTGGGCAAAGGCCTCCCTTCGTTTCTTCCAGGCCTCACTATTAAAATAAAATAAAATTAAAGAAAGAAAAGAAAGAAACGTTTATTATAAAGGGACACCACAGTAACAAATATAAAACAAATAACAAATATATACTTAATATAAAACACGGAGTAACACATAACTTACAATCAAAACACATAATAAAAACAACTTACACGAGAAATACAAATAATTGAGTGTATGGACTGGTCAACGATGGTGATGGTGTCCTTTATAAAAGGGCCTCACTCAGCATAAGCCGCGGCGCGAGCCACGACGCTGGTATTCTGTGGACCCTGAAATTAATGAATGGAATGTTATTTTATAGAAATATAATCAATAATTGTACTGAACTGCTCGTTCTGTTTAATAATGGCCCCGATTCATGCAGACACCTCCTAATTTTATTTTAAGTTATACCTGTCATTTTCTTATCCGCCGAAAATGAAAGGGTCGGATGATTGACAACAGTTAATTTTAAAATGAATGGATAACCCGGACGAATAAATTAGACAGCTCGCTGGTATGCAACCCGTTTAACGCGTGATGTCAACTTAATTCTGTCGGGTTATGGGCCAATTTATAAATTTGGGTGGGTTTTTACAATTCCTGCTTAAAATTGACGTGTGTTCCATAGATTTTATGCCTGTCGATTACCCGTCCTTTTTCTTTTGGGCGGTTAAGAAAATGACAGGTATAACCTAAAATAAAATTAGATGGTGTCTACAGGAATTAGCACCAGTATGTATGTAAAATTCACAACAAGATAACTTTCACTGTACAAAGCATTGGTTTATACAAAGTAAATGGACACCAATAATGTCAGCTATTCAAATTAGGTAGGTACTATGCAACGTATTGCATGCTGGTGCAACGAAACGCATCAACTGCATACAAATAGGCTATTAATTACTAAGTTTTAATTAGTTATAAGTACATACGATGCTTGTTGGCGACTGGCGCTTGTTGGTCGAAAACGATAAACAAAATTATTAATTAATTATCTTGTAATGAATCGAGAGATTGACTCATTCCAGTCATTTATTATTATTTATTTATTAAGGTAAATTAGTGAAAAACATCACCCTTACAGGAGACTATCCTAAGTCGGCGATACTATCTTACTGAATAAAATAATGCAAACTGCAAAAAACATCACAAACAATAAAAATATAACAAACCAATAACCCAATATTAATCTAAAAAATAAATAAATAACAATTAAAACATCAAATATAAAAATATATAATATATAATAAAAATCATTATCTTTTATCTTTAACATTTACACCTTACTTAAATAAAATACGTGGTGTTCCCTATAAAGCGACGATATCCATGGCAGATTATCTCTTTAGGTCTATTATCTTATTTATGAAGTTTAATAAGGAAAAAAATATTTCTAAATATAAATAAGCAAAAATAATTATAAAAATATTACAATTTGTCAAATAATCAGAAACATACGTAACTTCGTGTCTTTAAGAATATCATAAGTTCATTATTTTATTATTAATATTATTTTATTACAAAATAAATTTAAATAAATCTAAATTACAATTAAAACTACACTGAAAATTACTATAAATAAAATTTAATATGGTAGGTACTACATAATAAATAAAAATAATAAATCAAATTATGAATATTCCTATAAATTCTAAAACCAACATTGGCGTACAATTTGATAAATAAGTAGATACGGAAGCAAAAACTATTTAGCTACACATGACATCGTTAACGATTAAATTCGATTCGATCGATCCAAAAATCGTTGCCAAGGGCGTGTCTGTTTCCCATGAAGGCACAGATTAAATATAATAGTGCACAATGAAAAGCACAATCGAGAAGTTTTCCGAGTCACCGCGCTTCCGGCCAGCCCTTTACAAATGTTAAATCGATTTGTTTGATTGTGACGTTCACTTTGGTTTGTCATTTTGCATAGGTACTTCTTCACAAAATCCATATTGGCCTGTTGACTTGGGTGGTTACATTATTGGCCCAACAACTTGCCTATGTATCTATGTAGGTTTACAACTCTGACACGAGAGCTGATGAGATTGGTAATCCACTTTACAACCCACACGACAGAAGAAGCAGATGGCGCTTGTTAATAAGACCATGTAGAATAAGAAATAAAGTTCAAATAGTGGAATAAGAAATTAAAATACGCGTTTCTGAGATTCAAGGACCAGTTTTTTAATTTCTTAACACTAGGTATGCGGACCCTGTGTTATGTCCAAGGATTCAGAAGAGGCAGTAAGCTCTGCCTACCCCAATAGGGTATGTGCGCGAGTCCTCATCTCCCTAGGATTGTCCCGTTTTTCACAGGGTCCGCTTACCTAACCAGGTTGCCAGGTTCGGTTTTTTACAGAAGCGACTGCCTGTCTGACCTGCCAACCCGCGAAGGGAAAACCAGCCTAATACAGGTTAGGTCACATACCTTCGAAAATGCATTTCTCGGGATTGTGGGTTTCCTCACGATGTTTTCTTTCACCGCTGAGCACGTGACAATAATTTATGATCCAAACGTGAATTCGAAAACAAATTCGACAATCACTGGTTTTATCATTGGATTCGAACCTGCGACCTCAAAGTGAGAGGCAAGCGTTCTGCAACTGAGTATGTGCGCGAGTATTTATGTAAGTATATTGACTATCACGCGAGATGTTTACATCTCCCTCTGATAATCTCTCATCTCTGTGTGGTTTACCACACAGGGCCTCGCAAATTGGACATCATTAAAGATACCAATACAAATTGAATACACGCTTAATATAAGACCTATTGTGGTATTTCTAATACTTAGCGTCAATTGCAAGTATTTTGCTATCAAATATAACTTAGGTGCGATCGACCAATCATGATCGTCGTAGGTGACGACATCGGAGTTCGCGATTGGTCAACCGCACATTTGATGTCTTCGAAATGTCAAGTCAAATTACCTTTCCACATTCGCAGGCCAGTAATGGAGACATAGGTAAAGACTTTATTTGTAAAATGGTTTGGGTAACGAGTTGCTGATGCGTTCATAATATATCAATATGACCAACATGTATACATAACACGTACTTACTACAAGTTGCCAAAATTAGAAATAGAGTTGTCACAATCTTATTCATGATTCTAACCTAAGGCTTAAGTTACTAGAGTTTTCAACCACAAGTTGCCAAAATTAGAAATATTAATAAACTACACAACCCACTAGACTAACTGAGACTTGACTGTAGACTTGGCTTACTTAAGTTACAATTCTATTTTAACCGACTTCAAAAAAAGAAGGATGTTCTCAATTCGTCGGTATCTATTTTTATGTATGTTCTCCGATTACTCGAAGACAACTGGACGGATTTGGAAAATTATTATTTTTTATTTAGAAACAATTTTCAGAAAAGAATATTTTTTTAAGTTTTTTGACACTTAAACTAATTTCAATATTTACAGCAATCAATTACTTATTTTTGGAGTTGGCGCCAGCTCAACTATTAATTACTCCGGAACTGACTCCAAAAATAATTTATTTACTTATTGAAATTAGTTTTAGTGTTAAAATATTGCATAAATAAAAAATAAATTTTCTTTTCTGAAAATTGTTGCAGATATTAAATTTAGGTAACATTTGTGTTTTGTTGTATCATATTATGTAAATACTTATAAAAATTATTTTCCACTTTTTAGTTTCTGTGTGTTTTTCTAATGCGCTTTATTGTGTTTGTTTTGTAGTTAAAGATTTTTTAGGTGGTATTTTGTATTTAAAAAGCGTAAATTTTCGACGTAACGTATTTTTGATTTGCTGCATATTATTATATCTGAACACGTCGACACACCGGCGGGGTATCGGGGTCCTGAAGTGTCTCAGCTATACATACATAAACTCACGCCCGTTATCCCTAATGGGGTGGGCAGAGCCACAAGTAATCAAAGACAACTTGCAGCCACTGTTGATACGATGTCTTAAGCTGGATATGATGAACCTTATGGTGATAAGGGATCAGCCTATCGCCCATAACATTAGTCCATCATGTCTCAGCTATACATTGTCGAATTAGTAAGAAACGAAAAACGAATGAAATACATTCAGCCAATCTTGAAAAATCACTTGAAATAATGTTCAACAACATTATGTTTTTATAAGCGAACTAGCGACCCGCCCCGGCTTCGCTCGGGTGCAATGCTGAGGAAAAAATAAAATTATTTACGACATCAAATTAAAAACCTCAAAAATAACAGTATTTCTCCACTATTTAATGGATGTTATTATACATATAAACCTTCCTCTTGAATCACTCTATCTATAAAAAAAAAACCGCATCAAAATCCGTTGTGTAGTTTTATAGATTTAAGCGTACATAGGGATATAGGGACAGAAAAAGCGACTTTGTTTTATACTATGTAAGTAGTGATTTTAGTCTCGGATTCTACGTCTAAATAACAGCTTAGCTACTCAACAGTATTAGTTAATCAGTCATCACAACACTGTCTTGTATCACCACCACCCAATTGCTCAAAACATGGGCGTCACCCATCAGTCTTCAATCCTCATGTACTGGTAAATCCATGTTGCTGTCTCTAGTCTGAGGTGTGCAGAGAAAGTGGGTTGAGGTGTCGTTGAAGTGCTGGGGCGTTGTCTGGTGTTGCATTAATAACTGGCTGGATTGACAACTAGATTTTAGGAGCAGGCTCTGTGGTCCATGGTGGTGGTAGGCACTGTGGTCCTGGTACAGTCATGAGCAATATAATGTACCCACTTTAGGACTCTGTCGCACTAACATATTTGACATTTAGTGAGACTTACAGTTCAATTTGTCAAAAAAGTTAATGTGACGTGGTACCAAAGTGTACACATATTAATGCTCGTGACCGTACACCGGCAAGCGAAGCTTTTGTGAAGCAAACAAACGGGGAGCGCCGCGCCGGTTCCAGGCTTGCACCAATGAGTTATTAATTTATGTTCATTAACGGCCTCCGTGGTCCAGTGGTTGAGCGTTGGGCTCACGATCCGGGGAACCCGGGTTCAAATCCCGGTGGGGACATATCACAAAAAATACTTTGTGATCCCTAGTTTGGTTAGTACATTACAGGCTGATCACCTGTTTGTCCGAAAGTAAGACGATCCGTGCTTCCTAAGGCACGTTAAGCCGTTGGTCCCGGTTACTACTTACTGATGTAAGTACGTAGTCGTTACATGAGTCATGTCAGGGGTCTTTAGCGGCTCAATAGTAGCCCTCACAAGGGTTGATAAAGTTGGTAATCCACCTGACAAACCACACGATAGAACATGATTTACGTTAAGAGCAGTTTTCAATTAACACAGTCGGCTCGACCATTTCACACGGTGATACTTCTCACCACCACACCGCTGAGCACCTGATAAATGATTATCACGTGCTCAGTGGTGAAGGAAAACATCGTGAGGAAACTTACATACTAGAGAAATGCATTTTCGGAGATATGTGACCTAACCTGTATTGGGCTGTTTTCCCTTCGCGGGTTAGAAGATCAGACAGGCAGTCGCTTCTGTAAAAAACCGGACCTGTCAAATCTTCAGGTTAGGTAAGCGGACCCTGGGAAAAACGGGATAATTCTAGGGAGATGATGATCACGTTGGTGTAACAGAAAGCTCGGTGAAGTGTGGGTACTTAGTTCATCTCGATGTATTGGTGATGCCTTATGTATGTTAACTTTCATTTGAATTCATGATACAAGCACGATTTTTGCGTTATCTAAATAGTTAATAACATTTGCGTGTAGATAACACCTGAAATTATGAACGTACAAAAACTGCTTGGTGAGAATCAAGACGTCAAAGTAGACTAACCAGACTACAGACAGACCTAAGCGGTCGGGCAGCGATTAAACAATTATTTGTTTTTTATAGACACAGACTAGAAAGTGAAATAGACTGGTAGGCATTAAAAAAAAAAGAATATCCGTTTCTTGCCTTTTCTACGGGGTACATCCATCGCAAGATGAACTCCTATTCCTATCCGCTTCTATTCTTCTTTTTCTATTCTTCTTCTTTTCTTTCTTGAGTCCTATTCTTCTCTCGTGTGGGTTGAGAGGTGGATTACCAAACTCATCAACTCTTTGTCAGGGCCGCCAAAGGCCCATAACGTGACTCATGTAACGACTACTCTCGTTCCCTCTACTACTCTACCCGCCTCCCTCTAACTCTACCTCTGTTACCTCTGTTCCACTCTTAGTCCCCTAAGAACGAGACATAGAGGGATGAGGGATAAGAATACGAGTCCATCATTACGTCGTGTTATTTTCAGTATCTATCATCGTGTGGGCTGTGAGGTGGAGTACCAACCTCATCCACCCTGGTGTCAGGGTTATTATTGAACCATCATTCCGCACTGACCGCGTGATGGTTTAAGGCCCGATCTCCCTATCCATCCATAGGGAAGGCCCGTGCCCCAGCAGTGGGGACGTTAATGGGCTGGTGATGATGAGGGACTTTCCAGGCTACGTTCATCAAAAAGAATATAGATGGCGCTGTACAGCTTAAACGTGACAATTACGAAACCACGTGATATCAATCATCTATATAATCCAAACATGAATTCTCACTACCATAACAACTTCAGAATTAGGTTACAAAGCCAACTCAAAAATTAACTTAGATCAACATTTGTCTCGTTCCGCCTCGTTACTCGCCACGCATGGAAGAGCAGGACAGCATATAATAATAGAGCATTTTCTTTACGTAAGCCTCATAAATCATACGATGACGTAACAGGAGAAAGCGAGACAAAAAACTGACGAGAGATTGAACAGGTGGGAATTGATGGGATCTCCATAAAATAGGTAGAGAGTTATGTTGACTATGCGAATGTGAGATTCAAGTTGAAAGGTGTCACACTAGACAATGGCTTTGTTTACTTAGGTACATAACTGCATGTATTGATGTATATTATGTTAGCTTGCATGCATAAATCTTGCTAGGGCAAATAGCCAGAGAATGTCAGAAAGTTGCAGTCAATTTTAATAGGCATGTCTTAATACCTATCCAATCCACGTTCATCATTGGCTACAGCATCTGTATGTATAGTAGATGAATGTTGCAGCACTTTTAAGTCTACGGGTTCCCTCATCGCCGTCGATGACTATAGAGCCATACAACGTGTTATATAGAGTGTGAGAACTGCAAGGTAGGACCCCCATTTTATTTTTTTGACGTGTTTTTTTGTAGATTTGCCGCAGATGGCATTAACTACTTGGCCGGACAAATGGGGAGCGCTGAAGGCTCTCACCCGGTACAACGTTTAAGACAACAGACCTGGGTGCCCAGTTGGGCTCGGCTCAGGGCGCCGTCTGAGAGGAAAAAATATTTGAAAGAATTTATCGACCCTAGGGGGTCGATAGCGATAAGCGCTGAATGAGGGAAATCGTCGACCACGCCGGCGGGGTCGGTATCGGGGTCCTGAATTGTTTGGTGTCGCGAGCTGATTGGCTGCCTCTATGGCTAGAGTAATCGGGTCCTCGGAATCGTATATTACGTCCTTTGAGGACCCCCATACCACCCCGGCGTGGTCAAAGATTTCCCTCATTCAGCGCCTACCGCTATCGTCCCACTAAGGTCGATTAATTATTTCAAAAATAATCCTCTCAGATGTCGCCCTGAGGTGAGGTTCGCGGCTAACTGGGCACTGTTAGGGTTGGGGTGTAAGATTCCTAATGGCTGTGAGGGCTGGTTATCTGAGGCTAAGGCTGAGATGAAAACGTCCAGAGAATGCAAAACTCACTGAATTTAATTAAAATTCGTACAAAAAATATGTTTACATTACAGTAGTTAAATGGAGAGCAAGAACGGAAGTGAAGAGACAAAATGTTGACACAGTAATGAAAATATGATATTGCTGCATGAGCAATAAGGCCGCCTGTTGTGCTTTTCTGTATATGTTGTCCTCTGTATTTTGTGTCTGTTATTGTGCTCAATAAAGTATTTTATCTATCTACGAATTTAATGTTGGGGTTGCCAATAGGCACTCTCAGGCCTGTTGTGTTAATTTTTGTACAGGGTGAGAGCCCTCAGCGCTCTCCATTTGTCCGGCCAAGCAGTTAATGCCATTTGTGGCAAATCTACAATAAGTCACGTCAAAAAAAGGATGCAAGTCAAACAAACAAGTTCTAAACTGATGATCTATGTTATTATCTTTGGGCTATCTCAGAATGGTTCTAGTAATCTTGGGATGTTCAGTGAAATCTAAATTTAGGACCTGTATGATTGAGAAACCATTAGGATTCATGATTAGGTCGGTCCTCAAATAATTTTGCGCCTAATTACCCCTGCTTCCAATACAACACTTGTAAAATCAAAGTTCTGCCTCATCCAATCAAGATAATTACTGGTTTATTTCTAGACATGTTGAACACAGTTTTCTGTGCACTCAGGCGCATCCATTGCAATTTGGAGACTTGCGTGTTTAAACGTAACTTAGTGCCATGCAAACATTAAAAAAAAAGGTAAAAGAAACTTATATGCGTTTTTAGGTCTATTGTTTCTTAGATAAGTATATAATTAAGATGATGGAATATTCTTTAGAAGTCTTCCGGAATACTTTCATTATCGTAATATTAACGATCGCATCAGCAAAATCCTTGATGGCTGAGTTCAGGGAAGGCGTGGCTGACATCGTAGTATCACGGCTTCAAACCACTGAATTCGATTTTATTAGTTTGAATTCATGTTTGGATCATAGTTAATTGATATCAGGATTTGTTCCCAGTAATGGCAATGTAGAATAGAATACAAATTGTTTATTATAAAAGAACGCCACACACAAAAAGAAAACAATAACATCATTTAAAATTTTCACAAGACAACTACAAAGAAGCAAAACGGATGTTCGTCGAAATGATCATAAGGTGGTGGTGGACGTCTTGAGATAAAACCTCGTCCTCCGCCTCTGAATAGTACTGACAGTTACTGCTGCCCTCTGTCAGGTTCCAGGTTCAGTCCCTGTGACTTGCCCCTTCAGTCCTGCATTGCCGTACCGATGGCTCCCATCATCGCCTCTACACATCTATAACACTATCCTTCCTATTACGCGCTTCATCATCCCCCTTTTCCCAGTAGTCTTACCGAGTAGTCTTACCAGTTGAACTACTGGGAATTTCCTTCCCAACAGACTTACTGAATAGGGGATTTCATCTACGAGATTTCAAAAAAAAAAAACATCACGTTACACTTTCTATAGCTTTGAAGAATTTTTAACTTTAAAATTTACCGCTTAGTACTTAAGTACCATTATTGTATTATTATATTTTCCATATGACATGTAATATAACTATTACGAAATAAATGAATATGAATATGAATATGAACATGATACTAACTACTAAGCGGATGCTCGATAATTTGACAAATTTTCGCAAAACCATCCAAGCGAGTCCGTCTCCAGTTTGGCGACGTGCGTGCGCGCAGGTAACATTGTTACTACTTTACACGGTAGCAACGCGACTTTTTTTTGGGAACTCCGTAATAGACAGGTACTTTTTAGCTGTACAGTAATGGTTGATTGGATAATGATTGTTCACAAATACATTTATGTATGAGCTATCAATACACGTCTCATAATCTGGACACTTTTTATCAATCGGAGAGGAGGATATTATGTATTGTATACCACACACCGGACACAACACATTCATACACAATACCTCACACCAAAGTTCATGATTTAAATTAGTGGAAATTCATAAATAAGTTAATTTGATTTTTTTCTTTTGCCCATTTGTGGGTCAAGCTAAGATCATAAGACCATGCTGCCTAGTCTTCAGTATAAATAAGTTAAATAGAAAAAAAGAAAACTTTTTTGTCAGTTTTCGATCTGTCTTTATTTAGTCATCAGAATTTCAATTTATCTTTGACCTAGGAAACTACCCAATTACGTTGAATAAATTCTGATTTCCGTATGGACGCCTAGGCCTTTTTCTACTCTCTTCAGGCTATCTTGTTTTCATGTATAGTATTCCAGTAATTTTAATACTTTTTTACTGTCTCGATAAACAAAAACTTGATACTATGTAACATTATGTGCACATCAACAGAGTAATTTAACTCTCGTTATAACGCATGCAAAGTTACGTAAAAGGGTTCGAAAGTAAAATTTGATTACAGGTTTAACATGCTATTTTGATGGTTTACTATCGTATATTTACCTATATTAAGGAAATATAAAAAGATGGTATACTCAATACTCAATTGTTTATTGCATTCCATGTAGTACAATTCCATGAAGATATTACCAGTGACATAAATGTGGGATATAGAAATAACACGGGATATTTTAAATATCTTTACCCCTTACATTTTACCAAAATCCTCTAACCCGACCGACATCGTACCATAGACTCGCCTTTCTTACTTTTTAAAACTGCCTTACGTCCATCTTTTATACCATAAACAATCAAATTCCCATTCATTATCCTTCCATAGTATTCTCACTTTTCTACATAAATTTACGTAAAGATAATGCTATAGGTACGGTCACGAGTAATATGTATATACTTTGAAACCATGTCACGTTAACTTTTTTGACAAATTTAACCATAAGCCTTATTAAATGTCAAATATGATAGTGCGACAGGGTTCTAAAGCGGGTACATGATTTTACTCATGATTGTACTTACTTTTAAATAAGTAATTCATGTCTTTACTTAGCCCTAGTGTTACGTGAACAATGATGTTCCGTTCGCGGAAATGTTACCGTTTTGGGAACGTTCCTCGCAGTAAAAACGCGCAAAATTTACGTGAAAAGAGCTTTATTACCTAACCTTTAGCACATATCACCTATAATGAAGTATTTCTTTCAGCCTGCGGATTAGTTACAGGGGACCCATTTTATGGTTTTTTGTGTAGTATTGGACGCAGCGCCATCTCGGATTGTTCAATATAAGGTCCGGGACTATCGACTCGCTATCTTTGTACATGAAAGAACAATATAAGAAAAAAAAAGCAGCCAGTATCCTATTAAAGAGTTTTTACATCAGGAACATTCTCACTTTGGTTACATTCCTGGGACGGCGCTTCACTGTACGGTCACGATCATTAATATGTATACACTTTGGTACCATGTCACATTAACTTTTTTGACAAATTGAACTGTAAGTCTCACTAAATGTCAAATATGTTAGTGCGACGGAGTCCTAAAGTGGGTACATTATATTGCTCATGACTGTACGTGAACATTCAAAATTCGAACTAAAAATTAACAATAGGCTAATAACCTCCTGTAACTGACGAAATCATATTTACATCAGACCTTAAAATGTTAAAAACAAAAGCCATACACTGCGTAGAAACTACGTAGATGATATTCACATCTGATCAAATATTGATATTTTCATTTTACAGCGTAGATGTAGGTACATAGTATAATTTTCTTCAGTCTTCAGTACCGTGAGCGACTCATAAGTAGTGTGAAATAATGTTATTTTAAAAATAATTCGAGTTATTTCTTATTAATAATTTTATTTCAATTTCACTAAATCTTTGATTTGAGAGAGGATTACAGTTGAAGTGTGTTTTTTTATGGTGCTGTCAAATTGAGGGTATTCTTCAATATGGGATTAAGGTGCAGTTCTAAATCGAGGTAGGTAGGTTATATATGTTTTTTCCGTTAAAAATATGATCTGAAGCAACATTATCTTCTGTTTCGTTCGACTGTATGTATCCGAAAGGTTATGTCCTTATTCTGTAATAGTTTCATTATACCTGCTTGTATCTTAGGCATACCTGAATCCACACACATTACACTTGCTGGCGTTTCGGGCTAGTTTTTTTTAAAGAACATCTAGGGCCCTGTGCCGAGGTTTTTCTTGCAGCTTCTTTTCCCCGGCTATACAGGTTGTGAGAAGCTGCAGTAGTTTTAGGCGGATGAGACGTTCATTATGTAAAAATTGACGATTCAAAGTATGTTACCTACTGAATAAAGATATTTTTGAATAATGGCCTGTAAGCCGCTAGATTTTTTTAATAAGTAAAACAATACCTAATAATACCTAGTTAAGGTTCTTTTATAACTATTTTCTTTTATTTGGTGCAATAAAGTATATTTGTATTCGTATAACTAAATAGAACACATCGGACACTCCAAGTATATCGATTTTGTGTTCGAATTCATGTTTGGATCATAAATGATTATCACGTGCGCAGCCGTGAATGAAAACATCGTAAAGGAACCCATATTCCCGAGAATAGCCTTTTTGAAGGTATGTGACCTAACCTGTATTGGGCTGGTTTTCCCTTCGCGGGTTGGAAGGTCAGACAGGCAGACACTTCTGTAGAAAACCGGACCTGTCAAATCTTCAAGTTAGGTTGGCGGAAAATATCCGAAAACTGTCAAGTAGTTTATTGGGATATAGGTCGTGTAATTGTGTTAATAAAGTTAGTTATAGAATGAAATATGGCTCACCGGAATAAGGAGGCGAGTTAATGGTCGCAACAAAATGTTTACACCGTCTGACCGCATTCCGGGCAAATGTCCGTTCAGTCCCTTTTACCGAGTACATTTTCATTGCTATCTATCCAGCCGTGGTAGCCCAGTCGGAAGAACTCTTGGCTCTCACTATAAGGTCGCAGGTTCAAATCTACGTTTTTGTTGAAGAAAATCAAATCAGGAAGCCTAAGCTCTAAGTTTTTAAAGATTCCCCACAATACCTACAGTATCCGTTTTTTTAATAGACTACAATCCACCACAGCGCTTCAGCGCTCCTCATTTTTGTGCGGCTAAGTAGTTGATGCCATTTGCGGCAAATTAACAATCATCATCATCATCAATTTAAGAGCCACGCTCTTGTCGGTGTAGCATTTTCCATTCCAGTCTATCGAAGGCCAATTCCTTGACTTCCCTATAAGACACGACGTTAACCTTTTCTTTAATCAGTTCCATGTATGCTCTTCTTGGTCTTACCCTTCCTCTCTTTCCTTCTAGCTTTCCTTCTATGATGTTTTTAATAAATTCGTCGCGTCTTATTAGGTGTCCAATCATCTTGCCTCTTCTGTCCTCAATAATTCTCAGTAATTAAATTAACAATAAGTCACATACAGGGTGTTAGTGACATCGTAACGAAAACTTTGAGGGGTGGTTCAGGCCATGATTCTGAGTTGATATCAAGTAGAAATTTCCGTCGCAAAAGTATGGATTGGAAAATAATTAAAAAGAAAAGAAAAATTTTCATGAATTTTTTGACACGAAATTCCACTTGATATCAACTCAGAATCATGGTCTGAACCATCCCCCTCAGTATTCGTTACGGTGTCACTAACACCCATACCTACTTATATGGCTACCGTATGTACTTGTACGGGGTGTAAGTGTCATCGTAACGAATACTGAGAGGGATGATTCGTCTGAATATTCTGAGTTAATATCAAGTGGAATTTTCCATCGCAAAAGTATAGAATTGAAAATAATTTAAAAAAACTAAAATAAAATCATGAATTTTGCGACGGAAAATTCCACTTGATTTTAACTCAGAATCATGGTCTGAATCAACCCCCTCAGTATTCGTTACGATGTCACTAACACCCAGTATAAAAATAAATAAAAAGTACAACATCCATACCACAGCAGCCACTGACATTGTCCCATAGGGTATCAAGCTCGTATAATTAGAGTGTCTAATGAGCGGTAATTACAATTGTTATCGTATATCGGGGTGTTATCGCGAGACGTCGCCGTATTGTCTCCAGCTCCCACGGAGAAAGCCGGCGTTCGAGGAACATCAGGTAAGGCGTGTTCAGAATGGGCAGGTTTGCAGAAATTAAGATCACACAAACATTACGAGCAATAAACATTGTGAGCAATATCATGTACTCACTATTAGAACCCTGTCGCAATAACATACTTGACATTTAGTGAGACTTACATTTCTTTTCACTACATAGTATAACACAAGTCGCTTTTTCTGTCCCTATATCCCTATGTACATTCATGAGCAATATCATGTACCCACTTTAGAACCCTGTCGCACTGTCATATTTGACATTTAATGAGGCTTATGGTTTAATTTGTCAGAAAAGCTAATGTGACATGGTTGCAAAGTGTATTAGTACTCGTGACTGTACGCTTATATACATATTTAAAAAAAACTACGCAACGAATTTTGTTGCGGTTTTTTTTTTAATTGATAGAGTGATTCAAAAGGAAGGTTTATATGTATAATAACATTCATTAAATAGTGGAGAAATACTGTTATTTTTGAGGTTTCTAATGTGATGTCGTAAATAATTTCATTTTTTCCTCAGCAGCGAACGAAGCCGGGGCGGGTTGCTAGTTATCAATAAAGTTAATGTGACATAAAACCAATGATGGTATTAAAAGTATTATACATAAATTTAGGTCGGTTTTCCCTACTAGGGTGGCTAGACACATAAGTAATCAAGACCGAAGAATAGGCTAGTTTCCAACTAACTAATAATTTTAATAAAATAAAAATATAATAATAATAATATTTAATAATAATAAAATAATTATTTTGAATTTTTATTTTGAACTAGTCAAACAGTTACTTTTTACTAAACGTCAAAACACGAAATTACTATTGAATTTGAATGAAAAAGCACACTGTGACTGACGTCATAAAAAAACGTAATAAAATGTCAGACTTATTATTACGTTTTACTTGGTTAAAATTCATAAATAAGTTAAATAGAAAAAAGTAAATGTTGACGTTGTTGTAAGTGAATGTTGTTGTTGTAATGTTGTTGTTGTTGTTGTTGTTGGGAGTCCCATATCCTCATTTAAACGCGGTAAGAACCCGTTATTATGTGTTTTAATTAAAGTAAATGTTTTTCGTTAGTTTTAAATCTCTCTTTATACTAAATTCATAATTTAATTAATTAAGTTTTTATTTTTTTTAATTTCATAATTTATCTTGAACCTAGTCTTTCTCTCTATTTAAGAGCTGAGCTCTTGTCGGTGGAGTAATCGCCAACCTAGTACACGACCTAATTAATACTTATGAGGTAAATACTTTCATAAATATCTTCAGCACTTTCCTCTTTCGCTATTAGTGTGAGAGTGATAATAATATGATAAATGAAATGTCACTATATCTCTCTAATAATTAGAATAGAAAACATTATAAGTAGACATAAAATATGCTATAGAATAATTTCTTGCCTTGCGAGTGTAGAAAAGTGAAGTCATGTTCGTTAATGAAAGAGATGATAAGGCGATATTAACATACCCTAATAAAGTAATTGTTATTGATCTATAACTACATAGAGACACTGTAAAGAGTTTATTATATTACCTTTTGTTGCTGGGGTATCGTTGAACATGTGTTGTTAGTTACTTCGATATCTACTTCTCACTTTATGAGAATAATACGAAATTGAAACTTTGCGCAAGAGTGATCAAATAAATCAATATTCTTTATTGCACATATATATATGAATGGGCCGGATACGTTTGTCGGATGCATCCGGAGCGGTGGGCACGAGTCGTTACTCACTGGATACCTCAGGGCGGGCATAGAAGTCGAGGAAGACCGCGTAAAAGATGGTGTGACTACCTAAATGCTTATCGGAAGGATTAGGCGGAGATCGCGCAAAGTCGAGAGGAGTGGAAAAATCAAGGGGAGGCCTCTGCCCAGCAGGGGGCGTCGTACGGCTGATGATGAAGATATACACGAAACATTATAAACCATACATAGGAAAGATTAGACCCCGACACCAGGGTTGGTAATTCACCTCACAACTCAGACGATAGAAGACGAAGAGAAGAAATTACATTTTACACGTTTTAATTCTTAATGTTCCGAATTAAAACAATTTCATAGTTAAGTTCGCCTTTGCACGTTTAAATATTTAAGTATGTGTAATTTCTTTGCGTGCAATAAATAAAAAATGAATATTTTTTTTAAGTCTATAAATAATAAGTAAGTCGGGGCGGAAGGCAAGAGGGAAACCACTGCCCTATTTTTTCCTAAAAAAGTAGCATGGATAATGCTGCACCGACAAGACCATGGCTCTTAAATTGATGACGATGATGAACAAATGCAGCACTTGTCATCAGGTTATGTCGTAAAATCCAACAGAGGGATTGTGTCCTTTCTAACATGATGGAGAATTGTTACGGGCTATTGTTACAAAAAAGGTTCATTATATCCATCTTAGGACTTAGTACCAAGAGTGGTTGCAAGTTGTCTTTGATTATTTGTGGCTCTGCTCTGTATGTAACGAATACAACTGCTGTGAACTCGGCCTTACGAAGCATCTCATGTGTTAGAAATGGCGACCAGTTTCCGCTATACAAAGCCATCGTTTCACAGACCACGTTGCCCTACTCAGGTTTATGCTCAAAACCTCTTTCACCTGCTCATATGCGGTATGCCCTTTTACGGTAATAGAAATACTTACTTAGCTAAACGATATTTCTTTAGGAAATTCTCGTGTTGAGAATCGGGAAGGTTCCCTCAATCAGCGATCAACGCTATCGACCCTCTAGTGTCGATTAATTTTTTAAATATTTTTCCTCTCAGACGACGCCCTTAGCCGAGGTTCGCGCCCAACTGGGCACCCTCAGGCCTGTTGTCTTAAACGTTGTACCGGGTGAGAGCCTTCAGCGCTCCCCATTTGTCCGGCCAAGTAGTCAATGCCATCTGCGGCAAACGCATTTTCGTAGGTATGTGACCTAACCTGTACTGGGCTGGTTCTCTCTTCGCGAAAGGTCAGACAGGCAGTCGCTTCTGTAAAAACCGGACCTGCCAAATCTTCAGGTTAGGTAAGCGGACCCATGATTATGAATGATTTAACCTATGAATAAAATAAAAAAAAAAAACACAAAATATAA
This sequence comes from Pectinophora gossypiella, assembly GCF_024362695.1. Taxonomy (NCBI): domain Eukaryota; kingdom Metazoa; phylum Arthropoda; class Insecta; order Lepidoptera; family Gelechiidae; genus Pectinophora; species Pectinophora gossypiella. The sequence continues at coordinate 2,735,127 of NC_065423.1, forward strand.
AAATACATGGGTGCCGCAGTCCACCGAAAAAACGCCAGGTTTCAGCGATTATTTACCTACAGGGCAACACTGGTTTTTAACCTCCGTCCTTTATCGGAGAAACACAAGTACCATGGCAAAGATTAAAAAAAAAAGTTTAGTAATAATATTACTTTGAGAATGCATGTAAGTCTACTATATGTATACACTTTGGTACCATGTCACATCAACTTTTTTGACAAATTGAACTGTAAGTCTCACTAAAAGTCAAATATGTTAGTGCGACAGAGTCCTAAAGTGGGTACATTATATTGCTAATGACTGTACCTACCTAATGTGTCCTACTTTTTGTTCCAGGTAATTGTTCGATCATGATTGCGACAACGGGATGTGTGTGTTTGAATTTGAACAGCTCCACAAACACAAACAGTGAGTGTTGTCATCTTGTGGGCTGCACAGTGGGTTAACACTCATTTTGTCAGTCAATCGTGTGCTATCTGCGTAAAAGCTAGGTAATAAATGGCCCCGATTCCTACAGACACCTCCTAATTTTACTTTAAGTTAAACCTGCCATTTTCTTACCCGCCGAAAACGAAAGGGACGGATGATTAACAGCTCTTAATTTTAGCAAGAATGAGTAAATAAATGAATAACCCGGGCGAATCAAAAAGGTATCTCGTTGGTATGCAAACCCGTTGGTATGCAAACGTGTGATATCAACATAATTCTTTCGGGTTATTGGCCAATGTAAAATTTTTAGACGGTTGTTTTAGATTTGTGCTTAAAATTGACGTATGTTCCATATATTTCGATGTCGATTACCCGTCCCTTTCCTTTTCGGTGGTTAAGAAAATGACAAATATAACTTTAAATAAAATTAGATGGTGTTTACAGGAATTAGCACCAAATCTTTTTACATTAACTTTTGCGCCCTTTTTAACGTATGAATTCAAAAATTTTAGGTAAATATCTTCAGTCAAATGGCCAAGGTTGTGTTGCTTACATATTCGCAATTTAGCATTCTATTCCAACAAACATATACAGCGGAAGTCATTGACCTGTGCGTTACGTCACAAGGCAGTGGTTGCCTAGTCATGTATTTGTTTTATTTATTTATGATTATATAAAGCGGCTATGTGCGATTTTAATTAGTGAAACAAGGTTTTATACGATTGTCTAGAAAGGCAAAGGAATTTATTTCGATACAGCCATGTTAATAAGTAGGTAGGTACCTACCTGCTTACATTTGTAACTTCTTTTATACATTTTATTGGAGACTGCTTTTATCTCTGTAGTATTACGTAATTGTAATTCTTTTTCTTTCTTTTAATAATACGTATTCTCAAATTGAAAGGCAATAAAATGTTTCTTTTTAAGTTTTAATTAAAATAGAATATTTTTTTAAAAAATCGGATACATTTACGTACCTTATTAATTTTAGAAATTATTATACTCGGATATATACGTGATTTTATGATTATTATTTGAATAATTACAAATAATATTTTCTATGTAGAAAACAGACGTTTAGTACTCAAGGTACCTATAGTTTTTACACTTAGTCTTTATGAACTTTGATGGAAAGGGAAACCCCGAGTAAAACTCTTGATAACATTCTAACTTGTAGCTTCAAGCAATCAACTCTAACTACTTAGAAATAGTTGAAATATTTCTAGTTCAAATACAAACTATGTAGCAGTGTACCTATGTAAAGTAGTTCGGTCCAACTAATGACAGATTTAGCTAAAGATAATTAAGCTCCTTACGTTGTGCATTATTTTGAATGCCCTTTGGGGGTTAAAATGGCCACATCAAAGCAACTCATCTAAGAAAGCAATATTGCTATTTGATATTTATTTGTTTGCATTGCGCACTTACGTTTATATGCGCAAATGTCAAATTGCAATATCGCTTTCTTAGATGAGTGGCTTCGATGTGGCCATTTTAACCCCCCTGTCCTTTGTTAAAGTTATGTAAGGTTAGTCAGTTGATTTTTAATAAAAGTACCTAATATACAAGATGTTAGTGACTCCGTAACGAATACTGAGGGGATGATTCAGGCCATGAGTCTGAGTTGATAATAAGTGGAATTTGTTCTCGGAAAATTCATGATCTTTTTGTATTTTTTTTAATTATTTTCATTTCATTCCATACTTTTGCGAGGGAAAATTTTGGTTTGAATCACCCATCAAAGTTTTCGTTACAATGTCACTAACACCCTGTATAAGTATACATACATAAAAACAAGCCCCTAATCCATAAAGGATAACCCTTACTGTATACTTAAACACTATGACAGAACATATAAAGACGATTTTTCTTTTTGTTAATTTGAAAAAATGACGCGTGTAATTCGTCTGATGACGTCAGTAGATTTTTTAAATACTTACAAAATTCGATAATATTTGTTCTGAGATAGTGACGGTAATTTCATGTGGATTTGTATGTGTTTTGAGCTTAATGGGGTGGGGTAAGCCGCATAATCAATGCGCTCCTGATTACGTCAGCTAACGATAACTAAAAAGGTATAAGAAAACCTATGTATGATAGCGGGCTCAACAAAGTTTCGATTTACAACCGGTCGTTTAACCTCAGAAATACGTGCGTTAGCATGTTTTATCACTTTATAGTCTACAGCGTTCAAAATATCTTCCACGGCCTAGCACCAGATTTTCTATTCGACCCACAGAGCATAGAACCCATTTATCCTCGGTCTCTACTAGAGGCGCAAGTCGTAATAATTATAAGTACGTCAACGCAGCTGGCTTTCGCGATTTATTCTGGCAGGTATATCTCATAGGTGTCAAGCGCACTGAAGGATATGACTGAAGGATAACTTGGGATATCAACCCTGTTGTAAACATACAGTCAGATAGATAGTACTCATATTCGTATGTTCCGTAAGCCGTATCGAGTTATCGGGGATAGGCAGTGCCATGTATAAGATTGGATTACGAGATATAGTCGACTGCCAGTCACGATTGAGTTACCACCTTCAACTGATTGTAACTTTTAAGTGGTTGCTTTTACAAACTTTTACAAAATAGGATAGATTTACAATCGTTTGTGACTACTAAAGCCAGTCGCATGGTAGTCAGACATTTAAATTCTGACTTGGTGTTTCAATGGGAATACACATGAAAAATGAATCTCCAGCATCTAATGACTTTTTAATATTGAAAATTGAATAAATAACGTTATTATTTTTATCATCATTTCCCTAGCATGATCCCGTTTTTCACAGAGTCCGCTTACCTAACCTGAAGATTTGACAGGTCCGGGTTTTTACAGAAGCGCCTGTCTGACCTTCCAACCCGCGAAGGGAATACCAGCCTAATACATTAATAATATATGTTCTTATTATACTATATATAGCTGCAAACCCACTGACTGACTGACTGACTGACTGACTCACTCACTCACTCACTGACATAATTGTTCTCCCAGAAGGAGCGTCGGGGGGTAAAAATGATGTATGGGGGATGTGATCAAGATATTCCGATGAGTATGGGAAAACTTCCAGATCTTGGAAAACTGCTCCGCATCAGGGAGACACCCTACCGTCTGGCAAAACTATCGCACCTGGAACGATTCTTTTTTCACGAAACCTATTAAAATCTTGGTCAAATTCTATCGTGGGTGAAAAAAAATCAAAATGGCGGATAAACAAGATGGCCGCCATACAAATTTTTGTTTTTCAAGAAAATGTCTTGGGGGTAAAAACTGTGTACGGAGGTGTAATCGGAACGTCTTGTTGAGTATGGAAATACTGCTAGATCTTCGAAAACTGCTCCGCATCAGGGAGACACCCTACGGCCTGGCAAAACTATAGCACCTAGAACTTTTTGGTTTTCACAAGACATATTTAAACCTTGGTCAAATTCAATTGGCAGTGAAAAAAAATCAAAATGGCGGAAAAACAAGATGGCCGCCATACAAAATTTTCGTTTTTCTCGAAAATGCCTCGGGGTGAATGTGATGTAAGAGTGATGAGATCAAAATGTCATATTGAGTATGGAAATACTTCCCGACCTTCAAAAACTGCTCCTCATCAGGGCGGCACCCTACAGCCTGGGAAAACTATCGCACCTGGAACGATTCTTTTTTCACCAAACCTAATAAAATCTTGGTCAAATTTTATCGCCGGTAAAAAAAAATCAAGATGGCCGAAAAACAAGATGGCCGCCATACAAATTTTTGTTTTTACAGAAAATGTCTCGGATGTAAAAACGATGTATAGGGGTGTTATGGGAACGTCTTGTTGAGTATGGAAATACTGCTAGATCTTCGAAAACTGCTCCGCATCAGGGGTCACCCTACGGCCTGGCAAAACCATAGCACCTAGAACTTTTTTGATTTCACGAGACCAATTCAAGTCTTGGTCAAATTCTATCGCGGTAAAAAAATGGCGGGAAAACAAGACACGCGAGCAGCTTGCTGCGAGCGAACCACGCGACATCTAGACTAAATGGCCGAAAAACAAGATGGCCGCCATACAAATTTTTGTTTTTCCAGAAAATGTCTCAGGGGTAAAAATGATGTATAGGAATGTGATCGGAACGTCATGTCGAGTATGAAAATACGTCTGGGTTTTCGATAGCTGCTCCGCATCAAGGAGACACCCTACAGCCTGGCGAAACTATCGCACCTGGAAATTTTTGGTTTTCATAAAACCTATTTAAATCTTGGTCAAATTTTATTGCCGGTGAAAAAAAATAAAATGGCGGAAAATCAAGATGGCCGCCATACAAAATTTTCGTTTTTCCAGAAAATGTCTCAGAGGTAAAAATGATGTATTGGGGTGTGATCGGAACGTCATCTTGGAAAACTGCTCCGCATCAGGGGTCACCCTACGGCCTGGCAAAACTATCGCACCTGGAACTTTTTTATTTTCACGAAACCTATTTAAATCTTGGTCAAATTTTATCGCGGGTGAAAAAAAACAAAATGGCCGAAAAACAAGATGGCCGCCATACAAATTTTTGTTTTTCCAGAAAATGTCTCAGAGCTAAAATTGATGTATAGGGGTGTGATGGGAACGTCATCTTGGAAAACTGCTCCGCATCAGGGAGACACCCTACGGCCTGGCAAAACTATAGCACCTAGAACGTTTTTGATTTCACGAGACCTATTTAAGTCTTGGTCAAATTCTATACAAAGCTTCGAACTAATACAGGACACGCGAGCAGCTTGCTGCGAGCGAACCACGCGAAATCTAGTTTTAATAATATAATTAAAACTGTATATAATTACAGTTAAAAGGAAAAAGAGGAAGAGGAAGACCAAGAAGAGCTTACTTGTAACAGATTAAAGAAAAGGTTAACGTCGTGTCTTGTAGGGAAGTCAAGGAATTGGCCTTTGATAGACTGGGATGGAAAATGCTGCAACGACAAAAGCGTGGCTCTTAAATTGATGATGATCATAATTACAGTTAAACTATACCTAATATAGGCGTCACCAACATAAGTTAATACCGAATAGGCGACGCTATGCAGTGGTTCCGTGCTCTGTGGTCCGACTAGACATGGCGTGTCAGTCGGCTATAAGCTGATTATTATGAGCTCTATGAGTAACGCTCAAGTTCGTATCGAGGCGCTAACCGTCACCTTACAGATTACAAGTTTTCCAATTAATTTTCAAAGTTGTTTTGTTTTCGCATGTCTAAATGAGAAACATTGGGGATTCTTGATTAGGTACTTTGCCATTACACATGCACTTAAGTACCTATTATACTATTCGTGATTTGTGTCCGATTAAAATGGTAATAGGGGCGACCATTTTTATTCGCTTTGATGGATTCGTTCAGTCTGATACAAAATGAAATTCACACCAATTTGCCACCGAGGATAGGTAAGTATCTACTACTGCTTAATACGGGTATAGGCGCCTATCAACGTTTAATAGGCAGAACGTGGTGATTCCATTGCCTTCCATGGCTGAACTTTCGTCTTCACACGCGAGGAAATTACACCCAACATCCAACTATTGAACGTTTCCTTTTGTTTCATAATGCGGTGTAGGACCTGCGCTGCAGTGATAGCTATAATATTTTTTGAATTAGCTTTCTGCCCGCGACTCTGTGCACGGTTATCGCGGCATGTCATTCCACACTTAAATAATATAAAAAATCCTTTCTTATTTTTTCCAACCACAGCCCACCACTAACCTAACCTAACTACTGCCCTATTTGTCTCTAAAAAAGTAGCATGGAGAATGCTACGCCGACAAGAGCGTGGCTCTTAAATTGGATAGTTTCGTAGGTCAAATATAAATTATGAAATTCTGATTAAGTACTAAATAAAGGCAGATCTAAAAGTGACAAAAACGTTTTATATTCTATTTAACTTATTTATGAATTTTAATAAAGAAAAATGAAATAATAAGTTCGACTTTTGTCACGTTTTTCTATGACGTCACAGGTTGCTTTTTCATACCATACCATAGTAATTTCGTGCTTTGACGTTTAGTAAAGAGTAACAGATTTGACTAGTTGGAAACTAGCCTATTAGTGATGATCTTTTCCAAGGTTTGTACGAAATTTCATCATAATTGGTTTAAGTATTATCAGCGTTTTGTCTTCTTTCTAACTTTACACCTCTTTCTTTCATTCACTTTATATAAGTACTTAAATTACATGATATGGCGGGTAGATAAGAGGATAAGGCCCTGCGCAGACGACAGACTATCCGTGACGCACTTTTTAGTCTGTGAAAATATAACCTATGCAATTATATGCAGTAACGCGCCGGACTTTTTGCGCGTCGTGTGCGTTACTGCATATAATTGCATAGGTTATATTTTCACAGACTAAAAAGTGCGTCACGGATAGTCTGTCGTCTGCGCAGGGCCTTAACACACACACACACACGTGACGCGCGTGACACGCGTCTCCATCCTCTGTATCATAAAATCTGTCTAAGTATATCTACATAGAGACACATTTTTACGAAAATTGAGCTCAGGGTATAGCCACACCCCGGTCACTACACACAAAAAATTCTTACCGTGTGGGTCCTTACCGCGTAAGTGCTGTAATAATAAGTTTGACATTTTATCACGTTTTTATATGACGTCACAGCGTGCTTTTTCATAAAAATTCCATTGTAATTCCGATGTTTTGAGGTTTAGTAAAAAGTAACTTTTCTACATCTATCGTGTGGGTTGTGAGGTGGATTACCAACCTCATCAACACTGGTGTCTATGTTATTGAGCCGCCAAAGGCCCCTGACATGGCTCGTGTAACGACTACTTACTTACATGAGTAAGTAGTAACCGGGACCACGCGCACTTCTTTTCTCCTTTCCGACTTACTAAAATAAGACCCCAAAGGGGGTGAGGTAAAAGAAACTCAGCGCCCGATATGAATTGGTGCGGGGCAGACAGTGTCCGTTCTATACGTAGTATTATTGGCTTTGGCTTAGCTATTACTAGAACTTTAGCACAAATTTGCCGCGTTGCAGTTTGCAGTGTGTTCCACTTATAAGTTAGTCGGCACTAGATTCAAGGTACATACTTACTAGGCAGGTAGACACTAGACACAGGCCATAGGCAGTGGGTACACTGGGTACACTGTGCTTCCCATTGTACACTCTGACCCACAGACGTGGTAATAAACTTTCTACTAGGGTTATGAATATTGGCTTACTTTGTACTTGCTTCTTGGTAAGTTAAAGGTATAGCTATGGCTCTGTTCAAGAGTTTAATAATGATTAATGATACATAATTATATACATTATTGACTATGGATTTATAAGAAAGTGATATGTCTTGTTCTTTTTTTGTATCTATTATAACAATAGTTTACTAAAGGCAAACTTCGTTTTCATCTCTAACCTGACCAGCACTCCTTAACATACATAATCGCCTATTTCCAGCTTGATTGCTTGTGGCTCTGCCCACCCCGTTAGGGAGATACGAGCGTGATTTTATGTATGTAGTAATTTATAATTAAAAGTTAGTAAGTATGCGAAAATATATCATACGATCGTCATATCGACACCACATCCCAAAAAATACGTACCTATATATACTTAACAAAAATACGCGTCATTCTTTTTTAAAATAAATTTTAAACCCCCGTAAATGTCAAGATGTCAAGTGGCAACCTTTATTTCTGAACCTGTCGGTCAGCCATTACGGCGAGCCAATCAGCGCTCCTCCCCCGCGCATGCGTCGTGTGATCAAACACGCCGGTGCCATAACTCAGGTGAATCTCGCCCTTTCACTTTCCTTGGGCGCAAGCGCATTGTTTTGGACGGTACGATAGACAGATACATCACATAAGCTCACAAGTATATCCCAATTGGGGCAGTCAGAGGTACGATCAAAGAGTAAAAGTGCAGTCACTGAGCCCAGCGAATTATTTGAAAACAGTGGGGAAATTTTGAACCATTAGTTGACATAATTATAAAATTTATGTTTTTTAGGTGATTTTGTTCTACTACAGAAAAGACATGTAACCAGAAGGTCTTTTGTGCAACCAGTCAATTTATTACTTTGTAAGAAACTCTATTTAGTCATAGCCGTCATAGGCTATTGCTATATACTGAATTCAGCTTGAAATCTTTCATCCCCTTAGGGGTTGAATTGGTTACTTGACAACCAAGACAAATGAGATACATTTTACGTAACACACACACACACACACACACACACACACACACACACACACACACACACACACACACACACACACACACACACACACACACACACGTGTAGTTGTTAGTGGAAGCTACTGTCACTTCGCGTCGTAGGGCTCTAACACACACACACACCTATAGCTGTAATTTTAAAGAGTCTATTTCTATAACAATGCCTTGCCATGTACTATGAAAATAGGGCGGAAGAGAGCCTGGTGATCCGTAACACAGGCATTCCGTCTAGTATGAACACCAGTCTCTCTCACAAGAAACATGAAACATGTTCACTGTGAGTAGTACTATGTTAAGTTTTACTGTAATTATGAGTGAGAAATAAACTTATTTTTATTACTAAAAAAATAAAAAAATATTGTATTTTGATTATCTTAGACTAGTTTGTATTTGTAGATTAGAATGTTATAATTTATCTTCGACCCAGTCAAATAACCAATTAAAAGAAGCCTTGTGTAGTTTTTCATCTTTCAGGCTACGGTTGACTGTTGACTGTTGAGTCAGTTTTTCCTTTAGGTTTTTTCTAGATAAATCGTATCGTACGGTACAACGGAACCGTACGTAGTCTGAGAATCTTTCCCGTCAGTCGTTTTTGCCGGCGGCGTTCGTGGAAATGAAAGCAGTTGCAGAATGCACCGTGCACCAGCCCTACTTCCGTTCTATGAGGAACTTATTCCAGTTTCTTTTGAAAGATGTATGGTCTTTTCTCTTAGACGGGACGTGTGCTATGTACTGGGAAGCTAAGAGAAATAAGGCCCAAGTGAAGTTGAAGATTTACCGCCATTTAAAATAATAATCAAATGAAATACATTTTATTGCACACAAACAAAACTTAAAAACATTTATAATACATTTAAAAGCGGTAAATAAAGTGAAGGTTGGTAGTAGGGCTGGCAGAAGAAGACCCAAAAGGACATATATTGACCAAATTGGAGACGTCCTTAGAAAAGGTTTAGTACGATCTACTCTGAACCGGTGTGCGTGTATAAAACGATTGATGAATGTGGAGGAAGCAAGAGAAGTGTGTTAGGATCGTAGCAAATGGTATTCTATAGTCTCTGCTTAAATAGGAGTGAGTTTATATATGTGTATGTATGTATAAAAAAATTTGCAAATTTAAGCGATAAGACCGCCATTTGCCATATACTCGTACCTAGTTAAGTCTCTTTTGTAGCTATTTTCTTCTATTTTAGTGCAATAAAGTATATTTGTATTTATAGGTAATTGATAATTTTACATTGACAAAAACTTTTTAAAAAGTCAGCTGTAAAGTTGCAGTTTTGGATGCGGTTGCTTTAACTACAACGAAACTGCGAACCGACCTTTCCTTCACGCACATAAAATGAATCATATCCATTGACACACATCGAAATTTCTTCGGCAGGTTATTAATTTTTACACCTCCCCTTCATTCATCTGATAGCGGTGGAGTTGTGAATGAAAGTCAATTTAAAAGTACGATTTATTCGATTAATTCACGCCGCAATATTTTGGGGTATAAAGAAATTATGAACTTCTGAAATTATGTACTTACTTACCCTGGATGTTAGTGTTTAGAAAGTAATTGTATTTAGCTTCGGAAACTCTCTTCTTCTTACAATACCTGCCTTTTGTTACTAACTAAATATGGACTAGTTTCCGAAATAAATATTTTGAATTTGAATACAATAAAAAAACGCTTTATTGCACATATAAACACAACACTAAAAACAATTATTTCTTCTTCTATCGTTTGGGTTGTGAGATGGATTACCAACCTCATCAAACCTGGTGTCAGGGTTATTATTGAGCCGCCAAAGGCCCCTGACATGGCTCATGTAACGATTACTCATTTAGATAGATAGATAGATAGAATCTTTATTATTATTTTTTTGTTTTCATCAGTAAGTATTAACCGGAACCGGCTTAACATGCCTTCCGAAGCACGATTCATCTTACTTTGTAATCTTACTGATGACCTAACCAAACTGGGGATCACAATTCTTTTGTGATATGTCCCCACCGGGATTCGAACCCAGGACCTCCGAACCAAACCCACTTGTGCTATTTATGGAAAGCGCAGAGTTGGATGTACTTAGTAGGTATACACATTCACCTCAGCTGTGTTTATGTCCCATTAATAGTGGGCAAGCCTATTTCCGTTAACTTTTTTTTTTTTGACTTATTGTAGGTTTGCCGCAGATGGCATTAACTACTTGGCCGGACAAATGGGGAGCGCTGAAGACTCTCACCCGGTACAACGTTTAAGACAACAGGCCTGAGGGTGCCCAGTTGGGCGCGAACCTCGGCTCAGGGCGTCGTCTGAGAGGAAAAAATTTGAAAGAATTAAACGACCCTAGTGGGTCGATAGCGATAAGCGCTGAATGAGGGAAATCGTCGACCACGCCGGCGGGGTCGGTATCGGGGGGCACAAATACTGGAAACCACGTTATATCAATTATCTATGACGCAAACATAAATTCAAACTCATAAAGTCGAATTTAGTGGTTTATAGACAGACTGGAACCAGATAGGTATGCTGTTAGTAAAAAGGCGCAAAGCTCATGTAAAAATAACTTTATTATACCTAACTTTTACGAATTTTATTTCGGTGGAAAAAAATAATTGTAAAGTGATTAAAATTGTGTTTTGAACTGTACATGTAAATGACAGACGTGATGTCAAGCAGTCGCCGCTCGGGGAGTCGCTGTCCACGCTACAATTCACTTTTACGCAGATAACACCAGATTACGAAGATCAGCCAGTGATCCTTAGTATTAGTTTTACAAAGGGAAAATTCCCACTTTGGGAACATTCTCGGTAACGGCTTAACACTGGTGAGAACCCGTGAACTACAGGGCCCTGTTTAATAAAACTTCATCATCATCATCATCAGCCCATTAACGTCCCCACTGCTGGGGCACGAGCCTTCCCTATGGATGGATAGGGAGATCGGGCCTTAAACCACCACGCGGGCCCAGTGCGGATTGGTGGTTATTAACTACTGCTAATGCAGCCGGGACCAACGGCTTAACGTGCCTTCCGAAGCACGGCTCGAGATGTAAACTTTTTTTTTGTGGTCACCCATCATATGACCGGCCTTTGCCAAAGTTGCTTAACTTCAACAATCGCAGACCGGGCGCGTTTACCGCTGCGCCACCGAGCTCCTCACTGCGGTTAGTAAAAAGGCGCAAAGCTCATGTAAAAATAACTTTATTATACCTAACTTTTACGCAGAGAACACCAGATTACAAAGAATAATAATTTGAGAAAAAAGATCAGCCAGCGATCCTTACTATTATAGTTTTTACAAAGGGAACATTCTCACTTTGGAAACATTCCCGGTAACGGTACAACACTGGTGAGAACCCGTCAAACTGCTGATGTAAGTCACACGTTCTACGAACTGGACCGTCACGGTGACACGTATTCATTAATTTTTAATCATAATCATAATTTCATAATCAATCATTTATAATTATTTTATTTGCCCCAGTCTCTCTCACCAACCACTGTAGGTATCATAATCTTGTTTTATTGTTAATTACCAATTATCGTTAATTACCAAGAGTAATAAACATATTATTATTATTTTTTTATTTCCATTGACCGAATGAATCGCATATAACGGCATCGATTTAACTTTTAAATGAAAGGGTAGTGTTGAATGAAATAATTTTTAATTAAAGCGATGACTTTCATGACTGTAAATCGAAATGAAATTGTTATACTTTGAGAAAGTTGCCAACAACTATAATAGTAGAAGCGTTATAGTTGAAGTTGTTATGAGCCGTGGTAGCTCAGTTGATAGAACGCTTGCCTCTCACTTTGAGGTCGCAGGTTCGAATCCAGCACAAGCCTTTGATTGTTGAATCTGTTTTTCGAATTCACGTTTGGTTTGAAAAACATCGTGAGGAAACCCACATTCCCGAGAAATGAATTTTCGGAGGTATGTGATGTAACCTTTTATTGGGCTGGTTTTCCCTTCGCGGGTTGGAAGGTCAGACAGGCAGTCGCTTCTATAAAAAACCGATGTTATAGTTAAAGTTGTTGGTTCAATGTTCTTGGTGTACGACACTTCCAGCAAATCGGAGGTCCCTAATAGTAATCATCACTAATTTAGAAGCCACGCTTTTGTCGATGAAGCATTCTTCATGCTACTTTTTAGGGAAAAATAGGACAGAGGTTTCCCTCTTGCCTTCCGCGCGCAGTACTCTGTCTGACGCGAGTGAGATGGCGCCCAGAGTAGCCCAATAGACAACCCAATCAATAATTCTTTATTGTATAATATGTAACATACAGCACAGTTGCAAATGGATAAAATGATCACAATAGGCGAGCTTATTTCTAAACAGCAGTTCACAGCAAGTCCCGAGGTCGAATCCCTTTAGGAGCACATAAACGAAAATCACCTTGTGATTAGGACATTACCCATCACCTGATTGTCCGAAAGTAAGAAGGCACGTTAAGCAGTTGCTCCCGATTACTACTTATTTATGCAAGGTAATCGTTACATTGGCCATACCAGCTCAATAATAACCCTGACCAGAGGACTGCGGACTGCGGTTGGTAATCCACATCATAACCCACTAGACAGAAGAAGAAGAAGACAAACGTTTGTGTGGGTACACAAAAGAAGAAGATTTCTAAACTACAAGAAATGTATATTACTAACGCTCTCTTTCTAATCGGCATTTCTGTAATGGTGGTATCGGCACATTTTCTAAGACCGTACTGTGAACCTAATGAAATATGGGACGAAATACTCGGAAGTAATCATCTGTTATTAGAACCAGTATTAGGTACAATATCTATATATATAAAAGGAGAAACTGACTGACTGACATATCAACGCACAGCCTAAACGGCTAAACGTAGGCACTTGAAATTTGGAAGGGACGTAGCCAGAGTTGGGCGTAATCGATTACTTTTGTAATCAGATTAGTAATCTGATTTAATGTAATCATAATTACATCAATCGTGATTACTTTGTATCTTTGACTACTATCAATCTTAACTACATGTAATCTTTAATCATGATTACAGTAGTTATTAATCAATGATTACGTGATTTAATAAATATTAAAATATTTTGATAAATATTATTTATTTGCCAATTAAGTAATAATTTTATTAAAATTCTTACCTATAGCGTGACAGTCAAAAATGGCAAAAGATTTTTTTATACAGCCACAGTGCAAGGATACATATAAGTAGTTAGATATAAACATAATTTTTATCATTAATAATTATTATTATTATTAATAGCCCTCAATGTCCCACTGCAGGGCAAAGGCCTCTCTTCCCTTCTTCCACTCCTCCCTGTTCCCAGCTTGTTCGCGCCACCGTTTCGAGAAGCGGTCTAACTCGTCGCGCCATCTTTTCCGTGGCCTTCCCCGACGTCTGACAGCACTTGCAGGAACCCACTCTGTAGCTTTTTTGGCCCAGAGGTCATCGGTCATTCGGGCAACATGTCCAGCCCAGTCCCATTTCAAGCAGGCAGCCTTTCTCGCTACGTCTGCTATTTTTGTTTTGGAACGCAGCGTGGTGTTTCGGATCCGATCGATCAATTTAACACCAAGGATGCTGCGTTCCATACCTCTCTGGCAAACCTTGAGTTTGGACTTTTGGATGTCAGTCAAAGACCAAGTCTGAGCGCTGTAGGTGAGAATGGGAAGAATGCACATGTCCATGACCTTGCGCTTCAAGGATAGCGGAAGATCACCCTTCATCATATCCTTCATGGACCAGTAGCTCTTCCAGGCATTTTCAATTCGTCTTTCGACTTCTTTCTCCTGTCTGGTCTGGAAAGAGACTACTTGGCCCAGATAGACATATTCCTGGACATATGCAATACTTTCACCATCTACTTCCATCCTGTGCTCTGTGGTATTGGTCATTAGCTTGGTCTTCGACATGTTCATCCTCAGTCCAACCCCAAGGCTTGCTGTACTAAGGTCTTGTAGCATCCGTTGCAACTCGAGAGCTGACGTGGAAAATAAAACGATATCGTCGGCGAAACGAAGATTGGTTAGCTTCGACTCGCCGACTGTAATACCGCAGTCCTCCCAGACAGGCACTAACTGCTGAAACATTTCTTCCAAAGTGCTATTAAACAACTTAGGAGAAAGAGGATCGCCCTGCTTCACGCCCCTACTTATATTAAATACTGAACCTGATGTTTGGAGTTTTATGGCTGCTGTGCTACTATTGTAAATATTGTGAATAAGGTGTATGTAAGTTGGGTCGATACCTTGCCTTCGCAAGGCCTCAAACATGGACCGGTGATTCACACTGTCGAATGCCTTTGAATAATCCACGAAAGCAAGGTAATAATTAAATTAAAATATTTTTTATTTTTTATTTTTGCGTCTTTCTTTAATTATAATAATCAATGCTAAAGTATGGTCGTGTTTTTGTTCAATTAACATGATTAAGAAAATATGTAAAATTATGTAATCAATTAATCTAAATTACAATTTAGATTTATTAATCTGTAATCAATGTCAAGATTAAACTCTTGATTTAATTTCTTATTTTGTAATTATGATTACAGATTATTTCGTTTGTAATCTGTAATCATGATTGCAGATTACAAAAAGTAGTCGTAATCAACAATCAATAATCTAATTACTTTTTGCCCAACACTGGACGTAGCTTAGGTACCGTAGAGGTGCACTAAGAAAGGAATTCCCGAAATTCCCACGGGAACGGGAATTAGCGGGAAAATCCGTCCACGCGAACGAAGTCGCGGGCAAAAGCTAGTTAGATATAAGAACGATTCAATGTTGGGATGTCCTTAAAAAAGGTTAAGTGTGGTTTATGAACCGACGTGCATGAGAAACAACGATTGAACATTCTTGATGCTTAATCCTGGGCATTTTAAATATGTTCTTGTATGGATGTATACAGGGTGTTAGTGACATCGTAACAAAACTTTGAGAGATGATTTATAAGTACCTTAATTCTGAGTTGATACCAAGTGGAAGTATGGAACTGAAAATAATAAAAAAAAACACTAAAATTTAGATGAATTTTCCGACAGGAAATTCCACTTCATAACAACTCAGAATCATGGCCTGAATCATCCCCCTCAGTATTCGTTACGATGTCACTTACACCCATACCTACTTGTATGGCTACCAGTACATACTTGTGCGGTGTGTAACTATGTAAGTAACATCGTAACGAATACTAAGAGGGATGATTCAGCTCATTCTGAGTTTAACATCAAAATTTCGCTTGATATCAACTCAGAATCGAATCATCCTTCTGAATATTTGTTACGATGTCACTACCACCCTGTATGTGTGAATAAGTTCCCAAGAGGATCTTATTCAAGTGAACAGCAAATCAATCATACACAATTACATAACCCCAAAGGTTAATTTGGCTGATGGCTTCGATGCGATTGTTTTGTCCACACTCGATCCGACGTGAAAGTTGCCAATTACGTTGCATAATGTGCTTTACGAGGAAGGCGAGGCAATTTTGGGAAATGCACTGCCAATTTTGTTTTGTTTTCGGATTGAATGCACTTAGGTGTCATTGTTGTCTATTGTATAGCAATGCGGATGTTATTTAAAGAATTGGGTTTGTTATGAAGCGTGTTGAGCAAATCGTTCAAACAAAATAATAAAAATATGACATCACTCGAACAGCCACCATTCCCTAAACACATGTAAGGAGCTACATACACAAAACACACATATGTGTATGTACGGTCATGAGTACTAATATGATACACTTTGAAACCATGTCACATTAACTTTTTTGACAAATAAAACCCTAAGTCTCATTAAATGTCAAATATGATCGTGCGACAGGGTTCTAAAGTGGGTACATGATATTGCTCATGACTGTATGTGTATGCTAACGCCCGCAATCACAAAGCAATCACAGAAAATTTGCAACCACTATCGATACGAATTCCCAAGATAGATATGACGAACTCTATGTTGACAAGGGATCAGCCTATCGCCCATAACAGCAGTCCATCGTGTTAGAGGACACAATCCCTCTGTCGGATTTTACGACATGTCCAGGAAGACAAGCAGCAGCTTTTATTCACTCCCAAAACAGCAGAGTAGCTCTCTCAGCTAAAAACCAGAGGGGCTATTAGGGTCCCACTGCTGGGCACACGCCTCCCCTCAATCAACCGGAGAGGGCTATGGAGCATACTCCACCACGCAGCTCCACTGCTGGTTGGTGGAGGTGTTTTACAGCTATGGGACCGACAGCTTAACCTGCCCTCCGAAGCACGAATCATCTTACTTTTTCGGACAATCAGGTGATTTAAGTCTACAATGTCTTTACCAAACAAAGGACAGTCTCACAAAGTGATTCCGACGTCCCCATCGGGAATCGAACCCGAACCTCCAGGTTGTGAGGCTAACGCTCTAATTACTAAACCACAGAGGCTGTTTAAATAAAAACCTTTCTTCCATATTGGTTGACTTCATGTATCTGTCAAATCCAAACTCTATTTGTCCATCAAACAAAGTAGACATTTTAATCTCGACATCAGACATCGATAAGTCGATCTTTTTTTTTTATTTGAGTTATATAAGTAAATCGATTCGATAGATCTTAACGCCTGTTGTAGATACATGAACCTTCTAATTCAATTTAGTGCTATAATTATTTACTTATCTAATGAGTTTATGTAATTCTACCTATGCTTGTTTGTTTGCATTCTTGATAACGGCCCCGATTCCTGCAGACATCTCCTAATTTTATTTTAAGTTACACCTGTCATTTTCTTATCCGCCAAAAGGAAAGGGACGGATGATTGACAACTGTTAATTTTAAAATGAATGAATCGCCCCGGCTAATAAAATTCTAGGCCATGTACTTAGTTAAGAGTCTTTTGTAATTATTAGTTATCCCCGATACCGACCCCGCCGGCGTGGTCGACGATTTCCCTCATTCAGCGCTTATCGCTATCGACCCACTAGGGTCGTTTAATTCTTTCAAATTTTTTCCTCTCAGACGACGCCCTGAGCCGAGGTTCGCGCCCAACTGGGCACCCTCAGGCCTGTTGTCTTAAACGTTGTACCGGTTGAGAGCCTTCAGCGCTCCCCATTTGTCCGGCCAAGTAGTTAATGCCATCTGCGGCAAATCTACAATAAGTCAGGTCAAAAAAAAAATTGTAATTATTCCTTTTTATTTTGGTGCAATAAAGTGAATTTGTATTGTATTGTACTAGGCATCTCCCTCGTTTGCAATCCGTTTGACGTGTGCAGTCAACTTAATTCTGTCGTGTTATTGGCCAATATAATATATAATTTTGGAACCGGTTGCCGTATAACCATAAAGTTGAAGTCGAAGTTGAAAATTTTGGAAGGTTTTTCAAATTTCTGCCTAAAATTGACGTTTTTTTCATAAATTTTATGCCTGTTGATTACATGTTCCTTTCTTTGTCAGGGGATGACAGGCATAACTTAAAATAAAATTAGATAGTATGTACTGGAGTCAGCACCATTAGACAACTAAGGCAACATAATCTCGACACAAAATAATATGAAACAGAATATAAAATTCGACCGACTCCCACGCAGTACATGTAACACGCGGAACGCACTAATTATAATAATTTGATATGTAGAACGAAATATTAGAGATATCTCATTCAATTACTGAACTAGTATTATGAGAAGCTACTTTCGCGCGTGCGTCCAGTTGTTAGGCTGCGACTGAATGGTGTTTATAGCGGTTTTAACCGACTTGAAAAAAAAGGAGGTTATTAAGATACTGAATAATCCTACTTAGTAGTTACATAAAGTCGCGCTCGTAGTTTAAGCCTAGGTACATAATGTGGCGTTCAATTGGGTAATTTCCTAGGTGAAAGATAAATTATGAAATTCTGATTACTAAACTTTTTCTATGACGTCAAAGGTTGCATTTTCATACAAATTCCATAGTAATTTCGTGTTTTGACGTTTAGTAAAAGTAACTGATTTCACTAGTTGGAAACTGACCTATTGTCTAAATTCCTTGGCAATTTTAGAATGGATCTTTCAGAACGATTTTTATGATAAATCGCTACACTAAGTCTTAGAATTAATTTTTATTTGTCATTTAGAATATTGCTTTTCTTTCTAGAAAAGAAAAATTAAAAATGGAATTGGTATTGAATCATCTACTTTTTGTTTTATAATATGTTGCTTAGCCATTTTACTGCCCCGCCGTCCGCTGCCGCCGCGCCGCAGCCGTTTTCAACACATTAATTTCAATTCGGTCCATTTCCCGCTCCGCTCATACACAAACACCGCGGCCTTTCCCCAACAATGATGTTGATGAGAAAGAATAAGTGATTGTCGTTTGGACATAATCTTTGCAAGCTTATCTCTGTTTTGTATCAAACCGTCTTGTTTTGTTCCATTCTTCATTCTGAATGAGACATCTTGAGAACCCATATCGCTTCTTTATTGTTTAAGGCGCTTTACACACTGAGACTTTTTGCAGCTATACCTACTGTCGCGATTTAGTTGAAAAGACGCTTAACATAATCATAATCATAATTTATTGCAAGTCACAGTTTCACATCGATGGTAGGTATAAGATATAGTAGGTACATTGTGACACCCTGATAGGGCACAGCAACTTAAGCATAACATTTATTAAGTATTTACATTTTATTATATTGTCATTATCATCTCCTAGCATTATCCCGTTTTTCACAGGGTCCGCTTACCTAACCTGAAGATTTGACAGGTCCGGTTTTTTACGGAAGCGACTGCCTGTCTGACCTTCCAACCCGCGAAGGGAGAACCAGCCCAATACAGGTTAGGTCACATAGCTCCGAAAAATTGCATACATTACACATATGAACAGATTTTATTATACAGTACTATTATACAGTACCTACCTACACATATTTACAAGAACCAAAAATAAAGTCATAATAATTATTATAGCAATCCATCATGTTGGAATGGACACAACCTACCACTCAATACCTACCGCCCAATCCAGTTACTCCCCTATAGATCCGGGGCTGTCAGCCAGGGTGGTCCCGTCATGGCTGATTTCGGTGTCTCCCCTAAAACGACGCCCGGTGCGATCGCTAGGGCCGCCTAGGTCGCCTAAGGCCGTCACTGCATTAGGTAATCAAAAATAAAAACACACACGCGTTGATTAGAAATCACTATAATAGGAAACAGTACGACTATCAATGCGCAGTTACCATGTTTCCGCATACTGACTGCATTAATATGCAATTTCCGATGACTTTCCGTGCCAATAACCGATCATTTAATGCTTACTGCTTCCTTTAACGATTTGTTAGGTAAAAAAGAGTCTGTGAAAAATCGATAATTATCATTGGTTGGAAGAGAACTCTTTTAAATTTTAGCCACTATCACGTTGGTCTGGGTCGCTGGTTGGAAAGTCTGTCGTTTCTGTAAAAAATCGGACCTGTCAAATCTTCAGGTTAGGTAAGCGGAATGTCGAAATCACTTTATGAGACTGTCCTATGTTTGGTAAGGACTTTACAGGCTTGAATCACCTGATTGTCACGTTAAGCCGTGGGTCTCGGTTATTAGCTGTAAAAATACCTCCACCCACCCGCAGTGGAGCAGCCCCCTCCGGTTGATTGAGGGGAGGCCTGTGCCCAGCAGTGGGACGTATACAGGCTATTTAAGTTATGTTATGTTATGTAGTAAGTATTCAACAAAACTGTAGTCTTCAGCCGCTAACAAAAACCGAACCAGGAACTCATAGCCTTTCAATTTATGAAACCATTATGTATAGAAATATAGAAATGCCCACAAAGCAGTCGTATTTCAATTGGGTCGTGTCGTCACGACGACATCCGATTGATGTGCATCTCAGGCCACAATACTCGTAAATATGACGCGATGTACTTCCAATGATTTGTATGACGTTGTGAGAGCTTACACTAGGAAATGGAATTCGTTTGTTGAATGATAAATGGTATTTCTATGTCGAAACGGGTTTTCCTACCTCTTTGCTCTTATACTGACTTGAGGATCATGAGGAGGGCTGCCAGTGCGTTGCATTTAGAATACTTAGCTTTATTATTATTGTTTTTATGATTTTGGTTTGTTTTTTTTTGTTTTGGATATTTTTTTTTCTTGTCTATGTACTTATTGATTTCCGTGTGGTTTCTGTCCTGTGTTAAATGTAATGTACTGTCTGTCTGTGTCTGTGGTGTCCCGAAGTAATAAATGTTTCTTTCTTTCTTTGTTTCTTTCTTTGTTTCTTTCTTTCTTTCTATCATCGGCTTGCTTCTCAAACGGGGAGCGCCGGTGCGAACCACGGTACCAGACTTACACCAATGAGTTATTAATTTATCACAAGTGCAGTTTTCAATGACACTTCGACCATTATAGACGGTGATACGGCTCACCACCTATCACGTTGTTATAACAGAAAACTCGGTGAGGTGTGGGTACTTAGTTCATCTTGCGCTGGATGTACCTCTGACTACCCCAATTGGGATATAGTCGTAAGCGTATGTTTATATACCAACAACTTCTGATGATAGTACAATGAAGTGGTAACGGTTTCTACGGCCCAGTGGTTGAGCGTTAGGCTCACGATTCGGAGGTCCCAGGTTCGAATCCCGGTGAGGAAATGAAACTAAAATTACTTTGTGATCCGTAGTTTGTAACATTACAGGCTGATCACCTGATTATCCGAAAAGTAAGATGATCCGTGCTTCGGAAGGCAGGTTAAGCCGTTGGTCCCGGTTACTACTTACTGATGTAAGTAAGTAGTCGGTACATGAGCCATATCAGGGGCGTCTGGCAGCTCAATAATAACCCTGACAACACAGCTAATGAGGTTGGTAATTCACTTCACAACCCACACGATAGAAGAAGAGCATAAAGAGTTCATTACCTACTTTGTTAATACATTCTTTTGTACGCTCGGTGGAGTTAAAAAGTCCATTAAAAGGTTCGTCATGTTTTACGTACCTTACCTAAAAAATGTATGGCTTTTGGCAAAAGTTTATAACCCGGCGATTTCAAATGTATTCATTCTAATCCGTTCCACTTCGGATTCTTTCGAAATTCTGCGTCTTTCCATTCATATTTGTTTTCGCTGTGTAACAAAATCGGCAATAAAAAGTTGGAATCGAAAGAAAATGAATTGTATTGCTTAAAAATTTGATATTGTATTTTCGATGAATGATATAACTACTTTTGAAATGATATTCAAAATAAGCAGAGCATAGAAGTATGATTTGGTTTATTGTAATATCGGGCTCTGTCAAGAAGTCGAAAGTTCAATCTGTTATTAGGTAAATAACTAGTACATGAAAGAAAGAAAGAATGTTTATTCAGTTCAACAAACAAGTAACAAATATAAATAAGGCCTAGACACCTAAACTAGTTAGTATAACAGTATTTCAGGAGCCAGTGTCTTCCCAAATTGACATACTTCATTATTATTTGAGGTACAATAATATACTTTTTACTTAATAACTCATTATTTCATTGCGCTGTCCACCCTGCAATTGTTATTTATATCCGATTAATTATATCCGATAGGACAACCAACCTTCCCATTAATCCAGCGGGTTATTGCCCAAAGGTTATCTGAGATAAATTTCTACCTTTTGTACGTTTTCCTGTGCTGCGCGATAAATAATAGGCTAGTTTCCAACTAGTCAAATCAGTTACTTTTCACTAAACGTCAAAACGCGAAGTTACTATGGAATTTGTATGGCAGAGCACCGTGCACTGGGTATTATATATTATATTTTTTATCCAAACTTGCATTCAGACTTTTCAAGCTTATTATGAATCGAAGATGCTAGTTGTCCGACGTCTTGTCACTCTGCCCACCGCAATTTGGATTACAGACGTGAATTTTTATATGTTAAATAATCTATATTTTTAGACTCACAGAAATATCCAAATCCAGTTTGATAGGTTTGTTTGTGTGGTTTCGTATAGAGCGTTGACGTATAAATAAATATATTACTGTGTATGTATAGAGATTCGAATCGATTTATTTTTATTACGTACATTGATCAGGTCTGTCAAGCACTTTCTCTGTTGATCGATGCTCTGTGTTTCAACTCTTCAACTGTGGCTACTGGTGATGTAACATAATGTGCTTATAAGTACTTATAGACAAACATAACTTATATCGGAATAAGTATTAGAGCGATTTTTGGACGCTTATCGTCACTACATAGTATAAAACTAAGTCGCTTTTTCTGACCCTGTATCCCTATGTACGCTTAAATCTTTGAAATTACGCAACGGATTTTGATGCGGTTTTCTTTAATATATAGAGTGATTCAAGAGGAAGGTTTATATGTATAATAACATCCATTAAATAGTAGAAAAATACTGTTATTTTTGAGGTTTTTAATGTGATGTCGTAAATAATTTCATTTTTTCCTCAGCATTGCACCCGAGCGAAGCCGGGGCGGGTCGCTATATTCATATAGAATAGAAAACTAAGAAAATAAGAATGATAATCTCCTTTGTTTTTTAAGTCGATTAAAAAGAATGGGAACGATATAATGAAAATGATTTCTTCAGACATTCAAAGGCCTTCGAAAACATAAATCTTTCATAGTTAAAATTGGCATAAACTGAAAAAAGCCCGAACATTTCCTGGATAACCTGTAACAGTGTTTTTTTGCAAAAAATTTCCCAACACCATATCAAGAATAATATGCAGTTTTACGTCATGATTTGCATTTTTACATGTTTTTACTTGTAAGATTATAACGTCATCATCACTAATTTAAGAGTCACGCTTTTGTCGGTGTAGCATTCGCCATGCTACTTTTTAGAGAAAAATAGGGTACCTATTTAGTGGTTTCCCTCTTGCGTTCCGCCGCCAAGATTAGAACGTAATTAAACATTATTTATATTTGCTGGATTCTGAATTTATTTGCATTTTTTTATAGTAGACAATTACTAAGATAATAGTAACATTGCAATAAAGAATCATGAATTGTGAATATATGATTATTTCCTTCCATGCTTTGCATTATAATCGGGACATAATTATGGAAGGAACTAGAGGAGGTCTTTGTCATGAGACAGACAACCTTACTGTTAAGGGCTGCTGATTAAAACAAAAGGTTTCAGTAGGGCCAGATGGATATAATATATTTAGGTACTTACTAGATATAAGAATAATCTTGTATAACTTACTTTGTTAGTTTAAAGACTATTTTTATAGAGGGTTTTTTTATTTATGATAATCTTATTTAAGTATTGTTTTTATTTTGTTTCAGGTAACCTACCTGTCTACATACACTACTACCTACAAGTTGGCAACTTGGTTATATTTTAATGTTTTCGGAAAACATCGACGGCTGTTTTTCTGGAAGTCAATGTACGGTCACGAGCATTAATATGTATACACTTTGATACCATGTCACATTAACTTTTTTGACAAATTGAACTGTAAGTCTCACTAAATGTCAAATATGTTAGTGCGACAGAGTCCTAAAGTGGGTACATTATATTGCTCATGACTGTAACTAAGGACAACTTATATTAATCAAGTCATCGGTTCCGATTCCAAGGGGGTTGGCACATTGTGTGGATTGCGCACTTACTTTTATATGCGCAAATGTCAAATTGCAATATTGTTTTTTTAAATGAATTTCATCGATGTGACATTTGATGACCCGCATTTACCCTCTAATTACACACCACCACCACACCATCTGATTCTAGTTTGAGTCGTCTTCTTCTATCGTGTGGGTTGTGAGGTGGATTACCAACCCCATCAATCCTGAGTTTCAGTTATACCTGTCATTTTTTTATCCCCCGAAAATGAAAGGGACGGGTAAACGACAGGCATAAAATTTATGACAGTCACACGTTTCACGTCAATTTTAGGCAGAAATTTAAAAAATCCTCCCTACATTTTATATTGGCCAATAACCCGACAGAAAGTTGACAGCACACGTCATACAGGCTGCATATCAGCTTACTTATATGGCTCTAGTCTACTACATAGATTCGATTAAGTATAACATAATTTGAAATATCATTTTCAATGTCGTATAAAGTAGGAAAGAGGTTATTTGGCGCCTAAAACTAAAGAAAAATAAATAAATTAAAATGTCATAAAAGGTATGCAAACTGCAAAGAATTACTGGGACTGGAAGCTAGCGTTCTGCCTTAATTTTGATGGATTGTTATTATTATATTTTTACATAAAGTGCGAAGGATTAAGAAAAACATTTTTCTAGTTTATTATGTTCTTAATATAAATCTTCCTCTAGATATATTTAATAAATATGCACATGTTAACTATATTTTAATAATACGAGGAGTGTATTCCTCATTTGCAAAAATGATTTATTTACTGGCTGTTCTGTAATAAAAATCTATTTATGAACGCCGTTTAAAAGTAAAGGCAAATTATTTAAAAGCATGTTAAAGGCTATGGATTAGGCTTTTCGGCGGGAAACGGGAACGGGACTGTTGCTTTCTTCATTGAGTAATCTAAATAATTAATACGAAGTGGTGTTTTGTGGTTAATGATCGCATTAAGTTAGTCGGAAGACATTCGCGAGTGTTATTATATTGGAGTATTCAATAAACAAAGTGTATCTGCCTATTTTCGCTTCGTGCCGGGAAGCCGCTTCATAACTCAAAAGTTTATGCGGACTTTTGAGTTAATTCGTTTGGGGTTCGGAGTAGGAGTCTACTCCGAGGGTGGGGGCTTAGGTTTCATCATCATCACCTTTCATCATTTCATTAATCATCAAGAAAAAAAATACGTCAGACATGGCTGTATGGGCATAGTTCCCTTTGCCTTACCCTTCGGGGAAAACCAAAACAAAAAAAAAAAAAAGGCTATGGATTACATTTTTTAAGATGTACGGCCAGTGATATTTATTAAACTGAAGGAATTTTTGAAAGAAGATCTCTCTGTGGAGTTTTTTTTATATAATAAACGAGGAATGTATGAATGAATGTGAGATTATGTGGGTAACGTTACAGCCAATCTAAACATACCAGGGCTTAGACCAAGAGGACGACCAAAAACAAGATGGGCGGATGTGGTCAAAAAGGACCTGTGTATGTGCAATGTCTCCGAGAACGATACGTCCGATAGAGCGAAGTGGAAGAGAAGTACGAAGAAGGCAGACCCCACCATCAGATGGGAATAATATATGCCAAGGAGAGAGAGAGAGAGAATAAACGAGGTATGTAAATCCTCTTTATGAGAACCTAAGTTGCTCAACTATTTACATAAAAAATGTTGGATATTTTATAGTTGCTAAGACATATTGGTTTAAGATTTATAAAGTATTTTTTATTTTCTACATAAAATAGCCTAACTATTAAAATCTATTAAACCTATTAAAACTGATATTAGTGTCTAATATTTTATTTTAACTTACTCTACCATGACCAATATTGATATACTGCGTTAATTGAGATACGTAATTATAATTTTATAAATAGTATTTTTTTAGTCAAAATAAAAAAATAAGAATTCCTAATATTAGGTATGCCTACTGGTGTAGCTATATAAGTGCTAAAACTACACCACTCTAAACATTAAACTATTTTGCAACCAGAAAACATATTGACACGAGTATCACAAATGGTACAATTTAACTTTTGACCTAGTATTACCTATTACGATTTGCTATTACTGAGATCACGACGCGAATCATTAAAGTACATTATTGTACATTAGACCACAGATTAAAATATACACATATATCATCACTACACAATAGCTGTGACGAAATAATACATTTTTCGATTTTCCATTGCAATCGGTGTGGTAATCGCTATGTCAATGTCGCCTATCATCACGTTTAATCGATTATTTGATATCGATTCGCGTAATTTGTAACGTATGCGGTTTATGAACGCACGTTTTGAAACTTTAAAAAATGTTCTGATAGCCAGATATAGTTTGTGACTTTGTGACCAAATTATTAATAATACATAGTATAAAACTTAGAAAATCGTAAATCAAAAGTCGTTGGGTTTGTTGTGAGAACGAATAAATTCATTTAAGTACATGCGATTTTATCTGTTTCGATCGCAATTTCTTCAAGACGACTAGTAGATAACGGATAATATAAGTATTATCTTTGATTAAGGGTAAAACTTACCCCGCGAAGAGTCGAGTAGCTACTTTAAAATTATAAAACACAATTAAACACATAACTACTTACATAAGGGTAAAATTAATATTCTTTTTTGAAGTGATAAAAGAAAAAGAAAGTAAGGTAAAAGAATAAAAGTCGTCAATTTTAAAATTATTGCTCATCTCTTTAATAAAATAATTATTCAGAAGATAACCCAATGACTTTGTCCCGGAAAAACGTTTGCATTGTCTAATTTTTCAATTTTACGCCCTTTTACTAGTTTCAAAAGTCAAAACAATGCACGCAAATGGTTTAATTGTACCTATTTTTAATTCGAAAGAAAGTGTGAGACTTCGTTTCTAAAAGCTGAATAAAATTATCTAATGTCTCTATCGTAAACATGTCAAACTGTGGGAACCGGCAATTTACACCAAACAAAGCCAACAAAATTTTTTATGAACGTGTCTAGGAACACAGCATCAAACACAGTGATTTTTTAACAGAATATTCTAGAATCCAAAAAACGATTTTAGTCAAATGAGAACTTTTTACGAAATGGTAAAACGAAAAATGTATTTATTTATTAAAATAATTATTACTTACTTAGAAAAAAAGAATTAATATGAGAAATTTAAACGAAATAATTTGTCTAAATATGCCAAGTTTAAACTTCCAACTTATTATTTAGTATTATGATTTTTTAAATTATAATTTTAAAATTCCTAAATAAATAAAAAAATATGGGATTATATTTTGATCATTTTAAGGTGGCATCTATTTCCAGATTTAGCATATTATAATTTACCTAGTCATCTACATAATTTTTGAACACAAACTTGATTTATTTAAAAGCACAAAATGAATGCATAAAAGCGCGCGTAAATAAACTTTCCCGCACAGTTGGAACACACCTCAGTGTTGCCCACATAACAAATTAATTAGAGCGAAATTGTTCAAAACATTTTTCATACGAATTAAAAGAGAAATGAGTAGAAACTCTGTCGTATTTAAGTAAAAAAATGAAAGTGTAGTCTAGTCCACTTTTAGTTTGAAGTAAATGCGGACCGGTTCCATTTCTGGTTGAAATACGAAAAAAATGTTATATAAATCTGATATAATGCTCCGCTTAATATACATTAGAGCCATTACTTATTAATCACTTAATCGAATCTTATCAACAGATCCGAAAACATGTAGTATGTTTTTTTTTTAATTATTTTGAATTCTGATCACATCACAATTGGGTAGTGTCCTATGTCAAAGATAAATTACAATATTCTGATTAGTAAATAAAGATGGATGTAAAACTGACGCAAAATATATTTTTTTTCTATTCAACTTATTTAAGAATTTGAATCAAGAAAAACTTAATAATAAGTCCGACATTTTATCACGTTGTTGTATGACGTCACAGTGTGTTTTTTTATATTATTAATTCCATAGTAATTTTGTGTTTCCACGTTTAATGAAAGTACAACAGATACAATTTATGTTTTAGATGTTAATTAGTGTCGATAATAAAATTTGTAGGAACTGCAAACAAATACATTACATAAAAACTTCTTATTACCGACAAAATAATGTACTTGATATTGAATTTTAATGTTTTTCAGTCTCCTATTAGGCGAAAGCTTTCTATGGTCTATTTGTTGGTCGAACTATTTTTTTTTTATATGATTTATTGTATGTTAGTCTCAGATTGCTGCACAAATGGGGGCCGCTAAGAGCCCTCGCCCGATACAAAACTTAAGCCAACAGGCCTGAGGGTGCCCAAACGGGCCCGAACCTCGGCTCAGGGCGGAGAGGATCATATATTTTGAGAGAAGTCCTTAGTGGGCCGATAGCAATACGCGCTGAAAGAGGGAAAAAGTCGACAACAACGATGGGATCGGTTTCGGGGCACTGAAGTGTTTGTTGTCGCGCGCTGATTGGCTGCCTCTATGCAACGGTTAGAGCAAATTTTGGCCCAAATATCTTAAGCCTGAAGTTACTTGCACGAAGTTATTTATTTTTAATTTTATTTGTTCTTTGGAAAGACGGAAGGCCGCGTCGGCTTCGCCCTCTTGGCAAGTAGAACAACGTATTATGTATGTTTCATTTATCCGGTTGTTGAAGAACCTGCGTCTAATCGTGGAGAGTTGTAGTCTACTGACTGAGCCCAGATAACAAATTACTTACATTTTCATTTAGAGTAACATTCTAATTACAACGTTGGCAACATTGCGTGGCACTCAGGCGTCTAGGCAGCATAAATTGACGCCAATTAGTCAAATAATTGAATGTTGGCACCACTGCTAGCTTGCATGACTCTGGACTAAATACATAATTTCTCATGCTTTCAAGAAAATCTAAGCAAATCATAGCGTGATGCAATAGTGTAGGTACGAGCAGGTAAGTATATATAATTAGGTACATCTATTTACGTATTCAGTGGGATTTGCTTATAATTTGTACTCGTTAATTAGAAGATCTTCTTATGAAAGTAGGTATTTAAGTCGTGCACAGCTTCTATGTACATATACGTATTTATCATCACATTAGCTGTTTGATGACAGCACGTAGTTCTTTTCGGTGTAATACGTAGTTTCCAACATGCTTTTCGAAAGACATTTCGGAGAATAATTTTCTTGTTTCATACTTTTAGAGCGCGATTTTTCCGTATTCCGATTTTAATTTTGAATTTACTTATATTTTCTATAATCAGGAGATGTCCGAATCCTGATGTGTGGACTGTAGTAGATAGTAAGAGGTCGAGGGTTCTACTTCCAAGTGAAAACACCAGCTTGTCCCTTGTCACTATTTATTTATATGTTTACAATTGCTACACTTTCGCGGGAAGCGTCGGCCATTCAAGTCGGTATAATATTGCCATATGAAAATATTCTTAATTATATAATCTGTTTAACAACAACAACAACAGCCTCCGTGGTCTAGTGGTTAGAGCGTTAGGCTCACTATCTGGAGGTCCGGGTTCGATTCCCGATGGGGACATTGTCGAAATCACTTTGTGAGACTGTCCTTTGTTTGGTAAGGACTTTTCAGGCTTGAATGTATGTTATATAATCTGTTGTTCGAGCCTTACATCCCAACAAGGGATAAAAGGATTAGAAGAAAAAGAGATATATAATATTTTCATACTTGTGTTGCCAGCAACAGAGGTTCTACTCATCCCGAAGTTCCATTCCTAGTCCAAAGATGACGCGGTATTGACCTTCATTTCTATAAGGTACTCATATAACAATGCATTGTGAATCATTTCTGGTTAGTGCATATTGTCCCGAGACACTACAGATAATATGAGCCCATTGTTTATACAACAGAATATAAATTCTGTCACATCTTGTGAGCAGACCGTCCGTCTGGTCTGCACTTCTGTTAGTTTAAAATTTGTAGATGAAAAGAAAAGTGTTTAGGTTTTTTTGTGCTAAATAGTGCAAAGTGAATTGTTAAGTGTAAAGTGTAAGTGTAAAGTGAGATTGATGGTTGTCTGTTGGAAGGTGCTTGCGGAGAAAAAGTAAGGGTTATCAGATTTATAATGACGTTATATTTTAGATGCATAACAATTAAAGCCATTTTGACAAATAATCAACATCAAACCAAATATTCCGTCATCATCATCAATTTAAGAGCCACGCTCTTGTTGGTGTAGCATTTTCCAATCCAGTCTATCAAAGGCCAATTCCTTGACTTCCCTATAAGACACGACGTTAACCTTTTCTTTAATCTGTTCCATGTAAGCTCTTCTTGGTCTTCCCCTTCCTCTCTTTCCTTCTAGCTTTCCTTCTATGATGTTTTTAATGAATTCGTCGTGTCTTATTAGGTGTCGAATCATCTTGCCTCTTCTGTCCTCAATAATTCTCAGTATTTGTCTCTTTTCCCTTACTCTTACTAGCACTTCCTCATTTGTAACCCTTTCTGTCCAACTTATTCTTTCCATCCTCCTCCAACACCTTTCAACACATTTCAAAGGCCTCGAGTCTCTCTCTGTCCTTCTGTGTCAGTGTTCAAGTTTCACATCCATAGAGGGCTATACTCCATACGAAGGTTTTGACACATCTTTTTCTGATTGTTTTGGCAATCTTAGCCTTGAATATGCACCCTTTGTTATGGATTTGATATGGATGGAAATATTCCGTATTGCACACAATTGATACATACACATATACGATATATAAAACTTACTAAACTTATATAATTACTCATAATATATCATCTGCCAACAAACTGCTGTGCACTGCCAATAAACTGCCGTGCAGTTTGGCGGACGGTACCGATGTACACACCTAAATCATTTAATATTTTTGAAATATTTTTTTTTTTTTTTCATGAGCTGAGTAAGTTAAGTATGCATGAGTATTAGAAGCTTATATATTTAATGTGTTGTGGGTCGAATCCAGCACGGGCCTAAACCTTTGATTTACGAAATCGTATTTCGAATTCATGTTTGGATCATAAATGATTATCACGTGCTCAGCGGTAAATGAAAACATCGTGAGGAAACCCACATTCCCGAGAAATGCGTTTCGGTGGTATGTGACCTACCCTGTATTGGGTTGGTTATCCCTTCGCGGGTTGGAAGGTCATACAGACAGTTGCTTGAAAAACCGGACCTGTCAAATCTTTAGGTTAGGTAAGCGGACCCTGTAAAACCGGGATAACGCTAGGTAGATGACAGATTTAAAGTTTTTCATGCAATTCTAATTTTAAAATATTCGCCCTATCAATCCGTCAATTCAACAAATCTAAAACCATACCACCGCCAGAGTGATTTCCCGGCAAATTGTTAGAGATACCCACCATCCAACAAACGATGTAATGACAGTTGTTACAGCTACAGCTGTTACCGACACGCTAAACAATATTCCGGCCACGCGAGGGCAATTTGTTGGCAACACCAGACCAATAACAATGACCTTGGTACTATTATGCAGGGTGTTAGTGGCATCGTAACGAATACTGAGAGGGATGGTTCAGGCCAAATTCTGAGTTGATATCAAGTGGAATTTTCAGTCGGAAAATTATGAAAAATTTGTGTTTTATTTATTATTTTTAAATAATTAAAAATACAATTTTCAGTTCCATACTTTTGCGACGGAAAATACCACTTGATATCAACTCAGAATCATGGTCTGAATCATCCCTCAAAGTTTTCGTTACGATGTCACTAACACCCTGTATTGTCATATTATATATATATTATATTATAATACACAGCCAGTCCTAAGTTCGATTCCCTTTAAGGACACTTTAAAAAAAAACACTTTGTGAAACTGTCCCTAGTTCGGCTAGGACATTATTGAAATTACCTGATTATCTAAAAAATAAGACGATTATGAATTTAAGTACGAATATACGGTCGTGTGACGACTTCAATAAAAGCATACAATAATATCACATAAGCTAAATCAGAAATCAGAATCATTTATTCAACGTAATTATCATGGATAAACTTGTTGAAGGTCAATGTAACATTTTTGAATTTACGTCATTTCGCAAGGTGTTATGGCTGAGGAGAAGAAATGACAAGAAACTGCAACAGCAACACATCTTTTAAAAACCAATGAGGATATACATTACAAGTTATTTAATAACTAGAGGAACACATTCAATACCAGACATTTTTATCATTTAGGTAGTCATTAATCTTATAATAAGCTTTTTTACATAAAGTAAGCTTCACATGAGCTTTAAATTTATTTTCTGACAAATGACAATGGGCACTTTTGTATGAAACTTGGTCCAAGAACCTCCACTGATGAGACTTATATGTAATGAAAGCTTATGCTTTCCCTATGATTCTGGCAAAGTTCTATCAGATTCTGTCCCGGGGTTCTTTTTTTACGGCCATGTTTGTCCTGGCTAAAAATGTGATAAAATACAGTGGGAGCTAAAATCGACTCAAGATTTGTTGCTGGATAACTAAGTCTACATAAATAATTATGTATCATATTGTATATCATTTTAAAGAGGATCTTTTCCAAAATCCGAAACATTAAAAAAAAAAACAAAAAAAAACTTTTTGTAATTGAATTATAGTCAATTTATATCTGCAGCGCCATTGTTTCTCGGTAGCTAAGTTCAAGTCTCATGCCTTTTACCCCTTCCAAAAGTATCTTACCGATTTTTTTTATATTGCTTCCGGAAATGGTCTGAGTGATAATAACAAGAAAAATAAATAAACACCTCTCCGATAGAGACCGGCTAAGTTATTGCCTATTGCAAGAAATCGTCATCATTAGCAAGTCATTACGGTATTGCATATTATAAGCTTATCAGCAACTTGGAACTTGGTCCAAGAACCTCCACTGGTGAGACTTGCATGTAATGATAGCTTATACTTGTCCTATGATTCTGGCAAAGTTCTATCAAACTCTGTCCTAGGGTTTTTTTACGGCCATGTTTGTCCTGAGTGTACAGTAGTGGACTGCAAAATCACCTCAGGATTTGTTGTCGAAAAACTATTTAACTAAGTCTATATACATAATTATTATCATAATGTATATCAATTTTAAAGGGGAAGGTTATCAGAATCAGAAACACAAATAAAAAAAATGCATTAAGTATGTAAACGACTTTTAGCCAACTCACGTCCGTAGCACCATTTTTCTCAGCAACCACGTACGAGTTTCGCGCCTTCCAACCTTTCCAAAGGAGCCCAATCATTTTTTCCTTCTTCTGATATTGCATTCTTAACCTGACAAGTGACAACAAAAAAAAATAAGAAGAAATAAAATAGATACCATTGCGATAGAGGCCGCGTAAGCTATGGACCTATTGCAAGATAACGTACTCAAAGGCTAGTCATTATAATCCAACAGACGTAACATGATTAGAATGCGGCGGGACGGAAATGTAGTACATCGCCTTATGCGAAAGAGACGAAATATGTGTCTCTTTAAACACTAACAGTATACAGCTTAGTACGAGAGAAACAAGAAATAAGTCATTCTAATCAAGATGCAATACAATGACTCTATTGTATACAAAAGAAACACATTTATTAAACAAGTTCAGGCAATAACTGGTGCAAAAGGCGGCTTTATTGCCAAGGTAGCAATTACTACCAGGCAACCTTACGTTTACGATACGTTTGTTGTACCATTCGGCATTGTTTATAAGACAAGATATAAGCCTGGATTAATAAAACAAGATTGTGGTGAAAGAAAACATACTACATTTGCGTCCTCCCGCATTCTAATCATGTTACGTCTGTTGGATTATAATGACTAGCCTTTGAGTACGTTATCTTGCAATAGGTCCATAGCTTACGCGGCCTCTATCGGAATGGTATCTATTTTATTTCTTGTTGTTGTCACTTGTCAGGTTAAGAATGCAATATCAGAAGAAGGAAAAAATGATTGGGCTTCTTTGGAAAGGTTGGAAGGCGCGAAACTCGTACGTAGCTGCTGAGAAAAATGGTGCTACGGACGTGAGTTGGCTAGCAATATAAAAAAAATCGGTAAGATACTTTTGGAAGGGGTAAAAGGCATGAAACTTGAACTTAGCTACCGAGAAACAATGGCGCTGCAGATGCAAATTGACTATAATTCGCTTACATAAAGACTTTTTTTGTTTTTTTTTATGTTTCGGATTTTGGAAAAGATCCTCTTTAAAATGATATACAATATGATACATAATTATTTATGTAGACTTAGTTATCCAGCAACAAATCTTGAGCCGATTTTAGCTCCCACTGTATTTTATCACATTTTTAGCCAGGACAAACATGGACAAACATACGTAAAAAAAGAACCCCGGGACAGAATCTGATAGAACTTTGCCAGAATCATAGAGAAAGCATAAGCTTTCATTACATATAAGTCTTATCAGTGGAGGTTCTTGGACCAGATTCGCCCATTCTCCTTTAAAATATTATCTGGTATTTTATTGTAAAAACGTATACATAACCCCAAAAAAGATGAATTTAATTTACTTAATCTAGAATTTTGAATAGCAATTTTATGTTTATTTCTTGTATTGTAAGTATGCCTTTCACAGTTTCTCGGAAGGAGAGATAAGTTTTTACGTACATACATAATGTTTTCATATATATATTGACTTGCGACCGTCAGTATATTTATTTCTTTAAACAGCTCCCTTAAAGAGTCCCGACAACGCAGCTTATAAATAGCGCGAACTCACGAGTATATCCCAATTGGGGTCAGAGGTACATCCATCGCAAGATGAACTAAGTATCCACACCTCACCGAGCTCTTTGTTAGACCAAAACGTGATAGGTGGTGAGCCGTATCGCCATATATAATGGTCGAGCCAACTTTGTTTTTTTTCCAAATTTGATCGATGTTGGATCATTTTAGACTGCCTTATAAGTAACTACGAAATATTAGGTAAGTACCTAAGTTGTTTATGTTTTAAAGGTTACTTAGGTATGTGGTTAGTGTTAGTATCAAGAAAATTTATAGAAACTTCAATACCACCAAGTATGAAGTAAGTATTATGCTAGATACCTAATGATAGGTGGGGTGCAATTTTCAGTGGCCAATCTTACTTCGTATCGGCAGCTGATTGCGTTTGTAATCACTCTTACTAGAGATGTGGTATTTTTATGACTAGTAAGTAATATTTACTAATATTTTGTGTCGTTATTACTAGTTTATTATTCGATTACTGAAGTATAAACCTGCCCTTAACGTGTTTTGAGATATGTGAGGACTGACGGGCACAAAGTTTTTTTCTTTGTCTCCTTAAAAATTATTAAATTAAACTTATAAAGTAGTATAACAGTGTACTGAAATATTAGGTATCTATATGGCATTAGATATAAATAAAAAGATTTATAAACTATTTTGTTACTTATTTTAGTTTATTTTTGGTGTACTCGGCATTAAGAATAAGCTCTGTGAAAAATACCATTTGTAACGGTTATTGACTATCTACTGAACTAGCTTTGTCGTAGAGAATCAGTGCACGACTCTATGACAGAGCTCGAGTAAGACCCATCTCATTACTGCGGCGCCTAAAGAAAGTGAACTATAGCAAAAAGTAATCGAAACTTTCGGTTTCACCTTATTGTGCTCAATAGTACGCTACCATACAGAAAAACTAATCTTTATCATCACGAGAATAGGCAAAAGAAATCGGACTATTGTGCCAGTGCGTGCCGCTAGTTAATTCTTTTTTAATCTTTTTAATTTCTTCGCTCCATTCAAATATATTTTATCTTTTGTTTATTTTTAGCGGCAATTTAGAATTTATTTCTTGCGTGTTTGAAAATGGAATGTTAAGAAAAGGTACTTTATTATACGCATTAGTAGCATCACCACCTTGACCAACTTGTAATAGGTAATTTTGTAGTGAGTTCCCATCGGACACAATAAAGACCTTTTTTGCGGGCTATTGTTAGGAATGTAAACATCAACATTTTGTTTTTTGCGCTAAGATCGCCATTGTTGGTAGAAATTGCCGATATTGAAAGGATGTTGATTACTTGATTAGTTGGATTTGTACCTTTGTTTTACAATCATCCGTTTATTTTTTACAATTTGCCCCTTGTGATTATACCGATAGGTACCTACATTATCTGCAGCTGTGTTGTTGTAAAGTTTTTTGAAACATTCATGTTGTATCAGAAGAGTATAGTTTTTAACAAAGCCAAGTAAGTAGTGCACTTGCATATAAAATATAAATAGTTGGCTTTTAGAAAGCGTTTAGATAAACATACCTAAGTATATAACTTATACAAATAGGTACCTACCTAAGTAGTAGGTACCCATTTGTTTCCTACTTTTGTGATAATGAATCATACCACCATAATTATCATTGAAGACCAAGATTCACTTAAGATCACTTGCAAGAGCATCGCTAGCCGCGGAAGCCAGAAAAAAAAGAACTTAAGCAACTTATCATTTCGCATTCTAAAAGACAACCACTACCACTTTTATTAACCCACCATGCGGGGTTGGCTGGCCGAGTTCTCTTTTAGAGATAAGTCCACCTTTTGCACCTATTTTTGTTCTCTTGTCGTTAATTTAATTAATGTGTAAGTACAATAAAAAGTTCAATAACCATATTTTGTTCCTGATTTTGAATTCACTACTGGGCCGACCAAATGGGGAATACCAAGGCTTTTGCTTGGTAACAAAACCTATAGATCTTCAAACAAATAGCTACCACCATCGCCTCCTAATACCCGACCAAACTACCAATACGTTTGGACATCAAAATGCGATTTTCTCCATTCACAAGGAAACGCACTAACAATAATCATAATAATATTATTATTCAAACACTTCCCGCCACCCGGGTGCGCCCGCGCAGTTCACACGTTACTTGACGCTTGTAAATCTTTTACCGGTTATGGAAGTTATGGTACATTTATGCTTTATACAAAATATGACATAGAGACAACTGACTTCTGTTATCTCTATAGGGACCTCACCAACCCTGGTGTCAGGGTTGATATTGAGCAGCCAAAAGCGCTGACATGGCCTATGTCGGATTGTCACAAGATTTTGATGAGATGATGTCCCTTTTAGAGATAAGGTTTAAATTTATTATTTTGTTTACTCCTCTATACAGTGTACCTGCCTACTTATTTCTAAAATAAATGATTTTCTGTCTTCTTCTTTCTTTCAATGCAAAGACTACCTCAGTATAAGTAAATAGTAGCCAAGACCGACTGCTTAACGTGCCTTCCGACGATCGGGTGATCAGCCTGCAAACATAAACATTCCCGAAATTTCAGAAGTAGCCCCAATAAGAAGTAGCCCTAATGAGAAGTAGCCCTAGTGAGAAGAAGCCCAAATGAGAAGTAGCCCTAATCAGAAGTAGCCAAAATGAGAAGTAGTCCATTTGCGAGTCGGTTGCCATAATGAGAATTAGCCCTAATGCGCCTAACCAAACTGTTACCGGGATTCGCACCCAGGACCTCCGGGCGTGAGCTCAACTCTCAACCACAGGACTACGGAGGCCGTTGACGAGTTTGGGACGAGTTGACCACGCATCGACTCGCCTCTTCGACCTGCCCGGGACGACCTTTGTTCTTTAATCATGTTGTCTTCTTATCGATGACATTCAGATCTATTATGATGACGACAGTCAGATTAAAGTAGTTGTACCGTCCCGCACCTTATTTTACTGTCACTGGTTGCCTGGAAGAAATTGCTGCAGAGCAATTAAGCCGCCTATTATATTGTGTTCACTTTTGTCTAAGTTTAAATTGTTGAGTGTGCAATTAAGAATAAGCACCTTCTTTAATTCGAGTTCAACGTAGAAACAAAAGACTCTCACAGAAAAAAGAGACAACCTCAGTCACTGGCTGTACGGTCAGTTAAGTACAGTCGCGTGCAAAAAGCCGGTAATCTGCCATCAACACCTGTGGGACGGCTATTACGGACCACACGTCTGCGCGACTGTACTTCCTGGTGGCATCTTGTATGTAGATAATGTAGATAGAAGGTAGTTTGTGATAAATGGTTCTTCGAGGATGTTTCTTCCGGGTTAGTCTGATAGAAAGTCATACATAATAGGTACATACATAAATCCACGCCAGAGAGCTTATGAGGTTAAGCACAGCCACAGTTTTTGATATATCATCCTAAGACGGTTATGATGATTTTTTAATATGATGGAAAGTCCATCCATTATTAATTACTTTATTATGACTATTTACAATAGTGTCTGTGATTGTAATAAAGGATAAAGATACATCCATCGCAAGATGATCTACGCCACCCACCCAAATGTCCCAGGTTCGATATCTGGTCACGACCATTTTGGAAACGACCTTCTTTCTAGCCTTCTTTTTCCGGGCGATGTAGAGGCATCGCCATCCCCCCCCCCCCCCCCCAAATCGACACCGCGATTAATTCCGTCGCTAATTGGGAGGGAATATGGAGCATACTCCATCACCACCACGTTACTATATTGCGAGTTGGTGGAGGTGTTTAGTCACACCCCGGACTTCTATACAAAAAACTCATTCTTACCAACGTAACGCGTAAGTGTGAACGAGACAGACCAACCGCGCACTCATCCATTAATTCTTATCGGCTTACGACCATTTAACACATTCACTGTTTACAAAATAAATAAAAATCATAGCTGGAAACCAGAACTTTTTAAGATGAATTTTTATTAAGTACCTATGCATGCTTGTAAATATGGATAAATGTATATTTTTATTATTATTATTTCAATAAAAAAAACACATTTTTCAAATCCGGAGGAATGTGTTAAGACTAAAGTAAGACCCAGAGGGGGTGAGGTCGGCGACCGGTACGATTAGGTGCGGGGCGGAGAGTTACCGTTCTATACGTATTTATTCTATGGATTAGTAGACACCCCATGTGCTAGAGTTCTCAAGCCACCCGGCAGAATTCGACTTGGCTTCTATTATTGACTAACCATGCATTTATTTAATTATTTATTTATTTTATTTAAGGAAAACATACAGCTTAAAATAACACATGTATCAATATAACACACTTAAGGTAGTACAGCAGCCAATTTAGTTTTCACCAAGAATTAATGCATGCACTTGCGTATACAAAAAGAAGTAAAAATAAAACACATATAGGATGATTTAAAGAGAATACGAATCTAGACACATAATGTAGAATCTAGATGCATGGCACATAAGCTTAATTAATTACACAAACTTTCGCAAGAAATTATTATGTTACTATTATATTCATAATTTTTACAATATTAAATACAATGTTAATAAAACATAATAACATAGTCAAA
This sequence comes from Pectinophora gossypiella, assembly GCF_024362695.1. NCBI lineage: Eukaryota > Metazoa > Arthropoda > Insecta > Lepidoptera > Gelechiidae > Pectinophora > Pectinophora gossypiella. The sequence goes on from NC_065423.1 coordinate 2,774,514, forward strand.
TTAAATACCTACACTACAATACGTCAAAATACACTCACACACACATATATATATATATATATATATATATATATATATATATATATATATATATATATATATAAACCATATCAGGCGTCAAAAAGCCCTCCGGAAAGCGAACCCCGCCCGAACGTTCCCATTATGCTTGCAGCGTTGCCCCTCTGGACCGCAAGTGAAATACGCTGCGCGAGGAAAAAGCCAGCTCGAGGGTCTCCGCCTCCAACCCTTATACGGCGACCAACATCACGCACCAAAGCTTTGGCCTCAACGCCCCAAGGTCCCGCTGTCTCCAACGCAAATGGCACGAACTCATACGCTGACTCCAAATTGGCACAAATTGTTACTATTAGAAAAGCACAGTTTCTCACTAACCAATAAACTTGTCAAATAAATCAATTTGAGACATGAGAAATCACCTACGAATTTGAACTCTACGCCCGTTTCAATAAAACACATGTAAGTCGGAATTATCGACAATATACAAAGTTACAAGTGACAGAAGTCACAATTTGGTGCGAATTTTAACCTTATTGCCAAGGCGTAAGATTATTGAACATGTGTAGATGTTTATGAGGACTTTCCCAACATGATACTCGTATAAAGTAAAAGTAGTAGAACTCGTAGTCAAGAGCCTCCTGTGACACCGTAGCGTAACTAAAAATTATATGATTAATTATTGTTATTAAACCATTAGGTGCCCATAAAATGTACAGTGTTATGTGCGTCATGCGATTATGTAATGTTATGCGACATAAGTTGCTGATAAAATCCTTGGGTTAAAATGGCCACACCAAAGCAATTCCCGAACCAGCAACCTCACATTGAGAGTCAAACTAACTAACTGGTCTACCACGGCTATCTGCTTTGACATAACCAATTTTGCATTTTTTGTTGTGACACGTGGTTGTGACTGGCGGCCATGTTTATTGGGCGCTAATAAGCCGCGCGGGCGCACACTCAGGTGAATCAGCGTGCTTTCTACCATACACTGTTTGTAAACAATTTGCTACTCTTCTTACTAAACGTTGTTATTAAAAGTTGATGAACACTTGTGACTTGTTTAGATGTTTCATTCGCGATAAATGTCGGAAAGAATAACTAAGATCGTTGCAAACTGCCTAGTCAAGTCACCTGGGAAATGTTTTTTATTTGCATCGGATTGCATTCACTATTTGGCTGAACAAATGGGGAGCGCTAAGAGCATCTGGTAAACGAATTTTATCTGGTCTGAAGGTGTCCACATATTAGGAGGTTGCGAATATCTTAACAATTTAGCTGAGCGTGAGTAATTATTAATTATTATCACTCCTTTGAAATATGTACGTGTGTATGAGATTTTCTTTCTTTAATTGAGTCGTGTACTAGATTCAAGATAAATAATAAAATTCTGATTAGGTACTAAATAAAGACATCATTTTATTTTTTCTATTTAACTTATTTATGAATTTCAGTCAAGAAAAACGTAATAATAAGTCCGACATTTTATCACGTTTTTCTATGACGTAACAGTGTGCTTTTCATATAAATTCCATAATAATTTCGTCTTTTGACGTTTAGTAAAAAGTAACTGATTTGACTAGTTAGAAACTAGCCTATTATTTTTTATTAAAGTATTTTTAATTATCTTTGTAAATTAATACCAATATTGGACAATACCTGAAAAGGAATATACTTACTTAACACGTACGTGTATTTAAAAATACATTAGAGTTAAATTTTATGTTAAAATTATGCACATCATTTTATAACTTGACTGTATAAATTAAAAGTGAAAACGTGCGTACTGCAGTGTGAAGTAATTTGAAGTTACTTATTTATAATATTGTAACTTAATAGCCATATTTACTTTTTGTATAAAAGCAGCTGGCTATAGGTAAACTTGCATCTCCATCCTAATCCTCATCTCACCCCCATCCTATCTATATCCCATCCCATCAACATTCCATCAACATCCCATCCCGATCCAATCCTCATCTCACCCACGTCCCTATCGATATAAAACAACAGGTTACTGCACTTAGTATTAATGAGCGAAGGGTGTGTACTGTGAGGATGATTGATATTTATATCGAACGACTCTTTCAGGGTGAGTTTAGCAAAGAAAAAAACACACTGACAAAGTTGAGACGCTTTTACACCGTCGGCGAAAAAGAGATTTAGGTATCGACTATTTTCTCGCTCAAGAAACGAATAAAGATGACCTATCAAAGAAACTCACTGAGCTAAGAGAAACATGAACTAGCGGTATCATAGAGAGACAACACAGATGTGTCCTGTCCCTGTCGCAATGACATATTTGACATTTAGTGAGACGTACAGTTCAATTTGTCAAAAACAGTTAATGTGACACTGTACCAAAGTATACATATCAATGCACGTGACCATTGATGTAAAATGTTCCTATAGTATGTAAACTAACCACAGAAACTAACCAATACACCTCACAGTTCACACATTCATACATACATAACAACAAAAGCTGCATAAGTAACAAGTACTTACCCATACACGCACAATTGCTTATTGTAGTCGGGTTCTCAGCCAGATATCTCCAAACGAGAAAGTCTCCTTTCTACTGAATATCCCACATGAAGACGCGAAGATTATGAACACAATAACAGTGAAGATAATCAGGTTACGAACCTAGTATTGATGTAACGTATTTTTTTGACGTGACTTATTGTAGATTTGGCGCAAATGGCATTGACTACTTGGCTGGATGAATGGGCAGCGCTGCTCTCAATTTATTGGGGTTACAATTTAAGACAACAGGCCTGAGGGTACCCAGTTGGGCGCGAACCTCTGCTCAGGGTGCCGTCTGAGAGGATTATAATACACTTCTCATCAAAAAAATCGAAACACTTCCGTTTTCATTGTTTCTGTCCGAATTTAACACAAAAACGAATTCATACGATGAAAAAAAATAGATAAATGTATAGCTGGCAGTTTGGCCATTACAGTAATAAGCGAAAATTCTAAATTCAAAATTAGAATTTCATTTGTTTATCTTATAAACGTAATGAATCACTGTTTTGAGACAAATGTGTGTTTAGGGTTGGAGTACATTTAGCGTTTAAAAACTAAAAATTGGCGCCTATCCTTAAACTTTTTGTTTTTTATTTCAATACTGTGACTTTGGGACGTCTGAAAAAAGGTTTTTTTTCTAAAACGTATGGATACTTCGCCCACAGAAGCCGCCCAAGTTGTGGCATTGCTGGATTCTGGCCTTAGTCAGCGTGTTGTGGCTGCAAGACTGCATCTAAGCCTGTCATCTGTTCATAGAGTCTATAAACGTTATCGGGAGACTGGTTTGTTCACGCGCCGTTCAGGATCTGGCAGGAATCGGGTCACTTCTGAGCGAGATGATCGATTTATTGTAACAACTTCTTTAAGAAATCGACGCCTTAACGCTTTTCAACTGCAGCAGCGGCTTCGTGTTGTACGAAGGGTGGCTGTAAGTGACTCTACAATTAGAAGAAGGTTGAAGGATCGTGGACTGGTACCGCATAACCCAGCAAATGGGCCGAAATTAACTGCAGACCATCGAAGAGCGCGCCTTAACTTTGCACGTGAGCACCTAAATTGGTCATACCTACAGTGGAGCAAAGTTCTCTTTTCTGATGAGTGTAAAATTATGCTGTATGGTAACGACGGAAGGAACAAGGTCTACAGAAGAGACGGAGAACGCTATGCACAATGCTGCATTGAAGAAAAGGTCAGCTATGGTGGCGGTTCGTGGACGGTTTGGGGAGGAATCAGCGCCGACGGTAAGACAGAGCTTGCTTTCGTGTCTGGGCCACGTCTGCCTGCACTAAACTGTCATCGGTACGTCGAAGAGTGTCTCGAGCCTCATGTGATGCCCTATGCACATTTTATTGGCAACGGCTTCATATTCATGCACGACAATGCTAGGGCTCACACCGCGGGCGTCGTACGAGATTATCTTAACGAAGTCGATATCTCTATTATGGAATGGCCAGCAAGAAGCCCGGACATGAATCCCATTGAACATCTGTGGGATGAATTAAAGAGACGAATTCGAGCAAGAGATCCTGCCCCAGAAACACTTAGCCAGCTGCAAGATGCAATCCAAGAGGAATGGGACAATATACCACAGCGTGTGATCGTGACTCTCATCCGATCGATGAAGAACCGTATGGAAGCAGTAATTAGAGCTCGGGGAGGGAATACAAGTTATTAAATAAACGTTTTTTAGCTCTTTTTTTCATTTACGTGTGTTGTTTTATCCATTTCCTTTATACTCCATACGGAATAAAAATGACTCATTTAACAAAATACGAAACCTATGAAAAATTCATTTATATTTAGAACATTAACATTAAGATTTGATAAGCTCATATTACTCACTATTAAACGACATTTAACATTTATTCCTAAATGTACACATTTTTCTGATAATCCTGACAAAACGTAAACTTATACATTGTTTTACCCGTTATTATGTGCTTTAAAACGTAAACTTGCAAGGTGTTTCGATTTTTTTGATGAGAAGTGTATATTTGAATGAATTAATCGTCTCTTGTGGGTCGATAGCGATAAACGCCGAATTGAAGGCAATCTTCGACCACGCCGCCGGCGCCTTGTTAGACAAAAACTAAAAGAACGAAATATATAAATAGACTAGACAAAAATAACATAACATAGCATCAGGGCTGTATCCCTAAAGGGGTAGCCACTCCTCGCCAGTCAGTCTTATGTGATAGGGGCAAGCCTATTGCCATTGACCGGACACAACTCCTGGAAACACCAGGGCCATGTCCCAATCGCATATCCATTGTGCCCTGAAACTTGCACGCGGGGGGATTTGATGAGCGCTTCCGCCCCGATAAATTACATAATTGATCGATTTGTCATCGACACGAAAGAAGAAGCCTCCTGGAAACTACGTATAATGTAATATCAATTTCCATAATTATGGTCATAAACACTAATAAGCAACTATAAATACTCGTCCTTTTACTAGGTCACGGGGGAAGTGCGACACTTCCGAGACAACAAGAGGTAAAAAGGCAAGTTCTTTTTAAGGCTTACAAGGCGCACCACAGGGCCGCCTTGACTTTGGCCTTGCGGTACGCAAACGGAAACAACCTCGCAAGAGCATGACCGCAGTTTATTTAAAGAAAATTGAGTAAGTTCCTATCAGGAACACTATATAGAGCACATCAAAAGCCCCTGACACGGCTCACGTGACGACTACTTACTTACATCATTAAGTAGTAACCGGGACCAACGGCTTAACGTGCCTTCCGAAGCACGGATCATCTTACTTCCGGACAATCTGGTGATCAGTGTGAACTATCAAAAATTTGCGGCAATTGCGGCACGCTAAGAAGGCCGTTTTCGCATAATAAAGTACTGCAATTCGCTCCTTCAATATAGTTAGAAATTAACACCAAACTTGATGAACACACACAATAAAGTATAGCTTTTTTGTCCATCATCAATTTAAGAGCCACGCTCATGTCGGTGCAGCATTTTCCATGCTACTTTTTTAAGGAAAAATAGGGCAGTGATTTCCCTCTTGCCTTCCGCCCCGCAGTACTCTGTCTGACGCAAGTGAGATGGCACCCAGAGTAGTCTATTACAAAGCCATACTAGGACTCCTGTCCTCCGCCTCTGAATAGTACTGACAGTTACTGCTGCCCTCTATCAGGTTTCAGGTTCCAGTCCCTGTGACTTGCCCTTTCCGTCCTGCATTGCCGTACCGATGGCTCCCATCTTCGTCTCTGCAACCGTTGAGGTCTTCACCCGTAACCCCGGGCAAGGGTTCTACGTTATACCCTGTAGGTCTGGGTCCCTATTCGAACTCTGCCACCATCTCACTCCGGCCTACTGAAGTAAGAGGCGCCCACCCCCGCGGCAAGGACGCGCCGAACAGGAATTGCCCCAGTGGAGGGCAGAGAAGATGACTCTGTCCCCACTGGGGCCGAGTCCAAAACGTAGTTATTAAATAATACGAAACTTGATGAGCGGGACAAACGTCAAAACGGCAATTATGGAGTAAGAGAGCCGCTTGTTTAAAGTTCCTTATCTCAGTATAAACAAAGGAAATTATAGTTTCCCTTTACTTAATTACTATTTTAATAAGGTAAGTTAAAGCCAAGACATTGTTAGACTATTTACGATTAAATTAAGGCTGACCAGATCCTTAAACTTTTTGGTCCACGATTGTTTGCGGAAATCAATAAAATATTCAGAGCACAAGTACTTTGAGGTTACATAGGATTTAGTTCAAAACATTGGGTTTGGTGTTTAGATTTCGTATTCGATACGAACACAATAACAAAGAAACGTTGCATCATGTGCATAAATTACACGTCTTTTGCCCATTGGGGTAGGCACAGACCACGGAATTCCATTTATTAATATTCTGACACACCACTTTCTTTTCTTCCAGACTATAAATGAAATATTTACTACAGAGTCTTTAACTAAGTACATGGCAAATGGCGGGCTTATCGTTATATGTAGCAACATCATCACGCGTGTTTCCCGGAAGGGGTAAGCAGAAGTTTATAGGGCTTAAATATGTCTTATATCAACCATACTGGGAATTTAGCATCTACTACACTGCAGATTGGTAGAATAAAAAAACTACTCTTACGAAACTCATTCACAAAGGCACTTCCTAATAGGGTAGTTTGCAGCTAGCCAAATCAGTTACTTTTTACTAGTATGAAAAAGCAACCTGTGACGTCATAGAAAAACGTGGCAATATGTCGCATTTATTATTACATTTTTCTTTATTTATTCCTATTATTCTTTAATAGGTTAAATAGGAATCACTTTTTGTCACATTTAGGCCTTTCTTTATTTAGTAATCAGAATTTCATAATTTATCTTTGACCTAGGAAACTACTTAATAAAATACCTAACAGTCTATCATCGCATGAGGGAGATGGAAAATTAGCGACATTTAATTTGTGGTCGCCATTTATAATTGTGCGAACAACATTGTATGAACCTCGCATGAACTAAGTAAACAAACGTCATCAACCATGGGAGAATCCAACAACCATCTGCTGATGACAGATAAGGCTCACCACACACTCATTAATAATAATTTCGTTTACCGTAAAAGATAAAAAGAAAACTTGTAAAGGAAATGCCTGGGAGTCGACGCGAAGACTGTCACATCATCACTAATTTAAGAGGCACACTCTTGTCGGTGTAGCATTTTTTTTTGACGTGACATATTGTACATTTGCCGCAGATGGCATTAACTACTTGGCCGGATAAATGGGGAGCGCTAAAGGCTCCCACGCGGTACAACGTTTAAAACAACAGGCCTGAGGGTGCCCAGTTGGGCGCGAACGTTGGCTCAGGGCGTCGTCTGAGAGGAAAAATATTTGAAAGGATTAATCGACCCTAGTGGGTTGATAGCGATAAGCGCTGATTAAGGGAAATCGTCGACCACGCTGGCGGGGTCGGTATCGGGGTCCTGAAGGGTTTGGTGTCGGGAACTGATTGGCTGCCTCTGTGGCTAGAGTAATCGGGTCGCCGGAATCGTATATTACGTCCGTCTGAGTAGCGTTCTCCATTCTTGTCTATCAAAAGCCAATTCCTTCACTTCCTTATAAGACACGACGTTCTCCTTCTCTTCTTCAACTCTACACCTCTTGAACTTCTCTCTTGAACTTTATCGCACCAAAATAGAAGGAAAAAAAAAGAAATAAAAAGGAGTATTTACTGTTTTTCAAATGCAGAACACAATCCCGATTTTGCGTAAAACGGGATATAAAAACTTACATTACTTATATACCTAAATGGAACACAATAGGGCTCAATAATAACCCTGGCACCAGGGTTGCTGAGGTTGGTCATCCACAGCACAACTCTATAATAATACCATATAATTTGTAAGGCATTCTTCTTTCTGTTGTCTTAAATTTTGTACAGGGTGAGAGCCCTTAGCGCTCTTCATTTATTCGGCCAGGTAGTAAATACCATTTGCAGCAAATCTACAATAAGTCACGCCAGGAAATAAGTGGTTGTACGTAATGTACTTATAGGCACTGTAAAATAACAATAAAAGTCAATAACTGAAATACCTACTAAACACAGGGTGTTAATGACATCCTAACGAAAATTAAGGGATGATTCAAACTATGATTCTGAGTTAATATCAAGTGGAATTTTCTGTCGCAAAAGCATGGAACGGAATTTTTTTAAATAAATTTTTCATGAATTTTGCGACAGGACATTCTACTTGATATCAACTCAGAATCATAGTTCAGTGGTCAGTGGTTGGTGGTTGGTGGTTGGTGGTGGTGGGTGGTGGTTCGTAGTTTAGTGGTCTGAATCATCCTCTTTAATATTCGTTACGATGTCACTAACACCCCGTATAAACTTTCAAACTCTCGTAAGTTTACATAGCCTTATCTCAATGTAACTCCATATAACTCAACAACAGAGATGAGCAAAGAGTACATTTACAATTCCAAATCTCTTAATTACACTCTAAATTAAGGAAACCAGCCAATTGGAACAACCTACTGTCTGAAGACACCAAAATCCAAAAAACACGTAAATGTACCAACTATTGCACAAGTAGCAACGGTTGATTAATTCTAAAAAGTTAAGTAACGTCTTAGCATCTTACACCTTTGTTCGAAACAATATTATCAGATAATTGAATTATCTGATAGAGATTTTAATTATTACGTTCACTTCGCCTCAAAAATTCACCCACTTCTATTCGGAAATGCACTAAATATTATGTAAATAGTTTCTCGGTGAACAATAGAGAAATAACGTTGGGTGATTGGTGTGTGTTATAGGTGAACAGTGAGTCGGGTAGCGGAGCGATTTTGTGAAAGTAACGAAATTAGAAACGGTTTTTGTCGTGACTTTGGTGATTTGGCTCAGATGGTGTTTTACTGTTTGGAGAAAATAAACTTGAGATTGATTGCTATTCATTCGGTAAAATCGAATAAATAAAACTACTTTATCTTAGGTTGCGTAGCGCAGATGGGTGCAAATATCGAATCAAAAGGGCGCAGAGGACTATGGATTGTAACGATTGTACGAAAAAAATATTAGGCGTTGTTATTACTTTGGTTTGATAGGCAGTATTTTTTAATAATTTTCAAGTACCTATGATTGTGAGTATATAGTCGCTAGCCACGTCAGAGGCCTATGGCGATTCAATAGTAACCCTGACACCAGGGTTGATGAATCGGTCATTGATCTCACAATCCACACGAGAGAAGAATGAATTTCAGCGAAGCAATTGCTTAGCAGTGAGATCTTATCCACTAGATAAAATAAGCATGTTGTAATTTATCTTCGACCTACGCAACAACTCTTTGGTAAGTTTATATTCCCGTCAAAATATACTCACCGCTTATCACTTAAACCACCTGTAATCAAGCAAATTCATTACGCATCTTCACTAGGAAGCATTTTCAAGTTTTTGTTTCTTTTGTCGCACGCTCGCGACAAATATCTATTGTTTTAACGACATTTTTTATGTCGTTCGTCATTAACGCTTTCTCTTCTCGGAGATTTTATAATTGATGGGAATCACCCCGGTACAATTCGGTGACGTTACAATGGGGTATTCATTAATTAGTGTGTTGTTTCACGATGTTTCGAGTCTTTCGTCTATGTTGATTAGGATCTGTGTATATTTTTGTTTGAGAATTGCCTTCTTGAGTTGTTAGCAGATTGTAAAAGAATAAAATTTAATGTAATGTCAGTCTGAGGACAGAGTGAGAGCAGGATGGCCGAGTGTATGAATGGTAGGCCGAATGAAACGTAACGCAAAGGTGTGTGAAAGAAAGAGCGAGGAATGAGCGAGAGAGAGGAGAGGATTGCGGAATGACAGGATAATGGCGGACGGTTTTTTGAAAAAGGGAAAACATAAAAAATTATAATACGTTTTTAAAGGTAACCAAATATAATCGTTTCCTTCATGCCCATCCCACAATTTTTGTAGTCTATCGATCAATGTTTTAGGCTCAATTATTTTTCCTGCACTTTCGTCCCTTATAGACAGAGTTACGAGTACGTAACGTTAGTCGCTATATATATTTCTCTGTGACAAATGTTGTCTAGTTTATCCCCATTAAATCTTTACACCACGCATGTATTCTTGCAGGGGAGAAGTATATAAAAAGTAATAAATATAGGTACATCCACTCCTGGCTAGCTATGATTAAGTCCCATGTAATAGGGGGCAAACCCATTGGCAATAACCACAAAGGCATAAGCGCAAATTTTAGAAACCACGTTATATTAGAATTTGAACACATAAAATCGAATTCAGTGGTTTAGAGCCCTAGCCGGGATTCGAACCAGAGACACTACGATGTAAGTCGTGCGTTCTACTAACAGGGTCATCCCTGCCCTGTTCTACCAATAGCCTTGTTTTAAGTTTACGTGGTTATTATCATAATTAAAACACATAATAACAGGGTTCTTACCGCGTTTAAATCAGAGATATGAGACCCCCGATATTTCGACACTGTTGCAAGTGCCATGATCACGGGATGACCGGATCGGGATCATGATCGGGAGTCTCATATCCCTGATTTAAACTTGGTAAGAACCCGTTATTATGTGTTTTAATTACTATATTGATCGGTCAGTCACGTAATATTACTCTCTGATTTAAATCTTTAGATAAACTTACCAATCTTTTTCTAATCCAATTATAATCCTGTAGGCGCGCGGATTATGTCGAGGCCTTCGACCAATAGCCGTCTTACGTCCATCTACGTATATAGCATTCATATCGTTTATTGGTAGAAACGCTCAATATAATTCGCGCAGCGCGCGGCGCGGTTGTCACGCAGACCCGGCTGTTGTGATTTAGGAATTTCCACTCCTTGTGTTCTTTTGCAGCCTTTGACATGCATATGTTTATGTATATGTGTGTCGAAGACTTTACCTAAATAAACTTTTTTTATTATTATTACATGCCGAGAGTTTTTATTTTAGGTCAACCGAGCGTCGCCAGGTCTATTCTCAACTTAAAACTTATCTGATACGTACATTTTGAAATGAAATGTTACTTCCACTTACTTGTTCTCACAGTAAATCAATATTCGTACGCGGAACACATTACGTCAGAGAGAAAGGAGATCGTAAACATTATCGACAGCCGTACACTGGCCATTAATTAATTTGATATGCGATAGTGACAAATGACGTGTTTAACTGTCTAACCGTCTAGTCGAAATAAAAACAAAATTAGAGAATTACTGTACAGTCATGAGCAATATAATGTACCCGCTTTAGGACTCTGTCGCACTGACATATTTGACATTTAGTGAGACTTACAGTTCAATTTGTCAAAAAAGTTAATGTGACATTGTACCAAAGTGTATACATTATTAATGCTCGTGACTGTACAGTGGTCAGTGACAGTGGTAAACTTTATTACATGGGCCTTAGCGAATGATTATGACATGAGTGATAAAAATTGGCCTTCGTGGTCCAGTGGTTGAGCGTTGGGCTCACAATCTGGAGGTCCCGAGTTCGAATCCCGGTGGGGACACATCACAAAAATCACTTCAGCTTTTTGTCTTCCCGGGAATGTCTTTAAATCCGACAGTGGGCTTGTGTTTTTTCTAACAGTAAATTTTTATGGGCGATAGGCTGATATCTTGTCACCATCATAAGGTTCATCATATTTTAAGACTCCGTATCAACATGACTGCAAGTTTTCTTTGGTTACTCGTAGCTGCCCACCCCATTAGGGATAACGGCCGTGAGTTTAAATATGTATGTAGTTTTTAAAGCCCCAAGTACAAATGCATATCCTGTCATCATCACTAATATAAGAGCCACGCTCTTGTCGGTGTAGCATTCTCCATTCTTGTCTATCAAAAGCCAATTCCTTCACTTCCTTATCAGACACGACGTTTGCCTTCTCCTTAATCTGTTCCATGTAAGCTCTTCTTGGTCTTCCCCTTCCTCTTTTTTCTTGTAGCTTCCTTTCTATGATGTATTTAATAAATTCGTCGTATCTTATTAAGTGCCCAATCATCTCCTATGCGACATCCAAAATACGAAATTACTATAAAAGAGAAAGCGAGTAAAAGTGAAAGTGAAATATATTTTTATTGCACTAAACTTAACTAGTAGTTTAACTTTAGATGTATTACGTCGACCCGCAGATTACGGGCCCAATCGATTTGTAATCGATAGAAGTCGATGTGTGAAGTAGATAAAAAATAATGGTGTTTGATCTGCCCGTGGGAGTGCGTCGATTGACGAACGGACAGTCATGAGCAATATAATATACCCACTTTAGGACTCTGTCGCACTAACATATTTGACATTTAGTGAGACTTACAGTTCAATTTGTCAAAAAAGTTAATGTGACATGGTACCAAAGTGTAATATATATATTAATGCTCGTGACCGGACACTTGGTGTGTTGGTGTGTAGTCTAGTGTATAATTTAATTTATCGCCTTTAAACATAACAGCTAAATACACATTAGAAAAAATATAAAGTTAAAAAAAAAAATGTTTTTACAGTGGAACTTCAAACACGTATTTTAAACGTGACGCGAATTATTAAGTTATATTGTTGATTTTGATCATATATTATGATGATATTATTCGATATTGATTTATTACTAAAATGTTGTTACTTCGATAAACATAATTAAGAACTACTTACAACATTATTATTAAATTATTGAGTTGTTACATGAGCCATACTAGGAGCCTTTGGCGGTTCAATAATAACCCTGTCACTTAGGGTTGATGAGGTTGGTCATCTGCGCCACAATCCGCAAGATAGGAGGATGAGCTTAAGAATGAAATTAGTAAATAATTTATTATAAAAGAACATCTCACACAATAACAATACAAAAACATCAGAACCAAAACTTACACATGTTACTAGGTTATCTCCAATATAATTTTATAGAACCTACCTTTGTGCGTGATAAGTATTGTAGATATATCTCTTACCTTATACCTATACAATTAAGTGACGGTTGACCGAGAATTAAAAACTCTCGGATCACGAGGAATGGAAATTTGTTATTCCAGCCTTACATCACAACAGGGGATAAGATAATAGGATTAGAAGAAGAAGAGACACAATTATGTGAGATAAAACGCCTTACTTATGTATATTTACATTGTTACAGAACGATGACGGTGAAGAAGGCCACCCGCTGCGGCGGGTACGCAGCAGTGGTGGCTCGACAGAAGCTGCACAGCAACCAACAGCTGGACATCCTCACCATCAAGCCGCAACACACCAACTACAACATCACCGTCGGCTTCAACGAGAAAGACCAACTTCAACTCACACACAAAGACGACAACGACAAACTCAACAACCCCAACAAACAAGAGAACATCGCCATTGATGACATCACAAATTGCGTCAACATTGAAAACTACCCGAACTGCGAAAACACTCTAGTCTTCTACGTAACCAAAAATTTGAACAAAGAAGCGATAGCGCTGAAATTCGAAAACGAACAGGATTTCAAGCGAATATACTTCACGTACAAATACTTCAAAATGAGGAACCGACTGACAAATAACAGTAACAATTACACAGACAACGTGTTTGCCAAGAAGAACTACAGTTTGAAGAGTAGGAAAAGCAGTATCGATGATTTCATCAGTATTTATGATAAGAAAGACTACTTAGATGATGGACTTTCACTAGTTCATCAGAAGACTCGTTATGACCAGCCGATGAGTTTGATTGGTATACGGAATGACATGGGTGATGGTGAGATCGATAGTATAATATACACGGATATAGACATCCCTTCGAAGCCGGATAGGAAAAGGTTGTTTCATAAAAAACCTAAAGCGCCTCCGCCTCCCGTTGTTAAGGATACGAAGGTCCTAAAAGGAGAATTCGTGAGGGTCAACGTGGAACGAGCGCCGGATATAATTCCCAAGGATAGTAAGATAAATAAAGTCCCGGATATATTGATGTTCAGAGACTCCAAACCTAAGAGGACAAGCCCAACAAGCAATCTTTGGTCGGCGAGCAATAAAGGTAAGATGCTTACTTGAAAAAATATTTAGATAGATAGATAATACGTTTATTTGGGACAACAGTACAAGTAGGTTACAAACAATCAGTAAAACACACCTACAGTTTGAAACATAACAATAACAAACCACTTAGAAGTCAGAAAGAGTAATCTAGTTAAGTACCGCTGTCCCAAAATAGGCCCTAGTTCAGCATTTGCTGCGGAAACGCGGAACGAGTCGCAGCGCTGTTATTCTGCCAGTATTTAATTTATTCCAATAACAATTTTACATTTATTGTGTCGGATTTTTTTTAAAAGCCGTCGAGCACGCTTGCATGCGTCTTTGATAAGAGTGAAGGAAGCGAAGGTGATATACGAGTACCAGGATCGTGTAAGTGGAATCCTGTGGTCTCCCAACGTGAAGAGGCGTTGTCTTATGTATGTGTAAAATCGGAAAATGCTTGGGTGGGAAATTGAATCTTGATAAGCCAAGACGACTTGGACGCTTGCCAGAGGGACTGACCGGAGTACGCATAGGACCGCAAAAATTGGAAAGAGGAAGGGGAGGCCTTTGCCCAGCAGTGGGATCTTGCAGGCTAGATTACATTAGATGTTAAACTAAGGAAGGCACAGTGGCGGATTTACCAGTAGGCTGAGTAGGCTGAAGCCTAGGGCGGCAGATTTTAGGGGGCGGCAAATTTGGCCTAAAATTTTTTTTTGTCTTACAGAAATAAAAAAGACATTATTATATAAGTAAGTACATAAAGAAACAAGTGACAAGAATTTTTATATTTTAGTATAATGGACAGTGTACTGAACATTCTTACGTCTGTACGGGCTTCAACCGAACATATTTTGCTAACATTACGCCCTGCTTTTGGTAGCGCTGTGCACTCGATTATTATTAGTGTGAAACGCAGCGGCGGCGTAGCGTAGTGGAGGCGGCAGGGGCGGCCCGCCCCGGGCGGGTTTTTAGGGGGCGGCAAAATTTCACAATTTATAATCTAAGTATATAAAATTCTTCTTCTATCGTGTGGGTTGTGAGGTGGATTACCACCCTCATCAACCAAAAAAAAAAACCCGTATATAAAAATGAAACCCGTTTTCCGTTGTCACGACATAACATAGAAACGGCTTGACCGATTTGGCAATTTTTTTTGTAGTTTTCTAATAATCTGTACAAGGTTCTTACGGAAAAAATATTAAGAAAAAATCTCAGAAGGATTGAAAAATATACATTTAATTTTTCATATTTTAAAAAACGCGCGTAACGAATATAGACATCATTAAATTTAAAACAAAAAATCTGTGGTCATTTGTAAATTGAAATATCTAAATAAAAGGGCGGCAAAATTGTCTTCCGCCCCGGACGGCCGACACCCACGCTACGCCGCTGGTGAAACGGTCACTCAACGTAAACGATACGTACTAGCCACGAGCGCAAATAAAGAAATAAACCTACTTAAACGAATCTTTGAGTTAACGATCAAATCCTACAACTACAACTGAAGGTGGAGCGCTGAAGCCGAAACCCAGCATTGGCCCTTATAACGTTTGGTCCTTCGAGCTACTATAGTGGAATGTTGTGTTAATGACTGTGATAGCGAATCGGTGCTTTTGGCCTGCCGCAAGCGGGTCTCACCAACTGCATTGAGAAAGCGCACATATCACTGTGTAACTAGCACGTTCTTCTTCCAGCGAAGCTTTAACAATTGACGCCACGATGGCAACTAACATAGATCAACTCCTTGAGAAACAGAAGGTGAACTACGATAACATCAAGCAAATCACCTCCAACTACGCCAAGGATACTGTTCAACGGAAGATTTTCAGTTATCTAGAAAAACGTCTAGAGGCTTTGGAGGCTCACTGGGCTGAGTTTAGCATGAATCACGGGAAACTTGCACCACTCGTGACGCCTGACATGGACTACGTCATTCAAGTAAACGGTAGCTTTATACGACAAAACACGACAGAAGATGTTCAAGGAAAAACTATCTATATCTCTCATGTCACCACGCCCTACAACTGATGTCCAAATGAAAGATAACTAAACGGCAAGTTCATCTAAAGACAAGAATAAACTTAAGTGCTTTTGAAAAATCGGCTTCTAAAATTAACGTCGAGACACTAATCGCCAGAAAACAACGCCTAAAATTGATATACCCGAGTTTAACGGAAACTATAACAAGTGGGTGTCTTTTTGCGATTTTTATATGCTAACGAAGTCGTAAAAAGTGCAGCTACTGAAATCTAAACTGAGAGGTGAACCAGAAAAGCTCGTACAGCATTTGAATATCAGCGCCGACAATTACGACTCGTGTTGGGACATCTTTCGTAACCGGTATGAGAATGGACGACTCTTATGGTCATCATACATAAACACGGTTCTCAGTTTACCTGACATCCAAGCTGCATCGGCAATCAACTTATGCACGACACTGTGAACGAGTGTATAAACGGCCTTAACACAGAAGTTTTGCGTCGTGCTGGTCTATCCGGGATAGAAGCGCTCATCATAAAGCATCGACTGAGATGGTGCGGTTACGTCTTGCGAATGGATGACAGCAGACTACCGAAAGCAGTTTTCTATTCCGAGCTCTCTAGCGGAAAGCGAAAACATGGTGGGCAATATCTGCGTTACAAAGACGTGCTTAAGCGCAATCTCGTGGCATGTGAGATACCAACAGTTAGTTGGGTGGATTGTGTTTGTCTTAGACCGGAATGACGCCGCGCCGTTCACAAGAGCGTCAATTTATTTGAAAAGAAGCGTTTACAAGATCTCGACGCAAAGCACCAAATGTGGAAGACTCGATCAAAACCCACACACTCAATTCGTCAGGCCAGCTTTATTGTGTGCCGTATGACCGGATCTTCAAGTCGAAGTTCGGTTTCGCCAGCCACATCAGAGCCCACCACAACATCGATCCAGGATAGATATTCAGGAGTCACCGTCGCCGGATACGGTTTGGATGACATGAATTATGATAATTAGTACTTACATGCTGCTGTTTTAGCTCAACAGTATACACTTCACTAAATCGACTGCTGTAAAAAAATCTAGAAACTGACATAACTTACTTCACAATCATATTAATAACGGGAAAAAGCCGATGTAATGAGGACGATAGAATACAAATCCGAAAGTTGCAATTTTATTAACAGAATAAAAGTACTAATTAATTTGATTGTGAACTAAACTAGCGTATTGAATTTTAGAGGTCAGTAGGGGCGGCAAAAATTGAATAGCCTACTGGCGGCAAATTTGTAAATCCGCCACTGGGAAGGCATGACTTATAGCATAGAATTAAGAATACTGTATTACTTCCAGTGCGAAGTTGAGAACTCATCATTTTATTAAATACATGCGTAATTACAATTAGCGAGTAGGTACTTTACGCTGGCAATTTGAACATTACGGCGTCTGAGTTGCAATTTAATTTGCATAATGCGACCGAAACCACAAAATTATGAACAGACGTAAAGATAATTAAGGATGTATAAAGTCGCGGAAGGTTATTAAAATTAATAAGGTCTCAAACAGAGGCCGGACTTTCTATTCGTCGAGTTATTTTGAGATGTCTTCCGTCTAGAGTAGACACTTTGTTGTGCGTTTGTATTGTATACATTATGTTACTGCAAAAGCCTGAAATTCCTACAAAATCCTAGAGAATCTAATCTTTATATAGAATGGATTACAATAAAATGTATTCCCAAATAATTTGAATAGAACAAAATTAACGCACCTAGGACGTAATGTCTCATCGAACCTTTCGTTAATCATTTTCACCATTACCTGAAACGGAATAGAAGAAAGAGGTTGGAAGGGCCAAGTGACAGTATGAGCAAATAGTTCATACTTCAACTTTGCAATTCACTCGTCGACAAACTTTACGACACACAGAGCGCTCGCCTGCAGGGCAAAAAATCAAATATTGACTATTATGGAAACTTACAAACCTTAGTATGATCGGCTCTTTATCAAAAAAAATACTTTTGTATTCAGTA
Organism: Pectinophora gossypiella; assembly: GCF_024362695.1. Lineage (NCBI taxonomy): Eukaryota > Metazoa > Arthropoda > Insecta > Lepidoptera > Gelechiidae > Pectinophora > Pectinophora gossypiella. The sequence goes on from NC_065423.1 coordinate 2,792,530, forward strand.
TCTTACGAAAAGTAATGATAAAATTGCAGCCTAGCATATAAAATATTATACATTGCCGGTAAAGTGGCTATGGAATTTGAGAAGCAGTAGAGCTATCGTAGTTACCTGCTTGCAGGAGTAGTAGTAAAAGAGAGTGGGGTCAAACCGGCTACAGTGATTCTCATACAAAATGCGCGTTAGAGCCTTTCCAACCTCCAGTGAATGGATTTTGCGATCACCGGAATCTATGCGAACGGCGTCACGGGCGGGAAGACATTTTGTAGGTATTTTTTTTCAAAAAGTATTCGGTTGGTATTCCCCATATTACAAAGGACTTAAACTTAGCTAGCGAAGAGTGGGTGTATATTATAAGGTACCTATAAAATACACCTCCGTCTACGCCTTTTGGGATATAGGCGTGATGTTATGTTAATTCATAAAATAATAAGGAACCCCAAAACCGTAAAGAAAAGCCTTAATTCATAATTCATTTATTATATGTATTCATTGTATATATGTATATTGTTGTGTGTATACGTATTTATACTATTCATTTACTTTTTATTTTATTTTTAAATAATTTATTTATTTTGCATTTATTAATTTTTTTTTTTATATATTAGATTTTCATCGCAATGACGAGAACGTGAAATGACTTTGTCAGTGTGAATGACCGGCAGTTGCGCAAGCGACCTTGACTCGGATACACTGTCAAAATCGATTAGTGCGCAAACCAAACAGAAGATGTTGCCAAGATGTTGCTGAGACTATTTTTGGCCACTTTTTTAACGGCTTCCGTGGCCCAGTGGTTGAGCGTAGGACTCACGATCCGGAGGCCCCGAGTTCGAATCCCGGTGGGGTCATACCACAAAAATCACTTTGTGATCCATAGTTTCGTTAGGACATTACAGGCTGATCACCTGATTGTCCGAAAGTAAGATGATCCGAGCTTCGGAAGGCACATTATGCCGTTGCCCGGTTATTATTTTCTGATGTAAGTGAATAATCGTTACATGAGCCATGTCAGGGGCCTTTGGCGGCTGAATAGCTCTGACACTAGGGTTGATGAGACTGGTATTCTACCGCACAACCCACACGATAAGAAGAAGACTGAACCCTAAAAAGACAGAATCGAATGTGACAATTGTTTTAACCTAGACATTGTATTACTATTCAGCTCACTACAACGTGGCACGCGTGACGATGTCTTTGACGACCGTCATGACATTCAGATCAGAATTCTTTTGAATTATGAATACTTACTTACCGTCGTTTCATACACGCACGCCGGTTGAGAGTAGATCGTACGAAACCTTTTCTAATGACCCCTAATCAATCAATTCAATAATAATCCCCACTTTGGTCAATGTACGTTTTTCTAGGTCTTCCTCTGCTAGCCCTACCAATAACTTAAACCTGCCGGGTCTGCATGACAACCGCGCCGCGCGCGGCTAGAATTATATCGAGCGCTTGGACCAATAAACGATACGAATGCTATCTACGTAGATGGACGTCAAATATAATTCGCGCCGCTCCCGGCGCGGTTGTCATGCAGACCCGGCAGTTCAGATAAACTTCATCATCACCAGCCCATTAACGTCCCCACTGCTGGGGCACGGGCCTTCCCTATGGATGGATAGGGAGATCGGGCCTTAAACCATCACGCGGGCCCAGTGCGGATTGATGGTTATTAACGACTGCTAATGCAGCCGGGACCAACGGCTTAACGTGCCTTCCGAAGCACGGAGGAGCTCGAGATAAACTTGTTAAATAAATTATAATCTCCTTCTAAATCCTTCTAAAAAGTTATTTCATTCGTCTAATTGGGCCGTGTACTAGGTTCAAGATAAATATAAAATTCTGATTACTAGACAAAGACACATCTAAAAGTAACGAAAAACATATTTTTTTTCTATTTAACTTATTTCTTACGATTTTTTATCAAGAAATCCATAACAATAAGTGCAACATTTTGGCAGGTTTTTCTATGATCTGATCTGATGATGTGCTTTTTCATACAAATTCTACTTCAACTTTATGGTTTATGGCAACCGGTCCTCGTATAGTAGACAACCATTACTGCCAGAGTCAAATAGAAAAGACACTTGTCCATAGAGAATGTCTGGAAAACGTATCCAAACATACAAATTCCATAGTAATTTTGTGTTTTGACGTTTAGTAATTATCCCGATACCAACCCCGCCAGCGTGGTCGACGACTTCCCTCAATCAGCGCTTATCACTATCGACCTACTAGGGTCGATTAACTCTTTCAAATATTTTTTCTCTCAGACGACGCGCGACGCCCTGAGCCGAGATTCGCGCCCAACTGGGCACCTTCAGGCCTGTTGTATTAAATGTTGTACCGAGAGCCTTCAGCGCTCCCCATTTGTCCGGCCAAGTAGTTAATGCCATCTGCGGCAAATCTACAATAAGTCACGTCAAAAAAAATGTTGGAAAATATTGTAGAGTGAGTGTTATAACAGCTATTTCTTTATCACGTTTCATTTTATTAATCAATCACGAGTTGAAAAAAAAACACTTGTTGCGATTCGCAAACAATGCGTTGCAGCGCTTCGCGGAACGAAACCGATTGGCGCTTCGACAGGGTTGTCAAATGGTCGAAAGTTTGTGAATTTTCTACAACTTTATCTCTAGACTCAGACGTATCAAAAAATGTTGGTTCCTAAATGCCAAAGCCAGAGGGGCCTTTGACGGCTCAGTAATAAGCCTGACACCAGGGTTGATGAGGTTGGTATTCCACCTCACAACCCACACCATAAGAAGAGTTACTAAATATAAATATAATATAGTATTTTCGAAATAGACTTTTTTTACAAAGTTTATGGCACAGCTGCGAAGTAAACCCAAGCAAGCCGCTCCTAAAAGGTGGATAAGGCTATACTGATTGATTTTCTACCATGCTTATAGTCACGTTATGAGCCTATCAATCAAGCTATAAGTAAGTCTATAATAACGAAGGAACATTTGCGGCAGTGTTGCCATAAATATTATGACAAATCTTAACAATACGTCGTATGCAAACTACTTCATGGCCTCGATTCCTGCAGACACCTCCTAATTTTACTTTAAGTTATACCTGTCATTTTCTTATCCGCCGAAAAGGAAAGGGACGGATGATTGACAGCTCTTAATTTTAGGAAGAATGATTAAATGAATGAATAACCCGGGCGAATCAAAAGGTATCTCGCTGGTATGCAAACCGTTTGATGTGTGCTGTCAACATAATTCTGTCGGGTTATTGTCCAAAATTTTTAGGTTGTTTTAGATGTGTGCTTAAAATTGACCCGTCCCTTTCCTTTTATACGGATGACAGATATTAACATAGAATAAAATTAGATGGTGTTTACAGGAATTAGCACCAATATGGATAATGTAATTACTAAAAACTGACAACCCTAACGGCGATCACGGCGCCTGTGCCTGCTGTGTCGACCTGGACATTGCGACACTCACGACCAGGAAGCCTCGCGAAACTTCGAGAAAATTGTGGGAAATACTCGAAATAATAATTGGCCCAGTTAAATAGGTAACAACAGTGAAATAGTTCTTATTTTACGATGTTATTCGTTGGGAATAGCGAGATCATCTTACCTGAGGTCCGACAGGACTTTATAAGAATTTAAACAAAAGCATCATAACAACATAACGTAAGCTCACGACTGTATCCCAATTGGGGTAGTCAGAGGTACATCCATCGCAAGATGAACTAACTACTCACATCTCACCGGGCTTTCTGTTAGACCAACGTGGTAGGTGGTGAACAATATCGCCGTGTATACTGCTCGAGCCAATACGGTGTTAGTGAAACACTACCAATTAAGACATCTAAAACATATTCATATTATTTATTTTTGCTTATTTCAATCAGCCTCCGTGGTCTAGTGGTTAGAGCGTTGGGCTCACGATCTGGAGGTCCGGGTTCGATTCCAGATGGGGACATTGTCGAAATCACTTTGTGAGACTGTCCTTTATTTGGTAAGGACTTTTCAGGCTTGAATCACCTGATTGTCCGAAAAAGTAAGATGATTCCGTGCTTCGGAGGGCACGTTAAGCTGTTGGCTCGGATATTAGCCGTAAAAACACCTCCACCGACCCGCAGTGGAGCAGCGTGGTGGAGTAAGCTCCATACCCCCTCCGGTTGATTGAGGGGAGGCCTGTGCCCAGCAGGGCGACGTGTATAGGCTGTTTATGTTATGTTATGTATTTCAATCAAAACTAATGCCCTCCGTGGTCTAGTGGTTGGGCGTTAGGCTCACGACCCGGGGGTCCCGGGTTTGAATCCCGGTGGGGAAATATCACAAAAATTACTTTGTGATCCCTAGTTTGGTTAGGACATTAGATCACCTGATTGTCCGAAAGTAAGATGGCACGTTAAGCCGTTGGTCCCGGTTACTCATTACTGATCTAAGTAAGTAGTCGTTACATGAGTCATGTCAGGGGCCTTTGGCGGCTCAATAGTAACCCTGACACCAGGGTTGATGAGTTGGTAATCCACCTCACAACCCACACGAGAGAAAAAGAAGAATCAAAACTAATCAGCTTTCTATTAAGATATGAAAAACTAGCAACGAAGTAGGTAATTCAACTGTAAAATATGGAAACCTCGTAAAACTTACCGTGCATGAGTTTGTCACGAAACGAAACAACGATATTACGCGTGAAGAATCCACTTTGTTATGAAACTAGACGGAAAATAACCGTGAATACGTTGAACTTGAAATGTCGCTTGGAATTCAATTTCAGATGACTGTGGAACTAATTAACGCCGATAACAAAGGCTGTAAAGATTGGTTGAAAATTTAGAAAATGTACAATGTTTTATTTTGTTTCTCCAGGAGTAAAATACTAAAGTAATCAATTTTACAATGAGGGACTTTCCATGCTAGTTTCCCCAAAAAAAAAGATGGGCCGGTGTACCTTTAACGTGATAATTACTTATTTTCTCATTGCTTGGGTACGTTCTTATTCACAAATAATATATTAATGTTATGGGTGAATATCAAAATTTCAAGTTTGGTGGTGAAATTTCATAATTTTTTTTCGTGAAAAATTGGGTTCCGACATGAAAAAGAATCCAAAAGGATCCTTTCATGTCGGAACCCATTTTTTTACGAAAAAATAATATTATTATTTTTTTGAAAAATTGGATTGAAAAATTGGGTTCCGACATGAAAGGATCCTTTTGGATTCTTTTTCATGTCGGAACCCAATTTTTCACGAAAGAATATATGAAAGTTCGCCACCAAACTTTGCACATTTTGATATTCACCCTTATAATGGCAGAGGCAGATGTAAAAACAATTCTTGCTTGATATTTAGATCAAATATTATATTGCATCACTTCAGAATAAAATGGGTGGATGACGGGTCCACATTTATACCCAAAACAAAGATAAAAGATGCGTATCGACGGGGAAGAAGCAAATACTCCTATCTTACACAGACCTAACTTTACAGGAGGAGGAAAAAACTGAATAACTTTTTTGTTAATAATTATAGCGCGACGACATGATCTTCAGTCAACTTTATACAGCGCCATCTACATGTTTTTGGTCTAATTATAATGTTAATTTATAATATATGGGGTATTAGTGACACCGTAACAAATACTAAGGAGGATTCACCTCAAGTGGATTTTTCCAAGATTAATTAAATTAGCTTTTATTGATTGATTTTTTTATTGACTTTTATTTTTTTATTTCAATCATTGCCAACTAAAAGTTCTTTTTCTCCCTATTTTCCATTCTACTTTCTTAATTTAATAGTTGCGAAATATTTCTCAACAAATCTGCATCTCAGGGAAACGAAAACAAAATCTTTATAACCTATAAATAAATACAAAGAAATAACAAGACATCTAATCTTGTCCAACAAGTGTCACGTAAATGGCCGCCCTATATACGTGCATTGCACTTTATTTTAATTGCTAAATCACTTGTAGAGTCGCGAAGACGATTATCGATTACCTGACTAAACAGATGTTAGCACGATGTTAGTTACATCGTAACGAATACCTACTGAAGGGGATGATTTTCCGTCGCAAAATTCATGTACCTACTTACTTTTTGTGTTTTTTTTTTAATTATTTACAATTCTATACTTCTGTGATTTGAAAATTATACTTGATATTAACTCAAAATCATCCCTCAAAGTTTTCGTTACGATGTCACTAACACCATGTATGAAATGATTAACTTACTGCCTTCAACAAAAGAATCGTGAATCGAAAGATTACATGCAGCCCCTTTTGATAGGAAGTTCTAAGATGTTACATTCATCAATCGTTTCATACACGCACGCCGGTTCAGTGTATACGTAGATCATATTAAACCTTTTCTAAGGACATCCCCACCGATAAACCTGGTTTTTTTAATATTTTTTTCTACTCCTCTACTTTAATCTGGCATTTAAATAACCAAAAAGTCTAATATAAGTACATACATAATTAAACTCTTTGAAAAAGTGTACGCTCTATGGCCTATAAAAGCATTGTTTACAAAGTGTAACTGTACTATAATGTCGCCAAAAAAGCATTGTTGTTGTTTTTTTTTTTTGACCTGGAAACTGGCACCTTTACTTTGTTTGGTGCCATAGATATACTATAAAAAAAAGTATACATTTGCCGCCATTTTCCCGCGCGTTGGAAAATAAATTGGACAAAATACCGATCTACATATCAACACTGCAGTAAAACCTACCAATGTACCCAATATTACCATATCACACAATACCATTCAAAATTTACATCTTCATTTTTATAAATAAAATTTTTCTTTGTATAATTTTTGTTTCATTTAAAATTACGTCGTCGTAGAAAAAGTATTGTATGCAACGTTGTATAACTAGGTCAAAAAATGCTCGTGGCGTCTCTTATTGCGATGTTCGCCAAGGCTCACATCGCAACTCACGCCACTCGCATTTTTTGACCCTTCTTATACAACTGTTGCATAAAATACTATTTTAATTCTTCTTCTTTTGGTTAGGACATTACAGGCTGATCACCTGATTGTCCGAAAGTAACGTTAAGGCACGTTAAGCCGTTGATCCCGGTTACTACTTACTGATGTAAGTAAGTATTTATTTTTTAATTACTATCGATAAACTTAATAATATCAGTGGTACAACTCTAGCCATTAGAAAAGGGCCGCGTAAATGAATAAACTATTGGTTTGTTTGACCGAACACGGATGTTTACATGACATTTCCTCGTATAAACTCTCTTTGCAATGTGAAGTTGAGGCTTTTAGTGAGAACGAGCAAGCGACTGCATGTGCAAATATAATTGTCTTTTACATATTGACGAATTATTCAAAAAACCACGTATTTAAATGCCTCTGTGCAAGATTGCACATCTTTTTATAGAATTTTACCTCTTTTATATAGTTTTTTATTCTTTTATTGTCTTTGATTTTGATAATGACTTGGCTTCTTTTGTTCTTCTTGTAAAAATATATTATATTTCTGTTTGCACGAGAACCGTTTTTATTATTGGTAGTTTGCCAATAGCCTCATAGAAAAATGTCATTTTGATAAGATTTTCTTCAACACAACAATTACATTTACCTCCGTGGTCCCGTGGTTGGGCGTTGGGCTCACGATCCGGAGGTCCTGGGTTCCATTTCCGGTGGGGAGAAAAAAATACTTTGTAGTCTCTAGTTTGGTAAGGACATTACAGGCTGATCACTTGATTGTCCGAAAGTAAGATGGACCGTCGGAAGGCACGTTAAGCCGTTGGTCCCTAAGGATTGATGAGGTTGGTAATTCACCTCACAACCCACACATTGTAGCGCGGAATGGTGCTTTACAAAAAAAGTGAAATAAAATAAAAAATATTAAAAATTAGGAAAAATAAACATAAAATCTCAATAATTCAATTTTGTTACTTTACTCAACTAACCATTTCAAAACTTGGCAAATTGTAGCTTTTAAAGTAATAGGCAATTTAAGGACAACATAAATACGTAGTAGCTTCCTTAAGTAAGAGTTAAGTGTTGGATTATCATTTTCAACCATAATGGCGGGTGTTTATTTGACTGTTCGGTTGAAGTACTTACGTATTACTAGTAGTAACGGCCACCGTGGTCCAGTGGTGGAGTGTTAGGCTCCCGAGGTCCCGGGTTCGAACCCCGGTGGGGACACATCACGAAAATCGCTTTGTGATCCCTAGTTTGGTTAGGACATTACAGGCTGATCACCTGATTGTCCAAAAAGTAAGATGATCCGTGCTTCGGAAGGGACGTTAAGCCGTTGGTCCCGGTTACTACTTACTGATGTAAGTAAGTCGTTACATGAGCCATGTCAGGGGCTTTGGCGGCTCAATAGTAACCCTGACACCAGGGTTGATGAGGTTGGTATTTCACCTCACAACCCACACGATAGAAGACTAGCAGTGATGTGTCGTTCAGGAAATGTTCCCACTTTGGGAATAATGATCTCAAGCCCTATTCTTAATTGATTACTTATGGTCAAAGAGAATTTATTTCTTATTTCCAACATATGAAATGTCATTTACATAAGAAACGAAGTACTTACATTTGTATACACATAAGTACACACTTCGCCTAATAGTTAAACTTAAACATAAGCATTTCCTTCACGCACTTCTACACACACACAGACTGGTCCGCAAAACCAAGCAGCAAGCACCACACTTTCAAAATTACTTTGTCAACAAAACTTTACAACTTTGTTTCTTGCATATAACACAAATTGCACTATACTTACATATCTGGAAGCCATCTTGTTTAGAAGTCCATAATATTCTCTACTACATCACAAAGTTGACGACACCACTTACAAATATACCACAAATATAGCAGTGACATCCTAGCATAGCCTTGCGAAATACAGTGGGCGACACAGAGTAATGAAAATGCAGAGTCGATAAAAATAAATGGTTTTATCGTCAAGAGTGTGGCAAATTGAGGAAAGAGTAAGAAGTGAACATTCTTATTTAATATATTGTTATATGCTTTTGGTTTGTATAGGTATCTAGATTACTGTAGTTTACCAAATTATTTGCTTTTTATCTTTTTTTTGAGGTTTTTTCCGGTGAAGGAAATTATCGTGAGGAAACCCACATTCCCGAGAAATGCATTTTCGGAGGTATGTGACCTAACCTGTATTGGGCTGTTTTTTCTTTGAAAGTGTTTTTTTTTGGAAGGTCAGACAGGCAGTCGCTTCTGTAAAATACCTGACCTGTCAAAATTTCAGGTTAGGTAAGCGGACCCTGTGAAAAACGGGATAATGCTAGGGAGATGATGATCTTTTTTTTAAGGTCTGTCCAGTAATAATGTTTTTATGGAAATTTGTGACATGCATACACATACACTAACTCTCGTAATCCATAGGGAAATAGGCCAAAAATAGGTACCAAGACACGCTTATTGTGGCTGTAATGTTGTCTTTCTTGTGTATGTTTTAGAATATTTGATTTGATTTGATTTGCAGACTCAGTGTGGTAATCTAAAAGATCAAATCCACCTAAGGACTTCGTATCAATATAGTGGCTGCATTTGTCTCGTGGCTCTGCCAATTACGGGTTACGGGTTCAAAAAAAGAACATTATTTTCACAAGCGATTTCTCTGTCGTATATAACTAACCTGTGCACAAACTCACAGCTCGTCACGTACGGCCTAAAAAGCGCAAGCGTTTGGCGAAATTAAGTAATCATATGTTGGCAGAAGCTCTTAAAATGTTTGACGACTTGAAAAGGTCATCTCAAAGTGGACTTGGCGCATAATATACTTGTAAATTAACCAGGATCTACTTGATTATGCATAGAGTTAGAGGCAGTTAGAACTAGATAGTTTCAAGTGAATTTTGTGGTGCTATTGTTGTTGAAAGTGAAAATGTTTCGTAATATTGTACGGACTGGGGGGTTAAAATAGCCCCATCGAAGCAATTCATCTTAGAAAGCAATATTGCTATTTGACATTTGTTTACATTGCGCACTTACTTTTATATGCGCTAATGTCAAATTGCAATATTGCTTTCTTAGATGAATTGCTTCGATTTGGCTATTTTAAGCCCGCTGGTCAACTTAACATAATATAAATAGCCTATATTCGCACTCCCGTCCCTCTGCTGGCACAGGCTTCCCCTCAATCCACCGAAAAGAGTATGAAGCATACTCCACCACGCTGCTTCAGTGCGGGTTGTTGTATTAGGTGGTTTGGACTAGTAACCTGGGATCAACGGCTTAACGTACCTTCTGAAGCAGGGAATCATTTTACTTTTTCGGACAATCAGATGATTCAGCCTGCAACGTCCTAGCCAAAAGTTAGTTTCACATTATGATTATGACAATGTCCCCGTCGAGAATCGAACCCGAACTCGATCTGGTATAAATCCGCTGCTCCACTGCGGGTTGGTGGAGATGCCTTTACGGCTAATAAGAAAGGATCAACGGCTTAACTAGATATACAAGTAGTTTTAGTCGGATGCGACGTTCGTTATGTAAAAATTGACGATTTAAAGATTTTCTTTTTAATTTGAATTTTGAAGAATAGAATCTTTGTTATAAAAACAATTATAAAAATCATTAAAACATTTATAAAACTATAATAAACATACATGCCGACAATATAACAGGCATCATCACTAATTTATACGTATTATATACTTATCGGTGTAGAATTTTCCACGCTACTTTATAAAGGAAAAATAGAGCAGTGGTTTCCCTCTTGCCTTCCGCCCCGCAGTACCCTATCTGACCCGAGTGGGATGGCACCTAGAGTAGTCTATTTCAAAGCCATACCAGGACTCCTGTCCTGCTGCCATGTCAGGTTCCAGGTTACAGTCCCTGTGACTTGCCCCTTCCGTCCTGCATTATAACAGGTATTATGCAGGTACTTAATTTATACTAAAATATTGTAATTCTCGTATTACGTGAACGTATTTTTAATCGAAGTATAACGTAATATCAGCAGCAGTATCGTATGTAAGCAATAGTAGTCGACCGTGAAGGGCAGGTCGCGGGTTCGATTCCCGCGCAGGTCGTTTTACACTGCTTCCTGTAATGCTATCATTCTGTGCCATTGAGTTTTAGTATCATATTTACATTTAAGTACAAATGAAAAAGAAACAAAAAATGCAAAATGTTTATGTTTTGCAAGGTCTCTTGCTGACGTAAACCCAATCTATTATCTTCATTTAGTCTATGGTTATTTTTTGGTACTTACAAGGCGCATAAATTCGTGATAGCCTTGTTCTTAGAACGCGTGACTTACACAGTAGTGTCACAGGTACGAATCCCTGCTACTAGCCCAAATGCCTCCATCAACCTGCACTAGGGCAGCGTGGTGGAGTATGCTCCAGATTCCCTCCATTGAGAGGAGACCTGTGCCAAGCAGTGGGACATAGGTATACAGTGTGTAAGTGACATCGTAACGAAAACTTTGAGGGGTGATTCACACCATGATAAGTTGATATCAAGTGGAATTTTCCGTCGCAAAAGTATGGAACTGAAAATAATTAAAAAGAAACACTAAAATGTGTATGAATTTTCCGACAAGCGAAATTTTCCATCGCAAAAGTATAAAATTGAAAATAATTTTAAAAAATCCAAAAAAATAATTTTGTGACGGAAAATTCCGCTTGTTATTAACTCAGAAACATGGTCTGAATCATCCCCCTTAGTATTCTTTACGATGTCACTAACACCCTGTAGAGTATATCATGTTATGTATTTCAGTGATTCTTGAAGTAATAATAATCATTACGATTACCAACAAGGGGTCGTAAGAATCAGTATTGCATTATACTATTCTATTCATCTATAAATAAGTAACAATTGCGTTTATCACGACAGGATTTATGTAATCTGTTTCTTGCAATTATTAGGTTTTTATCACTCTATTATTATTGGTTGTACGTGATTCTTCTTTAGCTGTTGTGTTGAAATTGTTTTCTTTATTATTATTTTTTACATAACATAACATAAACAGCCTATATACGTCCCAGTGCTGGGCACAGGCCTCCCCTCAATCAACCGGAGGGGGTATGGAGCGTACTCCACTACGCTGCTCCAATGCGGGTTGGTGGAGGTGTTTTTACGGCTAATAGCCGGGACCAACGGCTTAACTTGCCCTCCGAAGCACGGAATCATCTTACTTTTTCGGACAATCAGGTGATTCAAGCCTGAAAAGTCCTTACCAAACAAAGGACAGTCTCACAAAGTGATTTCGACAATGTCCCCATCAGGAATCCGGACCTCCAGATCGTGAGTCTAACGCTCTAACCACTAGACCACGGAAGTTGTCGGATTATTATTTTTTATGAGAAAATATTTGTTTACGCCATAGACAGAATTACATCGTTTTCTTCTTCTATCGTGTGGGTTGTGAGGTGGATTACCAACCGATTGAGCCGCTAAAGGCCCCTGACATGACTTATGTAACGACTAAGTACTTACATTAGTACGTAGTAACCGGGACCAACGGCTTAACGTGCCTTCCGTAGCACAGATCGTCTTACTTTCGGGCAATCAGGTGATCAGCCTGTAAAGTTCTAACGCAACTAGGGATCACAAAGTGATTTTTGTGATATGTCCCCACCGGGATTCGAACCCGGGACCTCCGGACCGTGAGCACAACGCTCAACTGGACCACGAAGGCCGTCGTCGTAATTACATTGTTGAATAATATTAGAAAAGGAAAATAAAAGAATTCATATAATTCTCTGAGAATGCTCTGAGCCGATGTTAACGCCCAACTGGGTAAGTACGTCATATGAATGATCTATGATCCAATCATTCTCATTAATATCGAAGCTTGAGACGGATTTCGAAACTATGATTTGAAAGAAGTAAGAAAACTTTCAAATGTTTTCTAACGTAAATATTTAGGTATATCAAGCAGGATAATTACCTCGTGATTATTTCGTTTGTCTCAGAGTTAGAATCCGAAATGAAGTTATCCGATAGAGAACCTTCTCTTTTATGTGACTTATTGTAGGTTTACCGCAAATGACATTAACTACTTGGCTAAATGGGGAGCGCTGAGGACTCTTCTTACCCGGTACAAAATTTAAGACAACAGACTTGAGGGTGCCCAGTTGGGCGTGAACCTCGGCACTGGGCGTCGTCTGAGAGGAAAGTTTGAAAGAATTAATCGATCCCAGTGGGTCGATAGCGATAAGCAGATAGAGAACCAAAGTTACCGACATAGCTCTGAAAGTAAACAAACTGAAGAGCCAGTGGGCTACATTTGTCATAGAAGCGGCCACCGCTGGTGCAAGCGTGTTGACTAGATTTGATGTAGATACCAAATAGTACCAAAAAGGTATTGAACTTTGATAGTCTCCAAACATAAAATATCGCACTTGGTCCAGGGGTTCTGACGCTAACGTGTGGGTCGACCCTGGCAAGATGACGGGTCGACTTGGAGAAGGTGGCTGGAAGCGGATACGTAAGGCTGAGAATAGGGCTTTCTGGCGCGCCTTGGCAGAGGCCTATGTCCAGCAGTGAACTGCAATGGGCTGATGGTGATTCCGTGTGAATCCGAAAGCCATTGAATAGATAATTACGGAGCCGCGAAGCTCTAAACTGCTGTACAACGTATGGCTCGTCTGTACGATGACAACACCTTGAATGATAATTGAATGCAATATAATCTGCACCAAAATCTCCGAACAAATTACGACAGTGCGCCTAAGACGCAAGCATGTGGTTTCTGACGCAAGCCCCGCAACTGCGTACGCGCATGTTTTCTAAATCGCGTATGCAGTTCGACGCAATAAGAGGCAGTGTACATACCAGGGTCGGTTGCCTACTTACTTGCATCTTTAAGGAGTAATTCAATAAAAAAGAAAAGAGACAAATATTGAGAGTAATTGAGGATAGAAAAGGCAACATGATTGGACACTTAATAAAGACACGACCAACTTATAAAAAACGTCATAGAATGGAAGCTGCAAGGAAAGAGACGAAGGGGAAGACCAAGAAAAGCTTACATGGAACAGATTAAAGAGAATGCGAACGTCGTGTCTTATAAGAAAGTCTATAAATTGGCTTTGATAGACAAGAATGGAGAATGGTGCACCGACAAGAGTGTGGCTTTTAAATTAGTGATGATGAAGATTTAAGCGAAGGAAAGTATTCTTAAAATTATCCATTTTCAGTAAAACCCTTATTATCTTCATAACTTAATGCGTGTTTTGGACTGGTGTACATTACGTCTGCGCTTGCAATCAGTTTTACTAGCGCCGCCGCCGTTGCGTCCGCGCATATAAACTCGTCAACTCGACGCGCCCTATGACAGCTCATTCGTGCATCGCTGTGGACACCGCGCAGCTGCGCAACACTCATTAGCTAATAATAGTCTGAAGTTTATATTTTATGAAAGTATATAGCAAACTGCTTAATAGAATAGAAGGCTATTGACCTCACAGCCCATACGAGATGAAAATATGAAGTAACAGATAATAAAACACCAGACATTTGTTGTTGAGCCCGACGGAAAATAACCAATTTTACGTGAAATCTCTCGTATACATACTTAACCTGACGCCTGTATAGTTCCTAAAACGACAAGTAATTAGCAGACAACTTGTAGCAACTTTGGATATTATGTACGGTCACAAGTACTAATATGTATACACTTTGATACCATGTCACATTAACTTTTTTGAGAAATTAAACCGTAAGTCTCGTTAAATGTCAAATATGATAGTGCGACAGGGTTCTAAAGTGGGTACATGATATTACTCATGACTGTATCTACTAACATAGATATTACGCTGGTCCCTTTTACTACTTACTAGTGTAAGTACGTAGTTGTTACATGAGTCATGTCAGGGGCCTTTGGCGGCTCAATACTCCTGGGTATCTGTCTACTCAGACTATATCCACCCACTGCTGGGTATTGGTCTCCGCTTTCGCCATCCTTTCCGGCCCCGTGGCAGTCTCATCCATTGCTTTTCGGCGTACCTCACAATGTCATCCGACCACCGGGCTGGAGGTCTGCCTCGATATCGCGATAGAAGAAAATGGATTCTATTAAGCCACACATATTATGACATTGAATCAAATCGTCACCCATAAAAGTGTTCCAAAAATCAATTTTCTTTTTAATATGACCGAAATATTTATTAGCGCCACACAAGATGTTTCTTGATATAAAATACTAACCCTACAAAAGAAAAAATCATCAAAATCGGACCTGTTCCTGGCAAGTTAGAAATGAAACCCTTCATTGACTCCACTAATATTAAAAATGACAAAGTCCCTCTGTCAGTTTCTACGACATGCTCAGAAATATAAGCAGCTGAATGCGAAATCATTCATCTACTAATCTGTCTGTGTAGTAAGTTGCTTACATAATGACTCATAGCCAATATTTTTTGTGATGTGACCTATTCACTTGCCTGACAAATGGGGGCGCTGAGGGCTCTCAACCGGTCATAGCCAATCGTTATGTCAATGCAGTTCCTTTTTTCCCTGTAAATCTATGAGTAACAATGCCATGTTTAGATGAACTTAAAAAACTTGTAGAGGAGTGATTAAGAAAACTTAATAAGACAATGTTTCGCCACTTTACTTGACTTACTCTTAGCTTACGTCACTCTATTGTCATGGGGTTTTACCGTGTACTTCAATAAATACAACCCGAAGGTCTAATACAAGGAAAATATAATCTGTTGTCTCATATCTTTCCTTTAAAAAGATATAAAAAAGAGAAAAGGTACATTATAATCTTGCTTGGAATTTTAAAGGCTATAGTAAATTTGCTAGGTAAGCGTGTCCCACATACGCATGTCAAATACAAACCTATAGTAAAAAAAGTTAAGTACATCTTGCCATGTGTTCTACACACTTCCACTGAAGAAAGGTAATCCGCCTACCGACATCCGTCATCATTGTTCGACAGCGAATAATACTTATAATATATAATATTAAACATCGATAACTTTTTATCGAAGTTGCGGTCAAATTTGACACAGTTCAAAGGCCAGACGAGTTTAAAACAGGTTGAGAAACAACACCCAATTAACTTGACACAAGATTTGCATTAGCACAAGGTCATAGCAAAAATAACAAAGCGGTCATAGCACGCTCCCCTGGGGTACGCCTCAATGGAAAGCTTTTACGAAATCAAAAGATGGTATTAAAACCTGTAATAGATTTTGGGAGCTCTTCACCTTGCTATTTCGCCGTCGATTGAACTTATATTTGCATTTTGCAATTTAAAAACCTTTTGTTTGATGCAGATGATAGTGTCCAATACTTTTCTATTATCAAAATTGGAGGTTTCAAATATTATATAGTCAACATTTTCGGTTCCAAAAAATAATTAAATGCTGGTTTAATTTATTTTTATATGAAGATGGTTGCGAAACTTGTTATCTTAGTTAGCTCATTAAAATTTTCTTCTTATGCACGTATAACTGATAGTAAAAAGTTACTTTTCTCATAGATACGTACATATTTTTAGATAATAAATATAATTATACAGATATTGCCTAATCATACTTTCACTTACATCTTTCGCAGTTTCCTTATTATAAGCACACATCTTAATGCAGACAAGAGATTGTGTCTATTACAGAAATTTTATCTTATAGAGATTAAAATCAAATAAAATATACTGTAAAGAACTTCTTTAAAGAGGATACTTAAAATATAAAAGTGATAACTCAGCCTTTAGCTAAGGTTAATCAGTTTTTGGAATACTCAATGTAAAATTAAAATCTATGATTTTAATACGTAGGTAGAACAGGTAACATTTAGCAGGTAACAGTACCTTGATATAACAACTTACGATCTGTTAGTAGCGTCTAATCTTCAAATCTCATCTGGCCTTCATTAAATCAACTTTAAAGAAGGTCCTGACATTTTCCTACATTTGCGAACATCCTTGCTTGTTCACTAGGTCATCAACATACAGACATACATCAAATGTACTCGTTAGTATGCTGTCATAGCGGAAGACAGTACGAGAGAGGAATAATAAATTACAGTATTTACCTAATAGGTGTATTACCATGTAGTGTTACGCGTGTATTTTTTTGTAATCCTTCCTTAAAAGTCAATGTCAATACCATGTTGTAAATATATAATGATACAATAAAAATTAAAATATGTTTGTTCAAATAAACAACTGCTACAATTGTGTTTAAGATTGGTTGTGATTAGGATACAGAAAACCATGATTCTCTAACCCCTAAACTAGGAAGAACCTGTATCTTAGGGATTAGTGAGTTAGGCGTTTCTTATATGTATAGAACTCAACACGTTACTAATAGTATTCACTCGTTATAGAGCAGTCTTATTCTTCTCTGGGTTGTGAGGTCAATGACCGACCTCATACATACACACATAAACTCACGCCCGTAATCCCAAATGGGGTGGGCAGAGCCACAAGTAATCAAAGACAACTTGCAGCCACTGTTGATACGAAGTCCTAAGATGGATATGATGAACCTTATGGTGATAAGGGATCAGCCTATCGCCCATAACATTAGTCCATCATGTTAGAGGACGCAACCGACCTCATCAATTATTATTCTGATTACCTTACCGGTTTCAACTGAAAACCAGCGTCATAGTCTAGGCTATGGCATTATGCTGAGTTGGAACCGTTTCGGCATACATTCATAATTGTATTATTTTATGTTAATATTTTAAAACAATAAGTAAGTCGAATAAATATTTTTTCTTTCTTTCTTTCTTTCAATCCTGGTGTCAGTGTTACTATTGAGCCGCTAAAGGCCTCCTCCATGGCTTATGTAACGAAAACATACCTACTTAAGTAAATAGTAAGCGGGACCGCCTGCTTAACCGATTATCTGAAAGTAAGGTAATCCGTGATGCTGAGGGCAGCTGCAGCATGGATCACCTTACTTTCAGACAATTGGATGATCAGCCTATGGTCTGACCAATCTGAGGTATTATTGGTGCTAATAGTCCTGGAATAAAAAAGTTAAACGGGTCGTTCTTCTTTTTTATCGACAATGATCTGTCCTTCGTTCTGCTTCTGATAAGTTATGTTTTAGAATTTTGTTTCATGTTTCCATTGTCCAAAAATATAGTTATCTTATTATACTCAAAATACAAGCAAACTACTAATCGGTTCCTCAATTAGTCCTTAAAGAAGCTTGATTGTTTTTCACAAAATTCTGTGACAGAGTGGTAAATTAAAATTCTGTCTCCGATGAAAAGGACCACTCTGTCACAATATTTTTTGGAATGTGTCTACAAAGAAAAGTATGTTACCAAGATAAAGAGAACCTCTAAATGGTCCTCTACAGACACATCTTTATATGATGTTTTAAAATATTTAATGCCGTTATAATTTTAAAGATGTTAAATCCGATAAATTGAGAAAATGTCTTTTTATTGTCGATAAAAAAGAAGAACGACCCAAACAACATTTCTGAGAGTATTACGTATTCTCACTATCAAAATTGCTGCATTTACTAAAAATAATGACGTATATTATGGATTCGTACAGTCTTTAAATTTAACTGTTGTTTTATAGCCAAATGACGTAACTGAATACATGTAACATGGAAATCTGTTATGACCTGTTTGTGTTTTGAACAAATAATTGTCCATTTATATAAATTCTTTTATTTTGACACAATTCAGTTCGTTTTAAATGTCAAAAATTGCTTTATTGGTTCAACACTCTTCATCTATTGACCTAGTTTTGTCATCTAACGATCTATACTCAAATATATTCACATAACATAATGACGTAAGTCTATATGCTATGTTGAAATTGAATATACGACACTCCTAGTTCTGCTGGAAGAAACATCTAAAAACTATACATACGAACAGCATATAGATAAACGCTAATTAAAATAAATATATTGGTCGTCAGGTGAAAATATTAGCAAACCGACGACAACGTATTAAATATATTCTATTATTACGAGTAAGGCATCTTTATTATGCAAGCTGGAAATACACTAAGATGTCTTAACAAGTCCAAACCTAAATCACTTACAAGTAACCTACACAATAACTCCATAAATAATTAAAACACATAATAACGGGTTCTTACCGCGTTTAAAATAGGGATATGAGATATGAGACTCCCGATATTTCGACACTGTTGCAAGTGCCATGATCACGGGATGACTGATGAGATTGGAGTGAAGTATGTAGATGGGTAACTCCATAAATATCTTATTAATTTGATTCTTTTATTTAAGTAATGGATATTCTTTCTTTTTTTCCAGTGTCAACTGGCTACGAGTCCGACAGAGAAGAATGGAGAACCAGCAGGTCCCAGTTTTCTACCACCGCCTTCGACAGCCTCGCGCGCCCTGCGAAAGCAGCCATGGCTTTGACCATGAGGAAACCCCCGAGATTGGAACCAGTCCAGTACTACAGATTACCTAACGACAAGCCAAAACTGACCCCTTTACCGTTCAGGCCAAACAACTTCTTATCACGACCCCCAAGACTGCCACGTCCCAATCCGGATATCAAGAGGAATCTAAATTTGAACCTAAGCACGGACCACAGAAAATTCACTTCACTGCAAAGCTTAGACATACCCAAGAAGCTGAGCGAGCCGAAAAAGGCAATCGAAGTGAAAAAGACGAATCATTCAAACCTGTCCACGAAGATCACAGGTCTTACGAATAAGTTGAGAGATTTAGGTAATCCAAGTAATACTCTTGGAAGGTTCAAAGCCCAATCACATGGTGATGTTGCGAATCTGAAGCCAGTATTGAAAGATGGGAAGAGATCAGTAGTGAGGACGTGTAGCGCTGAACCACCAAAGAAAGTTACATTCAGCGCGTTCGCTACCGTTCAAGTTGTGTAGTAAGTATTTCAAAGATTTTACTAGTTTAGGTAGCGTTTTCATGTGACTAACATAGTTTTTATTAAAGAGTCAAAATTGTATTGTAATTTCGGGTTTTATTAAGTCTTTTGTTTTTAGGAAGCCTTGACTTTGACTGATTCTTAATTTAAATGTCAGAACTATTTCAATGCCAGTCTAGCATCCTATTACGTGTTAATTTGACTTAAGTAATTACTCGAATTGACTTAAATAATATTTTAATGTTCTATTTTTAAGGCAGGTAGGCCGGGATAGTGTTAATAAAACGATCATACTTTTACTTAAAATTGCATAACGTTGCCTTATAGAAAAAAACACGTAAGCGCGTTGATGACATTTTATTCAACAAAACCACGATTTCTTTTGAAATATTGAGACCATATTTTTACTTGAATTGAAACGAGTTGATTGAGGTTTTGTTAACAAAAAACATTTTTTCTCAAAGGCGCTTACTTGCTTTTTAACTATAAAGCAACGATATATTGTATAAATCACGTTTTACTTACATAATGCACATTATTTGTATGATCCTCATGGAATTGTCTGTAAATAAAATTACAAGTCATTTAAAATGGCCAAGTACTTTTGTTCTGTTAAGTCAAAGAAAGATTAGCATAATAGTTGACTTTCAGAAGTAAGCTTTCTTCCTAATAACGCGTTTACACTTCCAATACACCATGATGGAAATATCTCAGTGGAAAAGGTCGATGATGTGGTTTTATAAGAGCAGCTTCAGTGCTAGGGCGTTGAAGTCTGTCAACTCAGAAGGCACAGAAGGCGCAAAGACGTACAATCTTGCGACGAAATTTGGCTGTGTAAAGTACATTGAAGCAATTCATCTAAAAACCAGAATTGCTATTTGACATTCGTTAACATGGCGCCCTTACAAAAATATTGTCAAAGAACAATTGAATATCGAATCGACCGATTTATAGATTCCATGTTCAAAACTTTCCATACATCGATCGTAACTTGTCCTTGCGAACGTAACATGATTAGAATGACATATCTCTCCTCTCTATCATACTAAGCTGTATACCTTTAGTGCGAAAGGGACATCTGTCGCCTCTAAGTACTAATATCTCTGTCCTGTTGTCATTCTATTATGTTTCGTTTAACAGGGCATAGTGCATTTCTGAGCAACACTGTTGAAAAATAGCTTACTTAAACTATGACTTAACTATGAATTAACGCAGACTGTATAAATCTTTTATTATTTATTTTGAAACATGCGTAAATAATTTATAAGTATGTATTATTTAAAGTATTTATTATAAAACTATATTTTGTGATTCTGACTTGACAGTTGCATTTCGTCGCCTTACAGTGAAAACCATGTAAGCGCCTCTTTTTGAAAAATTACGTTCTGATTTGATTATTTTTGAAAAATCAATTTCTTTCAATGAAGAACTTTCCAGGGTACGTTCCTCAAAATCAATATAGATGGCGCTGTACAGTTTTGTCTTAGTTTAACTGTCTAATTTAAAGGATAACAGATATACGAGTATGTATCTTTCATCTTTGTTTTTGGGTAAAAATGATGACCCTTTTTATTACACCCAGGCACAATTACTTCTTCCACCCATTATTATTCTGATCAAAATAAAGAGAATTAATATAGGTAGCAACATAATTCTATACATAATGTGATCCAAATATCAAGCTACAATTATTTTTATATAAATTCTTCTGCCTTTACATTGTATTTTGGAATAATTTTGTACCTAAGTAATGAGAAAATAGGTAATTATCACGTTAAGACGGAACAACGCCATCTATGTTGTATTTGATGATCGTCGCCTGGAAAGTACCTCATTAATTTAATTCCGGGTAAAAATTGAGACCACACATTTTTACAAAAACAAATCAAATAATTTTAAAATATCGAATTAAACAAGCTAGTATTAATCCAGGTAAATTATTAAAAATTGAATTTGAATTTTGTAAAAATTGAGACCACACATTTTTACAAAATCAAATCAAATCAATTTAAAATAACGAATTAAACAAGTTAGTTTCAATCCAGGTAAATTATTAAAATTGAATTTGAATTTTGTAAAAATTTAGACGACACATTTTTACAAATAAAATTAGCTTGTTTAATCCGATATTTCGTTAACAAAAAATCACATAAAAATGTGATTTAACAATAAGGCGCTTACATGTTTTTCACTATAGTGCGACGATTTATTTGTTTGCAAAATGTTATGATGATGAAATGCCACCAATCTTGTGTGAGATTGCTGTCGGTCAGTTTCAAGCAACATTATAGAATACTTACATAAATTTTTTTATTAATGTAAATATTTAAAAATTATTAAAAAAAGCAGTTATTGATTATGACGAGAAATTGAAGCCTGACCATTTTTTTTTTAATTTAATTGTTGTATCTATGAATTTCCAAAGCAGTACCCGCCTAAAGGCTAATGAGTGCATTAAAACTGCAAGCTAGCTGCAAAATTGCATGTGGGATGCCGGTTTTGTGTGGTTGGCATCACGGCATTGAAACTGCAAAACGACAGCAATAAAATGCGTTTGCGATGCGGTCTGTAATAGTTCTATCGTAGAAAATAATATGGATCCGAATTACGCCATTTGCTCCACCGCTTACGTATTAACATAATTTCCTCCTTCCTTTTTTTTCTCCTTTCCTTTTTCCTTTTTTTATATATTTTTTCTTTCCTTTATTACTGTAATTAGCTCTATATCGCCGCTTTATAGTAAAAACCACCTAAGCTCGTTTTTGAAAAATCACATTCGGATGTGATTTCAGTTTATACCCAACATGAAATTAATTAAATGAAATTGAGGTTTTGGTGAAGATAATTTATTAATTTATTAAAAAATATATATATTCTTATTCTTAATTTTATTTATTTATATCAAGTAACAAAGACCCATATACCTTAACCTAATAGTAATACATAATAGTAAATGTGACATCACAAAGTAATTTTTCAAAATGGCGCATATGTGGTTTTCACTTAAGAAATATGATAAAAATAATACATATTTAAAGGTTTCAAAATGCTTACTGAGATTCCTAGTCGATTACGTCTTCCAACTATTTTATGGCTATATTTTATTAATCTGCACTTGCTTATTTTGCACCGATATATTTGTGACAAAGATGGGTTTTGCTTGTTTCATCATCTCCCTAGCATTATCCCCTTTTTTCACAGGGTCCGCTTACCTAAACTGAAGATTTGACAGGACCGGTTTTTTATAGAAGCGACTGCTTGTCTGACCCACGAAGGGAAAACCTCAAAGTAGGTTTAGTTTGTTTAAGTGCAAGTATATTATTTTATTCGCATTCGCTTTATGCGTAACTATTTACGATCAACAGTTTCAAAAGAGAACTGTACGATCTATCAAATAAGTAATACAGACGTTTTAAAAAATCAAAATAACATCCCATTTTAATAAGCAGTGTAGCATTAAACCATCATCTGTCGAATATAAGTAGTGTCCTACACTTAATTTTATTATATCGTGAAATTAAATTACATTAATCGTCAAAAATAGCATCACTCGAAATTTGAATTGTAATATTCCTTTATATTCTATTATCAACACTATGTAATTTTGTTTAGAAATTATAATTGCTTGTATGATTCGCTGTAATATAAAAATGCAACTGTATTTTATTTAAGAAAAGAGTCATAATTATTGTCATAAAAATAAATTGTAAAGTAGTGAATTTGTTAATAATAAAATAATATTTTTAGGTATTTTCATAAAGTTTGTATTAACCCGTCGTGCAGTTTAGTGTTGTTGTTAATTGTTTTTAGTTTCGCTTTAAAACTTGTTTGAAAAACAATAAAATGTTTGTTTGTCATTATTTTTGTTTATTCTCACTCGTTGCTGATCAATAAAAAATATTATACAACAATAAAGCTAAGTACCTTTACCCGACGCAATGAAATGAAACCAAATTATCAAACAATAAAATACCTAAGTAATAGTTAATGAAAACAGTTATTTGGTGGATATTTATCCGCGTTTTTGCGATATCGGGAGATTGATAATTCACTATTTTGGCGATTTTTTATCTGTTTATGTAATATTCGACTGATAGGTCACTTTACACGTTGGTTATATCTATAAAGCAATGTTTATACTGATACCAAGAGAAAAATAAATCAAAAAATGTTGCATTGTCAATAGTTTCAGTTGCAGAATAAATTTGAAGAAATTAGTAAGTTTATAATATTTTTATTGTTTGCAGGTTCTATAGACCTTCAAGTACGGGAAAAAAGGCGTAGAGCTCATTTAGCTTAGTTTATCTATGACAAAAATAATAATTCCGATCACATTTTTATTTTTCTGACGTGTCTTTTTTTATATTTATTTATTGATTTTATTATTTTATTTTATTCGGGGAGCCTACAGCATTATTTACACAATCAAAATTTTAATAATAAATGAAGGCTAATTACAAGCTACCACATGTAGTAAAAAAAAACTTTACGGAAGTGAGAACACTACAAAAAAAAAACATTTATTTCTATTTAAACTTATTTTTTGAGGTGTCTTATTGTAGATTTGCCGCAGATGGCATTAACTGAGTGACAAAAATGATAATTCTGATCACCTTTTTCTTTTTTTTCTGACGTGTCTTTTTTATGTTCAAATTAAAAAATATCTTTACTCAGTTTATTTCTATTTACTTATTTTTTGACGTGTCTTATTGTAGATTTGCCGCAGATGGCTTTAACTACTTGTCTACAAATGGGGAGCGTTGAGAGCTCTCACCCGGTTTCCGATCACCGAATGCACACTTGCCCCATCTATTATCGCCGTAACGTATATAGCAAGGGTCCCAACACCCTCAATACATAAACAATCTCACGTCTGTACTCCATCCCTAATGGGATGAGCAGAGGTAGCACAAAACACATTTTCGCCAATCACAGGATAACAACGACACGAAGACAAGAATTAAGTACCTACATATAACATTTTTTTTTTTGACGTGACTTATTGTAGATTTGCCGCAGATGGCATTAACTACTTGGCCGGAAACTACATATAACATAAGATCTAAGTAGGTGAGGTGAAATGATATTAGTCGTTTAATGATTTATTCTTATAATGTAGTTAGCCGTATTGCTATAAATAACCTGAATAACCTGAGAAAAATCCAAAATTCTTTCGTAAAAAGGTCCATCCAATATGAACACAGATTAACAAGTTATCGCATAGGTACCTACTTGTGTCGGCGCCCGCGCCGGTCGCGTTATCAAGCATCGGCCAGTGTAGAACCGACCGCTGAAACAATACACCGTACCAGGTAAGACCGATTTTAATCTTTACAAAAGTAAACTTTACTTTTCAAAAAGGGATTTTCCAGGCTACGTTCCTCATAGACAATATAGATGGCGCTGGTAAGATTTTCCTTCGTTTAACCTTTTAATTTCATGGATAACAGACCACACCTTTTATCTTTGTTTTTAATCGCTCGGCTTTTATCTCTCAATAAATAAATTGTTGATTTTTGTAATTCACAGGTACCTACAAATAATATAATTTATATAATATAAGTACTCGTGACCGTATAGAATAATAAGTAAGTATATTGGTCGTAAAATTAAATAATGTTTTGTAGGTAGGTAAGTACTACTCTAGTGCAGTTATGTAGGTACCTACGTACTTCACAATCACAATTTAAATAGATCTCTGTTGTGGTTCTGATCCACCATAACATAAAATAAATTAGTTGAAGACAATGGTGTTTATGATTTTGTACTTACCTATATATGTATATAGGCAGAAAACGAGTACTTATATTACATCGATTATAGTGTGTGTAATGTAAATCCTTGCAATTTGAAATCAACATTTTGTATCCGTGGATACACGCGTATTTTACGTTCTGGTAACTCAAGGAAAACTTTTTAAACGCAGGAAGAGGATAGAAAGTTATGCAGTAGGTATCTAAATATTGAAGAGCTCGGTGGCGCAGCGGTAAACGCGCTCGGTCTGCGATTGTTGAAGTTAAGCAACTTTCGCAAAGGCCGGTCATAGGATGGATGACAACAAAAAAAAAAGTTTTCATCTCGAGCTCCTCCGTGCTTCGGAAGGCACGTTAAGCCGTTGGTCCCGGCTGCATTAGCAGTCGTTAATAACCGTCAATCCGCACTGGGCCCGCGTGATGGTTTAAGGTTCGATCTCCCTATCCATCCATAGGGAAGGCCTGTGCCCCAGCAGTGGGGACGTTAATGGGCTGATAATGATGATGATGAGATATCTAAATAAATATATAAAAGTACATTATTGTTTTAGCCGCCATGTCGCTAGTCGCCAAAGCCTTCGAGTCCAGTAAAATAGTTCCCGATGTCATCCCAGTAGCTCCTACAGCCAATATTGAGGTAAGGTACTGAAATGCAATTAATTAGGTCCCATCTATGATTTGTGACCCTCGCTGATTGTCAGTGGAACCCCAGGCACCGTGGTAAAAATCTAAAAATTAAAAAGAAAAAAACTAAACTAAAAGTTGAAACTCTGTAAAGGTGGACAGTGCGCTATTTAGCAATATAAAAGTACTTCTTATAAATATAATACAATAGAAATATCCTTTTAGTACCAAAATAAAAAAAAAGTTACAAAAGAGACTTAACTCAGTATGGCATTAACATGGCATATGGCGGCCTTATCGTTAAAGAAATTTCTTCCTCACAACCATAAGGCGAGGAAATATGTAAAAATTAAAAGATTGCGGGTACAAACCATAAGTGCAACTTACCAATAAATACATGCATAATAAGAAATAAATACATAATACACATTTATAAGGCCGGGGTTTTAAGGCCATAGGATGAGTGACCACAAAAAAAATGTTTTCATCTCGAGCTACTCCGTGCTTCGGAAGGCACGTTAAGCCGTTGGTCCCGGCTGCATGAGCAGTCGTTAATAACCACCAATCCGCACTGGGCCCGCGTGGTGGTTTAAGGCCCGATCTCCCTATCCATCCATAGGGAAGGCCCGTGCCCCAGCAGTGGGGACGTTAATGAGCTGGTGATGATGACACATTTATAAATACATAAGTAAGTACAAAAATATACGTAAGTAAAATAGTACTTAAGTAATACGTATAAGTAGCTATGTACTAAGTGTTCTGACTAAGATAACAAACACAATCAATCAAAATTGAATGTAAAAATAAACAGCTATCAACTAATTATTGTTATCACATTCACGGTGTAAGCAGGCAGCCAAGGTCGTCATATAGCGATAATTGCAATTGGCGAAAATATTATTTAATAGTCTGGAGATTACAAATTATTATATCGTCACTGGAAAGGCGTAGTACATAGTACGTAGTCGTTACATGAGTCATGTCACGGGCCTATGGCGGCTCAGTAATAACCCTGACACCAGGGTTGATGGGGTTGGTAATTCACCCTACAACCCACACGATAGAAGAAGACTGGAAAGGCAAAATTACGTAAGCGCCAAAAGGCCATTTTGAGAAAAATCAATTTGAAGTCTTTTTCGTCTTTTTATCATAACTTTTTATCCAGTTATCTAACTTAGATGACATCAACGGAATAGTGTTATTTTTTAATTTTCAATTTCTATCAATACATAATTATAACATTGATTGCTATTTTAGGATATTTTGGCGTTTACGTAATTTTACATTTCCAGTAACGATATTATGGTTAAAACACATAATAACGGGTTCTTATCGCGTTAAAAATAGGGATATGAGACTCCCATATCCTTATTTTAGAACCCGTTATTATGTGTTTGATAATAACCGCGTAAACTTAAATCAAGATATCGCCGTCCCCGGAGAATAAAATGACAAACGCATATATCGTTTTTTTAATGTTTTTTGATATTCTGTTTCTATGAGTTGAAATACACCTTGTCAATTTTTTCCACATTTTTCTAGTGATTATTTACGGAGATACTGAAGATTATTATTTTATTCTTTTTAATTTTAAATTACAGCATTAACCAGAAGATTATAATATGAACACATTAGAAAAAACTTTCAGTTTACTTTAATTTGGTTATAGCACGTGTATTATTGTTCCCTTAGATTTATCCAGTTACTCAAATAGCTAAGAGCACTTGTCATTTTATTCTGTTAAACTAGAAAGCAACTACATTCACTAATTTCCCTTAATAAAATTTACTTCACTGATTACTTTGATAATGTCTATTGGTGAAATTCGTTTATCTTCAATCATTTTTAAGACATTTTGTAACTATGTTCTTGTAACCAAATAATAATAAAATTTAATCAATATCTTCTTATCACATTGATACATTCATTCTTTAAATACTAATGAATGATAAGCAAAATAAAATAAAGAAACCTTCCACCATAACAATACGTTATCGGAGTCAAAGGTAACACGAACTTGATTTCAAGCAATGTTTAGTCGTATCAAATCATGCGTTAATCAGGATTATTAGTATTGTCTTATCCTATTATATAATAAAATGTTTGGAATAGGAAGTAAGGTAACGATATCGTTCATTTGCTCATCCTCGTCCAGGTCAATTTTGTTTGTTTTATTTTTTAGTATGGCCAGTGCACCGGTTGGCGGCCCCTCTCCGATTTGCGGCCTTTTGAAGGATGTGACGAAGAAAAACTTAAATTTTAGGCGTTTTATCACACTCTTACACACGAAATTACGATTTTGGAAAAGTAGAATAGTACTATTTACTTACTTACTACAATTGAAGGCTATTTAATTGGCAGGATAATAATATCAACCATACGGCGACAAACTTTTGTTAAATTCGTCACCCATACGAACCTTAAGCAAAATCTCGCAATGTTACAAAAAATAAGTAAATACGTGTCTTTTCCGAAGCAAATAATTAAGTCTTCTATTTTACTTCTACAGTTCCGATGTGTTTTTATAGTAGCAGTATTAGTCAACTAACGTAATTTCAAATCTATTTAGTTAAAAATATCAAAAATACATGTACGTATAAATCAGAAAGGCCGCATACTAATATATAGGTTTTACAGGTTTACGGCTGAGTGGCAGGTGACTGACGTACTGAATCGTATAAGTTTTCTTGCCTTCTGGTTCATGTGATAAGTTAAGTTAGGTTACGATTATTATTTTAATATTATTGCGCGTAAGGAACATTTCGATTAGTTTACGGTCGCTGTTATGCTTAAATGTTTTAAAAATGTTGTTTACCTAAGGAATGTATAAGATTTACATGGCCGCAATCTAGCCCTATGACATTAGTTTGCGGCCACTTAAACTATGTGATTAGATTCACACGATGTCAAAGAACATTCTGAAAGCACAGACATCTGTTGTGTTTTCTCGTGCACTGAACAAGTATTTATCTGTTACTGTTATATCGTCTGCATAGCCATAGATACTAGGCGTCAACAACAGATCTTTAATATGAAGAGGGAGAAAACAGGCATTAAAACCAAGTAGATCGGACAAACAGACATCAAGGGTTCAGTCACTGAAATCGGGGGCGTTGCACACACCAGAAGATCGCCAGTAGATGGAGGATTTGATTCGCCATTTGCCTTTTTTTCGGGAACAGGCTGCAACTTGACAACCTTTCAAGATTTTGAGACACGTACTGTCCTCACAGATAGACAACAGAGGCGCATCAGCCATGGAACGAAATAATTCAGGCACACGGTTATAGGGGACAAATGCCGGAATACCACCTGAAACATTTTCCTTGTGATGAGATTGACCAGATGTTCACTTTCACCAGATGGTAACCAAAATGTACTACCAGAAGAGTACTTTACCAAATTTCCATTCCGATTGTTAATTAATAGTTAAAACGAGCCCTGCACGTCGACCCCTTGGAAAACTTGTCAGCTTTGGAGATATGACCATCGGTCTGCGCTTAATTGGTATGCCAATTGCTTTGGTGCCTCGGTCCTGGTAACTTCCGCATTGCATGAAGAACGGGCGTCAGATGATACGATAAAATATTCCATCGTCTGACATATAGCACCCGATTACGCTAGAAAGACTCCAGAAAAAAGTGGCCCATGAGGATATGGTTACTGAGTTAATTCTCCTGTATCGGAGCTAGCTGAAGCGTCTGGCGATCTCAGCATTATTGCTGTACTAGTATAGATACAGGCTTAAATTTTCTAATGTCAGTATCCACTAGAGTTCACAGAATAGACAGATTTTGAGCTATATGGACCCTGTCCACGAGGTTTAGAAGACGTCTACAGCTGTAGTTGTGTTTCAGGATGTATACGTAGTAGGTAATTTGTGCAAGTAGGTAGCGTCAGTTGAAAATGTGGTTTGCAACTGCCTCTTGAAGAACATCAGTAGTCTGTCAATATTGGTGTGATAGTAGCCCAGATTGAGTTTTCAAATAAACTTCATGTCCATCGAATACCATACCTTAGTGCTCTCGTGTTCTCACCCTTAAAGGTGTTTGTTACGCTTACTATCTTTTGTATACGAACTGATTGCAAATGAAATAACGAAAGTTCCCAATTAGTGAAGGTCAGCTAGCTTCCACAGAAGCTACTCTGCAATGGAGCACATTCAAGTAATAGGTGAAGTACCACTTCAGAGTATAAAAATCAGCCCAGTGTTTCACTTTTTGGTGATAAGACTTGCAACAGTCGAACATTGAGCTGTCCCATGCCTTTATCAATGCAGGATTAAGCAATCAAGAAATGTTTGAATTGTGGACACTGTCCATGAGAACTACACAGTTTTGCCAAAAGCAGTTCTCATTATTATGTGTTTCATCCATTAAAGATATAAGAATACTATAAAAATATCAAAACTAATAGAAATAATTGCTTAGATTGCCATACGTTGAAATACAGGACTGTCCCCTGAGCAGCTGAGAGATGTATGCAATCATCATAAATGCAAAAGTAACTTCTCTTCAATATGAAGGAAAAGAAATGAATCAATCTGATTTTTTCAATACTACAGAACTAGTAACACATACAGGAAGTAACTGGACAAAAGACGAAAGTGGACAAAAAATACAATCGTCAAAAATTATAGAGGTTTGCACCTGTCATACTTACCAAAACGTCTTATATTTTTTAATGATTTTACAAAAAATATTCCGAATAGCATACAATAAATGTGTATAGAAAGATAAAACGCCGACGAACAGTGACAACCACTACTACTAACTAGATTTAAGGAGTTAAATCAAGCACAAGTTAATTAAACTGTATTTATCTATTATGTTCACTTTTGTTGTCACCTCCTACAGTGGCATCATCAAAGGTAAGTGATTGATAGAATGTAGGATAGTGGGCAGGTATGGCCTCTGAATTGCACATACTGATCAAATTATTACACACAGCTTAACTTATAGAATAACGTCCATAATATGTTTACTTTAACTTGATTTAAGCAGCAGTGGTTGTCACTGTTCGTCGGCGTCTCATCGTTCTAGACACATTTAATTAATTGTATGCAATATAGAATATTCTTTGTATAAATTACATTAAAAATATAAGCCATTTAGGTGAGTATGACAAGTGCAAACCTCCATAATTTTTGATGATTTTATTTTTTGTCCACTTTAGTCTTTTTGTCTAGTTACTTCCTGTATCTGTTACTAGTTCTTTAATATTGAAAAAATAAGACTGATTCATTTCTTTTACTTCATCGCATTTATGATGATTCCATACATCTGCTCAGGGGTGAAGGCAGTCCTACGTTTCAACGTATGGCACTTTGAGCAATATTTTCTATTAGTTTTTTTGATGGATAAAGCATAAAGTTTTAATTATAACATAATAAATTATACTGAATATTGCCTTCCTTTAATTATAAATTAAATATTATTGCAAAAGTAGGTGAAATGCTAGTTTATCAAAATTGTTTTCACTTTACTGTTTAAAATTTTATTAAATTAATTATTCTCTATCAAAAAAAGTTAATCTCATGAAAATAATATTTCCTAATTAATATACTTATATAACATTAACATAATTTTGTTTTATATTAAGTACTAGAACAAAGTTATATTTGACTTTGCCAACCTGAACAATAACTCAAATAACCAGAAAAAAAATACTACTGTCTATAATCGGCAAGCTTTCACTCTAATATTTCCAACGAATAAAATGATATTGATTCCTTTTTTTTATGTTGCATAATAAAATTTACGAGAATAAAATGACAAGTGACTATTAAAAAAATATTAATTATTTGTTCTTTTGCTAAAGTAAAAAAAATACATTATCTCCCAAACTATAAACTTAAAAGCAAATTAATAATAAATAAGCGTTAGTGTAAAAAATTAGCTATTTAATTCAGTCTTTGATGTTTGACATAGTTTATTTGTTACAAAGTTATGACGATATTTCAGTTTTTTATTTTTCCTGAAAAGTTGACTTTTTGCACTTATACTTTTATTCTCCGGGGACGGCGATATTATTATGGTTATCAAACATATTAGGTCACTGTGGTAAACCGGCTTGCTTCTCAATCAGGGAGTGCCGCTTCGAACCCGGAGTTGCACCGAAGAGTTATTAATTTATCTCAAGTGCAGTTTTCGCTAACACACTTGACTCGATCATTGTAGACGGCGTTACGGCTCACCACCTATCACGTTGATCTATCAGAAAGCTCGGTGAGGTGTGGGTAATTAGTTCATCTTGCGATGGATTTGACTACCCTAATAGGGTAGTTTCCAACTAGTCAAATCAGTTACTTTTTATTAAACGTCAAAAACGAAATTACTATGGAATTTTTATGACAAAAGCACACTGTGACATCATAGAAAAACGTGATAAAATGTCGGACTTATTAACACGTTTTTCTTGCTTAAAATTAATAAAACAGTTAAATAGAAAAAAGAAAATATTTTTCGATAGTTTTAGATCTGTCTTTATTAATCAGAATTTTATAATTTATCTTGAACCTGGTCTTCTCCTTCTTATCGTGTGGATTGTGAGGTGGAATACCAGCCTCATCAATCCTGGTGTCAGGGTTATTTTTGAACCGCCAAAGGCCCCTGACATGACTCATATGACGACTACATACATACATCAGTAAGTAGTAACCGGGACCAACGGCTTAACGTGCCTTCCGAAGCACGAATCATCTTACTTTCGGACAATCAGGTGATCAACCTGTAATGTCCTAACCCAATTGGGATATAGTTGTGAGAAAATGTTATGTTAACAAACCAGATGGCTTAGCCAATTGGCAAATGCTCGGAAGCATTTCTATTTCTACAATGGCAAACGTGTAACCCGTGCAAATTATCTAGGCACCTCGTTGGTATGCAACATCATTAACTTGAGGCGTTAACTTGATTTGGTACTCTTAACTAGGAGTAGTACTCAAATCCCGTCCGAGTCAGACGTTTACGATTTATATTTTTCTTCGACATCTTTGTTTACAGCTGAAATACCCAAGCGGTGTTCAAGCGTCGCAGGGCAACGAGCTGGCTCCAACCCAGGTGAAGGACCAACCCACTGTCACCTACGAAGCTGATCCTAATGCCTACTACACTCTTGTGTTCACTGGTATGTTTGTAAATGAAACGCCTGTGAAAATTATTAACGCAAACGCGTATCGGTGATACTTTGCTATTTAACATAACGCAGGTGCCATAAATAAAAACTATATTTATAATTACATATTGCAGTGTCGATTCTGGCAGAAAACCCTTTGTTGTATTTTAGTTTGACCGCTCTAAAACTAGTGCAATAACGAACACCAGAATCCGCACCAATGAGATCTTATAATAACGGTTAAATAAGTTGGTACAGCTATGTAGTTTTTTGGAAAAAATCTCAGAAAGATTATACCTATGTACAGTCTGTGCCTATATACAGTCTGTGGCTATGTAAAGTCTATGGCTATGTACAGTCTATGCATATTTACATTAATGTTCACAAGATCAAGGGATATACTTAATTCCTTGGTGACATAATTATACATAAAAATCGCCTCCTAAGGCCGCCTTTTGCACCAATTGTTATGAATAGTTGTTCATGTAATATGTTTCTTTTATGTAAGGTACAATAAAGGATAAAATGCTTATTGTACATACATACATAAATTCACGCCCATTTACCACCGGGGTAAGCAGAGACTATGGAATTCCATTTGCTTCGATCCTGACACACTTCTCGTGCTTCCTCCACATTCATCAATCGCTTCATACACGCACGCCGGTTCAGAGTAGATCATACTAAACCTATTCTAAGGACATTTCCAATTTGGTCAATGTAAGTCCTTCTAGGTCTTCCTCTACCAGCCCTACCATCAACTTTCGCTTTATATACCGCTTTCGCAATTCTATTATCCTTCATCCGCTCTACGTGTCCAAACCAACCTAACATTCCCTTCTCAATCCTTATTGTATTGTACTTATAGTAGACTTTGGAAAACGATCAACGATAGGATTACTACACACTACAGAACATACTACAGCAGCCATTAAGTATAACCTTTTGAATCTCCTTCATCCACAGACCCAGACAACTACGATGGCCCCGAGCTGGTATACCGCGAGTGGCACCACTGGTTGGTTGGCAACATCCCCGGAAACCAGGTGACCTCCGGCGAGACCCTCTCCGCGTACATCGGCAGCGGCCCTCCGCAGGGCACCGGCCTCCACAGATACGTGTACATACTATACAAACAGCCCTCCAAGCTCAGCTTTGATGAGCCCAGGCTGACCAACAAGTGAGTATATTAACTAATCAGTGATAATTAGTTTAGGACGCGTGATTGTTAGTTAAGGACACGTAATTGTTAGTTATGGACGCGTGATTGTTAGTTATCGACGCGTGATAGTTAGTTAAGGACTCGTGATTGTTAGTTAAGGACGCGTGATTGTTAGTTAAGGACACGTGATTGTTAGTTATGGACGCATGATAGTTCGTTTGGGATGCGTGATAGTTAGTTAAGGACACGTGATTGTTAGTTATGGACGCGTGATTGTTAGGTATGGACGCGTGATAGTTAGTTATAGACACGTGGCCGCTTACTATGGGTCTCGTGAGGAGGCTCGGTGTCGCTCAGCGTGCAATGGAGAGAGCTATGCTCGGTATTTCCCTGCTCGATCGAATCAGAAATGTGGAGATCCGCAGGAGAACTAAAGTCACCGACATAGCTCGGAGAATTGCAAAGCTGAAGTGGCAGTGGGCAGGACACATAGCGAGGAGAACCGATGGCCGATGGGGCGGAAAGGTTCTAGAATGGCGACCACGTGTCGGACGACGCTCAGTGGGTAGGCCCGCTACAAGGTGGACCGACGATCTGGTGAAGTTGGCGGGAAGCCGCTGGATGCGGGCAGCGCAGGACCGATCGTCGTGGAGATACTTGGGGGAGGCCTATGCCCAGTAGTGGGCGTCATACGGCTGATGATGATGAGACACGTGATAGTTATTTTGTTAAAATGAGTTTTTTTGTATGTTCATTTGTCCGGGGTATGCCTCTGTTAAAGACGTCTCTTTTTTTAGATCTATCGACGGCCGCGCAGCTTTCTCTACCAAGAAGTTTGCGGAGAAATACAACCTAGGCAACCCCGTGGCAGGCAACTTTTACCGCGCACAGTTTGACGACTACGTGCCGCTACTGTACAAGGGGCTCGGCGTTAATGTCTGAAGAACACAATTTAATTAAAAATATATTATATTAATTATTTAAAAAAAAAAATAAAAAAATATTTCACTATCCTAACCACAGAATTTAACAGTGCTATTACAAAACGATGACAAAAGTTTGTGGCTGGTTACTGGGAATATGAGTCAATGGTTACCTATTTGGAATAAAGATTTTATTATTAATAGCTTCTCTCCCTATTACATGTAACTTAATCATAGCCAGCGAGGATTGGGTGTATTATACTATCTGTCTACTCCTTCCAGAGAGGACTCAATCAGCGCTTATCGCTATCGACCCACTAGAGTCGATTAATTCTTTCAAATATTTTTCCTCTCAGACGACGCCCTGAGCCGAGGTTCGCGCCCAACTGGGCACCCTCGGGCCTGATGTCTTAAACGTTGTACCTTCCATAAACGTGAGAGCCTTTATTACCATTTGTGGCCAAGTAGTTAATGCCATCTGCGGCAAATCTATGATAAGTCACGTCAAAAAAAAAAAACCAGATAGGACACAGGCACCTAGGCGTAATTCTGTTATATTGTTTAGTAACCTGTATCAATCCTGATGGTTGCTTACAGGGATGAGTTAGTCTTTTTGAGTACAAAAAGACATACCTACATAAACTCACGCTCGTAATCCCTAATGGGATGGGCAGAAATCAGAGACAATTTGCAACCATTTTAACTTAACAGGCCTTCCTCAATCAACCGGAGGGGATATAGAGCATAGGTACTCCACCGTGCATAACGCAAAAATAAATCTTTATTAATTTGTTCTTTTTAAATAATAAAAATAGTCAATAATATTCTTTTATAATAATAATTTTTAGATTATTTATTTATTAAATAAACCAACACCTTCCTATAATAAACAATTTTTTTTTATGTATTTAATTTATTTAATTACAATTATTTGTCAGATAAAAAATATATTAAATAGTACCACAAACAGTTGTTACCAAATTAAACCATTTTTTTTCTTTTTCAAAAAATAGCTTTGACTGTGCTCGCCAAGAAGAAATTTCCAAATACAGGACCATCAAGATTGTGTTTTTCGGCGAAGTCGGCGATTTTAAAACCTTTACGTTTGAGGGTCGACCTGAAAAAGTTAAGAACACAACACCCCATATAATGTAGCATTATTGAGAGCAGGGGGTTAAAAAGGCTAAGTACATCGAAGAAATTAATTTAAAGAAGCAATATTGCTATTTGACATTTGTTTGCATTGCGCACTTACTTTTGTGTGCGCAAATGTCAAATTGCAATAATGCTTTTTTAGGTTAATTGCTTCGATGTGGCTTTTTTTAGCCTTCACGACATAGATATAGTACGATGTCTAGCGAAGGGAGATGTATCTTATGCAACACTTAAGTATCGGCGTCCGAAGGACGTAATATACGATCCCGACGACCCGATTACTCTAGCCATAGAGGCAGCCAATCAGCTCGCGACACCAAACACTTCAGGACCCCGATACCGACCCCGCCGGCGTGGTCGACGATTTCCCTCATTCAGCGCTTATCGCTATCGACCCACTAGGGTCGATTAATTCTTTCAAATATTTTTCCTCTCAGACGACGCCCTGAGCCGAGGTTCGCGCCCAACTGGGCACCCTCAGGCCTGTTGTCTTAAACGTTGTACCGGGTGAGAGCCTTCAGCGCTCCCCATTTGTCCGGCCAAGTAGTTAATGCCATCTGCGGCAAATCTACAATAAGTCACGTCAAAAAAAAAAAAAAAAAAAAAAAAAAGCAACACTTCATCACCAGCCCATTAACGTCCCCACTGCTGGGGCACGGGCCTTCCCTATGGATGGATAGGGAGATCGGGCCTTAAACCACCACGCGGGCCTAGTGCGGATTGGTGGTTATTAACGCCTGCTAATGCAGCCGGGACCAACGGCTTAACGTGCCTTCCAAAGCACGGAGGAGCTCGAGATGAAAACTTTTTTTTTTGTGGTCACCCTTCCTATGACCGGCCTTTGCGAAAGTTGTTTGTTTACCGCTGCGCCACCGAGCTCCTTTCGCAACACAGTTTAATACAAAAAAGACGAGAAGTATGGAACTGTTGAAAAAGAAAGGGACGGGTAATCGACAGGCATAAAATTTATGGAACATACGTCAATTTTGAGCAGAAATCTAAAACAATCGTCTAAAAAATTTACATCAGCCAACCCTACAGACCAATAACCCGACAGAGCAAACGGATTACATACCAACTAGTGAGATGCCTATTTTATTCGCCCGGGTTATTCATTCGTTTTAAAATTAAGTTGCTAATAATCATCCGTCCCTTTCCTTTTCGGCGGATAAGAAAATGACGGGTATAACTTAAAATAAAATTAGGAGGTGTCTGCAGGAATCGGGGCCAATTGTGTTATTTATTACAGTTCATGAAGGAGTGAAACAGACAAGTCCCATAGTTTGCCTAACGTGTAGAGTTTTTAAACATTGGGTTTGTATACCGGGTGTTAGTGACATCGTAACGAATACTGAAAGGGATGATTCAGACCATGATTCTGAGTTAATATCTAGTGGAATTTTCCGTCGCAAAATTCATGAAATTTTGAGTTTTGTTTTTAATTATTTTCAATTCCATATTGTGCTTTTAGCTGCATAGAACCCAAATTTCAATAAAAAAAACAATAATGACAAATTATCGAAAATTTTCGATGTAATGGAGACAACAGCTGCTCGAACGGGTCAACGGCCACACGCACCGCGCCGCGCGCCCCGCTCCGCACGCCCCGCTCCGCGCGCCCCGCGCCGCACGCCGGCGGCGCGGCGGCGGCGCGGCCTACAAAGTAGGCACTACGAACCGATCCTATTTCTTTCTCTGTCTATCGTAAATTATAAATTTATTTTATTCTTATTCTTAAATGGACGGATAATCAACAGGCATAAAATTTATGGAATACACGTCAATTTTAAGCAGAAATCTAAAACAACCGACAGAATTAAGTTACCAGCGAGATACCTTTTTGATTCGACCGGGTTATTCATTCATTTACTCATAGGAATCAGGGCCATTATCTACCTAAAACAGTTGAAACAGTAAATAATTGTATTCTTTGTTGTCATTAGAATAACTAACAACCAACTAACACAACCACCACAGATTAGGTAATTAGTTACCTACTATGTCAACCATCCACCAACTTAGTATGTAAGTACCTACGCAAAACCTCGCTACACAAAAATCGAAAATAAATAAATCTTTTAGATCAATACCCATTATTGTTACAAAGCAAGACCTATCGGTACTATCGCTAGTATCGATCTAAATGTACTATCACTACTTTCGATAGTTTAGATAATTTTCAAGTTCAACAATTGATAATCTACCTATCGATAGTTCGGCAACTCCGCCGCGTAGGCAATGTCGGCATGTTCAAAGAAAAAAATTGTCCGAGTGGAGTGATCTTATTTTTCTTGTTAAGTACATGTTGGTACCGTACCGAGGTACTAAGTACTAAGTTATTCGTAGTTTTAAATCTCATTGTTAAATCATCAGTAAAGAACTAATTAAACCTATCCTGTTCTGTGTACAATATTCATGTAACGGCTACGTGCTTACATAAGTACCTAGTAGACGGGAGCAACGACTTAACGTACCTTCCGAAGCACGGATCATTTTACTTTCGGACAATCAGGTGATCAGCCTGTAACGTCCCAACCAAAGGCCTTATAAACAGATTTTTGTGATATGTCCCCACCGGAATACGAACCCGGACCCTCCGCATCCCATCGCTCAACCACTGGACCACATAGGCCAAGAAGGTTCTAAGACATAATTAAAGGATCCTGGGACGCAAGACCTCCGAGTTAGGGCTTGTTTGATCTGTCTTGATGGATACTCGGACGTGAATAGCCTCACGGATCAAGGGCAACGCGCGCCAATAAAGTAGGCATTACGAACAGATACTAGGTATTTCTTTGAGTTGATAGGTATCAAGTGAAGTTTCCTGTCGCCAAATTCATAAAAATAATAAGATTTTTTTCAGTCCCATATTGTGTTTTAAGCTGCATAGAACGCACATTTAAAATAAACAAATAAAAATTACTAATTATTAAATTTTATCAATGTCATCAATAATAATAATAACGTATCTACAACTTCAGCTATGCGCAGGTGAATAGCCGGCGCACGGGTCAAGGGCAACGCTCGCCAATAAAGTAGGCATACGAACAGATACTATTTCTTTCTCTGTCACTTGCACCATAAACATACTTCTCTCTCTCTCTCTAGTCGTCGGCTCGACGCGGCCGCGGCCGGTGCGTCGTCGGCGCTCTTAGTCGGCGCCTTTGATGCTTTGCGCTAACGCCGCCGCGCGCTTCCGCTCAGTCGAATACTAAGCTTGACCCGAATCGCGTGATGTTTTTCGAGGATATTTTTTTCGTGTTTGTGAGTGTTTGTTTCATTCTGTAAATGAGTAGTGTCGACTATGATGATAGATCATAGACCATTTACTGCGCAAAAGTATGGAAGATTGTTGATGTTTATTAAAGAGCAAGGTGTTGTGTTTGTGAGTGCGTGTTATACCTACCTACCGCGGAGGAAACGCGATGTTGCATACCTACGTGACGTGACATGTTCTAGGGTACCTACCTAGGTACTTCATCCGAAGGAATAACAATTAAGGTAAGGCAAGAGTAGGGTTTTTATTGTTAATAAGTTAGGAACGTTTTAATAACTGGTAGGTAGGTACCGTGCGTGAAAAATCGTGGCAGTAGGTGTTCTACTTCAACAAACAACATTTTTAAACGTTGAACCACTACTAAGCATCTAAATACAAGAGATTGAAAACTCCTACCTAGATATCAACATCGTATCTCACAC
The DNA here is from genome assembly GCF_024362695.1 of Pectinophora gossypiella. NCBI lineage: Eukaryota > Metazoa > Arthropoda > Insecta > Lepidoptera > Gelechiidae > Pectinophora > Pectinophora gossypiella. Next base: position 2,832,745 of record NC_065423.1, read on the forward strand.
GCGTAACGTAGCCGCGCGTAAGTTTAGCGTCTGTGTGGCGCGTTGTTCGACTTACATTGCGGCACAGTAAAAATTGAAAATCTTAATTAAACATTTGCGACAAGAAAAACACCCACCATCGTTTTTAGTACAATAAAATAGGCGTTCCATTTTTTTTTTCGTTACGATGTCACTAACACCCTGTATAGTTAGCCCGTGTAGAGTTAGAAGCTTGGCTCTACATAAGATCTGACAACTTTTTGACATTGAGATTGATATGATCTCGTCTTGGCATATTTAATATGAAAATGTTTTTGTTGGGATATTATTGAAACGTAATAATAATTGAGCTTTTAAAACAATACCTAGTGTTTATCTGTGAAGCCCTGCTTTAAGGCCAGGCGCGCACGAGTTTTTCGCCGCGCGGCAGAAAAAAGCAGCGGCATAATGTCGCACTGTAATTCTGTACCAGTTTTAAATTGTATTGCGGCAGAGCCCCCGCAGCGGCGCAGTATTACAGTGCGACATTATGCCGCTGCTCTTTTTTGCCGCGCGGCGAAAAACTCGTAGTGCGCGCCTGGCCTAACTCACACCTTCCGCCGCTATCACCCAGCTTCTATAAAAGCCAAACTTACAGTTCTGTAAAGTTTTCCACGTCGTTCTGTTTGTAAACCAACAGTGTGTAGCGGAGAGGGTCACTCGTTGGTGGGGGGAGGGGTTGTAGATAGGGGGCTATGACGTCACCACTGTCTAGGTCATTGCCCTCTATGTTCCCAATCAGCCAGTGGAGGATCTGACTTGGGCGAGGCGGCTGGGGAAAAGGCACGTCTGGACCTGAAATAAAATAAATTCATCTTTTTTGGGGTTATGTATATACGGTCACGAGCATTAATATGTATACACTTTGGTACCATGTCACATTAACTTTTTTGACAAATTGAACTGTAAGTCTCACTAAATGTCAAATATGTTAGTGCGACAGAGTCCTAAAGTGGGTACATTATATTGCTCACGACTGTTCTTATGACGGTCTATTTAAGTTACTTACCTATTTATGAATTTTAATAAAGACAAATGTAATAATAATGTAATAATAAGTAATGAATAAGAAATGTAAAATAATAAAAATGAAAAATAAGAAATGTAATAATAAGTGCGACATTTTGTCACGTTTTTCTATGACGTCATAAGTTGATTTCGTGTTTTAAAGTTTAGTAAAAAGTAACTAATTTGACTAGTTGGGCCTATTCGTTTTATTCTGCTCTGACACATTACATCCGAGACCTTGATATGTCCTTTATTATTAACTGAGATCTACGTGTCTATTGCATCTTATTTTCGTGAAGTAGGTATATTGTATTTAATATAGGTATTATCACCAGCCCATTAACGTCCCCACTGCTGGGGCACGGGCCTTCCCTATGGATGGATAGGGAGATCGGGCCTTAAACCATCACGCGGGCCCAGTGCGGATTGATGGTTATTAACGACTGCTAATGCAGCCGGGACCAACGGCTTAACGTGCCTTCCGAAGCACGGAGGAGCTCGAGATGAAAACTTTTTTTTTGTGGTCACCCATCCTATGACCGGCCTTTACGAAAGTTGCTTAACTTCAACAATCGCAGACCGAGCGCGATTACCGCTGCGCCACCGAGCTCCTCTGCGCCACCGAGCTCCTAATAATATAGGTATTATCGTTCAACTGTGATTCTAAGTTCCTGTTTGTGAAGTGCTCATTTTCTACAATAACTGTTTACTGGGGGGTTAAAATGACGTGACTTATTGTAGATTTGCCGCAGATGGCATTAACTACTTGGCCGGACAAATGGGGAGCGCTGAAGGCTCTCACCCGGTACAACATTTAAGACTACAGGCCTGAGCGTGCCCAGTTGGGCGCGAACCTCGGCTCAGGGCGTCGTCTGAGAGGAAAAATATTTGAAAGAATTAATCGACCCTAGTGGGTCGATAGCGATAAGCGCTGATTGAGGGAAGTTGTCTACTACGCCGGCGGGGTCGGTATCGGGGTCCTGAAGTGTTTGGTGTCGCGAGCTGATTGGCTGCCTCTATGGCTAGAGTAATCGGGTCGTCGGGATCGTATAAAACAGGGGTGGCCAACAGGTCCGACTGTTAGACCAGTCGATCGTGGCAAGGCAAAAAATATAAATACGTAAACCAGACTGTCCCACGTAATCACCTACTGCTGGACTCATCATCTTGTATAATTTTTCAACCGTCACGGTATTTATCCTCTATTTTACGCAGCATAGTCTTTTGTTTTCGGCTCGCGATGACCAATAAGCAGGAAGCGTGTGGGACGCGGGGGAGGGACGGGAGGGTTTCAGTCAATCAGTTGACTGACAGTTGACTGACGGCAGAGACTACCGGGGTTACGACGTTTCAACGATTGTCGATGTAAATCACGATTAGACTTTCTATTAGGCACGCCTCATAATTGTAATTTTCACACTTATGTTTTTTCTCTTAATAAAATAAAAAAATCTACATGATTGTGTACTCAACTATGCTGTTTCATTTAAGATTTTAGAAGTAGGTATGTAATTGGTAGATCGCGCAGGGTCTCGTTATTGAACAAGAGATCTTGGGTCCAATCAAGTTGGCCACCCCTGGTATACATATAACGTCCTTCGGACGCAGGTTACGAATTCTTACCGGTCATAATTAGTGTGTATAAACTGTCTTCGTCCCCATCCCATGTCACTTTTGGTGGTGACAACGTGTCGGTGATTTCAAAACTGTTTCCCAATTCTACTTCTCTGTCTTCTCCGTAAATTACCTGTAATAATAACACTATCTGTAGAGCTATGCGAAATCCATAACGGACATTCCAATCGGCGTTCCCCAAAACACGATTGATGACGCTGTTAAGTTTTTTCTTCATTTACACTTCTAATTTCATAGATAACAGATATGCATCTTTTATTAGGTGGAGACTTGTAATTAGCCTTTAGTTATTGTCTGGTTATTATGTTAGAAAATGTATATGGCCGTAAATCTTCCTCAAAATAAATAAATAAATTATCTCTGTTTTTGGGTATAAATGATGACCGTTTTTAAGGTAGGTACAATTACAACTTCTACCCATTATAATTCTGATCAAAATAAAGAGAAGCAATATAGGTAGCTACATCATTCTATACATAATGTGATTATGTACCCCAGCAATGAGAAAATAGGTTTTAATAATTATTAAAAATTACCAACGCCATCTATCGTGTGGTTTGGGAACGTCGATTGGAAGGTCCTTCATTAAAAAAAACGTTAATCCCTTACTAATATTATAAATACGAATGTAACTATTTACCGGGTGAGAGCCCTCAGCGCCATTTGCCCGGCCAGAAAAAAGGGTGCGCAAATAAAAGAAGGTTTCCACTGACGCGGAGATGGGCGGAGAAGAGCGGAGATGTGCGGATTTGACCAATCACAGCGTTCGAGAGAGCGAAATACGAAGACGCTCTGTCACTCTCTCCTCACGGTGATTGGTCGATTCCTGCACATCTCCGCACAGCTCCGCGTCAATGGAAACGCAGCCTTATTCTGTTTCCATAAGCCGAAAAAAACGCAGTGGAGAAGCGTGGTGGACTATGTACCGTACCCGCTCCGCTGCCGTGTCATACGAATCTCTGCTATCTCAAAAAATGCTGTTTTGAGTAAATCGCCTTTAAAGTTTTTTTCAGTTAATCGTCTGTATAGTTCGTATTAAGTGAAATATCTGTCATCAAAATATCAGAAAATATTCTAAAATGTACTCTGAATAACAGGCACTTTTGATTTTTTTCTTTATTATAATAATTTTTATTTAAATCGAGTTTAAGAGTTGTGCATGACCACTCTTCCATAGAGATGTGGTCACGCGGTCTGTGCTATATTAAGTTAGCAGAGTTTGGCACAGCCGGTTTGTTATTATAACTTTAATCTATCTATGCTAATTATTAGTTGTAAGAGATGATCGTTACAAGCTTTCTATAAAGACTGCTTTTTGGGGTAGCCCGGGTTGAGTCGACTAAGTGAAATGGATACAAGGAAAATATTTATATTAAGTACTTAGTTTAATTTTGATATCTACAAAATTGGAAATATTAATGTACAAGTTGGGAATTCCTTTTTTTCTACCCTGACATACTTTTTTTGCTTCGTACACATTAATCAATCAGCAATCAGGAGCTCAGAATTATGTAATTTTATAATTTTAAATAAAATAATCTAAAATATAATGAATGTTTAGAAAAAATATTTGTGAAATATATAATTATGTTTAAACTTCTTCTCAATACAATGAAAAAAATGGGATTCCAACAGCATGTTTGCAATCATCAATCACAATGCCATAGCTAAAAATGTTGTAGGCATAACCTTCAGGAATCGATTAATTCCTCCTCACAATTTTCATCACTCTATAATCATCGGCACACATGCACCACCCCTTACTCAAAACATCTATTGAACCCTTACTAAATTCAACCATCCTCAAGGCCAGCACACCACACCCCCTTGGAAACACCTTCCAGTAGTTCGTCGCAATATAAAATAATGTTTTCGTGGCCAAGAGTCTGCATTGTACCTTCCGACGACTTATTTACTCTTTCTCCACACAATCTGCTAGACTGCATAACTCCCCTCTCCCGAAAACTTGTCTGCTATGCAAGCACGAATTGTACCAGACACGATGGAAGTTTGCACCGGCTCGAAACATACTCCCTACGCTTTTTGCAGCCACAAGCGTAGAAGAGTCAATCAAGACGATCATTGCTGAAAATGGATCTCCACTCTCAACAAGAATGTACAAGAATGGATCCTGTGAAATTTGTACTTCAGAGTAGGAATTTGGTTTTCTATTGCGAGGGACAACCCTCGAAGAAAGTAGAAAATAAAACTATAAAAACTGGCCTCCTCCGCCTGCTTCGCCTCAGTATCATATTTCACCCTTGACACAAACGTCTCAATGAACAGAACCAACGTTATTGAAAACAGCAATCCCCACAGCTAGCCTGGCCATGCAAATAGCCTCCTGCACATCCACAGAAAAATCTCGTCAACAGTAGGTACCTTCATTATTTAGATCGCCCTCTAAACATCTATGGGACTTATTCCACCTATGAAACCCGTAGATATTCAGAAGATGGTGTTAAAATTGAAAGTACTGCCAAAAAGCTGTTAGCTTAGGATCATATTTACATACTATGGATGTGGAAACCAACCGTAAAGGATTATTTTTCGAGAAAGACCACTGCAGGCTGAAAAGTCCATAATACAGCATCAGCATTCTGTCTCTGTATTGAACAACCCTTGCAACCACAAGAACTTGGCTTTGAATTGTGACAATTATACCTCACAAAAGAAAAATATAATTCTCTTCTTGGCTATGATGAGATCAATCAACTCGTCCTCCCTTGTGACTGCAGAATACACAAAGCTCTGGAACCAGGGTACACCCTCATGGCAACTGATACAGTTCCCGGTTGCACAGCGAATTCTCGAGAGTAAAAGAGATTGACGATCTGACAGATTATCACAAAAATCGACAACACAGACCATCAGTTCACAAAACCTGAATCCGTTTCGCGACAAACCACAAAAACCGCTTCCAAGGGGGTATAATATACATAGAACCCTTGAAGAAGCCGAACCCAGCAAAGGTTCAACAAATGTTTTACAAAAAATCGCATTCGGCGAACGAGAATCATCTAGGAACAAAAGCAATAAACAAAATAACCCTGTGCTCATGAACTATTTACGATTTTGATGCTGCAATTGATGACCAAAACTAAAAATAATATTAATAGCGATGATGTTATCGCTTGCTCAGTTATGAAAACCCAGGGTTACATCCATTGCAATTCTTTATTCAACAAGAAAATTCACAAGACCTTATCATCCTCATCACATTTGAGTATGCTTTCTCACAACAAACAGTTTTCCAGCCTGGTATTGTATCCTCCCATTGATGGTTCTTGTAAAACTCAATCCTTTGACCAACGGTTCCAGGTAGTATCACTGTTCTAAAGAAGTTTCCCATTCTTATTCAAACCAAAAAATATTTCCCCTTTATGCCTGGTTCAAAGCATTTTGGGTCCTCGACTTCTCTCTCAGATTCAGGAAGTGTTTCCTCCCTGGGCGCCGGCTTTGCAAGTACAAAGAATGTCGCGAATCCCTAGGATTGCCTTCGTCGTAGTCACGCCTATCTATTGTAACTTTTAGTTAGATGAGTTAGGCGTGACCCACATGCAAAAAAATCAAGTTAGCAGACTTTGTCAACCTCTATATCTCAAAAAGAATCAATAAATTTTAAAATGTTTTTACTGAACTATGTAAAGCATAGGATATAAACCCCTTTTGCACTGGTTATTCGTAACTCGACTATTTTAAGATAGCAGACTTGTGCGTGACACGGCAGTCCGGTTGATTACGGAAGCCTGAACCCAACAGTGTGATGTATGTAGGCTATTTAATGTAACTCTGTTACGCTTTGACGCCAAAGCTACTGGACCGATTTTGATGAATAGATAGTTTAGACGTTAAAAATGGCGATAATTTTTAACAGACTTCAAAACGGAATTAGGTTATCATATTTTATTTTTAGGGGTGAAATAAACAGGGGGGTTAAAATGGCCACATTGAAGCGATTCATCTAAGAGCAGCAAAGAGCAGTGTTGCAATTTGACATTTGCACATATAAAAGTAAGTGCGCAATGCAAACAAATGTCAAATAGCAACATTGCTTTCTTAGATGAATTGCTTCGATGTGGCCATTTTAACCCCCCAGAAGTTACTTACAGTAAGTTTATTCTGGGGTGCGGTCGGGATGACATTGGGAACCAATTGAAGTTTTTTGAAAGTCCTCGATACATTGGAGTCAGATTTTGCATTCGCTAAGAGAAGTAGAGCAACTATAAAGTAACTAAGGATAGACATTATGACAGATTCTCAGAATGTGTACTGCTATGGTTTCAAAGTCTTATAAGAAAATGCGCTCAATTTACAATCAAATATCGTTTTTATATCACCTGATGTGTATTTTTGAATCTTATTACGTATTCTATCATTAATAGGTACGATTATTGTTTGTTATTCTTGAAACATATGTTGCCCTTGTACAATTTCGGTCAATAAAATAAGTAAATAAAGTACGGTGACTTCTAAAAATATGTGGAATTTAATACACGTATGTCTAGTTAGAACCATGTCGAATTAACATGCTTGACAAATTCAAACAAAGTTTCAGTAGACAAATGAGTTCGTTAATACGATAGGGTTTTAATGTAAGTATATCTAAAATACAAAAATATTTATAGATGAGATATTTATTTTAATAATAGGTCTTGGCCTTGCTTGCGACTACCTATACCAATCGCCGTAGCAAGCTAAAAGGATACGTATACAGGGTGTTAGTGACATAGGGGGAATAATAATACTGAGGGGGATGATTCAGATCATGATACTGAATTAATATGAATTTTCCGTCACAAAATTCATGAGAATTTTTATTTTTTTAAGTTACTTACTTATTTTCAATTGTATATTTTCGTGATGGTAAATTCTACTTCATATTAACCCAGATTAATTAGCTGAATCATCCCCTTCAGCATTCGCTTACACCCCGTACAAGTACATACAAGTACATATGGGTATTAGTGACATCGTAACGAAAACTCTGAGGGATGATTCAGACCATGATTCTGAGTTGATATCAAAGGGATTTTCCTGTAGGACAATTCGTGAAAATTTTAGTGATTTTTAAACTATTTTCAGTTCCATACTTTTGCGGCGGAAAATTCTACTTGATATCAACTCAGAATCATGGTCTGAATCATCCCTCAGAGTTTTCGTTACGATGTTACTAACACCCTGTGTACATACTTAACATAGCGGTCAAACAGATAACCCAACTTTTTGCTTCACCGCAGTCGAGTAACAAAAGCGTTTTGTTCCGTGAAATCTACCGGGATTTACGATCCAAACATTAATGCGAAAAATGATTTCGAAAATCATAGGTTTAGGCCCGTGCTGGATTCGAACCTGCGACTTCCCAGTGGGAGTCAAGCGTTCTTCCAACTGGACTACCACGGCTGGGCCTGGTACGGTCACGAGCATTAATATGTATACACTTTGGTACCATGTCACATTAACTTTTTTGACAAATTGAACTGTAAGTCTCACTAAATGTCAAATATGTTAGTGCGACAGAGTCCTAAAGTGGGTACATTATATTGCTCATGACTGTACTGATGCTTATTTAAACATAAAATCAATTATTAAAAAAAAAACAATTATTACGATTTTAAAAATACTTTTATTAAATACGGTTTACATATTCTTTGTTAGGTATCATATTGTATAAATACTTAGTGATATTTTAACCAGTGTGATAGGAGAAGAAAAAGTTGCCAGCAATAGGCTCCCCAAGTTCGTAGTTGGCAACAAAGTTGTTAAGGTTGAACCCTCCGCGGCTGGGTGAACTGAAAAAAAAAACAGAATAATAATAAAATATACAGAGTGGCCCAAAGTTTCACATTATGCGATCAGCGATCATTTACGGTTTAGGAGATATGTATGACCTATTTTGTACATTTTTCAAGATTTTGTACTTTGATTCAGAAATCATTATTTTGTCGCTATTTCTTTCTAAATATTTTTTTTGTATTACAAATACTAAAAGTGACTGCAAGTTTTGTGGTCTAGAGTCCCGTGGTCTAGTGGTTGGAGCGTTGGGCTCTCGATTTGGAGGTCCAGGTTCGATGGGAAATTGTCTTCTGGTGAATACGACACTTGGCCACTTTGACGTGTGTCCCGCGCTTATGTGTCGTATTAATTCATACTTATATTAAAGGAGCTGTATTTTATTGTGATATTGGCCCCGATTCCTGCAGACACCCCCTAATTTTACTTTAAGTTATACCTGTCATTTTCTTATCCGCCGAAAAGGAAAGGGACGACTGATTGACAGCCCTTAATTTTAAGAAGAATGAGTAAATGAATGAATAACCCGGGCGAATCAAAAAGGTATCTCGCTGGTATGCAAACCGATTGACGTGTGCTGTCAACTTAATTCTGTCGGGTTATTGGCCAATGTAAAATTTTTAGACGGTTGTTTTAGATTTGTGCTTAAAATTGACGTGTGTTCCATAAATTTTATGCTTGTCGATTACCCGTCCCTTTCCTTTTCGGCGGATAAGAAAATGACAGATAGGTATAACTTAAAATAAAATTAGATGGTATTTACAGGAATTAGCACCATTGACGTACCTGAGTAGTATATATCGACGAAGCGAATTGCTGTACTTTATTGTGTCAAAACGGCCATCATAGCGGCACGCTGGTTTAGGTAAGTATCATCATCACCAGCCCATTAACGTCCCCACTGCTGGGGCACGGGCCTTCCCTATGGATGGATAGGGAGATCGGGCCTTAAACCATCACGCGGGCCCAGAGCGGATTGATGGTTATTAACGACTGCTAATGCAGCCGGGACCAACGGCTTAACGTGCCTTCCGAAGCACGGAGGAGCTCGAGATGAAAACTTTTTTTTTTTGGTCACCCATCCTATGACCGGCCTTTGCGAAAGTTACTTAACTTCAACAATCGCAGACCGAGCGCGTTAACCGCTGCGCCACCGAGCTCCTCATAAATAAGTATACTTATGCTATTTTTTGACGTGACTTATTTGTACCTAGATCACTACTCGGACTAATGAGGAGAGCTGAGGGCTCTCACCTGGTTACTGAGTATACTAAACTACTTACTTGTCCAAGTAATTCTCATTGAAGCTCAGCCGGCCGTTCTGCTGGAAGACAAGTAGGACGTAGCGGTGCAGCCCGGACGCCTTCGGGGGCGCCGGTCCGTTGTACCCGGCCAGGATCTCGCCCCTGGCCACGTCCTTCCCGGGGACGTTGCCCACCAACCAGTGCAACCAGTTGCGCTTTGTTGGGTTGGCACGGGACGGCGCGTCGGGGTCTGAGCAACGAAATCATAGTTAGGCAAACTTTTAGCTCACGATGGAGGTCCGGGTTCGAGTCCTAATGATGACATTGTCGAAATTGTGTGTGTGGACTGTATGTGTAGTAGATGGTGAGAGGTCGAGGGTCCTAATTCTAACTGCAGCAAAACACCACATTGTTCCTTGTCACTATTTAATTAAATAATTATTAAAATAAAATACACTTATACACTTTCGCGGGAGGCGTCGGTCATTCGATGCGCCCAAAATTGCCATACCAAAAAAATATTATTATTTTCTACTTGTGTTGCCAACAACAGAAATCACTTTGTAAGACTGCCTTTTTTTTGGTAAGGACAAAGCAGGCTTGAATCACGTGATTGTCCGAAATAAGATGATTCCGTGCTTCGGAAGGCATGTTAAGTTGGTCCCGGCTGTTATCCGTAAATACTTCCACCAACCCACAGTGGAGCAGCGTGGTGAAGTATACCATACCTACCTCCTCCGGTAGTAGCTGTTTATGTATGTTATGTTATCCATATTTTGGTTGGTGGCGCCACTGTCGTGTCCGAGTGAGATAGGGTCCTAAAAAGTTCAGTGGGATCAAGTATGCTAGATCACTATCTCGCTAGCATTATCCCGTTTTTCACAGTCCGCTTACCTACATACATACATACATAAACTCACGCCTATTTCCCACCGGGGTAAGCAGAGACTATAGAATTCCATTTGCTTCGATCCTGACACACTTCTCTTACCTAACCTGAAGATTTGGCCGGTTTTTACAGAAGCGACTGCCTGTCTGACATTCCAACCCGCGAAGGGAAAACCAGACCAATACAGGGTTAGGTCACAAACCTCCGAAAATGTATTTCTCGAGAATGTGGGTTTCCTCACGATGTTTCGTTTATGATCCAAATATGAATTCGAAAACAAATTCGACAATCATTGCTTTAGGTCTGTGCTGGATTCGAACCTGCGACCTCGAAGAGGCAAGCGTTCTACCAACTTGGCTACCACGGCTTCAGTTACGCTAGATAAGACAGCACACACACACACACACACACACACATACATACACAAACACACACACAGTAAGTATAACATACCAAGCATAACAATGGTATATAGCGGTCCGGTGCCAATGCTGGTCTGCCAAGACACGATGGGCGGCTGCGAGGCTTGCGACGGGGTCAACTTGTTGCCATAATTCACTTCTTTGCCCCATGGGAATCTGGCCTGGAATACAATACCAAAACCTCTTTATTGCACTTGAATCATATTAAAAATACATCATCATCATCAGCCCATTAACTGCTGGGGCACGGGCCTTCCCTATGGATGGATAGGGAGATCGGGCCTTAAACCATCACGCGGGGTGCGGATTGATGGTTATTAACGACTGCTAATGCAGCCGGGACCAACGGCTTAACGTGCCTTCCGAAGCACGGAGGAGCTCGAGATGAAAACTTTTTTTTGTGGTCACCCATCCTATGACCGGCCTTTGCGAAAGTTGCTTTACTTCAACAATCGCAGGCCGAGCGCGTTAACCGCTGCGCCACCGAGCTCCTCATTAAAAATACATACATAAACATAAACAGCCTATATACGTCCCACTGCTCGGCACAGGCCTCCCCTCAATCAACCGGAGGGGGTATGGAGCATACTCCACCACGCTGCTCCAATGCGGGTTGGTGGAGGTGTTTTACGGCTAATAGCCAGGACCAACGGCTTAAAAATACATTAGATATTATAATTAGATTGGTAGTACAACAGGCGGCCTTATTGCTAAGGTAGCAATGAATAGTATTAGGACTTTTATAATTGGTCTCGTCTTCTTCTATCGTGTGGGTTCTGAGGTGGAGTACCAACCTCATTAACCCTGGTGTCAGGGTTACTATTGAGCCAGCAAAGGCCCCGGACATGACTCATGTAACGACTACTTACTTACATCAGTAAGTAGTAACCGGGACCAACGGTTTAACGTGCGAACTACGAATCATCTTACTTAATCAGGTGATCAGTCTGTAATGTCCTAACGAAACTAGAGACCACAAAGTACTATAAGTAGTATAGTAGTAGTAGTCTATTCTACTTAAAATACATCATCAACTCTCTAGCATTATCCCGTTTTTCACTGGGTTCGCTTACCTAACCTGAAGACTTGACAGGTCCGGTTTTTTACAGAAGCGACTGCCTGTCTGACTGACCTTCCAACCCGCGAAGGGACAGACCAATACAGGTTAGGTCACATACCTCCGAAAAAACATTTCTCGGGTATGTGGCTTTCCTCACGAAGATTTCCTTCACCGCTGAGCACGTGATAATCATTTATGATCCAAACATGAATTCGAAAACAAATTCGATAATCGTTTAGGCCTATGCTGGATTCGAACCCGCGACCTCAAGTTAGAGGCAAGCGTTCTACCAACTGGGCTACCACGGTTCTACCTAACAAACATATTTATAAAATAATCTTTCGAAAAAACCAGGATTAACTATTGCTATCCTAGGTATAATATTTACAAAATGGCTTTGCTTTACAATAATATTATGAATAATTTATTGTAGAAATATTATTATTAAACTTAAACCATAACATAAAAATATTTCAACGCCCATTATTATTATAAAAAACATTAGGTAGACTAAAAGCATAACATAAAAATACCTTATCATTTATAAAAACAATCCCACCCCCTTTAGAGCAGGAGGAGGTATGGACCATACTCCACCCACGCTGCCCCACTAGCTTGTTCTTGGGTTGGTGGAGATGTTTGTACGGTTAATAACCCAGGACCAACGGCTTAACTATACAGAAACCAGGCAGAAATCCTGGGAACCACGTGATATCAATCATATATGATCCTTTTTTTGACGTGACTTATCGTAGATTTGCCGCCGATGGCATTAACTACTTGGCCGGACAAATGGGGAGTGCTGAAGGCTCTCACCCGGTACAGCGTTTAAGACAACAGGCCTGAGGGTGCCCAGTTGGGCGCGAACCTCGGCTCAGGGCGTCGTCTGAGAGGAAAAATATTTGAAAGAATTAATCGATCCTAGTGGATCGATAGCGATAAGCGTTGATTGAGGGAAATCGTCGACCATGCCGGCGGGGTCGGTATCGGGGGATATAATATCCGAAATCCGAATGTGTATTCATACTTATAAAGTTGAATTCAATGGTACGTATACCGAACCGGAATTCAAACCCGAGACACGCTCTCCTTATGAAATTGAAAAGTTTTAAATGCTTATTCTTAAAAATAAAATATGAATGAATGAATGAGTATTTTATTCGCATAACAATTACAGAAATTGTGCTCGAAATACTGAAATAGAATAGTAAATGAATTTAACATGTAAAAAAATATTAATAAAGTTTGATAAAAATTTAAAAGAATAAAAAATTAAAAAGTATTGGACCTAGGGTACTTAATAAATAAGCTTACATAAGTAGGTAGTTAGGTAGGTGATACTTAAGTTTTAAACTATTATTTTATAATTAAATTATCATTTAGATATCTACTTTTATTTGTCTTAAGAATGGTACAATATTTTTTACAGATGGTCCGCATTTGATAGGTCTACATTTTTAGTTATTTTAATAATTACATGCATACCTAATAATAGTTTAAGTAAAAATAGACACATAAAAAACAGATCACATTAATACTTACATAAAGTTGAGATCTGGGTGGCCTATAGATAACATCGGGAACAACTCCGTGCCTGACATAAGCGTCCTGTATACTTGCTATAACACTAACAATACCCATTAAAAAAACAACCATATATTTTAAATCACTCATCTTTTTAAAATAAAAGATATTCGAGTGCAAACGACTGACTTAGACGAACTAAAGAAAAAGACTGACCGTGTTTACGAACTTCCTAGCAAGACTACAAAGCTATTGCTTATAAACTTATTTCTCTTGAAACCAAAATATTGTTAACTAGGTACTTATTGTTTCTTTTCGCGCCATTTAGCTCTTAAGTATTGGTCACAGTGAGCACTTAGTTCAGCGATTAAAGAAATTTTTATGGCAAAATGTTAAGGCGACTCTACATTTTGTTGGTGAATCACGGCGATTGCGTTTTGCATGCATTGTGGCCGTGTTAGTAGTGTACAGTCATGAGCAATGTAATGTACTCACTTTAGGATTCTGTCGCACTAACGTATTTGACATTTAGTGAGACTTACAGTTCAATTTGTCAAAAAAGTTAATGTGACATGGTAACAAAGTGTATACATATTAATGCTTGTGACCGTACCAAATATGTTTTGTCTATTATTTGTTTCTTCAATAAAGAAATTTAAATTAAGAATGTTTCTTAAGTTATTTTGTAAATGATGAAGCGATGAATTTAGCCTGAAAACGCGACGAATAATGACCGGAGCAGTTGACGAATAATGACCGGAGAAGGCGACGAATATGGCACAAGAAGGCAACAAATATGGCTGGTTCACAAAACGAACACACACACGACATTTTTCTTTTTTTTAATCTATTGCCTTGTGACTTAAAACCAACAGAAACCGTCTTCACTTACGTTTCACTATTTTTTTAGGTATTTAATAGATAGATAAGTTTATAAATAGGTATAAATAGGTGTTTCTCACATAGCTCGACAATTGACGCACTGTGTAAAAAATAAATTAAAATTATGTTTTCGCACTACGAGTTTAGACCTGGCTTTATGGAAATATTTTTTACCTGGTTTGTGTCGCCTTCCGATGCGTGATAAGTACTAATTAGTTACCCACTACTGTTAGTCGACCACTAACGGGACTTTTAATAACTCCAACACACCGCATTCGTTAGGTAGCTAACTAGTAAACAGAAATACCGAGGTAGGTGTTGAAACCCGATAAAAAACGTTTTTGATACTTTAAAACTTATCGCGTTTGAAGAAAAAAAACGAATAAGTAGGTACTTAAATCACCTCGACCGTTGTAGTGGGGGAAATAGGAGCCATCGGTAAGGCAATGCAAGACGGAAGGGACAAGTCACAGGGACTGTAACCTGGAACCTGACAGAGGGCAGCAGTAACTGTAAGTACTATTCAGAGGCGGAGGACAGGAGTCCTAGTATGGCTTTAAAGTAGACTACTCTGGACGCCATCCCACTCGCGTCAGACAGAATACTGCGGCGCGGAAGGCAAGAGGGAAACCACTGCTCTATTTTTCCTAGAAAAGTAGCATGAAGAATGCTCTTGTCGATGTCAACAAGAGCGTGGCTCTTAAATAAGTGATTATGACCTAAATCAAGGCACTTTATGCCGTTGGTACCGGCTTATCAGCCGTAAAAAAACACTTCTACCAACCCGTTTCCAGCTTTCTTTCTGTATAGCTTTCTTTCTACGCCCTAACACGGGTTCTAGTCCTGGCCGTGTCTAAAAAGTTTTCGACTTAATTTTATCTTTGTGAGTTTTCCTACGCACGGCTGCATGCTACCTATAAAAACAAAAATCATTCTACCTTTTAGTTATTAAGCACTTGATTAGCGTGTCAAAACTGTCTATCAATAAACAATTCTTTTATCTAGCAAAAAACTACAATTGCAAACTACTTACAAGACAAAAGGATCGGTGGCCTCATCAATCTTATTGACGCCATGAACCAATTTCGCCTCATAAATACCGTGTCACGATATAACGGACTCTTGTAGTGCAGTGGTTGAGCGTCGGGCTCACGATCCGGAGGTCCTGGGTTCAAATCCTGCTGAAGACATAATCACAAAAATCACTTTGCGATCCCTAATTTGATAAGGACTTCACAGGCCGATTGACCGAAAGTAAGATGGTCTGTGCTTCGGAAGACACGTTAAGCCGTTGGTCCCGGTTACTACTTACTGTAGATACGTAGCCGTTACATGAGCCATATCAGGGACCCTTTGGCGGCTCAATAATAAACCCTGATACCATGGTTGCTGAGGTTAGTCATCCACCTACTCAACCGATTATCATGAAATTTTAAATAGTTAATGTCATTTGCGGGTGAAACAAAGAAAGTGATGCTGGAATAAGGATTTTGTAGGCGCTGTCATAAAAAAAAATACCTATAACTTTTGAACGGCGTATCAACACGTTCTGATATTTCGACAAATTATAATTATACATTTTGTTGGTGATGCCTACTGGAAAACCGCTATCCTGGCATTGCCAAAAAAATGCTTGTAAATTTGTAACGGCAGATCGATAAATTCTGATATTTGGTGACAAATTCTAGTCATTTTTCTGTGTAGTCAGAATCCCTATGCGTTATGGTGTCAGTGCTATGATAAGGGACACATCTGTGTACCAAATTTACCTGTTAATGTAAAGGGGCTGTGTCCTATCCAACAAGTTATGGAGTTTATGGAATGCAAAATGTGCCCGCCACCTACACGAGCTCATTGCACCATCCCCCTTTTATCTTCGGACTTCCAGACGTACGGCCGGGTTCCATCCCTATTTGGTGGACATCCCACCTACTCGCACAAAGCGCTTCGCATCATCCTTCATTATGCGCACTGCTAGGGAGTGGAATTCTTTGCCGTCTTCTGTATTTCCGAATGCATATAACCCGGGTGCTTTCAAGACCAGAGTGAACAGGCACCTTCTGGGCGAGCGAGCTTGATCTTAGGCCTCGTCAATGACTTCGGGCAACTCTGGGGCCCAGAGCAAACCCATCAAGGGTAAAAAAGGTAATGCGTATTTCATCTTTGTTACTGATCTGTCGGTACTTATTTCTGTAAAATGTTATGCAAGTAGGTAAGTGTATTATAAATATTATTGTACAAAATATAAACCAAGCAAAATGGCTATAAGTGCCTACCTACCTAGTATTTTTGTAAAAACTTATATGGAATATAAAACATCTTCGTATTTTAACGGTATAACCTTTTGAATAAACATATTAGACATGCACGTGCCATGAAACTCACGTTTTCGCTTTTTTCAGTACTCAATACCACGGAGTAGAAGAAAGAAGTTAGAAGGACGTGAGCGGGAAACGCGCGCCATACAAGTATGAGCAAATAGTTCCTACTTTGCACTCCACTCTTCTGCAAACTACGACTTTCGGAGCTCCGCGATAGTACGTATATTAAAAGGTCGTCTTTATAACCCGTAGGATGATCGGGTATTTATCAAAAAAATAGTCCAGTGGTTGAACGTTGTGCTCACGATCCGCAGGTCCCGGGTTCGAATCCCGGTGGGGACAAATCACAAAAACACTGCGATCCCTAGTTTGGTCAGGACATTGCAGGCTGATCACCTGATTGACCAGAAGTAAAATGACCTGTGCTTCGGAAGGTACGTTAGGCTGTTGGTCCCGGTTACTACTTACTGATGTAAATACGTAGTCGTTATTCGAGTCACGTCAAGGGCCTTTGGCGGCTCAATAATAATCCTGACATCAGAGTTGATGAGGTTGGTAATCCACCTCTCAACCCACACGATAAGATTATTCTAACTCATAATGGTTTAAAACCTACTAGCGACCCGCCCCGGCTTCGCTCGGGCGCAATGCTGAGGAAAAAATGAAATTATTTACGACATTACATTATAAACCTCAAAAATAACAGTATTTCTCCACTATTTGATGTATGTGGATGTTATTATACATATGTATAAACCTTCCTCTTGAATCACTCTATCTATTAAAAAAAGTACATGCACTTCTCGCCAGCTATGTTAACAAAACCCGAGTAGTAGGTATAAAATTTATAACAAACATAGTATCACGCTTGAATCCCCGAAGGGGTGGGCAGAGTATACACACTCACTCCTCGTCAGCTATGGGTTTATATGGCACACAGAAAGCCCGGTGAAGCGTGGGTACTTAGCCTTTGGCGGCTCAATAATAATCCTGACATCAGAGTTGATGAGGTTGGTCATCCTTCCAGGCTTCCTCGGGCGCAATGCTGAGGAAAAAATGAAATTATTTACGACACTACCCAATAACAGTATTTCTCCACTATTTAATGTATGTGGATATTATTATACATATAAACCTTCCTCTTGAATCACTCTATCTATTAAAAGAAACCGCATCAAAATTCGTTGCGTAGTTTTAAAGATTTAAGCGTACATAGGGACAGAAAATGCGACATAAATTAATAGTATTTGCAGAAACTGGAGCCTAAACTAGAATACCCTGTTATACTTAGATCTAAAAGGGGGTGAGGTCGACGTCGGCGCGTGATACTAATTGGTGCGGGGGGGGGGGGGGGACTTACCGCTCTAAATGTATTATTATTCTTTATTCTATAGCTAGAGGGTAAAAAAACAAATAATGAACGTGAAAATCTTTATTCGCACAGAAGACAAGTTTCCTTAAAATCTAATATCATAATGCAACGGCCTGGTAGCACTGATCGGATCAGTTAAACCAGCAACTTTTGGTTACAATTATATTGACCAATGTTTGCAACAAGCCTACAACTATACAAGCTTGTATTTCTGAGAACTCATTCAGTCTGAAAACAATATTATTTAAATGCTGTTGTTTAAAAATAAAAGGTAGAGTTATAGCCGGGAACTTCCTCGAATAGCTATAATATTTATAATTAATGTGATAAAAAAGCCTGTTTTCTTCATCAAGGTATTAAAACTGAAATTAAAACAAAAAGTTTTTACATTACAACGAACTGAGATTACTCGGCCTAAAGCGGAATTTCACTCAGCCTAAAGAAGCTTTTTTAATATATTTTAGTAGTCGTTACATGGGCCATGTCAGGGGCCTTTGGCGGCTCAATAATAACCCTGACACCAGGGTTGATGGGGTTGGTAATCCACCTCACAACCCACACGATAAGAATATAAATAAGTAGTTTTTTCTTAGTGACATGGTGATAAGAGTGAAGTGGCAGGGAAAAAGTTCAAAACAAGCCTCCTCCTATAAAGCGCAAAAAAATTCATCATCATCATCACACCTGTATTCCCGAGGGGGTAGACAGAAGTGTATAGTACATGCACTTCTCGCCAGCTATGTTAACAAAACCCGAGTAGTAGGTATAAAATTTATAACAAATATAGTATCACGCTAGAATCCCCGAAGGGGTGGGCAGAGTATACACACTCACTCCTCGTCAGCTATGGGTTTATATGACACACAGAAAGCTCGGTGAAGCGTGGGTACTTAGTTATCATGCTCCTCTAATTATCCCAATGGGTAATATACTTGTGAGCTTATGTTATAATGTGGATGTACCGACCCATTTCTAGCAGCCACTTTTCCTTGGCTATACAGCACTTTTAGGAGTATATCTATATAAAAAAATACCATTCTAAATGTAACCATATAACCTGTTCAATAAAGATAGTTTTAAGTTAAAGTCTACCTCCAAATTGTATCGATGCTAAAATACTCCAGTATCCCAGATCCGTTGTAATGTAAACTAAGCTATGTATCGTCAGTACTTAAGCTCCAAGTTGTTTGTAGAGTATGGGCACATAGTCGTCCCACTGCGCCTGGTAGAAATTGCCGGCAATAGGGTCGCCCAGGTTGTACTTCTTGGCGAATTTCGCGATGGAGAATTTACCACGGTTGTCACCCGATCTGGAAGAATAGGAAGATATATAAAGTATTATTCCTTATTGTATGCTGCTCCATCCATCCATCCATCCATTGTATCCATCTTTGGACTTCGTATCAACAGTGGCTGCAAGTTGTCTTTGATTACTTGTGGCTCTGCCCACCCCATTAGGGATTACGGGCGTGAGTTTATGTATGTGTATGTATGTATGTATGTATGCTGCTGACCCGCCAAAGACCTCTTGCAAGGCCAGGAGCGGATCCAGTTATGTCAGGGGGGAAGGGGTCCACCAGGGGCCTGTTTCATAAGACTTACAATTGTAAATTACAATCACAATTTGATGTACATTGCGGAGTGTGTGATCACAAATATTTTGCAGTTTCAAATTAGCTACGCAATGAACACCAAATTGTCGTTGTAATTTACAATTATAAGTTTTATGAAACAGGCCCCAGGTCGTCTCCATAGAGAATTAGATAAAATTGCAGTGGCCACCCATGACCCAACCTGACGCCCAGGGGATAGGAGTCATGACCTCCATAATCCGCCCATGTGCAACACTCACGTAACTCATACTCATTCTCATTTATTCATACATAAACATAAACTGCCTATATACGTCCCACTGCTGGGCACAGGCCTCCCCTCAATCAACCGGAGGGGGTATGGAGCATACTCCACCACGCTGCTCCACTGCAGGTTGGTGGTCTCATTTATTCATAAAAACACAAATGTTAACTTATAAATATCAAAGACTTATAGTTAGTACATACTTATATTAATGATGTCAACATATTATTTATATATTATAGAATTCGTTTATGTCATAAAAAGCACGTTCAACAAGCCATTCTCTTAGTTTATTCTCAAACTTGAAATCGTTTTCACAATTTTTTAAGTCGGCAGGGATTTTATTGTAAATTTTTGGTTCAATAGCATGAATGCTTTTAGTTGATGTTCCCAGCTTGCACAAGGGCCGCATTAAGTCGGTTTTACTTCTAATAGTGGCCATACACCATCCTTCCTATCGTCCAATCGGCATGACGCGATCGATTGGATCAAATCGAATTGACCGTATGTGGGCGTGGATTGGCATGTCCAATCTATTTGACGGCTAGTTTCCAACTAGTCAAATCAGTTACTTTTTACTAAACGTCAAAACATGAAATTACTATTGAATTTGTATGAAAAAGCACACTGTGACGTCATAGAAAAACGTGATGAAATGTCGCACTTATTATTACATTTTTCTTGATTAAAATTCATAAATAAGTTAAATAGAAAGAAGTAAATGATTTTCGTTAGTTTTAGATCTGCCTTTATTTAGTAATCAGAATTTTATAATTTATCTTTGACCTAGTACACGACCCAATTCATGAAGCATGACTCACGTGTTGGTCAGCCTGGCCTCGTCGAAGCTGAGCTTGTTGGGTTGCTTATAGACAAGGAACACGTAGCGATGCAGGCCGGTGCCCTCAGGGGGGCCGGAGCCGACGTACGCGGAGAGGGTCTCGCCTGTCCCCACCTGGTTGCCTTGGATGTTGCCCACTAACCAGTGGTGCCATTCGCGGAACTTCGGGTCCTTGCGGGATGGCGCGTCGGGGTCTGGAACGAGAATAACTTGACGTCAGTACATGATTGGAAATCTGATTTCCAATCAGAGATTCCCTTTGGGAGCGTAGGTTCGTATCCTACCGACTGCGCCATGTGTTATAGGATGGGCGCGGTAATCAAACACGGGATCCAGATGGTGACTGCTTTATTATATCTCTGCATTCGAGGGTGATCACATAATAATTAATTTCATTCTACCTAACATTTTAAGTATACCGCAGTACTTACGTCATAGAATAAGGAATAATGCTACGTATAGCACGGAAACTCTCCGCTCCCCACCAGCGGCTGAGCTAGGTTTACCTCACCCTCTCGGTCATACTTTCGTCTACGGCTTTAGACGTCACACATATAGATGCGCGTGTACTGTACAGTCATGAGCAATATAATGTAGGTACCCACTTTAGGACTCTGTCGTACTAACATATTGTACATTTAGTGAGACTTACAGTTCAATTTGTCAAAAAAGTTAATGTGACATGGTACCAAAGTGTATACATATTAATGCTCGTGACCGTACGATAACCTCAATGTGTAGTGTCTGTGTAACACAAGGTTTTTTGTATGAAGTGACCGAAACGTTTAAGTATAGAATAAATATATAACATAACAAACTCATGACTATATCCCAATTGGGGTAGTCAGCGGTAAATCCATCACAAGATGAACTAAGTACCCACATCTCTCAGACTTTCTGTTAGAGCAAGTCCATTTAATGTGACTAACCAACTTTTGACAAAACCACGAATCCTATGCGAATAAATGTTTTGAATTTAGATTTTTAAAATTTCAGTATTTTATCTCAGCTCGGGAGGTGTCTGAGGCAGACCCCGTGCAGAATGGCCGTGAGCAACATCGGGTTTAAAACTGTCATGGCCGAAAACTTGAAGGAAAAACCAAGTGTATCTATGATGACCAACGTAAAGGTGGAGAGCCGTATCGCCATCTTTAACGCTCGGGACTATCGTATTAGTGAAATCTGCTAAGATAAATTAACAACTCATTGGTACAGCCTCCGTGGTCTAGTAGTTAGAGCGTTAGGCTCACGATCTGGAGGTCCGGGTTCGATTCCCGATGGAGACATTGTCGAAATCACTTTGTGAGACTGTCCTTTGTTTGGTAAGGACTTTCCGAAAATTGACAAGTAGCCAATTAAATAGACATTTCACTAGTATACAACCCTTTTACGCTGGGTGTTTACTTAATTCACGCGTGTTATACCTAGTATCTGAATTTATCTATCTAGTTATGACAGTCACAAAGTAATATGCTAGTATAGGTTCAAGGCGACGTCTCTAGCCTCGGCTCAATAGTTGTGGCACCAGCGGTCACAGGAACCGTGAGATTAAATAATAATAGACCTACTCTACACTCCGGCGCATGTGACTTTGCATGGAATTCATTGGATCCTTATGTAACTTATCAGACACGTTCAATGTTAATATGACCTATGAACATAGGTTGTTAGTGACACCGCAACGAATACTGAGGGGGATGATGCAGACCATGATTCTGAGTCAATATCGAGTGGAATTTTCCGTCGCTAAATTCGTAAATTTATTTTGTTTTCTTTTAATTATTTTCAATTTTATACTTTTTTTCAAAATTCCTCTTGATATTAACTCAGAATAATGAGCTGAATCACCCCCCTCAGTATTCGGTACGATATCACTAACACTTTGTATACAGTATTTAAAAAAATATATGATAAGTTTTGTATATAAATCATTTGAAAATCCTCACAAGCTAAAATACAAGGTTGGCAGTCAAGCCTCGTTGGTATGACTGACATCAATTGCAGAGAGGATCTACACTATTGAATAATGACAGAACTCGCTTCGCATGATTGAAGTGTTTATGACATGCTGTATAAAATGGTTAAAATCACTATCACCTACAGGTTGGTAGCACTGTGAAATTATATAAACATTTAAACCTATATAAAAAACAAAATTAAAGATCATTGACACTGTGACGTCATAGAAAAACGTGACAAAATGTCGGACTTGTAGCTTTTGCCGCTGAGACGATGGAACCATTAGGCCCGGAGACAAAAAGTTTCATTAAGGACCTTTCGAAGCGTCTCGTCCAGGCACCTATTTTTGTCAAAGGATTAGTCTAGCTGTTTAAAGGGGAAATGCTGCAAGTCTTTTGGGCACTTTGCCTCGGTGTGATGCTTTGGAGTTTTTCTATTTGAAGATAACTGTATGTTGTTTTGTGTTTAATAAATTATTATTTATAGGTTAAAGATAAACTAGAGAAAATTTAAATCGAAAAATAAATAGTTTTTTTTTTATTTCAATTTTTCTTTGTGAGTTTCCCTAAGCACGGGTAAGTGCTATAAAAAAAAAACTAAAATCTTTAAGATAAGGTAGGTTAAAAACGAAAATCCGCGTCATGAAAGAAGTCCACGAATTTTAATGGAACATTAGTTCGTTGAGGGACGTTCCAGGCTACGTTACTTATAAACAATATAGATGGCGGTGTAAAAAAATCCTTCGTTTAAGTTTTTTTTTGTTTTGGTTTTCCCCGAAGGGTAAGGCAAAGGGAACTATGCCCATACAGCCATGTCTTACGTATTTTTTTTTCTTGATGATTAATGAAATGATGAAAGGTGATGAATGATGATGATGAAACCTAAGCCCCCACCCTCGGAGTAGACTCCTACTCCGAACCCCAAACGAATTAACTCAAAAGCCCGCATAAACTTTTGAGTTATGAAGCGGCTTCCCGGCACGAAGCGAAAATAGGCAGATACACTTTGTTTATTGAATACTCCAATATAATAACACTCGCGAATGTCTTCTGACTAACTTAATGCGATCATTAACCACAAAACACCACTTCGTATTAATTATTTAGATTACTCAATGAAGAAAGCAACTGTCCCGTTCCCGTTTCCCGCCGAAAAGCCCCTTCGTTTAAGCTTATAAATATAATATACATCGTGTATATATATGTCGTGTGAAAGGATTATATTTGAAGGATTTAATCGACCCTAGTGGATCGATAGCGGTAAGCGCTGAATGAGGATTTCGACCACGCCGGCGGGGTCGCTATGGGGTTTAATCTCTCATACAATTCATACAACGCGCGGTGCAGAACTCATGCGCCGGCGCACAAACTTACCAGTCATAACCAATGTGTAGAGGTCGGAGGGGCTGGCCTCCCATATCACGGTGGGGATGTCTTTGACTGCTGTGGGGGTCAGCTCGTTGCCTTCCTTCACCTCAGCGCCGCTAGGGTACCTCACCTGGAGTTGAGGAAGATAGATAAATGAGATAATCCAATTCAAAAGGCCTTACGGCGGCTGGGTCTATTAGCTTTTTTTCAATGGGTACATACTAAATATGCCTAATATTGTAAAACATTGACATTATGAATAAATGAGTAACATTAACTTTTTAAATATTTCTTTTTTTTATCACTTTGTGAGACTGTCCTTAGTTTAGTAAGGACATTGCAGGCTTAAATCACCTGATTATCCGAAAAAGTATGATTCCGTGCTTCGGGAGGCACGCTAAGCCGTTGGTACCGGGCTACTAGCCCAAACACCTCCACCAACCCGCAGTGGAGTAGCGTGGTGGAATATGCTCCATACCCCCTCCGATTGATTGAGGGGAGGCCTGTGCTCAGCAGTGGGACGTGTATAGGCTGTTATATAATACAACATAGAATGCATATAGCATCGCGCCTGTATCCTGGAAGAGGTAGGCAGAGGTGTATATTATAAACAATACACACACTCCTCGCCAGCTAAAGTTCTTATATAAGACGAACCGTTTGCCGTGCACGAAAGAAAACTTGTCTAAAACTTTGCCAATAATCGATAAAATTGTAGAATTTCTAATATCGATTAATCGATAATATCAATAGGCATATCGATATGTAAATTATTTACAGCCTTTAAAAATAATCGATTATTAATTGATATACAGTCGATTATCGGGCAACACTAACCAGTCATTTCGAGCCCCTCTGTACACGAAAACACGGAAGACACGAAAAGTTGTAGTTTGCTTTGTTTTGTAATAAGTTTGTTGTATTTGTTGAGTTATAGTCTGAACCTTAAACGTATTACTTAATAAATAAATACATAAATATATGTAAAGTTCTGGCTACTGGTGTACGATTGTACCGGGTGAGAGCCTTCAGCGCTCCCCATTTGTCCGGCCAAGTAGTTAATGCCATCTGCGGCAAATCTACAATAAGTCACGTCAAAAAAAAAGGTGTACGATAATAGTCGTCAACTTTGTTGCATCTGTATCAACTAACAAGCGACAATGATCCATAATATTTACTATAAATACACCATAATTATAATTATTAAAATCTTGTATGCTTGTAAAATTTAGTTCTATTTACGTACATAGTAGGTAATGTTCACCATAATTTACGTTGATAAATAGTAACGCGTTCACACGTAGCAATTACAGGTTTCATTATGCTTGTGCAACTGTAATTCAACTGTAATTTTGATACAATTCCAAATGATAACTATGACAGGACTAACGAGGCATGACCTATTATTGTAGTGTCATATACGCGACATATATCCATTAACAGCCAAGTACCTACCTAATCCCACTGCATTTGCCAAGTCGTGAATTATTAATCATTATACAGGGTGTTAGTGACATGAGGGGGATGATTCAGACCATGATTCTGAGTAAATATCATGTGAAATTTTCCGCCCCAAAATTCATAATATTTTTTGTGTTTATTTAAATTATTTTCAATTTTATACTTTTGCGATGGAAAATTTCACTTGATATTAACTCAGAATAATGATCGGATTCATACCCCTCAGTATTTGTTACGATGTCACTTACACCCTGTACAAGTACATACAAGTAGATAGGGTGTTAGTGACATCGTAACAAATACTGAAGAGGATGATTCTGAGCTGATATCAAGTGGATTTTCCTGACTGAATGTAAAATTTTGTGTTTTGTTTTAATTATTTTCAGTTCTATACTTTTGCGACGGAAAATTCTACTTGATAGCAACTCAGAATCATGGTCTGAACCATCCCTCAAAGTTTTCGTTACTATATCACTAACACTCGGTATATATTTTTTGATTTAGTTTGCATTTATAATGGCCCCGATTCCTGCAGACACCATCTAATTTTAAGTTATACCTGTAATTTACTTATCCGCCGAAAAGGAAATACTAGCAGAAAAGTTAAAAGATAAAGTAGGTAGGTTGTCTACGCAGACCATGCAAGGATTATTACCATAAAATTGGTTTTGATTGCGTAACAACAGCTGTATATTTACTTGGCATATTGAAATAGCATTTGCATTGATTACAAGACAATAAACCGGTTTACGACTGATGGAAAAGTTTTTCGTTGTTGAAACTTAGTTTGAGTAAAAGTGTAAATAAACTTGAAACTGGTTGGTTAGTCGTTAAAGAGTCAGAGAGAATTTGAAAATGGTACTCGGTGAGTGCCCCACAGCGATGCAATGCTATTCGGTTTTCTTTCACAGTCCACTCCATCGTGAAAAATCGTGGCAAATGACCATTTTTTGTTTTAAAATAATTGTCAAACATTCAAAAATGGAATGCAATAAAATTATTTTAAAAATCATGTTCAAAATTTAAAAATAATGTGCCAGTGACAAAACTTTGGGACCGACTACGTAAATTATGAAATTCTGATTACTACATAAAGACAGATCTAAAATTAACGAAAAACATTTCCTTTTTATATTTAACTTATTTATGCATTTTAATCAAAAATAATATAATAAGATGTTATCACGTTTTTCTGTGACGTCACAATGTGCTGTTTCATACAAATTCCATAGTAATTTCGTGTTTTGACGTTTAGTAAAAAGTAATTGATTTGACTAGTTGGAAACTACCCTATTCTGAACCTAAGTTTAACGAACGAAATGGATTTACATGAATTATGAGTACCTAGGTAGCACCTACAAGGAATACAGATTCCAATTTCAATTTCCGAAACATCGAGAGTCTACGTTTCGAAGCAATTCTTTTGGACATTTTCAAATACTTAGGTACATGATGCAACTTTTGAGTTTTTGCTAAACCGCTCTTGACCAGAACGGAACGTAGTCTGAAAAATCCCTCATTCTCAGTTAGGGTACTTAGTGGTACACCTGTCTCCTTGTGAAAGTACCTATCGGCGTTTCATCGAACTTTGTCTTAAATGATAATGATTTTATATAAAAAAATAGGTACACGATTATGATTTTAAACATAGAAAAATAATCTTAGTACTTACGGTAGCCAATGCAACCGGAGCCTTTGGGATGACATCGGGGACGACGCCGTGGGTCTCGAAGGACTTCGCCACCGTCGACATGGCTCTCGCTAGCACCCTAAAATTGACCATAGTGCTGTCTGCTATTAACAAAACGATCGCACATCTCAATATACGAAAAACGGGCGCCATCTTGGCGGTGAATTTAGAAACAAAATTTTTCTTTTTTAAGAGTACTGGCTGTTTCGAAAATTGAAAATATTAAAACTATCTGAATGGAAAGGAATGGAACGATATTTGAATTTGAACGAACGTGTGCAGTTCGTTCGGCCAACGTCTGTCGTCTGTGTCATTGCAGAGAGCGACGGGTTATATAAACCATGCATAACCTGTTCCTATAGGCGTACTGTTGAGGACTAAAGTACTAGAATATAAAGGAGGAAAAGATTTGTACACTGTTCGGTGTCAGATTAGAATTATACAGCCTTTTATAACATTAACTGTTGTCCGTTCATCCTCCTATATGATGTATGTATGAGCATTGAACTGAGGGACTTTCCAGGGTACGTTCACCAAAAACAATACAGATAAAATACAATACAGAGAAAAACAAAACAATAGATGGCGTTGTACTGCTTATTAACGTGATGGGTTAAAAACTGAAGTCCGACAAACTGTTATCCGACAAGATTTTACTTTGGCAATATGAAAATCTATTGCAGTAAGATCGATGCTTTCAAAATGTGGTGTTGGCGTAGGTTGCTACGCATACCTTGGACTGCGATGCGTACGAATGAGTCCATATTAAAGAGCTCAAGATCACGACGCGGCTCTCCTCAATATGCCGGAATCGTGCCCTAAGCTTCTTCGGACATATTATGCGGTCACCGAAGCACAGTCTGGAGAAGCAGATCATCGTTGGGCAAGTGGATGGCAAACGTGCGCGAGGAAGGGCGCCTACGAGGTGGTCTGACATCGTGAAGATGACGGTGGGCGGCAGCATACAGAGGGCGGTCCACGCAGCATATAGCCGTACCGAGTGGAAAACCATAACCTGTGGTCGCGATCCTCAGCAGTGAGGGAACGACGAAGAAGAAGAAGATATGAAAATCGGACACTTTTTATTCCGACAATACATAATTACGACATGTCTTAACTTCGATACTACTCTACCCTGGAAAGCCCCTCACTGTGTTAGTTTAGCAAGATGTATGAACTGAAATAGGACTAAAAAGAAAATGTTAAAGCATTATAGCAAACAAGACAATGGTGCCAATTCGGGCGGATACAAACTTAACGTAATCTTAGTTTGACAGCGCTTTAACTAGTGCCGTCCTTCTCTTATAATAAGCGCAAGAAAGAGATAGAGCTTGTTTTAATCCTATTAAGTTTAAATTTGTTGTTGCCCGAATCGACGCCATTACGTTAGCACAAATTAAAATTAAAACTGGTTTATTTCCGAAAAAGTAGTACCTGTCATGAAGAATTGAGTCGTGTATTAGATTCAAGATAAATTTGAAATGCTGATTACTAAATACCGAACTAAAACTAACGATAATCTTTTTCTGTTTTCTATTTAACTTAGGTATTTATGAATTTTAATCAAGAAAACGTAATAATAAGTCCAATATTTCATCACGTTTTTCTATGACGTCACAGTGTGCTTTTTCATACAAATTCCATAGCAGTTTCGTGTTTTGACATTGAGTAAAAAGTAACTCATTTGACTGAGGAGCTCGGTTGCGCAGCGGTAAACGCGCTCGGTCTGCGATTGTTGAAGTTAAGCAACTTTCGCAAAGGCCGGTCTTAGGATGGGATGGATGACCACAAAAAAAAAGTTTTCATCTCGAGCTCCTCCGTGCTTCGGAAGGCACGTTAAGCCGTTGGTCCCGGTTGCATTAGCAGTCGTTAATAACCACGAATCCGCACTGGGCCCGCGTGGTGGTTTAAGGCCCGATCTCCATAGGGGATGGATGGATAGCCATCCATAGGGAAGGCCCGTGCCCCAGCAGTGGGGACGTTAATGGGCTGGTGATGATGAACTCATTTGACTAGTAGGAAAGTAGCCTATTATGTGTGCGTCAAGCTAGCGGCCTCAAAAAAAAATGGGCACGAAAAAATAATTTGACCATACCAAAAAATAGTACTCTTATTGAAAAAAATAGTACCTGTTGTAAAAAAATTAGTACCATCACGGTTCTGGATTTATAGCCATGTTTTATTGCACTTGCTAGCTTGACGGTGAGCGAAATTTGGCGAGAGTTAACGACAAGGTCTTTCGCTTTGATTTAAACGCCAAAAAATAGTACCGAAATAGTACTCACCCCCTGCAAAATACCGAAAGTAGTACTTCAACGGTTCCAAAGTTATAAAGGCAGTTCTTTGATCCCGCTAGCTTGACGTTTTGAAAATACCTATTATCTGGGGAACGCTTGCATACTTCAGTATGTAACTAATGTCAATAAACTCGTATGAAATAGTACTCCCTACCATCATAATTTTGATCCGATTCTCTTTGTAGAAATGTTAAACAATCATCATAACCTATGCCATACATTTGTTGTTGATACAGCCACGTAGACAATTACATAACCTCACAATTTATTCGTAAGTATTGCCATTTTGGAGGTCTACCCTACCATTTCTTTGCACTTCAGTGCTGCTATTACAAAAAATTCCTATTGCATACACCCATATGCACTAATTTTAATAGAAAATGGCTGCATGAGTCTAGTTCTTATCGAAAACAATCTGTGATTTTAATACATCATAATACATTTTTAATCTGCTATTTTATTTTATAATTTATACCTTCATGTTGAATTTGTTACGGATCGAAGTGTTTGTTAATAAACAATTTGCAGTATTTGTAGAATAACTCAAAGAGTTTCAACAATGATATTACTTTCATCTAACAACCCTGGCACTTCACCAATTTTTACCCAAAAATGGGGAAAAATACTGAAATCTGACAACATTCTTGACCATGTGTAATAATTTTGTTCGCGACTGTACTCGTCTTGATAAATGTATGACATAGGTTATAATGACCTTTTGACATATTTCTACAAAGAGAATCAGGTCCAAATTATGATGGTAGGGAGTACTATTTCATACGAGTTTATTGACATTAGTTACAAACTGAAGTATGCAAGCATTCCCCAGATAATAGGTATTTTCAAAACGTCAAGCTAGCGGGATCAAAGAACTACCTTTATAACTTTGGAACCGTTGAAGTACTACTTTCGGTATTTTGCAGGGGGTGAGTACTATTTCGATACTATTTTTTGGCGTTTAAATCAAAGCGAAAGACCTTGTCGTTAACTCTCGCCAAATTTCGCTCACCGTCAAGCTAGCAAGTGCAATAAAACATGGCTATAAATCCAGAACCGTGATGGTACTAATTTTTTTACAACAGGTACTATTTTTTTCAATAAGAGTACTATTTTTTGGTATGGTCAAATTATTTTTTCGTGCCCATTTTTTTTTTGAGGCCGCTAGCTTGACGCACACCCTATTATGTAAAGTCAAAACGCTCTGTTGAAACTCAAAATTATACTCTACAGCGCTATCACTTCACTTAAATATCGCTTCAAAACATGTTATGGCTGAGAGGATGAAGTGTGAAGCGCAAGGAAATTCAAATATACACGCAAAAATCTAAATAATAATATAATCTGAATATTACCTAAACATTTCACTTTTTATATTATTATGTAATACAAATAGTTATCTGATGGGTTCAACACTGACTAAAATAAAGATAGGAATGTGAAGTAACATCGAATATAGAATTTATCTTATCTTTCTTGCTGTAACCTTAACCACATATTACATATTGAAAAGACGTATCTGCAGTATTTTGCTAAAATAATTTGTGTCTAATTGACAATAGCAAAAGGTGCAAATCAGATTCGCCAAAAATTTCAGATACGGCAGCGACAACACGCTGTAATATTGTAAGTTATTTATATATTTATAAAATTTACAAATATATTATGTATTATTTATTGATGATCTTAGGACTTATTTTAACCACCACATTGTTGCTTTTTGAAAAATCACATTCGAATGTGATTATTGTTATCAAAACCTCATAGTAGAGAAGCTAATTTCAATCCGGGTCAAAAATTCGTGGCTGACTTTGCAAACTGACGTATCTGCAATTCTTTTGCTAAAAAAAATTGTATCTTATTGACAATTGCAAATGTTTCAAATCGGATTTGCCAAAAATTTCAGATACGTCTGTTTGCGACGTCAACGACGAATTGTGGATTAAGTTCAAATTAATTGAAAGAAATCACAGAATTTGATTTTCCCAAAAGGTACTTTCGAGCTTTTCGCTATCTTTTTCTTCTTATCGTGTAGGTTATGAGGTGGAATACCACCCGCCAAAGGCCCAACACATGACACGACATGACTCGTGTATCGACTATGACATTACAGGCTGATCACCTGATTGTCCGAAAGTAAGATGATCCGTGCTTCGAAAGGCACATTAAGCTGTTAGTCCCGGTTACTACTTACTGATGTACCTAAGTAAATAGTCGTTACATGAGCCATGGCCTTTGGCGGCTCAATAATAACCCTGACACCAGGGTTGATGAGGTTGGTAATTAACCTTACAATCCCTAGTTTGGTCAGGACATTACAGGCTGATCACCTGATTTTCCGAAAGTAAGACGATCCGTGCATCGGAAAGCACGTTAAGCCGTTGGTCCTGGTTACTACTTACTGATGTACATGAGCCATGTCAGAGGCCTTTGGCGGCTCAATAATAACCCTGACACCAGAGTTGATGAGGTTGGTAATTCACCTCACAACCCACACGATAGAAGAAGAATTCTAAAAAAAATAATATTTCCCATTCAAAATCCACGATCATTGATTGTGGTATAAACCGTGTAGGTAGGTATCATGACCGCAGCACTTTTCTCGCCGTCTGTACCGACACTGCTGTATTGTGAGCTTCCTCCCGAGTGTCAGACAAGAAGCAATACCAACAAGTCAATTCTATGAAATGAGCACTGGATACTATCGAGTTTTATTAAATTAGCTACCGAGAGCCTTTGTTACTGGCTACCTGGTATAAGGAAAGGATGACTACTTTTGAATTTTCGATCATAATTTTGCACTTATTTATAGGTGGAATTCTCATTGAAAAAATTTGTAAAATTTTGTACAAATCTATAAGTTTGCTTTTTTCCCTAACATGCGTGTCACGTGATTTTGTGCGTATTTTGAAAGAACGACATGACTTAACCTCTCATCTGCCGGAACGCGGATCTCGACCAGACACAATGTAAAATCTATTGTGTCTGGTATCTCGGCAGATGAGAGGTTAAGGGTTTACATATTAGCACTAACTAACAGCCTCCGTGGTCTAGTGGTTAGAGCGTTAGGCTCACGATCTGGTGGTCCGAGATCGATTCCCGATGGGGACATTGTCGAAATCACTTTGTGAGACTGTTCTTTGTTTGGTAAGGACTTTTCAGGCTTGAATCACCTGATTGTACGAAAAAGTAAGATGATTCCGTGCTTCGGAGGGCACGTTAAGCCGTTGGTCCCGGCTATTAGTCGTGAAAACACCTCTACCAACCCGCATTGGAGCAGCGTGGTGGACTATGCTCCATATACCCCCTCCGGTTGATTGAGGGGAGGCCTATGCCCAGCAGTGGGACGTATACATATAGGCTGGTTATGTTATGTATGTATTGGCACTAATACGACATAATTATATCGTCAGAATCGACAAAATGACCGTGACAAAATTTTATCACGGTGCGCAAGTTAGCCCTACTGGAGTAGGATTTCTAGGTTGATATGCGTTAAAATGTGCTAGAAACCCTCTAGTCTATTCGTCACGAAAATGTGATTTCATGCTATCACAGCGAAAGTTTTTTATAGAACGTGTAGGGCCCTGTGCCGAGGTTTTTTTGCACCTTCTTTTTTTAAAGTGGAGATAGTTGAAGGGATGGAGTGACATAGCCGGCCTTTTGTCTCTTTCTAACCCCCCACTTCCCTAAAATTTGGGGAGTTTGTTGTGAGAAGCTGCAGTTGTTTTAGGTGGATATGACGTTCGTTATGTAAAAAATGTCGATTCAAAGTGTAACTATGAATAAAGATATTTTTGAATTTGAACTCAGTAGCGTTAAATATTTAAATGTATCTCTCGGAATAAATTACTTTCAACACTAAGTGAAGTATCCTTTCCACCTCTCAAGTAATCAGATACGCTGTACTGCGTGTTATATACCTCAAGATGACCTACTGGTCAACTTGAATTATCTATCACTTATCCATACTAATATTATATGGTAAAGTGTATGTATATGTCTTTATGTTTGTATATCTTGACGAATTGACGTGATTTTTAAAGTGGACATAGTTGGAGGGATGGAGTGACATAGGAGGCTTTTTGTCTCTTTCTACCCCCCCCCCCCCCCCCCTCCCTAAAATGGGGGGGTAGAAAGCTAAAGACTAATGTGCGGACTATTTGTGATAAAATCATGGTTAATTTTTTTCTGAAATCTGCCCCCTTCAAAGAGGGGACGAAATTTTGTATGGCAGTTTTCGCAGTTTTCAAGGTAGGCCAGAAATTGGTACACTAGAAAGGGGGAACAATGCTAGTCCGAATTTAACGCGCGCGAAGCCGCAGGCATAATACTTATAGGTTATTTGGGTATACGACTTTGTAACTCGACATCGGTCAAGGTCAAGAATTTTGCATACGGTTGATGCAACAGCAGCCTAATGGTTAGAGCGTTGGCATAGAATAAGGAATAATACTACACATGGAACGGCAACTCTCCGCTCCCCACCAGCGTCTGAGCTAGGTTTACCTCACCCCCTTCGGACATTGTTTAATCTTCAACCGTATCGGACGTCACACACACAGATGCGCGTGTACGATAACGTCAATGTGTGGTGTCTGTGTAAAACGAGGTTGTTTGTATGAAGTGTCTGGGGCGTGGCATTGAGCTAACAATGTGGAGGACTGGGTTTGATTCGATAATCATATTGGTACTGTAATTATACCGGTAATGTAACCTTACACCTACCATAACTGCTGTCATACCCTGCAATAAAGTACCTACCTACCTGTTACTGGCAATAAATTTATTTTATTCTTTATTCTTCTTATTCTTAATAAATAAACAATTCTTTATCAATAATAATTTATTAGTAGGTAGCTATTGATTTAAGGATTTATTATAGGATCAGCTCTCTTAAATTTATTCACACAAGTAAATAGAATTGAATTTTGAGAATATTTCTTCTTTGTGTTTATTTTTTTATCAGTATTTTTTTTTTTTTTATAAGGGTTATGGCCTGTTTTTATCAGTACTGATTTGCTTGGGGTTGCTAGGTGAAAATTCATTTTTTTTTCAAGTTCATAGCTTGTCTCTGAACATGTAGGTGGAATGTTTTACTCTTCGTTATTTCATTAATAATAATAGTACAATAAATAATATCCATCTGCGGCCCAGTTTTCCAGACACAATAGTTAAACAATATTTTATAAATATCTGATAAGTATTTTATTTCTAATGTAGTTTTATATAACATGAAATTTCATAAATGTTTATCTCAAAGTACCTATTATATTTTAATGTAATTTTCATAAGTTGATTTTGATTAACTATTGTAACTATGCAATACATGTATAAATAAATAAAAACAATATGATTTTGAGCCTTATGGCCACATAATAATGTATAAAATAAAAAAATGTGGTATTAAATAGATTTATAGGTTAGGAAGAAGTAAATGTTAACTGGATAT
The DNA here is from genome assembly GCF_024362695.1 of Pectinophora gossypiella. Classification (NCBI taxonomy): domain Eukaryota; kingdom Metazoa; phylum Arthropoda; class Insecta; order Lepidoptera; family Gelechiidae; genus Pectinophora; species Pectinophora gossypiella. The sequence goes on from NC_065423.1 coordinate 2,867,834, forward strand.
GCGGAGATTGTACATTTGTAGGTACTTTGAAATGCATTTATTTAGTCTAATAAGACAGAAGATACTAACTGGTAATTGGATATTAGAGGTGAACTCAGAGCAAAAGCCAGACATGAGGATGAAACGAAAAATAGTAACATGACAGAAAAACACATTACAATGTTTAATTTGATAGTCTTAATGTGAAGGTGATTTTATAGTTAATGGTATACCTATAACCTAAAATGATAATATTCGCTATTAAAAGGTGTTTACAACACAGGTGACAAGAAATTGATAAGACTATGTTTGCTAAATTACGTAATGGAAGAAACCACTAGAATGCCAATCGAGGTAAAAAAACATTCATATCGGCGAGGAAGGGTCGTCAAAATATAACAAAAATAGTTGTTATTACTATGCATTTCGAATACAAAATTAACTGTAACGCGCATTACATACCTGAGTTATCAAGTAACAGCAAAATTGGGAGTAGTTAGGTTGATAAATCTAATAAAGCAAAACAAACAAAAATGTATTTAACGCCAGCCGGTAAGCGACCATAAACTATAAGTTTATTTTTTCAGTATTTTGACAATCAGATTTTTTTTTTACCATTCATTACTTCTTTACTTTATGGTCACATGGATACCAGTAGAGTTGCACAATCTAGTATTGTACTAATATTTATTTTTTACTATCATAATCACTGCGACAATCCACAGTTAGAAAAACAAATGGTCTAACTCTAACGACATCACTATGTGGTACCTCACAGGATGGAAAAAGAAAGAAGAGAAGACAGAGGAACATTATGGGAGGATGAACTTAAAAAGGTAGCTGGAGCAACATGGAGAAGAATGGCTGCAATGGATGAATGGAGCAAAAGTGGTGTACGCTTGGGGAGGCCTTTGCCAAAGCGCAAACTGTGACGTAAAGGAAATAAGGGAAGATGTCAGTAACCTAAAAATAATGTAGTACGTCTTCTTTCGTTCTTCTTCTTCTTCCTAACCTCTCACAAATAAAGGCTTATATTATTATAGTCATAATCACTGATATATAATGGTTATGCATCACATCAATAACCGTTATTTTTATAATGGACGTATCTCTATTTCATGTTATAAAAAAAAAGATTGTCAAATGAAATCGTAAATGCAAAGAACACGAATCTTCACCGCGTCATAAAAACATCGAATTTTATCAATAAAACATGATAATTCCTTATGGAAAACCCATTTGAAATGGCCAACAAATCATTATGCTAGGCGATATTCAGTTAACCAAGCGTCTTCTTATTATTGCTTTAGTTCTTGGCATTATTTATATTTTGAAGGAATTCGTGTTTGTTTCAATATGACTCAGCATCGTGTAGCGTACTTCTACAATGCTGATGTTGGGAACTTCCACTACGGGCCGGGGCACCCGATGAAGCCCCACAGGTTGTCGGTGACCCACAGCTTGGTGTTGAAGTATGGGCTTCATAAGAAGATGCAGATTTACAAACCCTACCGAGCGAGCGCACATGATATGTGCCGGTTCCACAGTGAAGACTACATTGAATTCCTGCAGACTGTCACTCCACAGAATATACAAAGTAAATTGTTAATGTTTATATGTACCTATATTTATTCTTTATTGTACACATAACAAGGAAAGACAAACGGTGGTGGCCTTACCAAATATTAAGGTGGTGCGCCCTTCAAAATACAGTTTTTTTCGATTAGTTTACGGTCACCAAAATATACCCAATTCGATCTTTTAAAAATGACGTTTACAGCGCTGTACAATGAGCAACTTTCCAGGATACATTCCTGACAAACAATATAGATGGCGCTGTGCAGATTTTCCTTAATTTAACCTTCTAATTTTATGGATAACAGACATATGCATCTTCCATCTTTGTTTTTGGGTATAAATCACCCTTGTTATTACACCCAGGCACAACATGTTTTCCAGCCATTATTATTATGGAAAAAGTAAAGTGAAGTCATTATAGGTAGCAACATAATTCTACAATATCTGAACCATATATCCAGCATCAATCATTTTTATTATACATGCCTCTGCCATTCTCAGATCTTAGATTATATTTTTGTATAATTATCTAGGTAGCCGAGTTATGAGAAAATAGTTAACCATCATTATATATGTGTACAGCTCCATCTATTTAGTTTTTGGGGACCGTAGCCTGGTTTTCCTCATTCAATGTACATTGCGGAGTGTGTGATTGTACACATATTTTACACCTTTAAATGTAAAGTAAATTATTTATTATATTATTAATAAAAATAAAAATACATAAACAAGTACATTCCATCCAACTACAATTTTAACAACAAACATATTATTAAAAACATATTATTTTGACGAAGCTTGTGCGGATTTTATTATGTATGAATTGAATATGCTTTCCCTTATTTTTATTTTATTTTATTTTATTTTTTTAATATGAATGTTGGTACTGACGAAGCCTGTGGTGGATTTACATTCTGTTTTTTTATTATTTATGAATAAATCAATCCTTACTTAATAATTTAAAATTGTAATCATATATATTATATATTAAATCATAAATAGTTATTAAAAACAAAATATAAAGCTATAAATAAAAAATGTCCCCCAGCTCACCACATCGAGGCAAAATCCCCAGAATAAAAACCTACCTACCTTTAAATTAGTTGCATATCAAACACCGAATTGTCTTTTGATTGTAAGCCTTATAAAACAGGCTCCTAATTATAAGTTACCACGAAGTATTTTTATTACCTATAGAAAGGTCATTTACAAGTACACTAAAACGATACTAAATATTGTACATAGGTCCGTTCGAGGTCAATTTGACTTTTTGATTATATTTAAATGCAATTTAATAAACTGAGAATTTGATAACATTTATTTATTAAAGATATCCAACATATTAACCATATAACAACGAACAAATAAAATTAATAATTTAAAAATTTCAGGTTTCTCTAAAGATCTACTGCACTATAATGTAGGTGATGATTGTCCCGTCTTCGAAGGCCTGTTCGACTTCTGCTCAATGTACACAGGAGCCTCACTAGAGGGGGCTATGAAGCTGAATAACAATGCCTGTGACATTGCCATCAATTGGTCTGGTGGTCTGCATCATGCTAAGAAGTTTGAACCGTCAGGTAATGTAGAATCTAAGGTTGTTTTTGTCATCATTAACCTGCGCTCGTCCACTGCTGGACATGGGCCTCTCCTATGGCACGCCACTGAGCTCGGTCCACAAATAATTAAAGACAATTTGCAGCCACTGTTGATACGACGTTCTAAGCCATGATGAACCTCATGGTGACAGGGGATCAAAGACACAATCAGAAAGGACAATCCCTCTGTCGGATTTCACGACATGCCCGGGCAGACAAGCTGATGAGTGTGTGCTGTTTTTTATTTGCTCCCAAAACAGCATAGAACCTACGGGAACTTTTTCGGACAATAAACTCAAGTCAAATTAGATACACGTAATTTTTTACATACATATTTTTTGTCGAACGTATCCCCCTAAAACGACTGCAGCTTCTCACTCAGGACCTGTATAGCCGGGGAGTACGAAGAGCTGAAGTAGCTGCAGGAAACAACGGACACGGCCCTCGGACACATTCTTAAAAAAAAAAACATGAAAATATCAAATCAACAAAGAAAAATAAATCGAAAATATTGTGACTCGGACGGGACTTGAACCCAGCTCTTTTCAAGCCGGGACGCGCGTGTTAACCATTACACCACCGCGTCCTCCTCATACATTAAGCCGACGCACAGCGCCATCTGTCTAGAATATTGAGTAGTAATATTTATAATATATGAAATCAGCGGGCTTAGCACCGTAAGAGTGCGACTTTTTCTCGCCTCTACATACGTCATCCGTCACTCTCTCACAGTACTGCACAGAAAGAGACAGATGATCTCTGTCGCGGCGAGAAAGAGTCGCGTGCTTACGGTGCTAAGCCCGCAGGTCTTATGATATTATAATCTTTATTCCAGGGTTCTGCTACGTAAACGACATAGTGATAGCGATACTGGAGCTGCTAAAATACCACCCTAGGGTCCTGTATATCGACATAGATGTCCATCATGGAGATGGTGTCCAAGAAGCATTCTACCTCACCGATAGAGTGATGACGGTGTCCTTCCACAAGTATGGGAACTACTTCTTTCCCGGCACTGGTGATATGTATGAAATAGGGGCGGAAAGTGGACGGTACTACTCTGTCAATGTGCCGCTGAAAGAAGGGATTGATGATCAGAGTTACGTTCAGGTTAGTACGAATCAGAATCATTTCTCTCTCTCTTTATTTAACAGCTGCGCTCTTGTCGGTGGAGTAATCGTCTCCATTTTCATTACGCGTGTAGAACGGTGGTTGCCCCAATCGCCTTCCGTTCCGCAGTACACCGACCAATTTCTCAATCGGTGATGTTCTAGCTAGAGCCCTACCAGAATCCATTTTCTCGGCCTCCAACCAGTACTGATACCGCTGCTGCCCGGCATCAGGGGTGCGCTTTTGTAGTAGAGGCGCCTACTCGCTACGTCACAAGATCGTCATAGAACCTAAGTAGCATTTTATAGGTTAGCCCGTCCCAGTGAGCTACCCACTACGTTCTGCTAATCCTATCGTTGTTCAGAATCATTTATTCAACGTAATTATCATAGATAAAGTAGTTGAAGGTCAATGTAACATTATTGAATCTACGTCATTTCGCAAGGTGTTATGGCTGAGGAGAAGAAATGACAAGAAACTGCAACAGGAACACATATTTTAAATCAATGTGGGTTTCCAAGGTATACATTACGTTTTTTTTATTTGTGATCATTGATCTGCCCAAACCACATCATGATGTGGCCAACGAATGATATTCTATTTCATGAAATGTGAGAAATGGTCGAGCACATCATGAAATGATCAATTCTACGATCTGGCACGACATACACGTTGTAAAAGCTACTTGATTACAGGTTTTTAAACCGGTGATATCAAATGTTATGGAGTTCTACCGGCCGACAGCGATAGTGTTACAATGCGGGGCGGATTCCCTCGCTGGAGACAGGCTGGGGTGCTTCTCTCTGTCTACTAGAGGCCATGGGGAGTGCGTCAAGTTTGTCAAGAATCTAAACGTGCCCACCTTGGTCGTTGGTGGGGGAGGGTAAGTTAAAATTGTTTCATAATAAATCATTTTATTACCATCTCTTCATTTCTCATCTCTCGAAGGACGTTAATATACGATCCCGACGACCCGATTACTGTAGCCATAGAGGCAGCCAATCAGCTCGTGACACCAAACACTTCAGGACCCTGATACCGACCCCGCCGGCGTGGTCGACGACTTCCCTCAATCAGCGCTTCGACCCACTAGGGTCGATTAATTCTTTCAAATATTTTTCCTCTCAGACGACGCCCTGAGCCGAGGTTCGAGCCCAACTGGGCACCCTCAGGCCTGTTGGCTTAAACGTTGTACCGGGTGAGAGCCTTCAGCGCTCCCCGTTTGTCCGGCTAAGTAGTTAATGCCGTCTGCGGCAAATCTACAATTAATAACGCAAAAAAAATCTCATCTCTGCATATATAAGCATAGAATAAGGAATAATATTACGTATAGAACGGCAACTTTTCTCCTTTGCTCCTCACCAGCGGCTGAGCTAGGTTTACCTCAACCCCCCCGGTCTTACTTTAGTCTTCAATCATATGGGCGTCAACACAACACACACAGATGCTCGTGTACGATACTCGATGTGTAGTGTCTGTGTAAAACGAGGTTTTTTTGTATGAAGTGTCCAGGGTGTGTCTTAAAGTTACACGAAACTGCTATTACTTTAAACTGCTGTTTATATTATTTTGTTAACGACCTCCGTGGTCCAGTGGTTGAGCGTTGGGCTCACGTTCCGGATGTCCCGGGTTCGATTCCCAGTGGGGACATATCACAAAAAATATTTTGTGGTCCCTAGTTTGGCTTATCACCAGATTGTCCGAAAGTAAGATGATACTCTACTTACTGATGTAAGTAAGTAGTCGTTACATGAGCCATGTCAGGGGCCTTTGGCGGCTCAATAGTAACCCTGACACCAGGGTTGATGAGGTTGGTACTTCACCTCATAACCCACACGATAGAAGATTATTTTGTTATTTTTTATGAGCAAAACATGATGTACATATTTACACTAATGTTACCATGTTAAAATACCATATTTTAAGCAAATAAAAACGATTGTGATTATTTGTTCTTGAATATATTTTCTTGCAATATTTCAGCTACACACTACGCAACGTGGCGAGGTGTTGGACGTACGAGACGTCCTTATTAGTGGACGAGAATATCTCCAACGAACTGCCCTACACTGAGTACTTGGAATTCTTCGCTCCTGATTTCCAGCTGCACCCTGAGATTAGCAGGTAGCCTTAAAAAAATAGTTTCAATGTGGGATCAACACTTGTCTCAATGAAAGTGAAGAATAATCTTGATATTAATAAGAAATAAATAAATTTAAATTCATATTTTTTTATAAAAAAAAAATAGTTAAAAACCTACATTCCCGCGAAATGCATTTTCGGAGGTATCTGGCCTAACCTGTATTGGGCTGGTTTTCCCTTCCCTGGTTGGTAGGTCAGGCAGTCGCTTCTGTAAAAAACTGGACCTGTCAAATCTTCAGGTTAGGTAAGGCTGTGAAAAAACAGGATAATGCTAGGGAATGATTAAATAAAAAAAGAGTTCTGTCCTAAAATCCACAACCACTCCAAAATTGGAGTTTTAAAGTTTTAAACCAGGCTAGATTGTTACTTCTAGCAGGAAACATGGCATTAGGCCATAAAAATGAAACTTCTAAGATGCTATTTTAAATGTTACAACACAACATAAACAGCCTATATATGTCCCACTGCTGGGCCTGTGCCTCCCCTCAATCAACCGGAGGGTACGGAGCATAATCCACCACGCTGCACCAATGCGGGTTGAATGTTATAAACATTAAGTAAATGAATATTAACCTCATTTAACATTATATTTGTGAACTACCCTCAATAGCACGAACAACGCGAACACCAAGCAGTACCTGGAAGCGATCACGAAACACGTCTACGACAACCTCAAGATGTGCCAGCACTCCCCTGCCGTGCAGATGACGCACGTACCAGGTATTTTTTTTATCTATTTTTTACCAGTACTAACATGCGCGACGCGATAAAATTTTGTCAAGGTCATTCTATCGATTCTGACATTTTTTTTTAATTTTTATTATAATCATTAATCATGAATCGATCGAGCACATCATGAAATGATCAATTCTAAGATCTGGCCACGACATATCTGACACTTTGAAACCAAGTCACATTAACATTTTTTACAAATGAAATCAATTCGTCTCCAACTGCTACTTGAGATCAATCTCAGCTGAGTTGAGCTTAAGTCATGTTTATTAATTAGTGACAGACTTAAGACGTTGCTCACGTCTCAAGTCAATCTCAGCTGAGACGCACTTAAGATGACGTTTGAGATCGATCTATTAATACGGGCCTTAGGGTGGTATTAATAAACTAATCTCAGCTTCGAGACTGCCCTCAAGATCATGTCAATGTGACAGTTCTCATATAAAAACAGAGACTTGAGCATGATCTTGAGGGCAGTCTCAGCTGAGATTCATTTATTAATACCACCCTATGTGTCATTAAATGACAAATATGATAGTGCGACAGGGCTCTAAAGTGGGTACATAAGTATGGTAATTCTCTTACCTCAATCATTAAGTGACAGTCACTGTGGTACACCAGCTTGCTTCTCAAACTTGGAACACCGGTTCGAACCCCGGAGCCGAACTTGCACCAATCATTTAATTTATCTTAAGTGCAGTTTTCACTAACACTATTGGCTCGACTATTATAGACGGCGATACGGCTCACCCATCACCTATTACGTTGGCCTAATAGAAAGCTCGATAACGCGTGGGTGGATACTTAGTTCATCTTGCGATAGATGTACCTCTGACTAACCCAATTGGGATACAGTCGTGAGTTTATGTTATGATGTAATTGCCTTAGTTTGACTCCAAAACTTTCCAGGCGACTTCTTCCCCGAGGAGTACCGCATCAAAGACGAGCCCGACCCAGACGTCAGGATCAGCCAGGAAGAAGCAGACAAAATGGTGGAGCCCAAGAACGAGTTCTACGATGACGAGAAGGACAATGACAAGGACCCGCCGCCTGAGGTGAAGGATGCATAGCATACGAACGGGGAGGCCGACCCCTTAGCCATTTGACAGGGCCTACGGAAGTATCGCAAGAAGTTCTTGTGATGTTGGCCCCCCGGCCCGTCCGAACCTTATTGATGTGAAGTGTTTGGTGAAGTGACGCGTTTGGACGTGAAGTGTTTGGTGAAGTGACGCGATTGGACGTGAAGTGTTTAGTGTAGGGACGCGATTGGACGTGAAGTGTTATAACTTATGGAGAATTGAGTGTTTTTACGTTGTGGAATGGTGGAAAAAGATCTCGTTCTCATCTTGTGCCGCGTTACCTCGCGCGAGCGAGGGAGACAGACATTCCTTAATGGCTTAAAGAGACTAAAGTGGCCCCACCAGAGAGGTGAGTTAAATCAAGCTCGTAATAATATTACGTACAGAACGGCAACTCTCCGCTCCCCACCAGCGGCTGAGCTAGGTTTACCTCACCCCCCCTCGGTCATACTTTAGTCTTTAATCGTATGGCGTCAGACGTCACACACACACACACAGATGCGCGTGTATGATAACGTCATTGTGTAGTGTCTATAAAACGAGGTGTTTTGTATAAAATGTCTGGGGTGTGTCTATGGTTAAAGAAATAATTTTAATCATGAATTAAATTATCTCAAAAACTTCTCTGACCATAAACTATTTTACATTTAAGCGACAGGATAATGTTGATAGACAAATTGTAGTGTAGTTTTAGTATATTTTACTGTGGAGGAATTAAGTGGAGTTGTTGTTGATGAAACAAAGCTGTTGATATTAACATTCGGGTTCATAAAACCTATTTTATCCAGATTTTTTGTCACTGGCAACATTGGTGGTTACGTCAACATTTGCATAATCTTTTGAATAATCATGTTCAGTGTTGTAAAATAATTCACATAGTCCTTAAAGATAAAATATTAAACTCTTTTTAAATCATGCTAGGTAATAACGGTTATCGGACTGCAAACTGTCAAATATTAGTGTCAAATCGGCAGTAGTGTCATGGCACACTTTAGCGGGCAAGATGCGATAAATCACGTGGGTACATTGTCTACGTAGATAAACATCGTGTCACGTCTGGTATATTAAGGCTGCATATTTCCGTAAACGTGCCTCGGTCGCGAAATTATACACGGGAGTTGCCGTTGGGCATAGAATAAGGAATAACACGCGTGTTTTATATTATTGGCACGTGTAGACTGAACTCTCCGTTGCCTGCCAGCGTCTGAGTTAGGTTTACCCCACCCTACCCCTCAGTTTTACAATTTATCAGTCTCTTTGGCGGAGGTGAGGTTTACACGTAGGTACAACACATGTCACCTCATTGCCGCACACTGTAAGAAAAAAAATTAACGTCTCTAACACAAATAACAACATGAACCAATCGTTCATGTTCTTATAGCAAATGTAAATTGTTACTGGCAATAAATTTATTTTATTCTTCTATTCTTATTCATGTACCGCTCACGTACCTCTTCTGTAGAAGAGCTTGGCGACTCCCGCCTAAAATTTCTCTGAGTTTTAGTTAATGGAAAACACTCATCTACCATTTCTGTGTTATTTTATGAGTGTTGCTAGTTTCACTGTTACTTTTAGGATATCTCCATCATTAGTGTACTTATAACTGCTAAATCCCTATACAATAGATTATTCACTTTAAAAAAATGCGGGCCGGTTCCGTGTTTTTTATTTAGATTTAGCGAAATTATGAAGGTGTAATATTAGGGACACTTAAATTCCTTTCCTTACTGCACATCGTGGCTGACGTATCTGTATTTTTTTGCTACAGTGATTTGTTTCTTATTGACAATTGTAAAAGGTGCAAATCAGTTTCGCCAAAAATTGGAGATACGTCAGTTCGCGACATGTTTTAAATCTGAAGACGGTCAGTTAGAAACTGAAAGATGAATGTCAGTGCCGATTCGGCCGATTTTGGCGAAACAAACTTATCAGTATGACAGTTCTAAAACTATCTACCTGTCTCTTTCTTGGACTTATCACAAGAGAAAGATGGCCTATTTTTGGATTATTCCCAGTAGATAAAATAGTGTTAAGTTAAACTAAGGATTAGATTAGATCAAAAAAGGGTTAAGATGGATAAAAAAGGGTTAAGTTAGATAAATATAAAGGGTTAGGTCAAATAAAGAAGGTATTGTACAGTACTTTTAGTATGATACTCGAGTAAACAAACAGATAATCTTATGTAGTAGAAAAGAGAAGATTTCCAAGTTGGAGTGAACAACTTGAAAAGGGGTTATAGCAATTATCGTCACCTTCCTAGTGAAAAGTGAGAAGGAAATTCGCAGTTGTAACCCAGGGGGACAGACCTAGAGGGGAATGCTGGGAATGATCCCTATTTTTAGAGCTAATTAACATAAAATTTGTTTCTGCCAAAATCTGCCATTAACATAGTCCATAGATTGTTTATTGGCCTGTGCTTTACCTGTTCTGTTTAGCTTGTAAGTGATCGGATATTTGGGTGCTTTACATAAACTTTGCTGGTTGAAAAAAAAAATGGATAGCACTTCTTTCATTGAAGTATAATAATGTTACTTTGCCTCTGTAGTAAAAAAAAAACTTGAGAAACTGGAATTTACAAGAACTGGTAGGTATCTTAAACCACCCATTATGTTGGTCTAACTGAAAGTTTGTTGAGGTGTGGATATTTAGTTAATCTTGCGACGAATGTAACTCCGACTACCCCATTGGGATATAATCGTGAACTTATGTCATGGCATTATAAAAAATATGTAAATGAGCGCCCGAATATCCGATAACTGATAATCTTGGGTATGTTCAATATAATCTAGCTCAATCTGGCAATCAACTTAACATTAGGATACCTACAGTGTAGGCTTATAATATTGATAATTTATATGACCATAATTACGATGCATTAAGCCCTCTTTGCATGTAGACTTACCAGCAAATAACATTATAACATTCTCTATTAAGTTGTCAAGTTACAAAATTAGTGCTTGGCTGGTTTTTAATTTAATATTAAATCAAGAAATCCTTTTTTGCTTTTTATTGTGTGACAAAGATGTAAATATATTTGTAAAAAGTAAATGAAATAAATCATCTATTCCAATAGGTTTTTGTTTCTTTTTAATATACCTACTCACTGTGTTATGTGTGTAGTGAAATAATAAAAAGCTTTTTTTAAGTAATAAAAATAGTTGTTTATTGCTATAATATTGCTACAATAAATACAGAGTATTACAACTAATAACTACCCAATTTTAAATCGAGGTTATTATCACTAATATATTTGTGTACGTCACTCATATCTTCTGTGAAATCAAGCGTAAACATTTGTAACTTCTCGCACAACTGAATCAATTGTTTAACTACATCTTTAGATATTTCTAGCGTACAATCCAACCACAAGTTGTTCAAATTTCTTAAACTACCTCTTTGCAACAATCTCAATAACATTCCATCAACATTAATTTTGGTTTGGTACTTTAAAACTAGTTTTTGCAGATTCTGTGTGCAATCGAGGAAGAAAGCCAGGATATTTTCTAGACTAAAATTTTCGTTGCCTATCGTCAAACATGTTAACTCTGAGAATACTTTCTGCGGCCGTTTGAAGTATCGAGGTATTACTAAACAGTGTGACTGGGTCATGAAACACAAAGACGTCAGGTTTGGACAACACTTACCTAAGGATAAAATCGCATCAAAAGTCAGTGACTGGTCAATTTCCCAAAGGGAAAAATGAGTTAAGTAGCAGCCTTTTACGGCTAAAAGCTGGGGCATTGAATCCGAGTAAGAAAAGAATGACAAATCCAATCTATTCAACCTTAAATCGCTCGACGCTAGCTGCTCCAGAATCTCGTCTTTGTTGTGCTCATATAGGTGAGTGATCGACAGTTCTCTGAGAAAGGGACAGATTTTGATTAGCTTCTTGATGCCCTCCGCCGACGCGAAGTGACAGTTGATTTTCCGGAGACTCAGCGGCCCGATGTCCATTACTGTCCCTATTAATGTGGAGCCGATGTCGCAGGATTCTATCCTCAACTCCTCTAAGTATGGAAGCTCGCCGATCAGCATGATGATCCCGGCTTGGGACACACAACGACCAACTCGATTTGCGCGTTCATTCCTTGGAGGGTCCATCGCCAATATGCGTAAATGTTTTAAATTGGCAATGGAACACAAACCTGTGTCTGAAACATTCCTAATCAAGACCGAAGCATTGAACAGGGACTTGCAGATATCGACCCTGGAGACAATGTTGAGCTCTTCAAGAAGGGGACAGCTGATACCTATTATTTGGAGTATTTCATCTGTGCATATGAATTTTAAATCGAGAACTACCAATCGGTTGAAGTTTGGGAGTGTTTCTATCCAGAATCGCTGAGGGATGCCGTTATCGAGGTCGCATTTGCGGAAGACTGACATATTTGGATGTGTTAAGACCTGAAGCTGGACACGAGGGTCGCCGCGGTACTGGCAACATGTTCTTTCTGAACAGAGGACATCGAATAACCTGGAACAGAAAGAAAAACATTAATATTTACGAATTTAGAACATATTAAGTACACCAGTGATTTTTGCACATCAAACATTAAAGTAGGTATGTGAGAAGATGAGAGTTTTCGGTGTTTTATTATGTTTGTGACCAATCCTCATGGAAATCTTTGCATAAAACAAAGGACAATGTGTTGTGGGAACACCTTTACATATTAATCTCTGAATTTATTTACAGAATAATTATTTTTAAACTAAAATGACTGTCACAGCAACAAGGCACATTTGGCTATGTACCAAAGTAAATGTACAGTAAAATGGTTTTACCAAGGCCAAATACAAATTGTAACAGTAATTTACAGGAAAATATTGTAAACATAAGGTGTGATTTATTTCCTTTGTATAATGCTACTTATGTGTCATAATTATGTTGTGAAATTACAAGAAAGATTGTGTCATTATTAAGAATAATATGCAAAGCCAGACACTTTGAAATGAATGAAAATTAAATGATGACTCTTGGATATTATTACCTTTAGGTTGGGTTAAGTTTTGTAACCATGCGGTTTATTATAATAGGCTTTCTCATTATGTTTATATTTCAGAAAAAGAGGAATATTTTGACGAGACAAAATCTATTTACCACAATTACCTTCACACTTAATATTTTATCTATACTTCTATAGAATATTGTATATTTTAGTATAATAAGAAACTGTTTAGTAAAATAAATCACTTATGATAACTCAATCTAGCTACACTTTGGAACTTCCAATGTAGTTAATATTCCTATTGGAACCAACATTATAGTGAACGTTATGTGCCCATTTTATTGATAACATTCACTGAACAAAACAATTACTTATATAAAAGATTCACTATCTTATTGTAAGATTTTTTGTACCATAATAAAACAAAAAATTTTCCCTTACCTGGCAGGCAGCATAGACATCAAGTAGCATTTTAAAGAAAACACCTCTGTCTCGCACTCGTGAAACTTATTCTCCGGATAACTCTTTTCAATAACGTAACACGCAGAATTTATTAAACCAATACAATTTTTTATGCATATTTTGAACAAGCTATTGGGTTGCTTTCGAGGCGACATTTTGATGCATCGCGAGAGAGACCGGGGTGGGAAAACTGTTTTTATAGCTGCAAAAAATGAAGTATTAACTGACGATTAATATTTAGGATAAATAATCCGAATTCGTTGTTGAATTTACGACGATAATTAATTTCACGAGAGACAGTGTTTTGTTGCCATTTCTATTGTCATTTTGACATTTTGTCAACAGAACAGGCAGAATATCATTCACCCATTCGTTCAATTTGTTCGGATACACCCGAATAATGTACTGTAAATGCCTAAACCGATTTTGTTTACTGGCAACACTGAAAAGAGCGCGAAACGAATTAGTTCAAAATTGCAAAGGCTTTTTGGCGGGAGGCGGGAACGGGACAGTTGCTTTCTTCATTGAATAATCTAAATAATTCATACGAAGTGGTGTTTTGTGGTTAATGATCGCATTAAGTTACTCGGAAGACATTCGCGAGTGTTATTATATTGGAGTATTCAATAAACAAAGTGTATCTGCCTATTTTCGCTTCGTGTCAGGAAGCCGCTTCATAACTCAAAAGTTTATGCGGACTTTTGAGTTAATTCGTTTGGGGTTCGGAGTAGGAGTCTACTCCGAGGGTGGGGGCTTAGGTTTCATCATCATCACCTTTCATCATTTCATTAATCATCAAGAAAAAAAATACGTCAGACATGGCTGTATGGGCATAGTTCCCTTTGCCTTACCCTTCGGGGAAAACCAAACCAAAAAAAAAAAAATCAAAATTGCAAATTTATTTTAAAAAAGGCGCCCGTTTTAGCTTTTAAAAAGATTACTATTTGTTTTATTTTATTATATGGCAAAAAAACATTATTGTTCCCTTATTAACAGCCAAGGTTGGTCATTGTCACCAGCACTTAATTTTACTTAGGAAATTAATTTTATATGAATGAAACAACACTTTTATTTCTGTATTTTATTCTTCGTCTTTTCGTACGAGTCCGCTTAAAACTAAGACTAGTTGATTTTTCAATTAAAAATATTAATAATCGTAGGTATTATAATATCTATCTCACTAGGTGTTTCTTTTAATATTAACTCTATAATATGCATTAGATTTCTATTAAGTATAGTAATTGGGCATTACAATATTCTCTCTAGTAATTTGCCTTTTACCTATAGAAAAGTAATAGTTTATGTCTTGTGCCAAACTAGAATATATCTTAAAGGAATAATTTATAAAATTGTACCCAGTTATGCCTGTTGTATTCATATTTTACATGATAACTTGAAATTCGGTTTTCTTCTATTTATGGGTGAAGAATTTTTATCACTATTAATATAATATTTATTATTATCTATTAGGAGAGTACAGCAATGCGATAGTTAAGAGATAATTAATGAAATGGGCTTGGGTGCAATGCAATGGGTAAGATTGTCAGGGATTTTTCCAAATGGGATTACAAATAATCCATAGAAGAAAAACACAGGAATAGAAATAGTAAAAAAATAAGTATACTTACTTACACTGAAGGTTCGGTTTCACTTAGAGAGTACCTACAGGGTTTTCCAGGAAGTTACTAAAAATAAAGTTAGTTCTTGCAGATTACTTACAAATAAAATGTATTGTGTTTTAATATTCTTTAAATGTTCCGTGATTAGCAGGCAGGTTACAATATAAAAAAGGTATTTAATTAGGGACAGTTCCAGGCTACGTTCCCAGATAAAAAAAATGGCACTGTACAGTATTGCCTTCGTTTCACCCAATTCACCTTCTAATTTCATGGATAACAGACGTGGGTGAATATCAATATGTCAAGTATGGTGGGAGGAACAAGTTACCTCGTAGCTAGAACTATCCTTTTTCATGTCGGAACCCAATTTATCACGAAAAAATAATATGAAAGTTCGCACCAAACTTGGCACATTTTGATATTTTGAAATTTTATATTTGTTTTTGGGTATAAATGATGACCCTTGTTATTACTCCCAGGCGCAACATCTTCCACCCATTATTATTCTTATCACAATAAAGATATACCTACCAGATGTGTTCTAAATATCAAGCAACAATTATTTTTATACGTGATTTGCCATATTTTGCTATTACATTATATTTTTGATTAATCATGTATCCGAACAATGAGAAAATAGGTAATTATTACGTTAAATCTGTAGGTACAACGCCATTTATATTATTTTTGGGGAACGTTGCCTCGAAAGTCCCTCGTTGAAAGATTGAGAAGTAGGAAGATAAGGTAAAATAAATCTCATTTTATCTATCTAGCCACTAAATAATAATAATATCTGGAGTCATACATTACTTTAATTATCTATATATTATAATTAATATAATATAATATTTACAAAATATTTGAGTATAATTTTTAACATCTATAGAAATTTATAGAAACTACAAAGATATAAGATTTATTTTGGCACTAGATTTTTATTTTATAATGTCTAAACAACGGACATTTTTATTCAGTATTACTAACTACTTAGAGCATTTTTAGATAAAATTAATTATAAATAGGTATGTTTTCAGGATTATAATCTTGCAAAGTTGTGCTTAGCAAACTCATACAATGTATTTTTTAAAATGATTTCTTAATACCTAAATACTTACATATTTTTTAATTATTTTTATTAAAATATATAGGTAGGAGACAGAAGTGCCTTTAGCATGGACGAAAACATTAAAAAATAATAAGGCATAAATACTTAAGAATATTTTTTAGTTTTTGAAATCATGACAATTCGTACTTTGCCGCATATCTAGTCAAATTCTAAAATTAATAAAAAAAAACAAAAAAGCTATAAATTAATTATTTCGTTATGCCCTCTAATAAGTTCAGGAACTTCAATTTTGGCTAAAGTTTTCTTTTGTTCAACAAATTGATTTGTTTGTCTACTTAGATCTATTTATTATAATTATTAAATTACTATTATTATAATAATATTATGATTTCAATGCAACGCTTGTATACTTTTCTTTATTTGTATATTTTGTGCAATAATAAACTTAAACTGTCGTAAAAAATATATTTTACAACAGTTGAAACTCGTGTTTAAGAGCTGACTTGTGCGGTATTGTATTGTAATAAAAACATTCAATATCATTCTGGTTATTTTGTTCCAATAATTAAATTCTGCAATAAGTATAATTAAATTCTCATAATTCTTCTTCTTCTCCTCTTCTAATCATTTTATCCCCCTGTGGGATGTAAGGCTCGAATAACAGATTCACATAATTAAAACATATAATACCGGGGTTGCGTCAGACAGAGTACTGCGGGGCGGAAGGCAAGAGGGAAACCACTGCCCTATTTTTCCCTAAAAAAGTAGCATGGAGAATGCTGCACCGACAAGAGCGTGGCTCTTAAATTGATGATGATGAATACCGGGGTTGCACTAACACAGTTGGCTCGACCGTGTTTGAGTCGGCTATCACGTCCGTCGGTCTAACAGAAAGCCCAGTGACGCGTGGTTACTTACTTTATCTTGCGATGGATGTATCTCTGACTACAGAATCAGAATCAGAATCATTTATTCAACGTAATTATCATGGATAAACTTGTTGAAGGTCAATGTAACATTTTAGAATTTAGGTACGTCATTTCTATGCTACTACCGTCGTACCTATGAATGACACTTGGAATGCTTAAGGTGTTCATACTATAAAGTATTCTAGTATTAATTAAGTGACACATGTCAAAGTTCATAGATTTAAAGGAATTATAATTATTATAACCAATTAAATGCCTCAACACAATACCGCTTGTGAGCCCTTTAGACTAAAAATACCGATCGATAAGCTTTTAACGATGAACGAGCCAATATAATAGCGGGATACCCTATCGATACTGACCCTATCAACCAGAATAACTATCATCTGACGAAGGACCACAAATTGTATCTCTTAGTAGTCACAAAAATGTAAAAAGTGTTTCATTCACAACACAATTTCGACGTCTATTCTAAAATCAAGAAAAATAAGTAATCAATGTCTTCGTAGAACAGAATGATCACCATCAATAATTGACCGCTGACCGTCCGATGGTCGATGCCTTGGCTTACATTCGAATCACAAACTTCATTCTCTCTTTCGTTTCGACTAACATTATCTCTCTTTTTGCTTTCCTCTACGCTATCATCTGAAGCTTCCCCAGAAGGTTTATCGTTTAAATCTTCTTTGTCGATAGCTTCAGGTTTTGTATTTCTAACATCATTCGTTTCCCTTGGACCACAGACATCGGACCCTTCAGGTCCGTGAGGCAAGCCGGATCAGAGTCTCTTGTGTGAGTCAGTACTGGAACTCTTCAAGGAGCCAAATCGTCGCGCCCGAGACGTGGCAGGAGTGGTCTCCCGGTCCAGGCTTGCTGCTCGCAGGATCAGACCTCTCGATTGAGGGAGCTCTGGTCTTATCTGAAATTAGAAAGACTGTTATTTGTGGGCCATTCAAGTATCACACAGCTTATCGCATTATCCCGTTTTCACAGGGTCCGTTTACCTAACCTGCAGATTTGACAGGTCCGGTTTTTTACAAAAGCGACTGCCTGCCTGACCTTCCAACCCGTGAAGGGAAAACCAGCCCAATACAGGCTAGGTCACATACCTCCGAAAAAATAAAAAAAATAATTAAACGACTATAAAATCTCTCAAATTAAAAGTAAAAGTAATGTTTTATTGAGTCCAATTAATGTTAGAATCTAAATTCTGAAAGACCTCCTAATAACCACATGAAATAAGAATCATTGAAATGTAACTTGTAGCTTTTCTGAGAAATGTGTGGACAAACATAGTATACAAGTACACCACACCGTGCATGGGTACCATCACAAGTACGAATATGTGTACACACGTACATTTTGAAATCATGTCACATTGACTTTTTGACAAATCAAACCGTAAGACTCATTAAATGTCAAATATGATAATGCGACAGGGTTCTAAAGTGGGTACATGATAATTCTCATCACTGTACACCTATGAAATTTGGCACACGTTGAGAAGCCTACATAAACTAACATAATACGAATGAATATTCACATAAGGGTCAAATTGATAATCTCCTTTTTTAAATCGGTTACACAAGTAAATCTTACCGATTCTCCGACAGAAGAAATTCGATGTGGCCGCGACCGCACTCCTTGCTCGGTGAAGGAAGTCTCCAGCGACTTCGGCGAAGGTTCACTGACCGACTGCGACAGCAAGTGCGTAGTTGACGAAGAGTTGGAGTCCTCTATGTTGGAGTACTCGTCCGGACTATCTTCTCTCTGAGGGGTGTCAGACTCCTAAAGAAATTGCCAGTGCGACTGTGAATTTTGGAGTCAATTTTGAACCCGATCATCCATTTGAGTTTTGTTGAATTTCGAAGCCAATTATTTAGTTTGATGTGCATGTATTTAGTTGTAGGATTATATTTTAGTTTTAGCATCGATGAGGTGTTTAAGTTATAAGTTCCCGTCTGAAAACTTATAAGTAGGTAAGTAGTGATTTTTTTTTAATTTTTAAGGAGCGTGGTCTTGGCAGTTTATACTTTGCCAATAAGGGACTTTCCAAGCTAAGTTCGCCAAAAATAATATAGATGGCGTTGTACAGATTTAACGTATTAATTATTACTATTTTCTCATTACTCGGGTACTTAGATAATTATTCCAAAATACAATGTAATGGCAGAAGCACATTATAAAGATGATTGTTGCTTGATATTTGGATCACATTATGTATAGAAATTATGTTGCTACTCTTTATTTTGATCAGAATAATAATGTGTGGAAGATGTAATTGTGCCTATGTGTAACAAAAAAGGTCATCATTCATATCCAAACGCGAACATAAAAGATGCAAATGTCTGTTATATATGAAATTAGAGGGTTAAACGAAGGAAAATCTGTACAGCGCCATCTATATTGTCTTTGAGGAACGTAGCGGGAAAGTCTCTCATTAACATTAACTACATGTCTTATTCTTGAAAAGCGTATGCTGAATAAGTGACTGCAGTATATACTTATTTATATATTCATATAAATCAGCAGAGGAGCTCGGTGGCGCAGCGGTTAACGCGCTCGGTCTGCGATTGTTGAAGTAAAGCAACTTTCGCAAAGGCCGGTCATAGGATGGGTGACCACAAAAAAAAAGTTTTCATCTCGAGCTCCTCCGTGCTTCGGAAGGCACGTTAAGCCGTTGGTCTCGGCTGCATTAGCAGTCGTTAATAACCATCAATCCGCACTGGGTCCGCGTGATGGTTTAAGGCCCGATCTCCCTATCCATTCATAGGGAAGGCCCGTGCCACAGCAGTGGGGACGTTAATGGGCTGATGATGATGAATATTATTTATTTTGATTTGTGCGCAATTACAGTTACGTACCTACTTATTTGATTTTTTATTTGACGTTTCATTTATTTAACGTTTATTAGGTGCTTGCTAACGAAAGAAATATAGCTTACCTCTTCCAAATCCCTGAGAGTAGTTGGATAGTGGTGTCTCCTTTCTTCTCGTTCCTTCTCCCTCTCTCTCTTATCTAGTTCTTCTGCTAGCATCATTACTTCCCAATCACCCCCACTACCTGGTAGAACTGTAAGAATTAAAATTGTATTGTTTCTTCTACTGTTCGTATGTGGTAAATACAACTACTTAGGTTATTACTTAATGATACTTTTATGATTTCTATTGGCTATTTTCTTGGTTTCCACAGTCGCTGTTCAAAACATTTTCACTATAGTATTACAATATTATTATATTGAACAGTCATGGTCTAGTGGTTAGAGCGTTAGGCTCACGATCTTTACGTTTGGGTTCGACTCGCGATGGGGACATTATCGAAACCACTTTGTGAGACTGTCTTTTGTTTGGTAAGGACATTGCAGGCTAGGATCACCTGATTGTCAGAAAAAGTAACATTCCATGTTTCGGAGGGCACGTTAAGGCGTTGGTCCCGGCTATTAGCCGTAAAAAGACCTCCACCACACCGCGCTAGAGCAGCTGCACCCTCCGGTTCATTGAGGGGAGGCCTGTGCCCAGCAGTGGGACGTATAAGTATATAGACAGTTTAAATACCGCAACTTCCCTCCCTAGCCTTAAGGCTAGGTAACTACAGTTTTACATGATAATTTTAATTTAGATAAGCAAGAGATACATTTAGTTTAAAGATATAAGTTACTTAATTAATGTAAGTTAGTGTTTAATTTATAAGTAAGTTTAATTTTAAATGTAGGTTTATATTTTAGTTACAATTTAATTATTTTTTGGTGTGTTTGTGTGTGCGTGTCTGTGTGTGTATGTGTTTGTGTGTGTGTGTTATGTATTACATACACGTTGCCATCTCACACACACACTGCTGGGGACTTGCCCCTTAAGGTTGTTTTCTTCGCCTCCCGTGGCTACGGAAGGGTCCTTGGGTGCTGACCCCGCCTTCGCGGTCTAGCCCACCGGGTGAGACCCCATTGGGGGAGGCCCAGTGAGTCGCCTGCGCTTAGGCGTGGGCTGATTCTTTTTTATGTATTACAATACCATTGCTCACCTCTTATAGGCGATACGCTACCGTGGCTGGATCCGGCTCGGCCGCGTCGTGAGCTGCTTTCCACAAACTCCTCGAACACCGGCGTGCGTGGCATCGACTCCGAGTCACTGCTTGATGACGTCGATGTCCTAGACAATTGCAAAATATAATGTGCGTTTAACATAACATAACCTCACAATATCCCTAGCACGTTGACTGCCGAGAGAAAAATTGCAACTTTTTTTTTTTTTTTTTGATGTGACTTATTGTAGATTTGCCGCAGATGGCATTAACTACTTGGCCGGACAAATGGGGAGCGCTGAAGGCTCTCACCCGGTACAACGTTTAAGACAACAGGCCTGAGGGTGCCCAGTTGGGCGCGAACCTCGGCTCAGGGCGTCGTCTGAGAGGGAAAATATTTGAAAGAATTAATCGACCCTAGTGGGTCGATAGCGATAAGCGCTGAATGAGGGAAATCGTCGACCACGCCGGCGGGGTCGGTATCGGGGTCCTGAAGTGTTTGGTGTCGCGAGCTGATTGGCTGCCTCTATGGCTAGAGTAATCGGGTCGTCGGGAGTAATCGGGTCGTCGGGAAAAAATTGCAACAAAGATATGTTTTAGAGCGCCATGCCGGTCATGCGAACGCTAAAAATATTCGCTAGCTGCTTTTCACGGCGCATGTCTTGAAAATTGGTCTCACTCGAGGTCAACGGTGCCCTCCACGGCGTTCAACGTGCTAGGGAATATTTTTTTTATTACTAGTACCCCTGCCGCACAGGATAGGCAGGGACTTTCTAAGGCTCAGTGTGCTAGGGAATATTTGTCCCTACGCTGAAGTGTGGTAGTGAATGTTGGGTATGGCAGAAGAAGCATGAAAGTAGAATTAATGCCCTAGAAATGAGGTAGAAACGCTAATTCCCGTTCCCGTGGGAATTTCGGGAATTCCTTTCTTAGTGCACCTCTACGGTACCTAAGCTACGACCCTTCCAAATTTCAAGTGCCTACGTTTAGCCGTTTAGGCTGTGCGTTGATATATCAGTCAGTGAGTCGGTCAGTTTCTCCTTTTATATATTTTATTTAGAAAATATAATATATTATCACGGAGTGACGAAGTTACGTATGTTTCTGATTATGTGACAGATTGTATTATTATAATAAAATTGAGAATTTTTTATATATTATCTGATCCAAATATCAAACAACAATTTTATTTTTATACATGCCTCTGCCATTGACTTATTGTGTACCCGAGCAATGAGAAAATAGGTAATTATCAAGTTAAATCTGTACAATGCTATCTACAGGGCGTTAGTGACATTGTAATGAATACGGAGGGGGTTGGTTTAGACCATGATTCGATCCATACCATTGCACGGAAGATTCCACTTGATATCACCTCAGACCCATGGTCTGAATCATCCCTCAAAGTTTTCGTTACCATGTCACTAACACCCTGTATAATGTTTTAAAGTCCCTGAATTTTGTATAGTAAAAAAAAAGAACATAATATATACATTTAGTATACTTATTTTACTTTTAGAATATTTATACTTACGTATCGCTCCAACTGTAGTCGCTGCCCATGTCAAGGACGACCTCATTACAGTTATGCGTGGGTTTCTGCGGCGCTCCGCGGTGATACCCGAAGAACGAACCGAGACTGAACTTGCGATGTTGCTGCCGTTGTTGGGTTTTGAGCTCTATGAACGTAACATTACACGAGTAGTAGTAACGGCCTCCGTGGTCCAGTGGTTGAGCGTTGGGCTCACGATCCGGAGGTCCTGGGTTCGATTCCCGGTGGGGATATATCACATAAATCACTTTGTGGTCCCTAGTTTTAGTTAGGACATTACGGGCTGATCACCTGATTGTCCGAAAGTAAGACGATCCGTGCTTCGGAAGGCACGTTAAGCCGTGGGCCCCGGTTACTACTTACTGATGTAAGTACGTAGTCGTTATATGAGTCATGTCAGGGGCCTTTGGCGGCTCAATAGTAATCCTGACACCAGGGTTGATGAGGTTGGTAATTCACCTCACAACCCACACGATAGAAGAATTACACGAGTAAGTGCTGTGTCATAGGATACTACCAAAGTATACGTATAGAAAGGTATCACTCCGTCGCGCATCCCCTCTGGGTCTTAAGGGCTACACCTATTTGTCCGACAGGCTATTTTCTGTTGAAAAGCAATTTCACGCAAATATATACAAAAATAAATGCCAACTAAATAAGTTTCAATGTAAAATTAAGTGGCGTGTGCCTATATTTGAGTAAATAAACTAGTATGGAAATCGAACCACATTAAGCACTTACTTCTATCTTTTCTCCCCGTATGGTGCATCCCTGTGTCGACAGAGAGTGTCTTCTTGATCTTTGACTTGGTGTTGTCCAGGTGTGTGCCGAAGAAATGGAAGGGATGGATGCCTCGTCTGCTGGTGCGAAGACTAGACTGTTCCGGACTGAGCAGTGAGCGGTCTTCCGACGCCATGTGGGGAGAAATCGGCCTGGAAAGCAAACGTGCTCTAAATTAGTGAAATATATTATTTAGATACCACAATAATAAGTCTGAAGCAATTCTAAGTATCAAGATTTGAAATCAACTTGAGAGTTAAATAGACTGTTAACAACTCCACTTATGTATTATGTAATTTGTAGATAAAATTGATATTTTTTTCATAGAGAACATTAAACCTTAACGGCCTTACACATAATACACATCCATCATTATTCTATGGTTATACTAGGAATTATACCTAGAATAAGCCAAGAATAAGGTATAGTAAAAGTCTAATTTTGAGTCTTAGTGTGTCTGGCTGCGGATTCCAATCCCGTCCGAGCCAGACTTTTTAGTTTTATTTTTCTCTTTGTGCGTATCTCGAATAAAGCAAAACCGATATTTCTTTGTCAAGTGTCCACTTAATAAGTGGTTTGGCCTATGAAAGTATCATTGGGAGGTAGCTACAAGCATATTGTCATCCTCAACATTTCTACGTACGTATTCTTATCCCACCTTGTAAGGTCTTGCATCTCCATGCTCTCCTGATCACTCTGATCTTCCCAGGACTTCCGTTGCTTCAACTTTGCCGCTCGCTTCCTCGAATATGTCCCAGCTTTGCCATCTAAATTCAGGTCTAATCTCTTCGATTTGCTAACAGTCCATTCTTCTCTACTTGAAGTTCTCTTCTCTGTCCTACTTGATAAAGACTCTGCTAAGCTTTGTAATTCAGAATATGACAGTTTGGCCAGTTCGATTCCACCAGTCATTTCTGTTAGTTTTTCATCAGTTAAGTCTTCAGGTGAAGCAGGTTTTTCTTCTATAGTTGGGGATATGCCTGATGCTTGGTCTGTTTTGTCCTTGTCTTCTTCGTCAGCGCTTGCTGTTGGCGGTGACGTGGCAAAGACGGTATCTAGAGAGTCACCTCTCTGCAACAAATATCCTAAGTTACCCATTTCATTTTACAATACCTATTCAGTTTATGTTTATTAAAAATGTAATCGAACAATTAATAGAGAACATTTACTAAATAAATAAGGATACTTATTTCGACTAACCAAACCCCACCCCTAACCATGTTGTTCCCCGTGCATCAATGATTATTACTTATAGGAAATATTTCAATCTCTTACCATAAATCCTTCATCTGCCCCAGAGGCCTCTTCACTACCTGAGCTACCATTCTTCACCAACACTTGATTAGCCGTTACCGCATCTTCTCCTTCAGCTACTGGCAAATCTTCTTCAGGTTGCGAACTAGGACTGGTTGTAGATATTCCTACCCTCTCTAACTCTTGAATACGCTTCTGTAACTGGCTGATAATTTCGTCTCTTTTTCGTACTTCATTTTCTAAGCTGTTGAACCTAAAAGACATGTAGATTGCATTACGAAAGTTTAAAGAAATAAAATATGTACTTAGTGTGTATTAATAATATTCTAAAAGGTAAAATAACATGGAGGTCAAAAGTGTTAAGGGAGTGTTTTGTCTGATTATTCGTCTTTAATAAAAAACAAGTTTTGTTTAATGCAAGATAACGATTTTGAAGGTCGATGTAAAATTAATAATTTACCTTTCTTGAAATTTTCCTTGTACGTCGTGTAAATGTCCTTGGATTACTTGCTTTATACCTAATAAAACTTCACCAAAATACTCTTGCTCTTCGAGAGACCCTGCAATGCAAAGTAGTTCTTATTTATTGAAAAAAAAAACTTTAATATTGTCATTTGAATAAACTTAATACTTACCTCTGAGCAATTTTCTTTGGTTCGCTACTGCCGATATTAGAGTTAGCTTTGGTTTATCTGAAGGCACTTTAATTTCTTCAGGTCTCAAAGTTTTAAAGTCATACATTGGATCTATGGTTTGTTGTAACTCATATTCAGCTCTGATATTCAGTTCGTAATCTTGCGTGCTAACTATAGTTTCATTTGTAGATCTTGCTATTTGATTTTGAGGACAGGTTTCTGGTACTTCAGCTTCTACAGTGATCTGAGGAGATATCTGAGGAAGAGGTTCTGTATTTGATTCCGGCATTTGGAATATTGTACCACTTTGTGTATCTGCTGGTGCGCTTCCTGGAGGTGAAGGTAGGGTATGTCGATGAAATGTCACACTTTTTGCAAACTTCGAATGTCTTGCAGCATATCCTTCAAGAGTAGGTGCTCTTATTAATCTCCTAAACTCATTACTTCGTTCAGGACTTTCTGCTGGAGTGACGTCTTCAGATAACTTCTTCAATATTGATTTGAGCGTTCTCCTTTCCAAAGTTTCATTCGATCCATGACTTCCAGTGGAATCTGTTGATTTTCTTTTGAATTTTCTTTTGTCCATAGTGCTGCCTTCAGAATGACTTCTAGTTAAAGTATCACAAAGCAAATCTTCAGAAGAACTTGTGCAATCTAAACTTGAACTTCTAAATTTTACAACTTTTTCTAGTTCCGCTAACTTTTGTCGTTCGTTTAGAATTTTTAATTTTTTTACAAACGGTAGGCCTCCATACTCTGGGGATAGGTCATCTATAGACTTATACATTTTTGCTCTTGGTAACAACATCGTGCCTGGCGTGACTATCGCTTTTGTATCAACTGGTTTTGCAACAATATTCTTTTTCGGGGACATAGTTAATAAATCTAATGACTTCTCTTGGACGGGTTCCAAAGGGCCTGTTAAGCAAATCTTAGGTTTATCTTGCTTAACGTTATCACTATGAACTTCAATATTATTATTGTCTATTTTAACAAGCTCTGCCGTAGTAACTATAGGCACACGTATATTTACAGGTGCTTCTTTACTTTCTCCTTTTGTTTCATTACCAGTATCCAATTCTTTCTTTTCGTCTATACTAGATTTGCTTTGACTTTTAGATTCTCCTAAAATTGCAGCTTTTTTTAGTTTAGACCAAGGCTTTTTAGGTTTTGGCTCTTCTTTACTTTCAGTGGTCTGTACAGGAGTTATTTCTACAGCTTTTTTGTCCACTGTTGGTGGTTTGGTTGTATCTGCTGAAGAATTTTGTGGATCCTTTCCACTTTGAAGCAATTTCAGCTTATCTCTAAATGTGGATCCGACAGCTTTGGCTGGTGATTTGATTTTGCTCACAACGGAATGTGGTATTGAAATAAGGTTACTTTCGGTTTTAGGAGTTGGTTCAACCACTGCCGCAGGTTTTTCACTTGCATCCTTGCTGAGTGGTTGGCAAACTGCTGTTCCATCGCTTTGGACTTGCAATATTTTATCTCTAAAACTTACTTTTGGACGAGAGGCCCCATCACTTGACCCTGAGGAGTTTTTTCTAGAAGTTTTGGCTGTGGGACTGTGGAGTTTCCCAGGGGAACTTGACTCTGATCCCTTTCTAATTGGGCTTAGGGTTTTTATAGTTGGACTAAGTGGACTTTTGATGGAGCTAGGGCTTATAGTATCTGAGCTGGAAGGTTGATTGCTGTTTGCTGGTGTAAGTTGGTTTTTCTCTCTTTCTTCTTTGGCTTTGAGGAGTAAGAGTCTTTGTAGAAGTGGAAGACCAGCTCCTATCACTTCAGGTTCAGCATCAGGCGCTGAACTGGTTGACGGTGTTGGTTGCGGTTGAGGAGAAACCACTGATGATGTCGAATGTCTTTGTTTTGCTACTTTTTCTTCACGATCCTGTAAACAAATGTAACTCATTATTGTGTTTATTTTCATTAGAAAGTTATTTTACATGACTGTAAAGTATAATTTATTACCTGTTTTTCTTTGAGCAATTTCAACCGAGACAGCAAAGGCAGACCAGCACCAATAGGAGATATACATTTCTCTTCCTTAGACGAAGTTGTTTCTCCATTATTATCCTGTAACAAAGACAAGATTACTTTGCTTTTATATCAAAATCTACAATTTTATATAATACCTCTACATTGGCACTAGAAGCGTGTGTACGACAAAGCGTATGTTCTACTACCTCCGCATTGTGAGCTTGAGAGTCGTCACTTTCGACTCTATTCATCCTTCTCAACACTTTTCCATCAGTAGCTGAGCCTCTTTCCGCACCAGCTAACGCTTGCAACTCTAAGGACTCTCCAGATCTGCGACCAGCTCTTGATCTGCTCCTTATTGCGTTGCGAATACCCTGAAATGGTTATATCAAAGCATGATGAGTTTGCTGTTGAAATGGATTGCAATAGTGATAAGTACTATCGTATCTAGAACTAAGTCATACTTTTTACATGGTGACTTTTCGATATATTTTCGACTCAGATTATGGGAAACTCTTGTTATTATACGATGGATTTAATGTAAGTACTACTATTTCTTAGGATGAGCACTTTCTATGCAAAGCTTCTCTTCTACGAAAGTTATCATATACCAATGTTACAAAAGAAATTACCTGGGGGGTTAAAAAGGCCATATCGAAGCAATTTATCTAGAAAAGCAATATTGCTATTTGCCGTTTGTGTGCATTGCGCACTTACTTTTATAAGTGCAAATGTAGGGCCCGCAGATTACCAGCGTCGTGGTCCACGCCGCGACTTATGCTGAGCGAGGTCCTTTTATTCCGGACTCCACCGCAGATGTTCGGGCCGTCAGTGCATTGCATTTAGAATACTTAGTTTTATTATTATTGTTTTTATGATTTTGGTTTGCTTTTCTTTTTGTTTTGGATATTTTTTTTTGTCTGTGTACTTATTGATTTCCGTGTGGTTTCTGTCCTGTGTTAAATGTAATGTACCTGTCTGTCTGTGTCTGTGATGTCCGGAAGTAATAAATGTTTCTTTCTTTCTTTCTTTCTAAATGTCAAATAGCAATATTGCTTTTTTAGATGAATTACTTTGGTGTGGCCTTTTTAACCCCCCAATAACTCACCTTAACATCGCTCCTTAATTTGTGAACTATCCTCTTAGGAGCGCTGTCATCACCCGCTGTAGGACTCGTATCTCCTGCAAAATTATAGTTTTATTCAAATTAAGACAGATTTGTGAGAAAAACTTCTCCTACTCAAACGGAAGGCGTGAAGAGAAGTGTTTCCGCCGTACCGGACTTGCACCAATTACTTCTTATTTCATCATAACTGCAATTACAAGCACATAAGGCTTCGACAATTCCAGACGGCGATTCAGCTCATCATCTATGACGTTGGTTTATTAGGAAGCTCGATGAAGCGTGGGTACATGTACGTGAGTCATGAGCAATATAATGTACCCACTTTAGGACCCTGTCGCACTAACATATTTGACATTTAGTGAGACTTACAGTTCAATTTGTCAAAAAAGTTAATGTGACATGGTACCAAAGTGTATACATGTTAATGCTCGTGACCGTACTTAGTTCATCTATCATTTTTTAATTATTTTTTTAATACGTTATATTTTTAACTCTTATATAAATAAAAAGATTTATGGCTGTTTTCATTTAGAAAATAATTTATGTAATAATTTATAATGTATTCTAGGTATCATTATATAAGTATAAATTAATATTATAAAACTTAACCACAAATTACATTACTTTCTAAATGAAAACAGATATAAGTCTTCTTAACTAATTAAAAATAACTCCTGTTAGAAACGAAATAATAAAAAATGTTTAATTTTTAGATTATGCGAAAACAGATCTGTGTCTTTGTCTTACGTTAGGATAGTCACTTTGTACCTACCTACCTACATATTAATCTTTTGTTTGTTATTTTGCATGCTGTGTTTACTTGTAATTAGTCTCTAGGTACACTTAGCTTTATATACAGTTGATATTACCCTAAGAATACACTGTGTAAGATGACTGTAAGTAAACCAATAAATAAATAAAAAATAAATAAATAAATAAATATTAAAAATAGATAAATGTTCGTTTAAATGTCAAAAATATAGAAATTAAACCTCTAACCTCCTTTTGTTTTCGTCCTCGGCCGGGACATACTCTTGGCTTCCTGTAGTCGCTTCCTGCCCAAGGTCTGCAGAATGTCTTGCGCTTCTGGGTAGTCTTTCATTGCTGCTAGTACATCTTCCCGGGACAGCGAGAACAACTCTGAGTAACCCACTGACCTCACATCTGCTGTTCTCCTGGAATCATGAATAGTTAATGATTATTTAGAAGATGCATGAGAATAATCGCTTAGCTACCAATATTAGGCAGCCAAAGTACTAAAATAGACTAGTTTCCAACTAGTCAAATCAGTTACTTTTTATTAAACGTCTTTTTTTTGACGTGACTTATTGTAGATTTCCCGCAGATGGCATTAACTACTTGGCCGGACGATTGGGGAACGCTGAGAGCTCTCACCCGGTACAAAATTTAAGACAACAGGCCTCAGGGTGCCCAGTTAGGCGAGAACCTCGGCTCAGGGCGTCGTCTGAGAGGAAGAATATTTGAAAGAATTAATCGACCCTAGTGGGTCGATAGCGATAAGCGCTGAATGAGGGAATTACTAAACGTCAAAACACGAAATTACTATGTGATTTGTATAAAAAAGCACACTGTGACGTCATAAGAAACGTGATAAAATGTCGTACTTATTATTATGTTTTACTTGATTAAAATGTATAAATAAGTTACTTAAATAGAAAAAAGAAAATGTTTTTCGTTAGTTATAGATCTGTCTTTGTTTAGTACTTAATTAGAATTTCTGTCCCGTGTTAAATTGAATGTACCTGTCTGTCTCTGTCTGTGGTGTCAGAAAATAATAAATGTTTCTTTCATTCATGTATAAACACATAACAGGAAGCAAGATGCAGCATGGTCACTCAGTTCATTTTGCGATGTATGTACCTCTAACTACCCAGATTGGGAAAATATTCGTGTGCTTACGTGTGTATTATACTTATGCTTATGGTCTTGTTTGTGGTCGTGTATGTGTGTGCGTGTGCTTGAGTGAATGTATGTGTTCTTACTTGTTAAGCCCGTCTAGGTTCAATATGCCGATTTCTCCAAAGAAGTCTCCAGCCTTCATAGTTGTAAGCACTCTCCCAGTTTCAGATATAACTTCTAATATTCCATCTGCTATTATGAACATCTCTCTTGCTACTTCCCCTGTAACAGATTTGTTTACATTAGAAATGATTAATAAGTGGTCACATACTTGCAATGGAAATGGGTACCTATTTAACATAACATAAATAACCTGTATACGTCCTATTGCTGGGCACAGGCCTCCCCTCAATCAATTGGAGGTTTTGTTCTGTTTTCAAATTATAATTCGTTAGTTTTCGGTGTACCCTACTTATAATTTTCAAATTATAAGTTCTTTTATAAAAACGATTTGATATAAGGAACTGACAAAAAATATCTTAGGTAGAATTGGATATATTTTCTTTGCAGGATTGTTTAGATTCATTTCTATCTAAAATTGAACCAAAAATGTATTATGCGGAAACAAAAAAAAAAGTACTTAATTATAATTTGAAAACAGAACAAAAGGTATTTCTCGGCGAATGACTTCTATGTCGCAAAATTATAACGTGGTATTAAAAATGACCTTGAAATATTAAATGCGATCATAATTCAATGGTTTCCGTACCTTTTCTACATATTGAATCCCCTGGAGTGAAAATGTAGGCCTTCATCTTCAACACGAGGTCATGAAGGAACTCTGGTTGGCATTCTTGAAATATGGTCACCTGAAAAAAGAACAATCGAAAAATAATATAAAATAAAGAATAAGATTTTCAAAATTTTAATTAATAATTGAATAGATAGATAATTGTATAGACTGATTGAATCGCCTTCAGTAGACGATGTCTCAGACGATGCCATGAGCTCTCAGACGGCGCCCTGAGCCGTGGTTCGCGCCCAACCGGGCACCCTCAGGCCTGTTGTCTTAAATTTTGTACCGGGTGAGAGCCCTCAGCGCTCTCCATTTGCCGAGTAGTTAATACCATTTGCGGCAAATCTACAATAAGTCACGTCAAAAAAAAAACTAGTGGATGCCAAGAATTATCTTAGTGATAACTGACATCATAATAATAAGTACTTAGAATCGATAAAATTGTTGCAAAAAGCCTGTCCTTCTTCTTATCGTGTGGGTTGTGAAATGGAATACCAGCCTCACTCATCAACCCTGGTGTCAGGGTTATGATTGAGCCGC
Organism: Pectinophora gossypiella; assembly: GCF_024362695.1. NCBI lineage: Eukaryota > Metazoa > Arthropoda > Insecta > Lepidoptera > Gelechiidae > Pectinophora > Pectinophora gossypiella. The sequence continues at coordinate 2,899,614 of NC_065423.1, forward strand.
CAAAGGCTCCTTACATGGCTAACGTAACGATTACTCACTTACATTAGTAAATAGTGACCGGGACCAACGGGTTAACGTGCCTTCCGAAGCACGGATCATCTTACTTTCGGACAATCAGGTGATCAGCCTGTAATGACCTAACCAAACTAGGGACCACAGAGTAATTTTTGTGATATGTCCCCACCGGCAACCGAACCCGGGACCTCCGGGTCGTGAGCCCAACGCTCAACCACTGGACCACGGAGGTCGTTTAACAACGTTCGAGTGAACATCTCACAATACGGGTGAAAATGAACTACAATAACATAACAAGATAGTCCCTGCGCTCTACTGGGGCAATTCCTGTTCGGCGCGTCCTTGCCGCGGGGGTGGGCGCCTCTTAATTCAGTAGGCCGGAGTGAGATGGTGGTTGAGTTCGAATAGGGACCCAGACCTACGGGATATAATGTAGAACCCTTGCCCAGAGATACGGGTGAAGACCTCAACGGTTGCAGAGGCGATGATGGGTGTCATCGGTAAGGCAATGCAGGACGGAAGGGGCAAGTTACAGGAACTGTAACCTGGAACCTGACAGAGGGCAGCAGTAACTGTCACTACTATTCAGAGGCGGAGGACAGGAGTCCTAGTATAGCTTTGTAATAGACTACTGTGGGCGCCACCCCACTTGAGCGGAAGGCAAGAGGGAAACCACTGCCCTGTTTTTCCCTAAAAAAGTAGCATGGAAAATGCTGTACCGACGTGCTGTGCTGTGCTGTGCGTGGCTCTTAAATTGATGATGAACAAGATAGTGGTAGTGTAATACCTTCTTCAGCACGCTCAAATTGACGTGAAGCGCTAGTTCAGTCTTTAGTTTGTCGGGTAGCAATCCCAGGGCTGTATTTATGTCGCCCCCTCCCTGGATGCGCCCCCTGGACCACGAGTAGTCGTACCAGCGGAGCACGCGTCGCTTCATGCCTCCTGGCACCTGTGAAAAGGACAATTAAGTGTCATACAGTGTTGGCCAAAGTTGCCCGGCACCTAAAGACAAAAGTGCCGGTAATTTAAAAATGCGTATATATTTTGCTCTAGGGCACTAAATATCTATGACCATTAAATTAGTAAAAAAGTTTAAGTTAAAGGTTAAGTTTTTTTTTAAATAAAAAGAAGTTCGGGACACGCCACTACAGCTGCCGCGTGTCTCAATATATGAACGACGTCGGAATACATTCTATCTATATATTATATTTCTATGAAGTAAGTACCTACATTACTACACAGCCATTCGGAGCAGTGGCTTAGCTCTTTAAATAAGTCAACCTCTCTTAATTTCTTGTTACAGAGCTCTTTATTTAAATATATCTGGGGGTTAAAAAGGCCACATCAAAGCAATTCACCTAAAAACAATATTGCTATTTGACATTTGTTTCCATTGCGCACTGACTTTTATATGCGCAAATGTCAAATTGCAGTTATTGCTTTTTTTAGACAAATTGCTTTGATGTGGCGTTTTTAAACCCTCTGTTGAGCATCTCTTTCTCGCCATATAAAACTCTAAATATTTGGCATTTGGATTTTTCTTTTTATTGTATTATTCGAGTTAGACTCTAGGGTGAGTATTGCTTTAATGCCTATATGAGATGTACGGTCACGAGCATTAATATGTATATTATGTATACACTTTGGTACCATGTCACATTAACTTTTTTGACAAATTGAACTGTAAGTCTCACTAAATGTCAAATATGTTAGTGCGACAGAGTCCTAAAGTGTATACATTATATTGCTCATGACTGTACGCCATTGCCTGAATTACTAACCTTATGATGTCTCATGTAAGTTTTAGCGCCGTCCAGTAGCCTCTCAAACTCGAGCCTGTTAGCATTCCTGTTTGTGATCACGTTCCCCACTTGTCCAACTATAGTGGCGAATATAAACACGCCAATCAGATAGCTCACTATCGTGAACACGTACCTGTGGGAACAATAAAGTGAATTATAGACTTTTTTTGACATAACTTTCATAGGTTAGCAGCATTATAGATTTCTGTACGACATTTCACAGGTTTGGTATAAAGTACTTTAGGCATTGTTTTAGGTTTACGCGGTTATTATCATAATTAAAACACATAATAACCGGCTCAAACCGGGTTACGGGTTTAAACGTGGTAAGAACCCGTTATTATGTGAACCCGTTTTTAGTAAAGATCTACTACTGAAAGGCTTGAGGGCATCGTCTGAGGGGATGATTACATTTTTGAAAAAAATAATCGTCTCTCACCACCTCCACCAACCCGCAGTGGAGCAGCGTGGTGGAGTATGCTCCATACCCCCTCCGGTTGATTGAGGGGAGGCCTGTGCCCAGCAGTGGGACGTATATAGGCTGTTTATGTAATCGTCTCTAGTGGGCCAATAGCGATAAGCACTGAATGAAGTATAATAACCGTAAAGCATATTATGCGGTGAAGATTTTTTCAGAAAATATCTTAATAAATTGTGTGATGAAATAGGTGTTTAAAACATAATGCTATGTGCTTAAAGTTCTATCAAAAATGTGAGAATAAAGCTACATTTTTGGATGTGCAGAGAATGGAGAGTGGAAGTTTTGCGGACCATACGAACTCATTCATTAATTACTCGGCCACGCCTGTTTTAAAATACACTTAATGCGGGGAGTACGGGCATCTAGTAACGACGATAATCAACATAATATTCATACTCAGGACAAATTAATGTTCAAAATGTTCAGAGATGAGAACTTGCGCAGTGAAATTGCAACTGGGAAGTTTAATTGTACAACTTTTGTGTGCATTTCCAAGTGGTTGAAGTTGGACTAAATTATGTCCACGTCACAGTTCTCATATTACGCGGTACGATGTCACATTGCACTTTGGTCTGTAGGCAATGGCAAATATGAATATGAGATTATATGGGACTTGCTATAATAAGTACTGATTCAACGGTTAAATGGAGCAGATATTTGTAGATGTGGTAATACAACTGTAACTAAGTATGTTCTGAAAATATTTATATTGTACCTATTAGGTACATATTGTCTATATTTTACAAAACCTCTCCTTTGCAATCACTTCTTGTTGCCATAAGACTTCGTTGCTAAAATCTCATTGTCAATATTTTAGCAAGACTTGCTATGGAGATGGAAAATTCTGACTTTGCCAATATATATTTTTTGGCGAGAAAACAATTTTGATACTTCTTATGAAAAGATATACCCAAATAAGAATTTATTGCTGTACCTTACTAAATTACCACTACAATATTTATTTCAATTCGACCTTGTGATATTCTTTAGGGAAAAATATATTCCATAACTCATCGTACATGCGTGTTACTTGGTGTTACAATATTCAGTTACGCATGAAATTGGAAGTAAATTCGCTAGAGAGAAATCTAAAAGGGTCTAAGTAAAAATAAATAATGAAAATCGATGACCCGTGAACGAAATTAGACGAACGAATCCATGCCTCCAGGCAGATGTTAAACCGATTTCACATGATTCCAATCACACATTGAATATGATTGGCAATTGAAATGTTGATACATTAAGTCGCAATATTTTGTTTTGTAGAGTAAAGCCTTCAGAACACCAATGGCAGGTACTTTTTGTAGGTAATACAAGAAAAACTATTAGAAGTGCGTCACATCAAGCAACGATTCCCGCTAAAACTGCGATATGACGCACTTCCTATATCATGCGTTGAACCCGCATTCAAACTGCGCTTGGTGTGCCGAAACCTTTAACGTATAAAACTACAAAATGTAGAAAAAAACTTACAAATTATATACTTACTAAAATCTAAACAAAAACTATGACAATCACAAAAAAATCAAAAATAAACAAAAAATGTGCAAAGTTTTCGAACAGTTGCAAAAAGACAAAACACTCCAAAGCAAAAAGAAAACATGCGACGCAAATCCAAAATGGCGGTTGTCAATGAAGGCTGTTCGAAAACTTTCATAAAACTTCCGATATCGATGAGCAAACAAAAGGAACAAATAACATAAACTTCATGATAAGAGTTCTAGGTTTCAGATTACAACAATTCGTTACCCGGAGTCGCAGAACAGCCTCCAAATTCCTGCCGCCGCCATTTTAGGTTACTTTTGACACTGGCTGTTTCCCTCCAAAACATGGCAGAGTCAGTGTATAAAATTAGACTAAATTAAATTAGAGCGTTGCCTTTAATTATAAGCTGCTGAAAGTCACCATATTTATTTGTTTTTTTTAATGAGCATAATGTCGAATAATTAAAAAGATTTGTATACTTCTTGACATTATTTTTTTCAAACAAGACATCGTGTGAGCAAGGAAACAACCGTAGTCCAGTCAAACACTTTTGTACTTTTCCAAAACAAGTCAGTGCGAAAAGCTGCGATTGGTCAGATCACCTTTTTATGAAAGGTTTTGGTGTAATTGGGTACTTAATAAGTATATTGGGTATCCTAGTTCAAATATAAATTATAAAATTCTGGTTACTAAATAAAGACAGATCTAAAACTTACGAAAAACTTTTTTTAACTTATTTTAACCGAGAAAAACGTAAAAAGAATTGCGACATTTTGTTTTTCTATGACGCCACAGTGTCGTCTCAGGTGGCTAATCATTTCCCCTCCAGTTCTTTGAAGTATTAAAACCAAAGAAAAAGTATTAAATAGTAGTATTAATTAGTGTTGTTTTAAATATAATGGGTCTTTTTTCTTCAACTCTTTCCAGCACTTTTTCATTTGACACCATTTCAGTCCAGCTTATGTACCCTCCATCCTTCGCCAACACTACATCTCAAACGCTTGCAACCTCTATCTGTCTCTCTGTGTCATACGTTTCACTTCCATATAGTGCAGTGCTCCAAATGTAGGATTCAATAAACCGTTTCCTGATTTTTTTATGAAATATTTTTTTAATTTTGTATTTTTTTTATTGATAGGTACAGAGAGTATCAATAAAAAATCCGCATTGACAAGAGTACAAAAAAAAACAGGTAGAGTCCAGATCCTTCCGTTTATAGTCAGGCCTAATCAGACGGATAGTAAACCTAATAAAAAAAAAAATAGTTTTTCTCTCTTAAACCAGCCAATAACATAACTCAATTTAGAAAATAAAACCCTAAATCTTAAGTAAACATTCATCTTATTCCATCTGAGTGTTGAGTAAATAGAAAACTTAATAGAGGCTCAACTTCGAGACTCGTTTAAGTTGGTTGCAAAAACTTTCCCTAGGGTAAATTAAATCTCTAGAACACTCTAGAACAATCCCTCTCATTTTGCAGTCTCATCTTGTTTGATTTATTACGCAATTGTCTCAGATACTCCAATTGCTTACACATTTTTTACTAGATTGAATGTTAGTTGAGTAAATAAAGTTGGTGCAGTCATGAGCAATATTATAATGTACCCACTTTAGGAACTAACATATTTGGTATTTAGTGAGACTTACAGTTCAATTTGTCAAAAAAGTTAATATGACATGGTACCAAAGTGTATACTATTAATGCTCGTGACGGTACTTAAATGCCGCATTGTACTAATTTAGCATTATTAGTAGTATGCTAGTTAAATAAGAAAGCAAAATGGAAGACGAATAAAATAAGACGGTGTTGAATTGAAGACGACGAAGTCCCTTCTTACATTATATTGTTTAAATAGTGATGTATTTGAGTTATGAGAAAATAGGTTTAAATAAAGCGAAAATGGGGTATTTTTTTTTGGGGAACGTCGCCTGGAATGTTTTTCATTTATAATATAAATTCCCATTCGGCGTTCTGTTTGTCAAATGAATGAATTAGGCGCGTCCCTAGTGACAAGCTGTCAGCTGTCAGGCGTCACTTTATCCGAAAACGTGGCTGCCCTGAATCTTTTCCTACTGAAGTTTGAAATCAACAAAGTGGTCACAAAACGATTGTTCTCCGGAATTAGTGCTTATAAAATATTTATTTGTTCTCGGATCCTTTTGTTTATTTTTGAAGGGGTACCTATAATTGTGACATGCGGAAAGTATCGCTGTCAAAACTCTCTTTCAATGCGGTTGCTGGTTCGAATCCTGGGTTGGGCTGTGCCTGTATACCATTAAGCTTAATTTTTTTTCACAGGGTCCGCTTACCTAACCTGAAAATTAGACAGCTCTGGTTTTTTTACAGAAGCGACTGCCTGTCTGAACTTCCAACTCGCGAACGGAAAACAGCCCAATACAGGTAACATACCTCCGAAACGAATTTCTCGGGTATGTAGGCTTCCTTACGACGTTTTCCTTCACCGCTGAGCACGTGAGCATTTATAGACGATTTTGAAAATTAAAGGCCCGAGCTGGATTCGAACATGCGACTTCAAAGTGAGAGTCAAGCGTTCTACCAACTGGGTTACCACGGCCGTGCTATCAAATTGCTCCGATTAAATGTTTTAATTATAATCGTCTTCTCGCTGTAAACGTCTTGAGATTGATATTGGATACCCAATTTGGGTCGGTTTCTATTAGTTTGTTTATTAAGCTTTGCTTATTGATTTTATGAGCAAAGTTAAGTTTACTTAGATTTTCAAGTTATGATTGTAAAAGTGATAATTATTTTCATGGTTCCATTCTAAATATTGTTATTCTTTCTTGGGGAACGAATACATTAAATCATTTAAATGTTTGTTTACCTGTTGGTAGGTACTAGGATTATGATCTTTTATCCTAAGGTTGCCTAGAAGAAGTTGCTGTTTAACAGTAAGGCCGCCTATTGTACTTGTTGCCACTGCCCTATTTTTCTCTAAAAAAATGGCAAGGAGAATGCTACACCAACAAGATAGCGTGGATCTTAAATTAGCGATGATGATTGTATTTGTATTGTAGAACTATCTGTAATAAGTTGGTAATAAGGGGCTTTCCAATCGGCGTTCCCCAAAAACACAATAGATGGAGTTGTTAAGGGTTTTCTTTGTTTATACTTGTAATTTCGTGGATTATTATTCTGATCAAAATAAGGAGAAACAATTATAGTTAGAACCATCATTCTATACATAATGTGATCCAAATATCAAGCAACAATTAGTTTTATAATGCTTCTGCCATTACATTTTTGAATAATTTTGTATCCCAGCAATGAGAAAACAGATAAATATCACGTTAAAAGTGAACAACGCCATCTATCGGGAGGTTGGGGAACGTCAAGTCCCTCATTGTGTGTTTGTGTAATAAAGAGTTTTGTATTATATTGCAGGATAAATGTTGTGCTCAGCAGTCGCTATGTAATTAATTAGTCGCTCCACTAACCCTCGTTAAAACTTGTACATTCCTGTTTATTTCTGTCCGTGCCCGTGCCTGTTCTATGTTGTATTGCACGTCCGAACAAGTTGCGATGGCTACTCACACTCACTCGGTTAAACAAGTCGACAAACAATTTTCCGATACGATGAATCGTGAAATAAACCAATTTGAAGTTTTCCTTTTCGTGTTGAATGGTGTATGATAGATAATGGTGCTAATTCCTGCAGACGCCTACTGAGTTACTGAGCCGCCAAATGCCCCTGACATGGCTCATGTAACAACTACATTCTTACAACAGTAAGTAGTAACCGGGACCAACGACTTTACGTGCCTTCCGAAGCACGGATCATCTTATTTTCGGACAATCATGTGATCAGCCTGTAATGTACTAACCAAACTAGGGATCACAAAGTGATTTTTGTGATATGTCCCCATCGGGATTTGAACCCGGGATCTCCGGATCGTGAGCCCAATGCTCAAACCACTGGACCACGGAGGCCGCATGATGATGGTGGATGATGTACCTATTGGAAAAGTAATACCTAAACTTGTGACCCGCTCAAGGAAAGCAACGAAATCCAATAAAACGGTCGAAAAACTTTCATTTATTCACTTACAAGTTGGAACCTTTTAGCGGAACTATTGTTTTTCTCGTCTACGATCAACTGACCCAAACATAGCGAAATTTCTTATTTTTAAAGTTAAAAATAGCTTTTTCGGAGCGGTAAGTAATAATGAATGGTGAAGACGTTATAAGGTTCACTAAATTTTGCGAAATGCCCATTCCTGGAGGGCATTAAGGGTTTAATAAAATACCTCTTGAATGGTGTTTGTGCGCGGCGTTACGGCAGTTCCCGCACAAACTGGCTGAGAAACAGGGGAGGGTGTTACATCAGACCATAGAACAAAGAGTGCTATAGAACGGCAACTATCTGGGTCTGACTTTAACTGGGCACCCTTTAACTTTAACTGGGCACCCTTTAACTTTAACTGGGCACCCTTTAACTTTAACTGGGCACCCTCAGGCCTGTTGTCTTAAATGTTGTACCGGGTGAGAGCCTTCAGCGCTCCCCATTTGTCCGGCCAAGTAGTTAATGCCATCTGCGGCAAATCTACAATAAGTCACGTCAAAAAAAAGGTCTGACTTTAGTCTTAAATGGCCGTAAGCCGCTAAGGAGTAAGAAAGAGAGAGAGAGCGGACTGTGTCTTTCTCGCACTTAAGCGTTAAAAGGTGGGTACTGACCGGTGTTACGAGGCGTATTGTACCATTCGCAGCGTTATAAATTATGTTACGACATGTGCTTAAAATCAGTGTTGATGCTCGCTACGAGTATTTCCCTGTACTGACAGCACGAACGCTCGCTGTGTACATTACGCCTCGTAACACCAGCCAGTAGCCAAACTAATCGAATACAGCAACTAGTCTTCCAGTTTTCCCTTCTCTCGACAAAATCCGTCTTCACTTGTTTTTTTCTTCGTAGTCCCAGACGGAACACCCGCCAAAACGTTTTTTTCTTAAAAAGTGACGTGATGTTCCTTTTTTGAAATTGCCAAGAGTAATTAAGGAGTTTTTGTATGGAGAGACTTTGGACGAGTATTGTTATAAAAATAATGTAGATAAGAAAAAAAATATCAATAATGTCTTTTGAATATTTTTTCCGGAATTAAGTATTTATTGATATTTAATAAAAAAGAAAAACAATCTGAGAATTCTTTAAAAAAATCTGTATTAATTTCAAACTTGAATCAACTAATTGAATACGTTTAGGTACCTACATGCTCATTTTCCAGCAGTGTAAAATAATAGTATTTTATGCAACAGTTGTATAAGAAGGGTCAAAAAATGCGAGTGGCGTGAGTTGCGATGTGAGCCTTGGCGAACATCGCAATAAGAGACGCCACGAGCATTTTTTGACCTAGTTATACAACGTTGCATACAATACTTTTTCTACGACGACGTCATTTTTCCTTTTTATTTTATACTTTTTAGTGTTTTGAAACGAAACACAAAAATTTTCCAATTTATTTTCCAACGCGCGGGAAAATGGCGGCAAATGTATACTTTTTTTTTATAGTATATCTATGGCACCAAACAAAGTAAAGGTGCCAGTTTCCAGGTCAAAAAAAAAAAACAACAACAATGCTTTTTTGGCGACATTATAGTACAGTTACACTTTGTAAACAATGCTTTTATAGGCCATAGAGCGTAGACTTTTTCAAAGAGTTTAATTATGTATGTACTTATATTAGACTTTTTGGTTATTTAAATGCCAGATTAAAGTAGAGGAGTAGAAAAAATTGTTTATGAAGTATGTACTCTTATGTTTCTAGATAAGCCAAAATTTTGCTTTAAAATTATCAAAATTTAATTTGAATTTGATTTGAATTTCTTGCTCAATTAAAATTTAATTTGAATATTCAATAAGAGTATTTTTAATCCATTTGTTCGATGAAACACTTCGACGTGTAATTTCGAATCCGTTATTTTATCTGTTCCTTCTAAATTCGGTTTTCATTGCCCGTTTTCCATTTCCTCACATTTTATCTGTGGAGGGCCGATCAATCGTGTTCCAAGTTTTGGAAATCATCATGAGGCAGCGAATTCTCCAAATTCGTTTACATGTTATACACAGTATCAGAATCAGAATCATTTATTCAACGTAATTATCATAGATAAACTTGTTGAAGGTCAGTTTAACAGTTCATCTACGTCATTTCGCAAGGTGGCTGAGGAGAAGAAATGACAAGAAACTGCAACAATAACATATCTATTAAATCAATGTAGGTATACATTACAAGTTATTTAATAACTAGAGGAACACATTAAATATTTACCAGGATTTTTTATCATTTAGGTAATCATTAATCGCATAAGCTTTTTGACATAAAGTAAATTTCACATGAGCTTTAAATTTATTTTCTGACAAATTTAAAATACTGTCAGGTATATTATTGTAAAAACGTATACATAACCCCAAAAAATATGAATTTAATTTACTTAGATGAATTTCGTTTTCTTGTGCAACATTGGCTTTATAACTGTTACAGGATTGAAAGCATAACATAGGTACAATCAAAGAGCAAAAGTTCAGTCACTAAGCTCAGATAATTATTTGTAAACAGTGGTAAAATTATGAAACATTAGTTGTCATAATTATAAAATTTATGTTCTTGTACGTGTTTTTGATCTATTACGATAATGTCAATGTGTAGTGTCTGTGTAAAACGAGGTAATTTGATGAATTTTACGGGGTGTAGGGAGCGGAGAGATACTATTCTATAAGTACGTAATATTATTCCTTATTATATGACTAAAGTAAGACAGAAACCGGGTGACATCAACGATATCGATGAGGAAAAAGCATGAAATAACAGATTGTCAGATACCTATAATAACATTAATGGAAGGAGCTGAAAAAACTTGTAAAACTGTCACAGAGCGTTCCTTGACCTTAAAGATATTATATTGACCCTTCCAAACAGGCATCTAGGGATCAAATAAATTACAGACAAGATTTATGGAGATAAATAGTAATGCCTAGGTAAAGACAGGTCCGGTCAGTGACCCGAATTATTCATTGTACCAGGAAGGATTTAGGCTTTGGATTAGAATAATGTTCCATCTATCATAATATTGTAATGATCAGGAAATGAATAAATGGTTATGATAACCGCCATGTGCCGGCTCGGGATCTAAACCCCTTCTTCTTCTTCTATCGTGTGGGTTGCGAGGTGGATTACCAACCTCATCAAACCTGGTGTCAGGGTTACTATTGAGCCGCCAAAGGCTGACATGACTCATGTAACGACTGCGTACTTACATCAGTAAGTAGTAACCGGGACCAACGGCTTAACGTGCCTTCCGAAGCACGGATCTTCTTACTCTCGGACAATTAGATGATCAGCCTGTAATCTCCTAACCAGACTAGGGATCACAAAGTGATTTTTGTGATATGTCCCCACCGGGATTCGAACCCGGGACCTCCGGATCGTGTGCCCAACGCTCAACCACTGGACCACGGAGGCCGTTACTACTATAGTATGGGGGTGTGAAGCGTTGTCTTTTGTCAGGGACCTGGGGAGACGTTTGAGAGAAAAGGGGCATGATCCTCGCTCTGGATCATTTCTGGTTCAGCGCATCTCTCTGGCCATACTGCGCGGGGCTGTCCATTTGATGGGTACGGTTGAGCCGGAAATTATTCGGAATGGACTTTTGGAATAATGTCCACGAAGCTTGATGCTGATAAGGTTTATCCTTTGAGAAAACTTAAGTGGATTATTGACCGCTTATAATTACATTTACGACAAAGGCTATGGTGGATGCCTAATCATTATGTTTTTTTAATATGTCATATTTTTATATACTTACTTTATTGCAACTTAATACAAATGGGTCCTGGACCCTAAAGTCAACATGGTTCCATCAATCACTGGCTACTTCCCTGTAGCGTCCAGCCTTTGCTTCGTTATTTATTACTCACGCCTTTTCGTTATAATAACTCGCCTGAAGATTTATAGGCCTCGGCTTGTATTAGATGAGACAAAGGTTAATAATATAGGTATACAGCATATCTTCGCCTTACAGAAAAAAACATGTACGCGCCTTTTGAAAAATCATATTCGGATGTGAGTTTTATTAACAAAACCTTGCAACAGGCAAGCAACTTTTACTCGGATTTAAATTGAATTGAAAGAAATCGAGGTTTTGATTAGGGTTTATAGCGAAACCACGTAAGCGCTTTAAAAAAAACACACATTCTGATGTTATTTTCTTCAATAAAACATCGATTAAAACACACGATACCGGGTTCTTACCGCGTTAATCTGAGATATGAGACTTTCGATTATTCAACACTGTTGCAAGTGCCATGAACCTCAAACAAAACATCAATTCCTTACAATTGATTTCCATCTATCGCAAGATGAACTAAGTACCCATCCTTCACCGAACTTTCTCTACAAAAAATACTTATTAAAAAAAAACCTGTAATTTGTGTATACCTAGGTATGTTTTGGAATCATTTAAGTATATTACTATGAGCTTGAGCCAAGCAGTTTAATCCTTTATTTGGATCGCAATCAAACTTATCTTGCCTAACCCTGTTACTATGTAACCCGAGACACCTTCAATTAACGCAATTACCAACAAATCAAGATCTAAAACAGGCAGTGAAAATTTTATAAGGTCTAATGATTTCACACTGAAACGTCTTCTCTTAACTGTAATCTCTTATAAGTATATATATCTCCCTAACGTTATCTCGTTATTCACAGGAACCGCTTACGTAACCTGACAGGTCCGGTTTTTCAGCCTAATTATGGGTTAGGTCACATTCACATAGCTCCGAAAACACATTTCTCAGGTAGCTATTTGCGTTTACTCACGATGTTTTCCTTCATCCCTGGGCACGTGACAAATATTTAAGATCTAAACATCAATTCGAAAACAAATTCGATAATCATTGATTTAGGCCCGTGTTGGGATTCAAACCTGAGACCTCACAGTGAGAGCGTTTTTCGTACTGGGCTATCACAGCTTTCCAATCTTACCGTCTCTGTATCTCTTAGCTTGTACATTTGATCATTTATCCTCGGCTCAGGGCAAACTCAGTCTTACTTTCATCTGGATTTCTAGGTGGCTTTTAAGGCAATTGTTTTAAGGGATTTCGGGAATGATCCCAATATGATGAAGATAAAGGGCAAGGATATACGGGATGGGTACTAGGAACGTATGAGGGAAGACATATGGCTACGGATTATATGCCTATTGACGCGTATACCGTGAGTTAAATAACGTCGTTTGAGGTTTACGCGGTTATTATCACAATTATAACACATAATAATTAAAGCGCATAATAACGGGTTCTAAATGGGTATATGAGACTCCCCAACAAAGTCTCATATCCCCATTTAAACGCGGTAAGAACCCGTTATTATGTGCTTTAATTATGATAATAACCGCGTAAACTGAAAACAATGTATAACACATAATACCGGGTTCTTACTGTGTTACCGCGTTGCGTGATTTTAACGTGGTAAGAACCCGGTATTATGTGTTTCAATTACATGACGTGGTCTTATAGTGAATACCACGTAAAAGCCTTTTTGAAAAATCACGTTTGGATGTGATTTTTGTTAACAAAACCACGCAACAGATAAGGTAGCTTCAATCCAGGTAAAAATTAGTGGTCTAAATTTTTACCCAAAATGAAATTAAGTAAGTTTTAATTGAAAGAAGTCGAAGTGTTGTTGAAGAAAATTACAAAGGTGCTTATAAGGCGACTATAACAAAAATACTCTGCCAGTCACAAGGTCTAAAAAGGCCACGTTGCTGAGGCATTAGAAGGAAAATTTATTCGGTGAATGTTCGCGAGGCTCAGTTTCCTTGTTGACAGATAAAATCCTATCCTGTGATTGGCTGAAATGTTAATGACTCGATAGAAGTTGAGATTCAACCAATCACAGGCCAGGATTCTCTCTGTCAAGACAGAAATAACCTGCTCTAACAATCACATTATAATCTGTAGTATTTGTGTTGTGTGTGTTTGAAAGTGAGTGTAATAGTGACTGTACTATACAGGGAGATAATTAATGTAATTCCCTTACTGACATGCCAGGGGGGGTTAAAAATGCTACATCGAAGTAATTCATCTAAAAAGCAATATTGCTATTTAGACACACATTTGTTGACATTGCGCACTTACTTTTATATGCGCAAATGTCAAATAGCAATATTGCTGTTTTAGATCAATTGCTTTAGTGTTGTCAATTTAACCCCCCTAAAAATCTGGGAAATTGTTCAATGTGGCATTTTTAGCCCTTAGGGATGAACGTATTATTTTTCTTTCCTCGTAGCTTACCAAGAAGCAGAAATTAGTTGAAATGGAAAATAGGTGCCTTAAAGCTCTATTTTCACGCATAGAGTTTCTTTTAATACATATAAAATTTAAATGAATCTGACCCTTGTGTATTCAACCCTAAGTTATATCCTTTTACAGCAGACTTATCTGTCGTACGTGCGGCTAAACGGGACTTTCCCGGATTATTTGACTAATGTATCTACGTTTTTCTTTTTGGTCCGTTTTTATTTTTATCTTGTAAAAGAACAGAAAAATAAAAATACGTGTCAGCTTTTATTTAGGATTATGTTTTTAAAAAGCGACGATTTATGTAATTTGCATGGATAGGTCGACTTTATATTATGAATTCCATTTTTGTAGAGCTTAACAAATTAAGTACATGAGATACCTAACTTTTACGTATAATAATATTTGTGTCGAAAAATATGGTAGAGAAACAAACATACTTTTTCGTGTTTACCGATTTAGAAGACAAAAAAAAATATTTGCCACATTATTATAAAATTAGAATACATTATATAAAATCAATTTAAAAAATATACAAATCTTTTGAAATTAGAACGCATACATGATCTGACCAATCGCGTGTCGAGACGTACCCTCGGTTGGACTTGAACTGCAAGAGGCGGGACTTGAGCCCGCGGCGCGGCAGGAATTTGGGTCCGTGCATGCTAGCAAACACCTTTTCGTTAGTTATGTTACCCTGGTACCTCCAGCAACCAAAATGTACATTGTCAATCCAAAAACATGACGACTTATATTACTCGGTTTATAAGAACACCTCTACTGCACTCATCTCTTTATAATTTTTTATTCTTTCCATACATTTTAATTGCTAAAAGCATTGTGAGTCAACCGATACTTACCATGGTTAAAGTAATGTTAGGTAAAAAACACATACTTAGAACTAGGTACTTATTAGCTATAAGTAATCTAAATCACATTACATTTTCAATGGAAATAAAATGTTAGCCTTATTTTCAGAGCGTTTCAAATATTAAAGTTGGACCTACGAATAAATATATTCGTAGAGATGGACCTTTTTTATTCCGTTCGACTTTCCTTAAAAATAATATCTAAATAAACAACATTTCATTTATAGTCTCTTTCTGATTTTCTCTTTATCATTTTGTAGTTATCATAGGTACATAAAAACAGTTTTTTATGGTTCTGAAACAAATCAGGAAAAAAGTACCTACCTGATTTTTTATGGTAAGACGGAGAAAAGGCTACCTAATAAAATGCTTCAAAGGCGAAAAAGAAAAATACGGTTGATGTCTTTTAATTGACGTAAGAAACGCGAACAAGCGCCTACCTACTCTATTGGCTTCTTTTTATATTTTTTCGGGCACTTTTCCGCTGTTATATCTGACAAATTGAATCAAATAACGACAGATCCTAAAGCAATCTTGTTTTCTAAGCAAAATAATTATATGAAAAAGAAAAATATGGCTGTAAAGATATTTGCCTTTTCAATTTCAAGTAGGTAAACGAAATGTCAATTTAAAAACACGTTTATGCCGCTTTCTAACTTTTGTTTCACCCCCGGAACGAAGTTTACAATTTAGCAATGTTAATCCACAAGATTTAACTTAAATTGGATCGGAATTCCGACAGACATCAGCATCCCTTTCCCGGCGAATCTTCGGGTTACGAAATCCTATATTGAATACATGATTAATCCATTAATATGGACACCAGGATTGCTTTTTTAATGTATATTGTAGGCACAATTGCAGATGAGATCGTTAATTGCGATGTGAGCAGAAAAGAAAATAGTCAACCTCTTTTTTAAATAACTATGCTCGATATGTCTTTGATAAAACATTTTTCGTGATCAAAGAAAAATAGAATTATTGCATTTCAAACGTAAAATAACATAATTCTTGGGTTCACCTACTTTTACTACGAACAAAATTTACTTTACATTATGGAAAATTATGTACCTACCTAAAATTATAACCTTTGAGATTTAATATTTTTCTTTTTACGTTTATGATACATTTTATATCTTTACTTTTTATTTTTTGGCTTAACATCTAGCCAGCTGTGTCGATTAGGTACCTATAGGATTAATATATGAAATTAATCGCTACATTATAAGTAGTGAAGACACTGTAATATTTCCCTTTTTTAGTTGTCTGTCTTGTCTTAGATTGTGACAAAAATAATGAAAATCAAAGAAAGTATATCTTTTTAAGATTGAACCTTCTAGCAAACAAACGACCGACACTGTTTTTTTATGTTTTGGTTTCAATTACTAAACATTAGATAAGGCTTTTGTAACGGACTTATTGCTCGGCGGCTTGTGATAATGGGTAATAAAACGAAATAATAAGAGAAAAGCCAAAATATAATGTAAAATATTACAGTAAGGGGGCACCGCAGAAAGTCAACCAGAAAAACAAAAAACGTATCAAAAATAAAATAAAAATGTCATTTCATGACAGGCCGGAGACCAGCCAGTCGCTGCCTAACTAAAGAGTTCGCGACAGCTTTCTTGTTATAAAACTAATATAAAACGCAATTATGTATTAAATAAAAATACATAAACAAGTACATTCCATTCAACTACAATAGTAACAACACACATATTATTAATAACAAAACATAAAAAAATAATAAAAAGCTATAAATAAAAAATGTCCTCCAGCTCACCACATCGAGGCAAAGCCCCCAGAATACTGGCCACGTTACCTCTCTGTACCGCCAAACTAACCCTTTGGG
Source organism: Pectinophora gossypiella (assembly GCF_024362695.1). Lineage (NCBI taxonomy): Eukaryota > Metazoa > Arthropoda > Insecta > Lepidoptera > Gelechiidae > Pectinophora > Pectinophora gossypiella. The sequence goes on from NC_065423.1 coordinate 2,916,437, forward strand.
CAAAATAACTGCCTGCTCTAGGGTCGAAAGTTGCCTCGATGATGTTGTTGATGTTATGATAAACACAAACGTGACATAAACAGCCTATATATTTCACTGCTGGGCGCAGGCGTCCCTTCAATCAACCGGAGGGGGTATGGAGTATTCACACGCTGCTGCGGGGTGGTGGAGGTGTTTTACGGCCAATAGCCGGGGCCAACGGCTTAACGTGTCCTTCGACAATTCGAAAAATTCAAATCGAAAAAAAAATCATAATTTCCGACAAGAGCGTGGCTCTTAAATTGGTGATGTGATAGCATCACTAAAACGGCCATATTTGGTTACTAGAAGGCTCAACTTTAAAAAGATATGCCTTAGTGTCTTTATTTTAGTCTGTACCGTGACGCAGACGTTCATTTACTTATAAAATACCTAATTCGAATTTCACCTCGATTAGTAAAGAAGAATAGCCTCCGATCCGTATAATGAGAATGATGGCTATTCTGCCGGGTATAAGAGAAAGTCAATTGGAACTTTCCTTAAGATAAGCATCTTTGACAGATACAGAAGGGGACGAATGGGATCCTTTGGATTAGGGATGATACTGGTCGGGTATATTATGTAGCCGCGTGGTATAAAGATCTCAGTTTTTATTATTTTCTTTTTAAATTATACCTACTTATATTGTAGGCATTTATATAATTGACTGGATAAATGGAAAAATATTGTCAGTCCAGTCTTTTATTTTGTCAAGAAATTTTTGAATGAAAACTAAAAGTTATTTCATAGACCTACTTATCCATTGTATAATTATATTCTTTAATAGTTTTTTTATTGTTTTCTCTCTCATATATTATTTAATTGCCTGTGTGAAATTTGTATACGCCTGCAAAGACAATATTTAGTGAGACGTAATTTGCAACTATAAATGCAACTATTATTTATAACTGTACCTAAAATACACAATAAAATCTTTATCTTTAGAGGAGGTCTATAGTTAGTGGAACTTCATTGATCTAATGCCATGGTCAGTATGTACCCGCCTTTAGAATCCAGAAACACAATTCCGTAGTACCCGTTCCTCTTGGAATTCTTAATTTGGCGATAATTAAACTGAACCTTAATGATTCGTTCTTAATTTATTACGGCAGCCATCGGAATTCTATTCTCTACATAAATGCGATCGTTTATTATCGAAAACCATTTTGGTATGCTGAATGATTTTTTTTATTATTCCAAATAGGTGTTAAATAATTTCCATTTTTATCTGTTTAGGAGCATCGTAAGCCATCGTAGGCTGTACGGTTTAATGCCTTTGCCCTTTTCATGAAAATGAAATAAAAAGTAAGCCGTCATTTTCGTAATAAGAAGAATAAATAATGCATTTTACTCGTTTGTATAAATGGCTATTTATTTAAAAAAGGAATGTGTTTTTCTGTCGGTTATTGACGTTACGTTTTATTTTGATCCAATCGTTAGGGAAATCTCTCTGCCAATTAACGGCTAACTTTTAATTAAGCGACACGGGGTCGTTATCTTTTTCAAATCCGAACGAATTTTAAACATTTTAATTGTCGCCGATCTCCAATTTAGAATTTGTAGCCTCGTTTTTAAGTGTTAAGTAACCGTAAAAAAAGTACATTTACCATAAAAAAACATTTTATTTTTCAAATTCCGATCCAATTTGAATTTTCACTTATTTATTTTTTTTGACAGCCGTATTTTTTAGGTATTTTATAGGTAACCGGGAAGCGACAAAATAAAAATGTATAGTATCATAAAATAAAGTGTTAATAAACAAGTTTATTTGACGAAGTAACATAAAACATGGAAGTTTTAAGACTGCAATAATGTATACGAGTAATTACCTACATTTGAATGAGGACACCGAGTGAATAAAGATACGATAAGATAGTCTACAGTCTAGTAGGTACTTTCTTTCGCTTACGAAATTTTATTACTAACATTAAAAGTAGCTGTCTTTAAATGGTGTAATAAGAAAGTGGGAGGTTAGTACTAGTTTCAGAGTTTGCAGAAATAAAACACCTACTTAGTACTAAGCGTACTGCGGAATAGCTAACAAACGATGTTTTACGGATTTTTTTCTAACCTAACTGCCTATTTAAAAGTACCTAAATGCTCTGTAGATGCGTACCTACCTACTATCTTTTTAAAAAGTAAAAGCTTTGTGTCTTATTTTTAATACGAATAACTATTAGTCTCATTTAAAGTTCACTTGTAACTATAGGTGGTATTAATAAACTAATCACAGCTTTGAGACTGCTTTCGAGGTCATGTCAATGTGACAGTTCTTATACAAAAACAGGGACTTGAGCACGATCTTGAGGGCAGTCTCAAAGCTGAGATTAGTTTATTAATAAACATGTAAAGTAAAAATGTAATAAAATCAATTTTAACTTATCTCTTTCTGTGAGAAAGATATTGTCATTTCACCACAAAATCCATCGAAAACGGTGGATCCGAATATTACAATATTTTAACGCCATCAAATAATAATCTGTACTTAATAATTGCTTAAATTTTGCGTAAGCGTAAAATGAATGGATTGCTTTGGATATAGAATAAAGAATAATACTACGTACAGATGGGACACTCCCCGCCCCGTACCAAATTGTATCGGGCGCCGAGCTAGATTTACCTCACCCCCTCTGGGTCTTACTTTAGCCTAAATGGCTGCAAGCCGTTAAGGAGTAAAGAAGCGTGTGCTCACTGTCTGTCTCGCTCGCACTTAGGTTAGGTAACACTATTTTTCGGTGGATAATATCGCAATCTTTCTCACATGAAGAAGTAGGTTAAAACTGATTTCCAATATTTTATTACATTGTTAGTTTGCTGATAAATATTTTTATAATTTTAGGTAAAAAAAAATGTCTCGCTATTATATTAAGAATTATAATATAACTCCTGACACAAGTAAATTAATTTGCCTACTAGGAGATCCCAATTTACTGTAATTATGTTTATTTGGTTTAAGCAATAAATATTTTTTCATTTTTTTCATTTTTCATTTTGATAATAGGTAGTCGCTTGTATTGTTTCCGTATAAAAACCAACATAATCTATGAAACCGTTCCCGTCATTTTTATAGAACTATGTACTCACTCAGCGTTAGTTTCGGGGGTAGGCAGGTCTCCGATGGTGGTGAGGGTCAGAGTAGACCAGTAGAGGGAGCCAAGGTACTTCCTCGTGAGTGTCGCGTAGTCACCAGGTCGGTGGGGGTATACCCAGTCGCCCTGGAGAAAAGAGGTTACCTTAAAAACCAGTGCTTTAACATTGTTTACTACTTACCCCTGTGACTTACCCTAAAAGAACCTTGGTAACAATAGCTCATGCCTAAACCCATTTGATGTTTGGCTATCTCGCTGCTCACCTCCGTTCTTGAATCAGCGCCACATTGTGATTTGTTTGTTAGTTCGATAGCATGTTTGATGAAGGAATGTGAGAAGACTTTTGAAAGCATGATGCCTGTAAGCTCCATTCGGAAATAATTTTTATTTAAATTTTATTTTGTGTGTCATGTTTGTTAAGTAATTTTAAGAGAAACTTTGTAACAGCTGTGTATTTTTTGTGTTATGTTACAATGTATATTTTTTTCTATATAAATAAATAAATAAATAAATGCGAAGGCGAAGCCATTTAAGAAAAAAAAAGACTATATGCCAATGAGGGACGTACCAGGCTACGTTCACCAAAAACTACTCGTATATAGAAGGTGATGTACAGATTTTCCTTCATGAATAATAAACATATGCATTTTATATCTTTATTTTTGGGTATATATGTATGTACCCTTTTTATTACACCCACGCACAATTACATCTTCCACCCATTATTATTCTGGTCAAAATAAAGAGAAGCGACTGCCTGTCTGCCCTTTCAACCCGCGAAGGGAAAACCAGCCCAATACAGGTTAGGTCACATACCTCCGAAAAATGCATTTCTAGGGAATGTGTTTCCCCATGAGGGCTCAAATAACAGATTTCCACTCCTCGCGACCTTTTGCAGTTTTTTCTTTTTTTGGTTAGTACGTAATTATTTTTGTAATACCTACTAGTATTTCCCACAGGAGCACAAGTTCTTCTTCTTCTCACGTATGGGTTGTGAGGTGGATTACCAACCTCATCAACCCTAGTGTCAGGGTTACTATTGAGCCGCCAAAGGCCCCTGGCATGACTCATGTAACGAGTACTTACTTACATCAGTACGTAGGGATTAACGGCTTAACGTGCCTTCACGGATCATCTTACTTTCGGACAATCAGGTGATCTGCCTGTAATATCCTAACCAAACCAGGGAAGTAAACAAAGCTAAACTGAAAATAGATCTATTTATTCATCTGTCAACCGGAGGGGGTATGGAGCATACTCCACCACGCTGCTCCACTGCGGGTTGGTGGAGGTGTTTTTACGGCTAATAGCCGGGACCAACGGCTTAACGTGCCTTCCGAAGCACGGAATCATCTTACTTTTTCGGACAATCAGGTGATTCAAGCCTGAAAAGTCCTTACCAAACAAAGGACAGTCTCACAAAGTGATTTCGACAATGTCCCCATCGGGAATCGAACCCGGACCTCCAGATCGTGAGCCTAACGCTCTAACCACTAGACCACGGAGGCTGTTTACCCCCTCCGGTTGATTGAGGGGAGGCCTGTGCCCAGCAGTGGGACTTATATAGGCAGTTTATGTTTATGTATTCATCTGTAATTGTAGGGGCCACCTTTATCAGTGTAATGTATGACCTTTTCAATCATATTAGCTTAATGGTCTGACCCTACACGCCGTCTTTTCTGTGCAAGGAAAACCCTCTATTAATAGAGTATTACTGTAATTAATATAAAAGAAGGAATTACAGGGTGTTAGTGACATCGTAACGAAAACTTTGAGGCATGATTCAGACACGATTCTGAGTTGATATCAAATGGAATTTTCCGTCGCAAAACCATGCAACTGAAAATAATTAAGAAAAAAAACAAAAAAAATTCCGACAGGAACTTGTATTGCTATCTGTATGTACTCATACAGGGTGTAAGTGTCATTATAACGAATACTGAGAGCGATAAAATCAATAAATTTGGAGCGAGAAACGCGCCCCATACAAGTAAGTTTATAAATTATGTAATACAAACTGGTTTAAAAAAAAAGAAAGGAAAACATGAAACAGTAAGACTAGGGCCCTGTGCTGGGAGGTTTTCTGGCCACGTCTTTTCCTCAGCGTTACGGATTCCGATGTGGTAGTAGTTTTACAGCTAGTTAAAACATCAAACAGTAGGACTAGGGCCCTGTGCTGGGAGATTTTCTGGCCACGTCTTTCCCTCAGCGTTACAGATTCCGTGTAGTAGTTTTACAGCTAGTTACATAATATGTAATTTAATTTTTGACGGTGAAAAAACCCCTGACTATGTAAAAGAATTTTTTTTAAAAAAATTGTATGAGCAAATAGTTCATACTTCAACTTTGCACTCCACTCGTCCCCTTTACGACATACGGGGTGGGTGTATATCCTGTATGGTCACGAGCATTAATATGTATACACCTTAGTACTATGTCACATTAACTATTTTGATAAATTGAACTTTTTTGTCTCATCATCATCATCAGCCCATTAACGTCCCCACTGCTGGGGCACGGGCCTTCCCTATGGATGGATAGGGAGATCGGGCCTTAAACCACCACGCGGGCCCAGTGCGGATTGATGGTTATTAGCGACTGCAGCCGGGACCAACGGCTTAACGTGCCTTCCGAAGCACGGAGGAGCTCGAGATGAAAACTTTTTTTGTGGTCACCCATCCTATGACCGGCCTTTGCGAAAGTTGCTTAACTTTAACAATCGCAGACCGAGCGCGTTTACCGCTGCGCCACCGAGCTCCACGACAGTGCGACAGAGTCCTAAAGTGGGTACATTATATTGCTCATGACTGTACATCTGTGAGGGGAGACACGGCGTTATGTTATGTTATGCCTATTAAGGGTATTCCATAATTATCCAGTAAGTTGACCCCCTTGACCGTGTGTAGTGCCCTCTGGTCGATTTATTGGCTACAAAGGAATATTCCTGAACAAACCTTTAGTCCACTTTAGTTCTCGAGGACCAATCAATTTTAATGGAACCGTCTACGGTGAATTCAATCAGTTTTTGGATAGCTATCCAACATTTTTCTGTTCGTTATAATGATATTACTGAGTATTGGTATGGGATCATGAGTTACGTTGTAAAAGTAAACAGTTTGTGGATTGATGATTTTTGGAGCGTTCAGTGGAGTATATATACATGATGTTAATGACATCGTAACGAATACTCAGGGGGATAATTCAGACCATGATTCTGAGTTGATATCAAGTGGATTTTCCTGTCGGAAAATTCATGAAAATTTTAGTGCATTTTTTATTATTTTCCGTTCCATACTTTTGCGACGGAAAATTCCACTTGATATCGACTCAGAATCATGGTCTGAATCATCCCACAAAGTTTTCGTTACGATGTCACTAACACCCTGTATGTGGGATATAGAAATAACACGGAATGTTTTAGATATCTTTACTCCATATATTTTCACAAAATCCTCTAACCCGACCGACACCGCACCATAGACTCCCCTTTTTTACTTTTTAAAACTGCCTTACGTCCCATTCATTAACCATTCTCCATTCATACCATAAACAATCAAATTCCCATTCATTATCCTTCCATAGTATTCTCACTTTCCTATATACTTTCAGGGTAAATTATATTGACCACGATCCTTCTATCTAGATGCGGATTTGCAGTCAGTGAAGTACTAGCTTCGTTTTGACTTTGACCAATGGTATACTCTAGGGGGGTTAAAAAAGCCATATTCAACATCTTCTATCGTGTGTTGTCATCAACTCTGGTGTCAGGGTTACTATTGACCCGCCAAAGGCCCCTTACATGGCTCATGTAACGACTACTTACTTACATCAGTAAGTAATAACCGGGACCAACGGCTTAACGTGCCTTCCGAAGCACGGATTATCTTACTTTTGGACAATCAGGTGATCAGCATGTGATGTCCTAATGAAACTAGGGATCACAAAGTAATTTTTGTGTTAATTACCCACCGGGAGTCGAACCTCCGGACCTCCGGATCGTGAGCCCAGCGCTCAAACCACTGGACCACGGAGGCCGTTATAGATGGAATGGAGTGGGGGGGGGGGGGGTTATGAATTAGTGTTTAAATTAAAATGTCTACGAACCTGGAATCCTTCAGCCTCTGACAGCAGGAAGTAGAAGCAGCCGAACCAGTGGGCCAGGATCAGCAGGATGTGGATAAGGTTGATGACCCGCCAGAAATTAGGGTACACCGTCCGAGACTCCACTATGTAGTAACAACTGACTGCTCTGTACACCTGTAAATAGATATTTCCAAGTATTTTGTTTAATTTTTTTTTATAGCACTTATCCGCTTATTTATAACCTCACACCGAGGTTCGCGCCCATCTGGGCACCCTCAGGCTTGTTGTCTTAAATTTTGTACCGGGTGAGAGCCCTCAGCGCTCCCCATTTGTCTGGCTAAGTAGCTAATGCCATTTCCGGCATACATACCTTAAGTCACGCCCAACAAATAAGGAAACTCACGAAGACAGAAAAAAAAATGATAAAATTTCTGACTCGGACGGGACTTGAACCCGTAGCTTTTGTCAAGCCGGGACGAGCGTGTTACACCACCAAAAAAATGATCTAAAGAGTTTCGCATGAACAGGACCCGGTGGTGTAATGGTTAACACGCTCGTCCCGGCTTGACAAGAGCTGGGGGTTCAAGTCCCGTCCGAGTCAGAATTCCTTTCCGATTTAATTTTCTCTTTGAGATATTCCAATCTTGAAAAATAACTCGCGATCAACCAGGTACATTAAATATCGTTAGATGGCGCTATACAAAGAGAGGTACAGGTGAGGTGTGATGCTCCCTGGCCGGACCACTATTTAGTACACAATTTCTACTTTTATCAATAAAATGGTGCTAATTCCTGTAAATACCATCTAATTTTATTTTAAGTTATATCTGTCATTTTCTTATCCGCCGAAAAGAAAAGGGACGGGTAATCGACAAGCATAAAATTTATGGAACACACGTCAATTTTAAGCACAAATCTAAACCAACCGTCTAAAAATTTTACATCAGTCAATAACCCGACACATTCATTTACTCATTCTTCCTAAAATTAAGAGCTGTGAATCATCCGTCCCTTTCCTTTTCGACGGATATATGAAAATGACGGATATAACTTAAAATAAAATTAGGCGGTGTCTCCAGGAATCGGGGCCAATCTAATTTTAGACTTACGGCGTCCCGGTTGGAAACAAAATACTCACGAGCTGGACCCCTTTTAACATTCATTTTTTATGTTTTGATATACTATTTATTCCTTAGTGTACGGTCACGAGCATTAATATGTATACACTTTGGTACCCTGTCACATTAACTTTTTTGACAAATGAAACTGTAATTATTACTAATTGTCAAATATGTTAGTGCGAGAGGGTTCTAAAATGGGTACATGTTAATGCTCATGACTGTACACGTCAAGGTAAATTTTATTGATATAATTACCTTTAGATACTGTGTCCATCACTTGTATTTTGTCGGCGTATTTTAAGTTGAAATTGTGTTCAATAATTGTTGCCCAATTAGTGCCGCCTAGTGCCAATCACTAGAGAATGTTTCCAACGTGTTTTAGCAATAAAATAACATTTCAAGGTGAAAGGCGGTTCTGATGGGCACACCAGAAACTGTGTACTGAAAAGCGGTCCCGCGAGGGAGCATAACACACGGGTAAGTAGAGTTCCTTAAAAAACAAAATCCTTTGGTTTGGTGTGACTATAAATACAAAACTACTTTAAAAATATGATTGTTACGTTTTTTTATTAAAATAATTGTTTGTCTTTTAAATCGGACCTGTCAAATCTTCAGGTTAAGTAATCGGACCCCGTGAAATACGGGCTAATGCTAGGAAGATGATGAATCGTTTGTGTTTACTAAAACATGAATTTAGATTGTCATTGCGAGCCCTTTATCCGACGAATTCTTGATAAGGCAGGCCAGGCGAAACGTGCCGAAATTCTCGCAAAATTAAGTAGTTAAGTAATAATCGTTTGTCTACCATCTGAGATAGGTCGTAAACCAGATGGAAATGAGAATCCATCTCAATCTATTGTCTATACAATACGGGAAATGAAACGAGATTACAAGGGAGTGACTTCTTTTGCTGAAGATTGGCTTAGTGAGTGAATGGAATACTCAGCTTCTAAGCTGAAGTGGGAGCGAATAAAAATAAGTTTTTTTTACTGAAATAAAAACTCATTTGATATTCATATTAATTAAATACAGTATTTGAAAGATTTAAACGAAGATTGTTCGAAGTTTGCTCTTGTTCTTTAGAGAGTTTTGAGACTGTATATTTATTTTTGTTAATTTATTATTGTAAGTTTGTTGTTTTTTTTTTAGTAAGTAGATTCTTTTTTGACGTGACTTATTGTAGATTTGCCGTAGGTGGCATTAACTACTTGGCCGGACAAATGGGGAGCGCTGAAGGCTCTCACCCGGTACAACGTTTAAGACAACAGGCCTGAGGGTGCCCAGTTGGGCGCGAACCTCGGCTCAGGGCGTCGCTCGTCTGAGAGGAAAAATATTTGAAAGAATTAATTCATTAGTAAGTAGATTTATATTAGTTGGTATAGTACCTGCTTACCTCCTAAACTTTCGCATGCTTATATCTAGCGGATCATGTCTTGATACTTGGTTGACAAAACCACGAATCCTTTGCGAATAAATGATGTGTTTTGATTCTTGTCACGATGTATACTTAATTTTACGTGAGTTGGTTGGTTTTGACGCGTCTTGTTATTTTACCAGCGCCCTCTGGTGCTGACGTTTGTCACACGTAATGATGTGTCATTTACCAGAATGAGGGCGACAAAGCAACGCCATTAGGTAAAAAATGTTGCGTCTTTACCGATAAATAAAAAATAAAATTAGATACGAAAACGACTCAGAACATAGAGAAACACCTACCTGCTCTAGGACTCGGCTAAAAGGACTCGTTTCGAGGCCATAAACATTTAAAAAAGGTTTAGAGAGATAAATAAAATCAATGACACAACAGGACACAACCTTTAAAAAGAATTGGGTCGTTTACTAAGTTCAAGATAAATTATGTAATTCTGTGCAGCTTCTATGCTGTTCTGGGAGCAAATAAAAAACATAGAACACGTTCAGCTGCTTGTCTTCCCGGGCATGTCGTAAAAACCGACAGAGGGATTGCGTCCTCTAACATGATGGACTAATGTTATGGGCGATAGGCTGATCCCTTATCACCATAAGGTTCATCATATCCATCTTAGGACTTGGTATCAACAGTGGCTGCAAGTTGTCTTTGATTACTTGTGGCTCTGCCCACCCCATTTGGGATTACGGGCGTGAGTTTATGTATGTATGTATGTATGTAATTCTGATTACTAAATTTTAATAAAGACAGATCTATAACTAACGAAAAACACTTCCTTTTTTTATTTAACTTCTTTATGAATTTTAATCAAGAAAAACTTAATAATAAGTCCGACATTTTTATCACGTTTGTTTATGACGTCACAGTGTGCTTTTTCGTACAAATTCCATAGTAATTTCGAGTTTTGACGTTTAGTACAAAGTAACTGATTTGACTAGGTGGAAATTAGCCTACTTTAAAGGTTGTCAGAATTTACAGTTTCCTAAAGAATTATAAACACTAAGTATCACAAAAACAGAGAAGGTCGATTTTCTTATGCTAAATTGAAAAAATAGAATGTCTGATGACATTCACAGTTACATTACGCGCCGAATAAATTCATTTGATGACGTCATCAGAATTTTTCAAATTATAAAAATAAAAAAATATACCTTAACTCTTCTGTACCTAATAGTGATTATAACTCAATATAAAATTGCAAATTGTAACAGCGTGCACGATGCGAAATATTTTTCTTCTGATTTTAGCTTTAAGACGAGTTTCACTACTGCTTGATCGCCTATCTGCCGGATAAGTTATCGATAGGCTGTCAAACACTTATCAGCAAGTCGCGCAACAATACTTTCGTCTGTTCTCCAGTCCTATTTGGCTATTATGATATCAAAACCTGCACGAAATTGCCACCCACTCTGACTTAAGAGCACAAATCTGCAATTTATTTACGCCATTAAAAAGGTATCTGGTAAAATAATAGATACGCAATTGTAAACCTTGCGGCTCCATTTTGCGGAAAATACAGGGTGTTAGTGTTATCGTACCGTCTGCCAACCATTGCCCAATGGCTCAAATTAGCTTCAAAACGTTTTTTCGATTCTGCTCCGCACCACCCAAATCCCCTGGTAGTTGCGGCTTCTTAATACATCCCGCTTAGGGACGGTACTGAAAAGTATCGGCGTCCGAAGGACGGAATATACGATCCCGACGACCCGATTACTCTAGCCATAGAGGCAGCCAATCAGCTCGCGACACCAAACACTTCAGGACCCCGATACCGACCCCGCCGGCGTGGTCGACCCTCAATCAGCGCTTATCGCTATCGACCCACTAGGGTCGATTAATTCTTTCAAATATTTTCCCCTCAGATGACGCCCTGAGCCGAGGGGGGATGATTCACACCATGATTCTGAGTTAAAGTTAATAAATATCAAGTGGAATTTTCCGTCACAAAATTCAAGATCACTTTTGTGTTTTTTTAATTATTTTCAATTATGTACTTTTGCGATGGAAATATCTACTTGATATTAACACGGATTAATGAGATGAATGAGCCACCTCAATTACAATTACAAAGTCACTTACACCTCCTACAAGTACTTACTGGTAGCCATAAGTACATACGGGTGTTAGTGACAGCGTAACGAATACTGAGGGGGATGATACAGTGGAATTTCCTCTCGAAAAAATATTGGAAATGATTGTCTTTTTTTAATCATTTTCAATTCCATACTTTTGCGGCGGAAAATACCGCTTGATACTTAGAATCATGGACTGATTAACCCATTAAAGTTTTCAACACCCTGTATACATACATACATAAACTCTCGTCTATTTCCCACAGGGATAAGCAGAGAATATGGAATTCCATTTGCTTCGATTCTGGCACACTTTTTTTGTTTACACCCTGTATATTTAACAAAATCACGAAGGTTTGCGTTCCATTGGAGTTTGGAAATTAGCGTTAATTGATTGTTGTACTAAGAATACTTTAAGGATGGTTTGTTCCAATTCCAATTTGCAACGTTGAACTTTGAGGACTGATTGAGAAGTCAAAATTTAGATTAAATATACCTATTGTTTACATAGTTCCAATAAAACTTATTACTTATTGATAGGTACTGTTACTTTGTATTAGAGCAGAATTAATTGTAGATTTTAATAAGAATTATTAAACAGAATGACTAGTTCAGTACAAAGTAATTATATTTCAATTAGATCTGTCAAAGTACGCCAACTAGTGTTGTGACGTGCATTAGCGTAGTGATGTATCAGTTGATATTAGGATGATCTATTCTTTTCTATCTAACAGTATATACGAGTTTGATCCAACTTCATCATTATCTTCCCTAGCATTATCCTGTTTTTCACAGGGTCCGCTTACCTAATATGAAGATGTGAAAGCTCCGGTTTTTTACAGAACCGACGGCTTGTCTGACCTTTCAACCCGTTTGATCCTGCTTATGTAAGTTTAAAATCATCATCGCACATCTCGGCCTTAGAAGGCTATACAAAATAAAGATTGTGTGATTAATAAATCACCAAATAAACAGTATTTACCTTAAGAAACCTAGGAAAACGCAGCATAGGATTGGTGCCAAATTTCAACTGCAGGAGATCCAATGGAGTCAGCGACGCAATATCCAAAAGAAACGGCCGTGACGTAAGGTAGTGCTTCGCTAGTTTCTTCGAATCATATACCTGCAACAAACGACGCGTTAACTTTATCTGCCAATCAGGAGCCAGTTTCACTACGTGATAAATGATGCAAGAGGTTGTGATTGGTTGAAATTGACATGATGTCTTACTTATTTAACTTAGTTGGTATTTTTTTATATAACGGGTAAACGATTGTTGATTGCGTGTTAATGAGAATAAAAACTGCCTATTTCTCCCATCAGGTGTCGCTACTGTTGATTTTTTGACAGTTCCTCATACTATTTGAGTAAACAGACATATTGTTTTGGTTATATTTTTACACTATAACACTTTGCGCAACGTTTAACTGCAAAATCAAAGTATAGTTTATTCCCTAAATAGAGAAGAAAACTAAGAAATACTTATTTTCAATCAAAGCTGCCTTTTTCCAACGGGCTGGTTTTCTTTTAAGTAACTTCAGACGGGATACATTTCAAGTTGCTTCACATTTTATAGCAATTTATCACGAATTTTAGCTGGACTGTATGGAGAACTGTCTAGGAGCACTCAACAGTGCTGCCACCTACATTTGAGCATCTAGTTTTTATCCGCAATGTATTTTTATTTGGCATTTAAGAACTTTCATATTTTCCACATTTTATGCGTAATGGGAAAAATTCTTATAATTGCCTATTTAGGAAATAGCCTAGAGCCAAGAAATCTTTGTTCTTGTCTAAGATAATAAAAAGTTATTACACTCTTTTGATTAATTTAGATACCGTGAATTCTTTGAGCATTTTATTTAAGAAATGTAAACAAAGTTTGCTTTTTCCTAACAAATTTAAACATTTTATGCTTCATTAGTGAATAAAAGCATTTGTTCGTGGAGATAACACAAAGTATATTGTTGTTGTATCATAAACTAGCTGTCAGCCCGTGACTTCGTTCGCGTGGGTACTAGAGGTATGGTACGGTGACGAGTACCAATATGTATACACTTTGAAACCATGTCACATTAACTTTTTTCACAAATTGAACTGTATGTCTCACTAAATGTCAAATACGTTAGTGCGACAGAGTCCTATTAAAAAAATAAAATAATAATAATAAAAAAGTTTATTTAGGTAAAACCTACGACACACATATACATTTACAACATTAAAATATAGTCCTAAAGTGGGTACTTTATATTGCTCATGACTGTTCACCTACTCCTCACCAGCTTCGTTTAAGTCCCATATTTGTGTCCGGTATTAGGGCACAAATCTTGGAAACCACGTGATATTAATTATTTTCAAATACAAAATTCAAATAATAATGTAGGAAAGGTCTTCGTCGTCTTCAATTAAACACTCTTATTTAAATCGTCTTTTATTTCTTAGCACACCCACGCTACGCACCTTAACAAATCGCCATCTTATATATTCTAAAAAAATAATAAGTAATACCACTTCCGCTTCCTCTTTCCGTCTCTCTCTCTCTCTCTCTCTCTCTCTCATACTTTCTCGCTCCAAACGTTCCTTTTCATGCATCGTACCTTTCCATTCCCACAATAATAATAATAAAAACGTTTATTTTCGGACAAACTACATCATATAATGTATGATCTTCATACATACATTTACATAGACAATCATCATCATCATCATTGGCCTTATACGTCTGTTTCAGACGATTTATGACGTCATTGCCTTACACAATATAACAACATTAATTACTTAACCTCATAATAAAACTAAAACAAAAACAAAAACACAAAATGGTCTTACCATCAGTCCCTGCTCCAAATAGCCAGTCCTCAGCTGCACCACCAGGTCGAGAGCGAAGACCACATCGCTCAGACCGTCACACGTCAGCCAGAAGTAGTGGCACATTATCTGATGAAGAAGAAAGTTGTGAAGGATATTTAGAAGAATACTATTGACTTAATACATGACCGTGTTAGTGGGTGAAAGATGATCTCGAAAATGTTTGAAAAATACATAAGTTTAAGAATATATCCCAATTGGGGTAGTCAGGATGAACTAAGTACCCACACCTCACCAAGCTTTCCGTTAGATGAACGTGAAATAATTGTCATAAAACTAAAGTAGGTACATTTTTCCCCGTCGGGATTCGAACCCGAGACCTCCGTATCGTGAGTCTAACGCTCAACCACTGGACCACAGAGGCCGTTTTTTTAGTACCCGTAATCTGTGTTGTGGAATACTCGTATGCTCCATACCCCCTCCAATTGATTGAGGGGAGGCCTGTGCCCAGCAGTGGGATGTACATGCACGATAAGCTACAAAAGTCCAATCAGTTTCTTGCAAAGTAATAAATTAGCTGGTTGCACTTAAGACTTCCTGGTTCATGCCGTTTTTTTTTGACCAAAACTCCTCCATAAACAAGAATTTTATTATTATGACAACTAATGGTTCATATTTTTAAAAAAAGCCACGCTCTTGTCGGTGCAGCATTTTCCATGCTACTTTTTTAGGGAAAAATAGGGCAGTGGTTTCCCTCTTGCCTTCCGCCCCGCAGTATTCTGTCTGACGCAAGTGCGATGGCGCCCAGAGTAGTCTATTACAAAGCCATAATTTCACCACTGTTTACAAATAATTCGCTGGGCTCAGTGCTTGAACTTTTGCTATATTATTATGTTGTTTCTGTTGTATATTATTAATAACAAGAAAAGTATAAATGGTAAGTTTAAGGTACATACGTAGTAGTGAGTAGTAACAATCAGGGTAAGTATATTTTAATTTCAATTTGAAAAGATGAGAATTAGAGTTGATTACGGCGGAGTTGTGTGAAGAACCTACTTAAACAACGCTCAAACTATGATGTAGTCATGTGTTTTATAGACCTAGCGTTATATCGTTTTTCACGGGGTCCTCTTACCTAACCTGAAGATTTGACAGGACCCGTCTTTTCAAAAGCGATTGCCTGTCGAATCTTCCAACCCGCGAAGGGAAAACCCGTCCAATACAGATTATGTCACATACCTTCGAAACGCATGTCTCGATGTTTTCCTTTACCGCTGAGCACGTGATAATCATTTACGATCCAAACATGAATTCGAATTTCACTGGTTTAAGCCCATGCTGGATACGAACCTGCGACCTCGAATTGAGAGTCAAGCGTTTTTCCAACTGAGGTATTACGGGTTAGTTATACATAGGTCGAGATAAGGATAATATCAATTTTTTTAATTTAGATAGTGCACAACTTATTTATGCAAGTACTAACTCAAGCCAAATGCCCTCCTAATCTACATATTATATGGCCTTATTACCGATGGGGACATATCACGAAAATCACTTTGTGATCCCTAGTTTGGTTAGGACATGACAGGCTGATCACCTGATTGTCTAAAAGTAAGATGATCCATGCTTCGGAATGCACGTTAAGCCGTTGATCCCGGTTACTACTTACTGATGCAAGTTAGTAGTCGTTACATGAGTCATGTCAGGGGCCTTTGGCGGTTAAATAGTAACCCTGACACCAGGTTCATGAGGTTGGTAATCCACCTCACAACCCATATGATAGAAGAAGATCCCGAAAATCATCCCCTAAAGGTATGAAAAGGGGATGGAAACATGTGGACTTAGTTGAGCTAGGGTAGATAGTTTATAATATGTTTATCCCATCCTACTTCATTATAATATATTTCCCGCATGCGTCGAGCTGGAATACTTGGCACTTATTGACATTCTTGAATATCAAATTTCCAATATAATGGTGTATACGGAGCTCTCCTGGGGATAAGTGACGCCTGACGTTTTAGGAAAGGCAATAAATACTTTTGCTATAAAGCATCTTCAAGTTGGAAGGGTTGGAAATAGGCCACACGCGGATGGCATGCTACGAACCTGAAATTGAAAGCCCATAATCGTTTAATCCATGAATTGTTCGTCAATAGAACAGAAGGGTTAATAATGGCCACATCGAAACAATTCATCTAAGAAAGCAATGTATATCTATCTAGCCTACAATAGACATATGACATAGATTCAATTAAGAGCACCTGTCTACCCTCTAATAGCTCCCCGATCTGCTGCTATTAATTCCTGTCGACTTGACGCCTACCAATTTCTTGAGGCAATGCCTGACGTTTCAGTGTTAGCGATAAACTTATGATCAGGGGTTTAAAAAGATCACATTCATCTACTACTACTACTATTCACTTCATCTAAAAAAGCTATATTGCTATTTGACATTTGTTTGCATTGCGCACTTACTTTTATATGCGCAAATGTCAAATCGAAATATTGCTTTTTTAAGTTGAATTGCTTCAATGTGACCTTTTTAACCCCCAGTAGATCAATCAATGTTTCATCAACATAATCTTTTGATCATCTCATCACCTGTGTGCTGCGGAACGGAAGGCGATTGGGGCAACCACCGTTCTACACGCGCTATCTATGGAATATTGAAGGCGATTACTCCACCGATGCAATGCGAATGGATGGGGCAATGGAGAGAGCTATGCTCGGTATTTCCCTGCTCGATCGAATCAGAAATGAGGAGATCCGCAGGAGAACTAAAGTCATCGACATAGCTCGAAGAATTGCAAAGCTGAAGTGGCAGTGGGCAGGACACATAGCGAGGAGAACCGATGGCCGATGGGGCGGAAAGGTTCTGGAATGGCGACCACGTGTCGGACGACGCTCAGTGGGTAGGCCCGCTACAAGGTGGACCGACGATCTGGTGAAGGTCGCGGGAAGCCGCTGGATGCGGGCAGCGCAGGACCGATCGTCGTGGAGATCCTTGGGGGAGGTCTATGCCCAGCAGTGGGCGTCATACGGCTGATGATGATGATGATGATGACTCCACCGACAAGAGCGCAGCTCTTAAATGAAGAGAGAGAGAGAATCTTTTGACAGTCACCTTTCAGCCCACAGAACGTATGCCCAATTAATTTTTAACCAAACTAATTATGTATCCGATTATTTATACGATTACCTACTGATCCTCCAACCCGTAGGGAAAACCAGCCCAATTCGATTAAAATGAAACAATTAACTACATTAACTAGTCTTAACTACGTATTTCTCTGCTATTCCCTGTAGCTCTATAAGACAAAAGGGTCGAGTAGAATTAACATTCTAATACAGCTATTGAGAATAACAGCGCCAGTAAATACTTACTACTATTCAATTAAACTTTAAGGCATAAAATAAGGAATAATAACCAATTTAGCACCGCAGATGCTACGCAAAGACCTAATTTCTACGGCATTAATCTAACTTTCATGTTTCTTCTGCTATAAACAATATTCACTAGGTACCGCACTTCAGCGTAGGGACAAGTACTGCATTGTGAACAGTCATACTCGCATCTTGCGAAATACATTGGCTACTAACAACTGTATTGCCCCATTTACTGAATTACCTAATTTAGGGTTTGTTGATTTCTGACGCATAATGCAGCATTATCAGTCGCGTAACGCGAAAGCAGATAAATGTAGAGGTATATAAAAACTCTCGACGGTTTACACTCAACCGATGATACGTTAGTACGACGGTTGATACGCTCGGCTCGACGCATTTTCCGTTTGATATGAATAAACCCTCTCCTTTCTATATCTATATCTTCTTCTTGACGGTCTCCGTGGTCTAGGGGTTGAGCGTTGGTCTCACGATCCGGAGGCCCCGGGTTCGAATCTAGGTGGGGACATATCACAAAAATCACTTTGTGATCCTTAGTTTGGTTAGGACATTACAGGCTGATCACCTGCTTGTTTGAAAGTAAGACGTTTCGTGCTTCGGAAGGCACGCTAAACTGTTGGTTCTGGTTGCTATTTACTAGTGTAAGTGAGTAATTGTTACACGAGCCATATCAGGGGCCTTTGGCGGCTCAATAATAGCCCTGATACCAGGGTTGATGAGGTTGGTATTCCACCTCACAACCCACACGATAGGAAGATATCTTCATCCCATTTACCATCCCTTGTAAACGTAGTACCAAAATACACAAATTCACTCACTTGTTCAGACAGAAGAAGAAAAGACTCTCTAGTTGGTAAAAAAAATGTTGGGACATGTTTGAACGTCGTGTAACAGGATGAATGGAACTTGCCTCAAGAGGGTATTTAAGACCACTCCGTAGTCCCCTTTAAACTGGCTCAGGGGAAATAAGTCCTGCAATGGATACTTTTGGCCATTTTTTCTGTGCATCGCTTAGTGGTTTCCCGGTTTGGGTAAATTGGGCTATTAGCTAAGGAAAATGAAGTAGGTAGGTAAAATGGTAAATGTATTTACTCTGGGACTATTTTTATTCCTTAACACTTTCACGGACGCGGCCACGGCGCGCATGGATCATTCCTGTGTGATCCATGGTAAATACAACCGCTTATAAATCTGGATCTGGTTAGACAAGCGGATTTTGTAAGCAAGCTGTCTGTAAGACAGATAGGTAGATAAAATCTTTATTTAGGTTTAAGAGCCGTAGTCCAGTTGCTAGAACGCTTGCCTCTCACTTTGAGGTCGCAGGTTTGAATCCCAGCACATGCCTAAACCAATGTATTGCGAATTTGTTTTCGAATTCATGTTTGGATCATAAATGATTGTCACGAGCGCAGCGGTGAAGGAAAACATCGTGAGGATCCCACATTCCCGAGAAATGGATTTTTGGAAGCATGTAACCTAACCTGCTGGCTGGTTTTCCCTTCGCGGGTTGGAAATTCAGACAGCAGTCGCCTCTGTAAAAAACCGGTCCTGTCAAATTTTCAGGTTAGGTAAGCGGACCCTGTGAAAAACAGGACAATGCTAGAGAGAAGATGATATTATCTATGTTAAGATTCCAATACCAAGAATGATTCAGTTGTCTTTTGACGATTTGTGGTTACATACTACTGGTAGGTACGAGAATCCTTTAATGTAACAAACGCTAACATTAATATAAAAAAATAATAATTTAAGACTGATATACACAAAGACAAGGGGATGAAACTTATAACACTTTTGTAATGCGTTAGATCTATCCTATTATACGGATGTGAGACGTGGTCTGTCAGGACTCCAGGTCTTTCCTAATAAATGCTTACAGCAAATATTAAAGATCTTCTGGCCTAAAACTATTACAAACACAGAACTGTGGAGATTGACTAAGCAAAATCTGTGGAGGCTGACATCCGCACACGGAAATGGCGGTGGATTGGCCATGTCCTTAGAAAACCTGTGGAGCTCCCGTCTCGACGAGCTTTGACCTGGTAAGCGCGTGGAAAACGCAAAAGGGGCGGCCCAAAGAGACCTGGCGACGTTCGGTTGACCGAGAGTTAAAAATTCTCGGCATATCATGGGAGCAAGCTACAGAGGCTGCCAAAGGTCGCAAGGAGTGGAAATCTGTTATTCAAGCCCTACATCCCAACAGGGGATAAAAGGATTAGAAGAGTAATGCGTTGCGTCGTCGGTTGATTGAGGGGAGGCCTGTGCCCAGCAGTGGGACGTATATATAGGCTGTTTATGTATGTATGTGTGTGTGCGTTGCGTCGGGGGTTAAACTTATAGGTACACTATGTAGCCAGATATGTGAAATATTAAAAAAAAATACCATTCTCAATTTGAATTCTGCTTTGGCAACACGATTCCTTTGAAACCATAAAACTGAATTGGGTTTTATAAAGCTCTTGAATTTCCTTGACTTTATTTTGAAAAGGATTTTCTTACTACTCTTATTTTCAAAACAATAAAGCGTGTATAGTGCCTCTATACATAATTTCAGTGACGCATGATTGCGCATAATTTTATATATTGGCGCTTCTTACTTGTCTTGGACTACTCGATTCAATCGAATATAATAATAATCCTTATGCGCAATAAATTACACATAACATAAGTTTACGACTATATTCAAATTTTGTTATTCAGAGGTACCTACATCCATCGCAAGATGAACTAAGAACCCACACCTCATCGAGCTTTCTGTTAGACCAACGTGTTAGTTGGTGAGCCGTATCGCCAATTATAATTATTATTTGTATGTCATTTGCATATCTTGGGCCTATGAAGTCCTGGATATCTGGAAGGCGTGCGTAGGTCCGAAGTCAACAAGTAGAGGCCCCTTAAGTCAATTGAATTTAAATGTTATATGACACCAATTATTATTATTATTTATGTATAATGAGGGACTTCTTCTAGCTTCTATGCTGTTCTGGGAGCAAATAAAAAACATAGAAAACGTTCAGCTGCTTGTCTTCCCGGGCATGTCGTAAAAACCGACAAAGGGATTGTGTCCTCTAACATGATGGACTAATGTTATGGGCGATAGGCTGATCCCTTATCACCATAAGGTTCATCATATCCAGCTTACGACATCGTATCAACAGTGGCTGCAAGTTGTCTTTGATTACTTGTGGCTCTGCCCACCCCATTAGGGATTACGGGCGTGAGTTTATGTATGTATGTATGTAGGGACTTCTTCTTTTTATTTTTTTCTAGGGTTGATGGGGTTGCTAATCCATCTCACAACCCACACGATAGAAGAAGAAGAGAGGGACTTTCCAGGCTACGTTACCCAGAAACAATATAGATGTCGTTGTACAGATTTAACGTAATATTTACCAATTAACTCATTGCTTGGGTACATAGTTAACCAAAAATATAATGGCAGCGCCAATGAATATAAAAAATAATTGTTGCTTGATATTTGGATCAGATATCTATGTATAGTATTATGTTTGTTCTCATTATTTTGATCGGAATAATGCGTGGAAGATGTGTTGTGCCTGTGTGTAATAACAATGGGTCATCATTTATACACAAAAACAAAGATAGGTAAATGAAATACGTCTATTATCCATGAAATTAGAAGGTTAAACGAAGGTAGAAGGTCTATTTTTGGGTAACATGGCCTGGAAAGTCACTTATTACTTTCGCTTTATCGCTAATAAAAACCAATTGTGCTACAGAAAATACGTACGTATTGAGACAAAAATTCACTCTAAAAATCGTCAAAAATAAAAATATAAGTAAGTATATTCAATTCGTCGTCTTTCAACAAGCACTTAAAATGCACAGAGTAATTTGAATAACAGAGTCGCTCTAGACGAGAAATGCTCGATTGTAGTTATTTGGGTCGAGATAAATTAGACGTAATTTCTACTGGACTTCTAACCTCGGGGTTAATGTCGCCATATTTACTTTCCTTGTGCTTCATAAATTTTGCACAATACTGTTGATGTTCATTTGTGTTCTCCTTAATTTCTTTGATCTGGTGATATTTTACCTGAATTTTATCCTACCTTTTGTGCTTTAGAGGACGTTGGATTGTCTTCTAAATATAACGCAATAAATTGGTGTTTTGTGGAAGTGTTTTGTTTGTTGATATCATAAAGAAAATTGTTTGACGACTAGATGCATTCATGCATAATATTGGCTATACGCTAAACTTTTTATACGACATAATGTAGGTAATAGACATTTTTGAAGAGCATCGAAAGCAAGAACAAGACGTAGTCAAGTCGTAGTCGTAGTCTTTGAAAATCTAAATGTACTTAAGTAATTCTTTGAATACCTTTTGTATTAAAAATTTTGGTACTCTTTGGGAACTTCTCTAACATTTTAAATAAACCTCTAAAAATAAAGTCTTTTTTAAACGCCGCTGCTCTGCCGACGCGACACATTTTAGAATAGAATAAGTTAAGGGATTTGTTTTAAGGCGAGTCACCGGAGCAGAAGCGTTGAAATACTGATTGCAAGATCAAATGGTTTTGATATTTACAATTGAATAACGGTATTGAAAATAATACACGATTTATTTTAGGATGTTGTCTAAGGAATATGCTTATTTGGTACACAATAGGATGTATTATATAAAAGCGCGCGAAGTGCGGGACCCGCGGGCGTCCTCCCACACTTCACTATTGAAATGCCTCGCCTTCTTAAAAAGCCGTACGATTATCGCACACCTACACTGCACGCCCTTAGGTTTATCTACTTCACAACTAACCTGTAGCTCAGGGAAGCTCTGCCTGACGATCAGCGTCCACAGATTATACAGCACACAGAGGGTGATGAGCCAGAGCCAGTAGAAGTAGAAGTTTTCATCAGGGTTCACCACTGTCCTCGGGGCTCGCACTTTCCGCCGTCTCGTCCTGTTGCTTGACTTGTGGTCACCTGTCGCACCTTCCGATCCTGTGTCTTCCACCTGATGAGAAAAAGCAATTGTATAGATAGGGCCCTTGTATAGTATCATAGGATTCCCATTTTTAATTCCGCTGTTCTATTTTATACTTCTAATTTCTATTTTATATTTTTGAATTCTAAAATACCTATGCTTAATTTTTTTTAAATGCGTATAATATACGTCCAATGCAGATATATATGCAAATAATTTTCATATATCTGTAGATATTACTCTAAACAAAGATAAAATTGTGCTTAAATATACTGATTCATTTTCTACCTACAAAAGCTCATATTCTTGCTACATCTACTATACACACCGGACTAGCCCAACCTTTCTCTAAATTGCAAATTATTCTATCAGGCTCATTCGCTATGTCTGTAAAAATATATAATAAGATTCCGAAAGCCTTGCAAGACATCACCGATTTAAAAATTTCAAAAGATTTTTTATTTATTACTGTTTGAAGTGAAACGTGGACTATGACACAGAGAGACAGAGAGAGGTTGGAAGCTTTTGAGATGTGGTGTTGGCGAAGGATGGAGGGTATAAGCTGGACTGAAATGGTGTCAAATGAAAAAGTGCTGGAAAGAGTTGAAGAAAAGAGAACCATATTGAAGACTATAGAGAACCGGAGAGGAAATATGATTGGCCACCTGATACCACACGATTCATTTATAACAAACATTATAGAAGGAAAAATTGAAGGGAAGAGAGGAAGGGGTAGACCTAGGATAACATTTATGAAACAAATAAAAGAGAAGGTGCAGGTCGTGTCGTATCGGGAGGTGAAGGTTTTGGCGGGAAGAAGAGAGGAATGGCGGTTACTCCACCGACAAGAGCGCAGCTCTTAAATAGAAAGAGAGAGACTGCTTTAAGCAAAACAGTATCTAATTGACAAAAGCTTTTATACTCTGCCGGAGTTTTTTAATGATAAGTAGTTTTCGTTTAAGTTACTTTTATGTGAAAATTAAGTATTTATTTTAATTTATTATATTTAAGCCTAAAAAATATGAAACTGTAACTCTATTTTAAATAGCTTGCCCAATCTGGGTCCATGTGTTACTCACCTTATGTTAGCAGCCTTCTACAATGTGGAATGCAATAAATGATATGAGTATTACGAACTATAAACCAGTGTGCAGTCGTAAAGATGATGTCTTACCGTTTCTTGTGTCTCTGGTATTTGTCTCGTGGAGAACCTCTTCAGAAATGAGTCTTCCCTCTTCAATGGCGGCTTTTTTTGAATAGCAGAACTCAACTGCACCGTTGTGCGAAGCTTCATCCATCTTTGGTTCGACTTTGTTCTGCATTGCAACAACAAATGTTAGTAACACGCCTTGTTATACAAAAAATAAAAACGCAAAGGGACGTAAGCAAAAGGCCATGCTTCAAGTACTCAGAGGTCAGAAAGTTCTAAACGTCAAGAATTATTCAATTTAAAAGTTTCGTCTAACAAGTCTAAGGAAATGTTTTCATTAACAGAATGTTAACAAGATTCAATTTTGAGAGTTGAAATTGCTTTGGAAGAGTCAACTACTAAGACAGATTAATTGCATGTTTTAAGATAAAAATGTTTTTATTTTATTTATTCCAGTATTAATTTTACTTAGAACTGAAAATGCTTTAATTAAGTACTTTAATTTACACGTGCAAACAAATATCTACCGTTTTACATGCGGCATCGCAATACTAGGTAAACAAAAATTCAATGCCATAGAGAAAAGTAGGTATGTCTGTAGAGTGAGATATCAGTGAGTCTTATCTATGAAACCACGAATCTAAAACTAGTTCTAATATTTCTAAAAGTGGAATCAAGATTTCAAAAAATCTAAATTCTATAATCGAAACTTTTACAGATGCAGAAACGAATACACATTTAACACGATTTGATTTCCCAAGTGAAGGTTAGAAAGTCCAAAGTGATCTAGTAGAGGCACAATATTCACAAGAAAACACACAAAATCCAGTGATGTTTAAATACCATTCCCGAAGTCCTAACACAGACGAAGGTACACAGTAGTGGGAAATCATAAACAAAAAGGTACACAAACTTGACAACGACGGTGGCAGGTTACGGCGAACCTTTTTATTTTCCTGAGAGCCTGGTAGTAGGCCATGACGGCTTGGACGTGTCTCCACTTATGTCCGCGTTTGTCGGAGTCTGACTCCGGCTTCTCAGTGTCAGGCATGCTCTGCGTGGACAAGCGTGACCCTGACCAGTGCGAAGCAATGATCGGTCGCCTATAAAGGGATGTTTAGTGTTATCGAGGCAGTGTACTGACTAGTGTAGCCCTACTGAGAGTTCAACGCACGCTTTGGTCAATTTTATAACTCTCGCATTTCTATCAAACATTAATATTGTCACATCTATTTATAAAAAGTCGTATGCGTCAAAACTGTTGACTCTGTTTTCAAATTTCTCTGCGACTTCAAACTGACTTAAGACTTAAATGTTGTATCTTGTTATAAAATATCAGAACTATAAGAAAATTCGTAGCTGTCTTTATTACTTTCAGAACATTACCTACAGTGCTTTAGGCTAAGCAATCATCTCTCAAAGAAGGTAATGCTTTGTTAACTATCTAGTCTAATAGAAGAGCGTCTATTGGGAATATTACAGCTAAAAGATCGTTCTCTACAAGGCATTTAATATCTTTTCTCTATGTTTTAGTATTACCAAAGCGCGCAGAACTCTTGTTTTCGAATGGGACTTCACAACTTTACATGCACAATATAATAAATAATATCAGCCTCACTAATTCGTTCACGGACACATAACGTGTGGTCTTAGCAATACTGGTGTCTATCGTCAGCTGTGCAGGGTCGTGTACTATACAACTATGCGTTATGCACATACTCTGTGGTAGGCGAGGGCTCCAATTACTTAATCAGTTCAGATATGCATTTTGGTGTTTGAATGACGTACGGAATTGCTAACATTAGATAAACAAATGAGAAGCTTTTTAAAACTGTAATTAATAAGAATTCCCACAAAATTTGTCACAGATCAATTCTTATATGTAATAAAAAGAATCAGACAAAATTTTAGTTTCAATTGTCCTTTTTGTCTGTTTGACGTTTACACTTGCCATCAACGATAGAGATTCCGTACGCGATTCGTCAACAGCGGTCGCTATCGTACGTAATCGGTCGTGCTCGCTAGGTCTAAGCGATCGAAGCGAATATCCTGCCCACTTACATGTCATCATGTTTGTTCTGATTTGAGGAGAATGGCGAAATCTTGCTCAACAATCTAAATACGGGAAAACAGCTCTTAATATCCAGAAAAATACATAAACAGAAAGACAGGACTCTAATTCACGCCATTTTTCCTGTCTTGTACAATAAACGGTCTATTTACGTCACTCTGCTGGACAATAGCCATTCATTGGTAATCAGTAGGTTGCATTATTAAGATATTTGGGTTATTAAGCAACCTGAGACATAACAATAAGAGGTTGTTCAACTTAGCTATGGAGCTCGCCGTTGGTTTATTGGAACTATTTTCTTCAGAAACCTAAGTCATATTATCAATTGTATTTAAAAAGAGAACCTTCTTTCTTTATAACGTTTCTGATAGAAAAGTTAATTAAGAAAGAAAAATTTTCACTCTTTGTAATTGACATTGTTGCAAAGATCTGTGAAAGTCTGTTACACTTCCTTCGGAGTGATATTTATACCTACTTACGATTAAATTCGTAATGTAAATAATAATTATAAATAATCCTATGTGTATCTAGGCTGATGATGATTTATTCATGTCCCTTAAATTATGATTAAGAGTGGTGAAAATGTTTGTATGATTGAATATGTTTGAATATAATGTGAAATAGGTAAATGAAGATAATTGTACTGAGGGATAGTCTGTCCTAGACCTATGTATGATTGATTCACAGGATTAACCAGTTCGTTTTGCTCCTTCGAGTTCGAGTGGCTCAGCAGCTTTTATCTGAATTGTACTTACGCGTATTAAGGCCACAGATACTTTACTAAAATTTACCTGAGCATTAGCACAGCGCGTTGACATATCATTAATTTATGTGATAAGTTAGTACCTTCTTAATTAAGTATTAACGTTCAAGTAAGTATTTGAAATTCGACCGTAATTCGTTACCATTTCTTGTATTAGTATGTGAACATAAATTTGATGTTTCTCTACCCTAAGAGGTACTTATTTACACATTTTTATCTCTCTGTACTACTTCATAAGAACTTTTTAGCTATAACAAATCTAGATTCCTCAGTCGCAATGTGGATATTTGTTCTTAAGTGGGATGGAAATTTTATTCAAAAATAGATTAGATATTAGCAAACGAGTTCGTTTCTTCATAAATAGATTATAAGCAATGGAGTTCTAGATTAGGTATATTATTATTATTAGCCCATAAAAACCCAGGTACCAGGCAGACATGAGTTGCTAACACGTCTCAGGACGGAAGTTTGGGCCACGTGTTTCCCTATTCTAGCAATTCGACGTCGCAAACAGTCATTAGATAGAGTTGGCCGGAAAAGTTCTTTTGAAAAAAAAATCGGAGCCAGAGTCAATTAGTTCATTGTTCTTTTTTATATTGTTTATTAGGCTGATTAGCCCCATAGTAATAATAGGTAGAGTTAATTTTACAATAGGTATTGAATATAAACAAGTTTGGATTTAGAATGCACTTCATTTGAAGCTTACGCGGCATCCCGTAATTATGGAACTTGCAACAGTGTTAAAATATAGGGAGTCTCATATACCTGGTTTTAACGCGGTAAGAACCCGGTATTATGTGTTTTAGAAGGCTATTAAAAAAAAAACGAATAAATATTTATTTATTTTATTTTTTAGAATGCAATGTTACAAATGAGTACGTTATACATAAACATTGTAATCATCTATAGCGTTTGTAGCATAGCATTGATTACAAATTATGTGATGTGTTCGCTGATAGATGGTGGAGTGTATGGAGAAAGTGTTTGGCTTTTTGCGAAAAGATTTACTAATGATATAATGTTTTATTTTTTTCTATTATTCTTTTTATTTAATTATTTTTTTTATATAAGTAATTGTATTTTTTTTGTTTTTCATGTTATTTA
The DNA here is from genome assembly GCF_024362695.1 of Pectinophora gossypiella. NCBI lineage: Eukaryota > Metazoa > Arthropoda > Insecta > Lepidoptera > Gelechiidae > Pectinophora > Pectinophora gossypiella. The sequence goes on from NC_065423.1 coordinate 2,944,498, forward strand.
TAGTCTAATTTTTCTTTTTGTTTATTTTTTCATTCATTGTTTTTATATTGTTTTCTCCCCATACAGCGCATTGGGTTACACTGTAATATTAATATGTACTTATGTGTTAAAAAATAAAGAAAGTATAAACATTGTAATCATTTGTAACATAGCATTTTGCGACTTTAAAAACTATATCTGATACACTTTCTAATAGTATGATTAAGACTACATTGTCTTGCTTGATATTAAATAAATCAAATTAAAATCTTTCTCATGGAAATTTGTACTTACAAGTCATATACCTACCAGGATCTTAGAAATTAGAAGTACTCTTTATTAGCCGAAATCAAAATCTCTTGAAACGATTTAAAATACCTCGTACAAAAAACATCTCAAGTACCTGGACGGTATAAGTAGGACAGTAAGTATGTTTAAGGCAGATGAGGAAATTGAACAGGAAACCAGACCTTGATGAAGTTTGTAAGTAAGTAATCAAAAACATTTCCTTCATATCTTTTTACGTAACAACCAATGTTATATTATCGCACTTGGCGAAAAATATCAACATAAATATCCTCTGATAAGAGTTTCATAATTGGGTACATACCTCGCCTCGAATAACCGACTTATTAAAAAAAAAAATCAAACAATACGCTCACGCCCATATTGCCAATTGGGCTAGGCAGAGGTACATCTATCGCAAAATAAACAAAGTACCCACCTTTTACCGAGCTTTAAAAAAATGATCAAGCTTCACAACGGACAGCGTCTAACTTCCTAAAATCAAAAATCATAAAATAAATAAATAATAATTACAATTAGATGGATTATAAAAGATAACGAATACAGTAGGAAATAAAAGCAACAGATAGATTTACTTCTTCTTCTTCTATCGCGTGGGTTGTGAGGTGGATTACCAACCCCATCAACCGTGGTGTCAGGGTCACTATTGAGTCGCCAAAGGCCCCTGACATGGCTCATGTAACGACTACTTACTTACATCAGTAAGTAGTAACCGGGACCAACAGCTTAACGTGCCTACCAAAGCATGGATCATCTTACTTTCGGACAATCAGGTGATCAGCCTGTAATGTATTGTCCTAATCAAACTAGGGACCACAAAGTATTTATTGTGATATGTCCCCACGGGGAATCGAACCCGGGACCTCCGGATCGTGAGCCCAACGCTCAACCACTGGACCATGGAGGTCGTTAGTTGAACTAGTGACCTTAGGATATCGTCGGTATAATAATAACTACAAGCATATGCCAATAGCAGGCCACTCCGAGAATAACTTGAATCAATACCCGCTGTCTCAGAAACTGCCTGAACTTATAAGCGATGGATTTATCACTAAACTACCGGCCCATTCCCGGCTTCGCACGAGTGAACATATTTTTTAAGAGCATATTTATTGGGTCCCCAGTCTATGTTACTCAGGGATAATTCAAATATAAATTATTTTATTGCATCAAAATAAAAGGAAATTGAAAATAATTTAAAAAAAGAACACTAAAATTTTCATGAATTCAACGATAGAAAATTATATTTTATCAAACTCAAAATCATGATCTGAATCATCCCCTCAGTATTCTTCAAATTTATTCTTCTAATTTATTCTTCTAATTTTTTATTATGAATGTAAACCTTGAACAGTATCTATCACGTTGGTCGAAAAGAAATCTCGGTGAAGCGTGAGTGCTTAGTTCATCTTGCGATGGGTGCACCTCTGACTAGTCCATTCGGAATATAGACGTAAGCTTATGTTATGTATAAAGTGTTAAACGAACCTGAATAAAGAAGTTTTCAAAGTCTGATTGCCAAGAATAGTTCGAAAAACAAACAAAATTAGCTGCTGGTCGTCTGTCCGCTTTTACATTTCTACTTCGGATATGAGCAAGTTCAGTTCCGAAATTAGGTAACTTTATTCGGGCTGGTCGATTGTTTTTACGAAAAGCGAATTATGGCTTTGATACCGAGTTATCGAACGTTACCCTCTACGGCGAGTCTCTTTATAGCGAATAGCTCTACGTTGCGTCTTTCATAATTATGTTTGTAAAGTTCAAAAAACAATAACAGACTTTCCAGACTACGTTTCCAAAAAAAAAAAAAACATAATAATATAGATGGCGCTGTATTGCCTTCTAATTTCATGGATTTCAGAGATATTATTATGCATCTTATATCTTTTTTTGTGCATAAAATGATGACCCCTGATAATATGCCCGTATTATTCTGATCAAAATATAGACGCAATATAATTCTTTGCCATATCTGATCCAAATATCAAGCAACATTTATTTTTAATTAAAACACATAATAACGGGTTCTTACCGCGGGATGTCATCCCGTGATCATGGCACTTGCAACAGTGTCGAAATATCGGGAGTCTCATATCCCCATTTAAACGCGGTAAGAACCCGTTATTATGTGTTTTAATTATGATAATAACCGCGTAAACTTAAAACAATTTATAACATTTATTTTTATATACGATTTTGCCACTACATTATATTTTTTAATAATTATGTACCCGAGCAATGAGGGAGTATGTATTTATCACGTTGAAGTTATATAGCGCCAACTATTTTTTTTGGAGGTCGTGGTCTCGAAAGTTCCCCATTATAAGTTCAGTACCGGGTTCGAGCCGGCGCTCCCCGTTTGAGAAACAAGCCTGTAAACCACAGGACCACATTCACTTTACAAATAATAATAATTATAATATTTTTTTATTTATTTTATTTTGAATTTTGTTTATTTGTTTTAGTTTTATTTAATTTTATTTTTGTTTTTGTTTCATATTTTTGTTCTGTAACTGTTTTGTTTATGGTGTGAATATTTTTTTTTTTAATAAGGCTTTACAAATAATCTCATATTAAGTTTGCGCCTATTTCGTGTCTAACGAAGTAAACATTCTATTTCAAGTTTTCTTGTATTGAGTAGGTTAACTGGACGTCAATTACTTACTTTAATATACATATTTGTGTCTTCAAATTGATACTAGATCTTCAGTAATAAATGGGAAACCATCATCATTACTCTAATAGAAATCCTTGGGTATAATCTAGTAATAAATCTAGAAGGGTCCAGTCAATAGAGTGATTGGTCTCAGGCCTTCCGATTAATTTACTGAATTTATCTGCCTAATGGATGCTTTCTGTCTTTAGATTTTGTGGACTATAATTGACTACGAGTGGTTTACATTTATTTATCAACTGTTGTGTGTGACTGGAAAAATAATATTAAATAATCCACTAGAAGAACCGAACACTGGCAACCCTAACAGCGACCACAGCGCCAGTGCCTGCTATGTTAGACCTGGACTATGCGACATTCACGACCAGGAAACCTCGCGAAACTCCGAGAAAATTGTTGGAAGATATTAGAAATAACAATTGGCCCAGTTATGTTACTTAACTAAAATAACAGTAAAAAAATTCATATACAGCTTCATGTTAGTGATATCGTAACGAATATTGAGGGAGGTGATTCAAGACTATGATTCTGAGTTAATATCAAGTGTAATATTCCATCTAAAAATAAAGAATTGAAAATAATTAAAAAAACAACACAAAAAAGATATACGCGACGCAAAATTCCACTTGATAACTACTCAAAATCATGGTCTGAATCATCCCTCTCAGTATTCGTAAGATGTCACTAACACCCTGTATACTTAAGTTGCTACCCATTTTGCTTCTTTTTATTTTGATCAGAATAATAATGGGTGGAAGAAGTGTTGTGCTTGGGTGTTACAATAACAAGAGTCATCATTTATACCCAAAAACAAAGATAAAAGATGCATAAGCCTGTTATCCATGAAATTAGAAGGTTAAACGAAGGCAACATTTTACAGCGCCATCTTTATTTTTTTTTGGGAACGTGGTCTGGAAAGTTCGAGAACATTTTTACTTATGATTATAAATATTATGAACCTACTCCTAAACTAACTTCAATTCACATTACACAGTGTAAAAAAAATAACCTTTACCCGTAATCACGAATTATACTGTCATCTAGAATTACAGTAATCATAATCCACTCTTTAGCAACAACCATTATTCTTCTGTTATCATACCTAATCGTAATCGCACGGTAATTCTAACGTCTCTGTAACCATAATCGACTCGTTAGCAGTAGTAATTATTCTACTGTTATCATACTTAATCATAATCATACGGTAATCCTAACCTCTCTGTAATCATAATCAAATCTTCCGCCATAATCTTTATTCTACAATAATTATAATTATTCGGTAATCCTAACCTCTCCGTCATCATAATTAGAAGATAATCCTCACCTTTGTCCTGGGCTTTTGCTTTCGGAACTGGCGTTGTTGCTGGAGTCATCATCTTCCTCTCTGGAAGTGGCTGCAGAGAGGACTCGGGAGGACCCTGCGTTGACCTCGCTGCCATCATTGTCCTCACCCTCTGATGTTCTGCTGGTACCCTCTTCCGCCTGTGAAAGCGAATTGGACTTGTTGGTATGGTTCAGATATTTGAGTTGGAAAATGTTGTTTTTTTAAAGAAAACGCTTCGGTTAATTGTGGGGAGGCCTGTGCCCAGCAGTGGGGCGTATATAGGTAGTTTATATTTTATTTTTATTGCAGATTTTAATAATTTATTTTTAATTTAAAATAGTATGGTATATACATTTTAGTTCTACATTTAATAAATTCATTCGGTCAGTCATGTAAGTAAGTTATATTTTTCTTTGAGTACGTATTAGAAATGTGGGTAGCAACATAATATGTATACTAATTTCATGATTGATCAGAATGTCGAACAAAGTAAGTAAGTGATTAATCATGATATTTATACATATTTCATAAATATATTCATCTAATCAGTACGTATTATCCCATTGATTTGCATTATTTATACAAGTAAAACATTCGCTACAAATAGATTTGAAACCTGAATATGTAGATTTGACCCAAATGCTTTGAAAGCGTATTTTAATTTAGAGCTTGGTTCAATGACATCCTATAGACAAATAGACTCATATTCACTAAGGAGGTTTTTTAAAACAGTGTCCGAACCGTGTGGTAAATACGTGTACAGTCATGAGCAATATGATGTACCCACTTAAGGACTCTGTCGCACTAACATATTTGACATTTAGTGAGACTTACAGTTCCATTTGTCAAAAAAGATAATGTGACATGGTACCAAAGTGTATACATTATTAATGCTCGTGACCGTACATTAAGTTATGTAGATAGTACAAGTTCGGTCCCTTGAAATTAAGATGTTATGGCTGTTTAAATAAAGAGCAATATCGGTCGTACAGTCATGAGCAATATCATGTACCCACTTTAGAACCCTGTCGCATTATCATATTTGACATTTAATGAGACTGACGGTTTCATTTGTCAAAAAAGTTAATATGACATGGTTTCAAAGTGTATACATATTAGTGCTCGTGGCCATAGAGTGTCTTTACACGCCGTTGCTTGTGACAAGATGCGCCTCGGACACTATTTTACAGGGATTGGTTGTCTATTTGTCATACGAGGTCTATGAGTTGGTTGTAAATATTCATTTATCACTTATATCATGCAGTTTTCATAACATGCTGGATTCGTGCATTTGAAGTGGTGGCTATAGTGCATTTCATTTGCAACCTTTTGGTGAATTAAAACATAAGTTATTCAGTGTGCAGTGTTTTTGGCCAAGGTTCTGCTTCAAGCTGGTGACATTTTGAATGTATTTTCGTCATATTAAACAGAATGTCTACAGTTCAGTACAGTGAGGAACTTTCCAGGCCATGGTCTCTAATGAAAATTATAGATGGCGCTGTATAAAGTTGCCTTCGTTTAACCGTCTATGTTATGTATTCCTAACACTACACTATCAAATACCTTCACGAAGCCACTGACACTGAAAATGTCGTAAGCGTGGCCAACTATTGGTCAGCAAAAATTTAGTATCGATCGCCATCGACTCGCAAAGAAGATGTAATCCTATCTAGAAACCTGGTAAACTTACTGGGATCGTCTTTTGAATGTTATACCTTATTTATATTATACACAATGATAGTAGTTGTTGCCAATATGTACATATTTTTAATTTGATAGATACTTAGTACTAATTATTTCAGATTCAAATATTTGAAATAGTTTTTTTTTGATCCATGACCCTGCGACAATCATAGTCATGAATCGTCTGAAACAGACGTACGAGGACTATGTTATAATTTTAATACAGATGAAACACCTAAAATAAACTTACCTGTATTCTTATAAGAGGAATCAACTCTTCCATGTTTTTGCGCATTTTGACTTGTTTTAACAATTCCTTATTTATTAAAAAAAATAAGTGCACTTTTCAATATAATATTCTTTAATTTATTTAATTAAATAATTTAAAATTAAAATAATTATTATTCCTGGATTATAAATGAAGAATAGACATATTATTTGTTACAGGAATTTACATTTTAAATAACAACAGTAATAATTATATTAATAATTATTATATTAAGCTATTAGCTTCGAAATGATTCACTGAAAGCCATGATTTCACTAATAATAAATTATTTATACCAACAAATTAAACAGTTATTTGCCTAATTCAAAAGGAAATATGGAGAACACAGAACTAGACATTTAAAAGGTTTATTATACAATGTAAATTATTATATTTAATAGTAATAATAGGCTAAAATAGTACATTTAGCAGTAGGTAGCAAGGTCTAACTAAAATAGCGTGTAAGTACTTAATTATTACGTAAAGCGTAGTTAAAAACGTGCAATTATAATATATTATATATATTATTCTATTTTCATATACAAACAAAATAATTTTCAAGTAAAGATTAACGTGGACAGAAAGAGTTACTAATGAAAAAGTGCTAGTAAGAGTAAGGGGAAAGACAAATATGAGAGTTATTGAGGACAGAAGAGGGAAGATGATGTGAAACTTAATAAGATACGACGAATTTATTAAAAACACCTTTTTTTGACGTGACTTATTGTAGATTTGCCGCAGATGGCATTAACTACTTGGCCGGACAAATGGGGAGCGCTGAAGGCTCTCACCCGGTACAACGTTTAAGACAACAGCCTGAGGGTGCCCAGTTGGGCGCGAACCTCGGCTCAGGGCGTCGTCTGAGAGGAAAAATATTTGAAAGAATTAATCGACCCTAGTGGGTCGATAGCGATAAGCGCTGAATGAGGGAAATCGTCGACCACGCCGGCGGGGTCGGTATCGGGGACCTGAAGTGTTTGGTGTCGCGAGCTGATTGGCTGCCTCTATGGCTAGAGTAATCGGGTCGTCGGGATCGTATATTAAAAACATCATAAAAGCGACGGTAGAAGGAAAAAGAGAAAGGGGAACAAGAGCTTAGATGGAACAAATTAAAGAGAAAGTGAACGTCGTGTCTTATAAGGAAGTCAAAGTATTGGCCTTTGATAGACAAGAATGGAGAATACGACACCGACAAGAGCGTGGCTCTTAAATAAATGATGATAACTATCTCTACCTATGTATATGTCTCAGCGCTTCCATAACCACGACTAAGATACCAAAAAGATAATATGCCAGAACATCGATCAATTGTTAGGAACTTATATATTCAAGACATCATACCGAAAACATTGGGGGATGTATCATCATCATCAGCACATTATCCCCACTGCTGGGGAACGGGCCTTCCCTATGGATGGATAGGGAGAACGGGCCTTAAACCATCACGGGGGCCCAGTGCGGATTGATGGTTATGAACGACTGCAAATGCAGCCGGGACCAACGGCTTAACGTGCCTTCCGAAGCATGGAGGAGCTCGAGATAAAAACATTTTTTTTTGTGGTAAAAGGGATGTATATCAGCAATAAAAATGTCTAATCAGGATCCGAACCCGGACCTTTAAATCTAACAGCCGTCATCAATACAACCGATTAGCAATCTGTAATACTAATATAACTTATCACTTCTGTTTGTTCACGACTTATAATATACATAATATTGAATTTCGGCTTAACTTGTACGAAATACGATTACATCCGATCAGTGAGCAACCAATGACGCGTAAACCTTGTAATATCTTTGAATAACATCGTTGATTGTGTGCTACAGAAACATATTATACGTCAATGTTGTATGTATTTTAGGTTCAAGATTTTTATACAGGGTGTTAAGTGACATCAGCTTCGTGGTTCACGCCGCGACTTGTGCTGAGTGAGGCCCTTTTATCTCAGGACGTCCACCACCACCTTACGGTCATTTCGACAAACATCCGTCTTGCTTTTTTGTAATTGTTTTAGTGGAAATTTGATATGATGTTGTTGTCTTTTTTTGTGTGTGTGGCGTCCTTTTATAATACCTAAACTTTTTCTAATTAAAGCACATAATAACGGGTTCTTACCGCGTTTTAATGGGGATATGAGACTCCCGATATTTCGACACTGTTGCAAGTGTCACGGGAGTCTCATATCCTCATTAAAACGCGGTAAGAACCCGTTATTATGTGCTTTAATTATGATAATGGCCCCGATTCCTGCAGACACCGCCTAATTTTATTTTAAGTTATATCCGTCATTTTCATATCCGTCGAAAAGGAAAGGGACGGATGATTCACAGCTCATAACACAGCTCTTAATTTTAGGAAGAATGAGTAAATGAATGAATAACCCGGGCGAATCAAAAGGTACCTCGCTGGTATGCAATTCGTTTGACGTGCTGTCTACTTAACTGTGTCGGGCTATTGACGGATGTAAAATTTTTAGACGGTTGGTTTAGATTTGTGCTTAAAATTGACGTGTGTTCCATTAATTTTATGCTTGTCGATTACCCGTCCCTTTCCTTTTCGGCGGATAAGAAAATGACAGATATAACTTAAAATAAAATTAGATGGTATTTACAGGAATTAGCACCATTATCCGCGTAAACTTAAAACAATGTATAAACTTTTTCTATTCTATTCTATTCTACATCATCTACATACGGCCTCCGAGGTCCAGTGGTTTGAGCGTTGAGCTCACGATCCGAAGGTTCAAATCCCGATGGGGATAAATCACGAAAATCACTTTGTGATCCCTAGTTTGGTTATAGGACATTACAGACTGATCACCTGATTGTTCGAAAGAAAGATGATCCGTGCTTCGGAAGGCAAGTTAAGCCATTGGTTCCGATTACTACTTACTGATGTAAGGTAGTAGTCGTTACATGAGCCATGTCAGGGGCCTTCGGGTTTGGTAATACACCTCACAACCCACACGATAGAAGAAGTGACATCGTAACGAAAACTTTTGACCATAATTCTGAGTTGATATCAAGTGGAATTTTCCGTCGCTAGATTTCCGACTTTTTGTGTTTTTGTAAATTATTTTCAGTTCCATACTTTTCCGATGGAGAATTTACTTGATAATAACTCATAACTCAGAATCACAATGTGAATCATCCTCCTCAGTATTCGTTACGATGTCGTATAAATACTTGAATATTGACATTTGCGCCAATGATTAAACTTGTTTTTATGTGAGTGCAAGATGCGAAAGTGATAGGTTACGATCGTAGTAAGTAAGTGTAATTCCGTGCTATTTGCCTACCTCAACAGGAAAAAGTCGTGGTTTTATGTGTGTATGTGTACCAAAATACATACCACAGAAAGTCACTCATTTCACACCTGGGTAAGTTGATACCATGGAATTCCATTTGCTTCTGTCCTGACACACTTCTCTTGCTTCCTTCCTCCACATTCGTTAATCGTTATAAACACGCGCACAGGTTTGGAGTTGATCAAACTAACACAATATCGTTATTCGCGCAGTAGGCGCTTGCGATTATATTATGGTTTATATTTCGATCAACAATTTAATCCAAGTTTTTATCTGAATAGTAGCCAATGCCAGCAAACAGAAAATTTATAAGTAAAAATTAAAACATTTTCATAAATTTGAAAATGGAACTCAAAAGAAAATAGACGAAACATTTCATAGAGGACAACTTGATACAAATATTAGCACCAGACTATTTCGTAACATTCGCTTTTCCAATGTTCTCATCAGAGTAAAGTAGCGGAAACGTGAAATCGTAATTCAATTCCGCGCGTTTGATGTCGCTCCTGTAACGGATGACCGCCACTCCAGATGTTAATAAATACACAAATAAATAAAGCAAATAAGAGAACTAAATAAAGAATTTATTATTCGGCGAATGCGACGCAATTGGGGCAAATTGGAAGAATTTGTATTCTTTTATTGAATGGGCTGATGATAAAGAAACACAGCGTTTTTTCTAGCATGATAGGCTATTGTAACATAGGGTGGTAGCAACACCGTGCCGAATACTTAGGGGGATAAATCAGCTCATGATTCTGATTTTACATCAAGTGGAATTTTCAGTCGCCATGATTTTTTCGGCACGGTGTCACTAAAACACTGTAAAGGTAGTACTGATCACTTGTCATACTCAATAACTTTATACATTTAAACATATCTGTCTTAGGAATCCGTATCAAGAGTGGCTGCAAGTTGCCTCTTCATTACAACATTCAGTTTATGTAAGTATTCTAGGAATGTATGTGTATAAATCATGAAATAAGTACCAAATAATCATAACATAATAGTACATTTCCGATTTCTAATTGAGTCATATTTCGGAAACCGCAATGATCAACTGTTGACAAACATCGTTCAAAAACATGACGTAGAAATAATGAGCAGTGTTCGTTTAGAAATTCTTGTCCTGAAATTGCATGATTGACAATTAGTGCTTGTGTGTTTTAAGCTCTATACACACTGCGTTTTGGTCCTACTTGGCCGGACAAATTCGGAGCGCTGAAGGCTCTCACTCAACAGAACTGGGCACCCTCAGGCCTGTTGTCTTAAACTTTGTACTGGGTGAGAGCCTTGAGCGCTTCCCATTTGTCCGGCCAAGTAGTTAATGCCACCTGCGGCAAATCTACAATAAGTCACGTCAAAAAAAAAAAAGAATATGGTTCGATAACTTGGAATTAATGAAACCGCGCTGTATCGCGGCGAGATGTCTATAATGTGAAAAGTTAATGATTAGAATATTACTTACAAAAAAAAATTGTCCAGCCAAGTAGTTAATGCCAACTGAGGCAAACAAGTTACGTCAAAGAAACAATAATTCCTGTCCGTAGTATCGTCTCTGACGACGCCATGCATAATTCTAGTTGAGATTAGCCCACAATTAGTTTTAAGTATTCACGATGCACGTTTAACACAGATTCTTTATTAATGACAAGCTCAGAAAAATTATAGAAGATACCTGCTACACTACATTTTTTCTGTCACTTTTTGGGGTAGGTGACAAAATCGTTACTCAAAAACAGACTACGAACCGATCATTTGGCAACTAACTCCCGTCTACGTTTAATTCCTCTGAGCTGACAACACACGAATTTAATACCCATTACATTTGTTGGAAAGTAAAACGAAACGCCTTTGGCAGTAATTCGTGTGTTGTAGTTTGCAATATCGGAACGCAATAATAGATACGTCGGACATGTCAGTTTGAATGTGTCTCCCTCTAATTCACAGGTAGATTGACATTTCGCTGTTCCTCTCTCTCTCATACATATCGTCTGATATATATGTCACGGTAGTATTAGTATACGTTTTCTTTTTATAACTTTTGCTAATAAAGCTATTAATTACTCTGCAATCCTTGTTTATTTTCGCCCATAACCCTTCAGGTTATGGGCCCAGGGTGTAAATCCCTGTCGCGAGTTAATAGTTTTTGTATTTCGTGAAAAATAAAGTCAAAAATAGAACATAACCTCAAGTGCCGGTTCACGCAATCACGATGGCTACTAGCAACGACAAAAATTTGTTCCCGCTTGAAAAACTCAAAGGCATCCAGGACTATCACAACTGGAAATTTGCCATGAAGATGATATTGGTACACGAAGACTTATGGGAATGCGTGGAACCAACCTCAACCACAAAACCTGATGAGAAGAAGGACATGAAGGCATTAGCTAAAATATGTTTAGCGGTCCATTCATCAGCATATCCTCACGTACGTAATGCCACAGGGGCTAAAGTTGCTTGGGATAATTTGAAGAAGGCATATGAAGACAGAGGACTGTGCAGACGTCTGAGTCTGTTGCGTAGCCTCTTTGCCACTAAACTTGAGTCCAGCATGGAAACTTACTTGTCGACAGTTACAGAGATTGCCCAGCAACTAAGCGACATAGGATCTCCACTAGAAGATGACTTTGTAGCTGTGATCATATTGAGTGGTCTGCCGCAGGAGTATGACCCATTGATTATGGCGTTGGAAAACAACAACACAACCTTGTCGAGTGAAGTTGTCAAATCAAAACTACTACAGGAGTATCAGCGTCGTGATGACAAGGAAACGGTGAGCGCACTGATCATAAAGAAAACACTGAAATGTTTTAAGTGTAAGAAACCGGGACACGTGATGAGGAACTGTAATCAGAAACAAAATAAGAGTAAAGACAAAATGAAAATTGAGAAGTTTGATCAGTCCAAGGCTCTTATTTCTGCACTGTCAACGAATTTAAGAAGTGATGTTTGGTACGTGGACTCGGGGGCAACGAACCATATGTGTAATGATCGGACAGTTATGAGTGACTTTACATCAAGCAAAGTGTTAAAAGTGAGCGTAGCTAATGGTGACGAGTTGTTAACTGCAGGACAAGGAAGCGTAAAAATTACTTTAAAAGACTGCGTAAGGACTATAACTAATGTTCACTATGTTCCTAAGTTATCTCATAATTTGCTATCAGTAAGTGAGCTGACTCGTAAAGGATATAAAGTAATATTTAATAGTAAGATGTGTAAAGTATTTGATCGTAGTGAGATTCTGGCTACAGCCACATATACTAATGGCGTTTATCAGCTGGATACAATAGGGTTTGCACTAAGTTGTAGTTCACAGTCTAAGGGGAACACTAAGCCGAGTGTTCAGTCTCAGTGCTCTACAGAGGAGTCAGATACTGAGGAATGCTCGCAAGGTTCTGCAGAAGTCACAAAGGTCAGCCAGTGCCGGTCTCGGGAGACTCAAGAGGTGTGGCATCGACGTCTGGCGCATTTGAATTCCAGGAGTATGTACCTAATGAAATCAGGTATGGTCACTGGAATTAATTATGATGATAATAACTATCATTCATGTGAATCTTGTGTTAAGGGGAAGCAATCTAGACTGCCTTTTCCTAAAAAGGCGCAAAGTAGATCAAATGAGGTTTTGGGCCTTGTACACAGTGATTTGTGTGGTCCAATGCCATGTACATCTTATGGAGGATCTAGGTACTTCTTATTGTTTACAGACGACTTCACTAGGAGATCATTTGTTTATTTTCTGAAATCCAAAAGTCAGGTGTTAGAGCACTTCAAAAAAATTCAAAGTTCTGGTAGAGACACAGACAGGGATGAAAATAAAAATGTTGAGAAGTGACAATGGTCTTGAATATGTGAATAATCAATTTCAGGCTTATTTGGAGCAGCACGGGATCATTCATCAAAAGACCGTCCCGTACTCACCGGCCCAGAACGGAGTCAGTGAGAGAGCCAACAGGACAATTGTCGAGAAGGCCCGGTGTATGCTGCAGGATGCCGGTATGGATGATCGATATTGGGCTGAAGCTGTGCAGACAGCCGTGTATATAAAAAACCGGACACCAACAAAAGCCGTGATGGGAGCCACTCCACTAGAGAAATGGACGGGAAAGAAGGTAAATGTCAGTCACTTTAAAATATTTGGATGCAAGGCATATGCAATGATCCCACACAGGAAGAAATTGGATCCTAAGAGTAAACAATACACATTCATAGGTTATTGTGAGGAAACTAAAGGCTATAGGCTTGTAGACCCAGAGTGTCCTACAGCAGTGATAGTTGCTCGAGATGTTGTTTTCTTTGAAGATAAATTTAATTCAAAGGGCACAACAGGAGTAGAAAACGCAATGTTGCATATTGAAATTGGAGACCTGATTTCTCCTAAACTGTCAAAACCGACTATTGACAATGTAGCGCAACAATCGCCGAGCCAATTTAAAAGTGAGACAGAGTTATATGATGAGGATCAGTCAGAAACTGGACCTGATGATAGTAGTTTATCTGATGACTCATTATCTAACCCTTCAGGTTATGGGCCCAGCACGCTTCCACTGCGCCAAATTACACGAACAAACAACCAAACAACAAACATTAATTACACGAAAAATCTCAGAAACATTCTCCCCATCCGAGGCTTGAGATGGCAACCCCGAATGTTGTCGGAAGCAATCAGAAAGGGTAGATTTACAGCCATTAAGGAAACATAAACCACCATTAGTTGGAAGAATGGTCGTACTTGAACAAAAGCACAATTGTTGAAGCAAACTGCGGGAAAGCAATTAGATTCGCCGAGATGTGTGTCTTCCAAAGCGGTTTGGCTCTTCGTGTATATGCTCGCCTGGTACATTACATCACTCTCATTACATGCTTCTATGCTGTTCTGGGAGCATATAAAAAACATAGAACACGTTCAGCTGCTTCTCTTCCCGGGCATGTCGTAAAAACCGACAGAGGGATTGTGTCCTCTAACATGATGGACTAATGTTATGGGCGATAGGCTGATCCCTTATCACCATAAGGTTCATCATATCCATCTTTGGAATTCGTATCAACAGTGGCTGCAAGTTGTCTTTGATTACTTGTGGCTCTGCCCACCCCATTAGGGATTACGGGCGTGAGTTTATGTATGTATGTATGTATGTACATTACATCACGCACAAGTCAATAGTATGTGAGCGCAGTATCTCCCCAGCGTCATCCAGTTTCCACAGAGTCCGCTTACCTAACCTGAACATTTGTCATTTCCCTCTTTTTACCGACTTCAAAAAAGGACGAGGTTCTCAATTCGACCGTATATATTTTTTTTTATGTTTGTTCGGGCATAACTTCGTCGTATATGAACCGATTTCGATAATTATTTTTTTGTTTGAAAGGAGATATACCCAAGGAGGCCCATGTCAAGGAAGTCAGGGTCTGATGATGGCAGACCAGAGAAATCGAGGGGAATTTTCAAAAATCGTAGGGGCAATTATTTATTGCTTTTTAGTTTTGCGTTTGAAGTCAGTGCTTTTTTGTTAAAAATAATATTTTTACAGAAGCGACTGCCTGTCTGACCTTCTGACCCGTGAAGGGGAAACCAACCCAAAACGGGTTAGTATATTCATGTTTGGATCATAGATTGGTGAAGGAAAACATCGTAAGAAACCCGCATTCCCGCGAAATGCATTCGGTGGTATGTGACCTAACTTGCATTGGGCTCGTTTTCCCTTCGCGGGTTGGAAGGTCAGACTGGCAGTCGCTACTGTAGAAAACCGGACCTGTCAAATCTCCAGGTTAAATTAGCGGACCCTGTGAGAACTGGGATAATGCTAGGGGGAATTAGGAAATATAGAATAATCTCCAGCCCGCATCAATTCGTATCGTGCGCCGATCTTACGCTCTCTGGGTTTCTAATAAAGGAACCCATTTCCCATTAAAAAAGGTACTTACCTACTATCTATTTAACTATCTTCTTAATTATGCAAATAACAAAAACAAATTAAAAAACAACAAACTAAGATCATTTAATATTCCACTGGAGAATGAAGAACTACAAAGTAAGAAGATAAATTAATTGTAAGATAGCAATTAGAGTCGCTTGCTAGCTCGGTATGAAGGTATTTCAGAGCAGTATATGAACCTCTGTTTGTTTATTATCTCCTGGTACCTAGTACATAAAGGCTTCAAATATTTCTATGCTGATTTATTGAAAATATATTTTTATATCAAAAATTAAGTATTAAGTTGGTCGAAGCAGGGTACTTAGTCAATCTTGTGATGGATGTATTACCCGAATCGGGATATAGACTGAGTTCGGGGTATAGTGGGCTTATTACGACTTATTTAGCACTGTCTTCGAAATTAGGTAGGTACACCTATACATAGATAGCCTATATATGTCCCACTGCTGGGCACAGCCCTCCCCTCAATCAACCGGAGGGGGTATGGAGCATACTCCACCATATTATTATTAGATGTCATTGTTATACAAATAGGATCTTACGAATTTATTATTTTGTTTCATTTTAATAAGGAAGTTAGTTTCCAGGTCACGTTCCCTAAAACATATAGATGGCCCTGTATACTTAATATGTATACACTTTGAAACCATGTCACATTAACTTTTTTGAAAAATAAAACCGTAAGTCTCATTAAATGTCAAATAAGATAGTGCGACAGGGTTCTAAGGTGGGGAACATGGAACAAGACAGTTTGTCTTTCAAGATTCGACAAACATAAAAGAGTTAAAACGGTTATGTTGTCTTCTTCTATCGTGTGGGTTGTGAGGTGAATTACCAACCCCATCAACCCTGGTGTCAGGGTTACTATTGAGCCGCCAAACGCCCCTGACATGGCTCATGTAACGACTTCTAACTTACATCAGTAAGTAGTAAAAGGGACCAACGGCTTAACGTGCCTTCCGAAGTACGGATCATCTTACTTTCAGACAATCAGGTGATCAGCCTGTAATGTCCTAACCAAACTGGGGGTCACAAAGATGATTTTTGTGATATGTCCCCATCGGGATTCGAACCAGAGACCTCCGGATCGTGAGCTCTACGCTCAACCACTGGACCACAGAGGCCGTTATGTTGTGAAATCCATGGTATACAAATAAATTGAATTATAAGAAATCCCCTTGTAAACCTTCACGTTTACAAAGGTCATTCGATCTACCCACGCATATTTACAATAGATATAATGGAGTTTAAACTGAGAGCGACAGAGTTCAGATTGTTTTTCATCTACACGGGCCGTTTTTGTTCGGTACGTCGAAAATGTGATTCGACAGATTTTTGGGCGAATGTTTAACATTTCGCTAAAACAGTCTGTAGAGATTACCGCAGGAGATTTTGTAGATATTAACATAACAAATAATATAAGCTTACAATAATTATGTACCAGAGTAATAAGAAAATAGGTAATTATCAAATTGGAGATGTCCTTAGGTTTAATACGATCTACTCTGAACCGTCGTGCGCGTATGAAGCGATTGATGAATGTGGAGGAAGCAAGAGAAGTGTGTCAGGATCGAAGCAAATTGAATTCTATTGTCTCTGCCTACCCCGGTGGGAAATAGGCGTGAGTTTATGTATGTATGTATGTATGTATAATGAAGAGAAGAAGATGGCGACACAAAACAGCATCTATGCAACCCTCACCCACACCACGCCAAAAAGTAAACTATGACGTCAGAAGTTTTATGTCCTTTGCAGTATGTAGGTACTATCTACTACCACTCTTGGGTAATATAAGTATTGGATTATCCTCGAACGAATGGAAGTTTTCTCACAAATGCTATGTGACTAAAGAAGCTAGAGGTAAATCCATACTTGAGTTTTGAAGTATTCATTGCTACTAGTGCTATGAGTCGAGCGAAGGTACTTGAATCTACTTGAAACTGTAGATTAAAAACCTCATAGCTTTAGTACTGTTCACTTATACATACACGCACACACACTCACACACACCCTCCATCTCTAATTATATTTCTTAGCTTAAAACTTAAACAATATTAAACATGTCTACATATAATTAAAGTTAAGACATCCGGGAAGTACATCTGGAGCACTGGTGATCCCGAAACACAGGCTCTGGCCTATCTCGGGCGCCAGTCTCCACTCGTACGGTCACTAGCATTAATATGTATACACTTTGGTACCATGTCACATTAACTTTTTTGACAAATTGAACTGTAAGTCTCACTAAATATCAAATATGTTAGTGCGACAGAGTCCTAAAGTGGGTACATTATATTGCTCATGACTGTACATACCCTTCAATTGTGCATTATTTTATGTAACCCACCTGTACATTGTGGAGAACAAATAAAAAGATCTTTATTATGTTGACTTAGTTTGTTATTGGAAGTTATCGTGTTCTAAAATATCCGTCAGTGATTCTCATTTGTTCGGCCGAGAAGTGACTGCCATCCGAGGTAAATCTACAAGTCACGAATAAGTCACAAATAGTCACAGTACACGCATAAACATAGCTGAGAGTTTAAAATATGATTATAAAACTTTGTCTACCGCATCGGAGATACATGCGTGATTGTGTGTTATGTAAGTCACAATTGGATGTTTCAGCTCTGAACACAAATCAGCAAATATCTTTGACGTCATTTTCTTGTGGATTTGAGACATTAAGGCGATTCTCACACAGCGCATACCATTGTTTTGGCGTGACTTATTGTAGATTTTCCGAAAATAGCATTAATTACTTGGACGGACAAATTGGAAGCGCTGAGGACTCTGACACCGTTAAAGATTTAAAACAACATGTCTAGTTTGATAGAGCGCACCGACGCGGTATGCGATGAAGCGATCATTAAGATCGCTTTGACTTATAAGTTTTATTTCTTTCCCGGTTTGTTGGAAGAAATTTCATTTAAGAAATAAGTTGAACCGTTTGTCTCTCTTGTTGTTAGTCGAATTGTCTTTATATACTGGGGTGTTAAAATGGCCACATCGAAGCATTTATTGCCTTTGCGCACTTGCTTTTATATGCGCAAATGTTTTCTTACACGAATTGTTCTTAGCTATAGGTTCCCTCACATTACCTGAACGGAAATGTATCTTTTATAAAACCAACTTCACTTTTTTTACAAGTTCTAAACTTCATTTCTCAAGTCTTGAACGACTTAAATGGTTTACTGGAGAGATACCAAGGATGCCAGGTACCAGGGTAGAATAAACAGAGACGGATCACACAGCTTTGAAATACACTCACGTCCGAGCTGCCGACTCTAATTGCTTCCTCACAATTTATCCATTTAATATAGCAGTACTTCATACTTGTGTAGAATTTCAAATAGACTTACTCTTTTATGTCTATGCTCTCCGAGTAGGTTGTTTGCGTTGACCGTATAGGGAATAAACTATTATTATCTTAAATTGTTTCATAAGGTTCATTCTATTCATCTAAAAAAAACAATATTCCTTTTTGTAAATTTCATTGTCACCTATTTACTTTTATATCCGCAAATATAAATTTGCTATATTGCTTTTTAGAACCCAGATCTAAACTTTATTTATTTATAGGATTTCTTTAACATATTTATTCCTACAGTGTGTCAGTGACATCGTAAAGAAAACTTTGAGGGATGATTCTGCGTTGATATCAAGTGGAATTTTCCGTCGCAAAAATATGGAACTGAAAAAAATATACTCTAAATTTTTCAACAGGACGAAATATCATGGTCTGAATCATCCCCTTCAGTATTTGTTATGACTTCATTGACACCCTATCTACTTGTATGGTTACTAGTATGTACTTGTACAGGGTTTATGTGAAATCGTAACAAATTCCGAAGGGGGTGATTCAGCTCACTATTCGGAGTTGATATCAAGTGGAATTTTCCTTCGCAAAGTATAGAATTGAAAATAATTAAAAAAAAAAAAACACTTCATATTAACTCAGAATCATGGTCTCTGAATCATCCCCCTCAGTATTCGTTACGATGTCACTACCACTCTGTATACATGGCATTAGGAGCCCTTTCTCACTAGGGTCACACGGTAGTCTCATCATCATCATTGGCCTTATACGTCTGTTTATGGTAGTCTACCTACAAAATATATGCAGTTGTATACGTAAAGATGAGCCACCTGCTTGTGCAACAAATTTGCTGCGGGCAATCGAATCTCGAATAGTTTCCCGCTGTTGGCGCAACACTATGGTAAGATAGTAAATAAATTATTATAATAAAAATAATAATAAAAAAATATATTAAATTATTATAAAACAAAGTAAAACTCTTGAGTTTATAATATTTAAGTAAAATTGCATTACATAGTTGAATTGGGATTGCCTGTAATGACTATGTAAATTGTGTATAAATAAATAAATAAATAAATTATTATTTGATAAATAATATATATTAGCTATATATATTATAATATAATATTATTATAAGTGCTAAATTAATGTTGTATTAAATAGAGTGAAAAGAGATCTTTAATTACTAACTTAGTAGTAAACTAGAAGGTTAAAAAAGGCTAAAGGCTTGTCCCAAGCTGAAGTAGCTGCGAAATACTCGTACTATCTCTATCTAGCGTACAATAGACACATGACATAGATTCAATTAATAGCACCTGTCTACCCCCTAATAGCTTCCAGATCTGCTGCTATTAATTCCTGTCGGCTTGACGCCTGCCAATTTCATGAGCCAATGCTTGACGCTTCAGTGTTAGCGATAAACGTATTATGATCAGGGGGTTAAAAAGGCCACATCAAAGCACTTCACCTAGAAAAGCAATATTGCTATTTGACATTTATTTGCATAGCGCACTTACTTTTATATGCGCAAATGTCATCTCCAGTTTGGTCAATGTACGTCCTTCTTGGTCTTCCTCTGCCAATTCTACCGCCTTTGCTTTATATATTGCTTTCGTAATCCATATACACATACATATTATTATATTCATACAATCATATAAAACTAATTAACAAAATTATAATAATAAAATAAATGAACTTGGTAATAAATATGTACCTAACTAGGCTTTATCATTTGCGAAGGCGATAATCTCACATAGCCTAAGTCGCCGCGAGAGCCGCTGCTATCAGCAGCTAATAATAAAATTTTTGTCCTCAAAATCTCCAATTATAGGAAAGATTTTCCCTGTCCGCTTCACGCCAACAGTCAGCAACCTATCAAAGACCTAAAAGGCTTTTATATTGACAATAATAATCCTGTTCATCTTTACGATGCCTCGAAATTGTTTCCGTAATATATAATTCATTGAAAAAAACCTTTAAAGATTTCCAGCTCAAGTATCGTTTACAGAAATGATTATATTATCTTGGGTTCCAATAAATTTTATTACTCTTTAACGTTTTCTTCTGTAGGAATTCAGTTATTATGCAAATGGTGTGAAAGAATAAATCATAATGTACTTTTATCGGAGTTCATTTGGTCGGATAAAAGCCTAATCTCCAAACCGTTATAGATGGGGATACGGCTCACTATCTATCACGTTGGTCTAACAGACAGTTTGGTGAGGTGTGGGTAGTCAACTCATCTTGCGATAGATGTACCCCTGACTACTCCAATCACGAGATATAATCGTGAGCATAGTTATGTATCTACATCAATGATTGTCGATAAAAGCTTGATTAATGTGCACATAACTACCGTTACTTTTCATATAATGGTTAATGAAGGAAGGCTAAAGCCTCGTTCTAACGAAGCCCGACATCTAATTGGAGTGAGATGTCGTCGAAGTGTGGTGATGTCGTCCAATATCGTCCGATGTCCTCCAGTACACATGTCGGTCAACAAATGTCTTATGTATAGTGAGAGCGAAGCACTTTTTTGACGCAACGTATTGTAAGTTTTTGTGAATACTTGTTGCTCTGCCCACCTCATTAATTTTTTTAACGCTTTCAAGTACACTACGTCTTCAGGCGATGTATCAATCCCTAGCATCATAGCATCATACTAACTATACCTAATGAATGAAAAATCAATGACCGGTGGTGGTTATTGTGCGTAAAAGTGTTAATTGTATGTTCCTTCTAGTCTAGATAAACGATTTTCAAATGAATAGAGATCGAATTCCAATAAACTGATCAGGCTACCCCCGGCTAAGTGAAGTGTCAAGCTGTCCAGCGCAGCTAAATCTGTTTGCAAAAATTGAAAGGTAGGCCCCAACATAGTGCCTTGAGGGACGCCCCGATAATTTGCTTTCAATTGCATAAAAGCTAGTGCGGTTGTTTGACTAGAGAGTAAATTGCTTTGCAGAGTTATTAAGTGCAGTTTGATTGTATTACACATGTTGTCAAGGTCTTTATGGATGGGGAAACAGAACCGTAAAGGATGGCCTGAAAGAGAGGAGGCCTATAACCGTGCATTGATACAGGCTGAGTAAGTACGTACCTGCATATGCAAAAATGATTTAGATATCTTAATGATCATTCTATTCAATTGAATTCTTTATTCATAATAAATGTTACACCTCAAAAAATATTTTAAAAATATTTTACACATTATAAATATTATTACATCATTTGTGGCGGACTTTCATAATAAACAAAAATATCTATTCAATTATATGTTGGGGCGGAAGGCAAGAAGGAACCCACTACCCAATTTTGCGCTAAAAAAGTAGCATGGAGAATGCTACACCGACAAGAGCGTGGCTATTAAATTAGTGATGATTCTGTGTTAGTGGCGATAAAAGTTGTCTTTCTTGTAACGGACTACGAATCTCAGAAGAAATAATTAAGCAAAAACATGCCAAAAGTGGAATAGAAATATACTAAGGTCACATCATACGATGAGACTGAAGATAAGAAATAAATAAAACAAGCAAATAGCATGGTAACAGAAGGTATAAACTTGGATAAGACAAGTCACTCTGAGGCACTATTAATAATTCAGGGGTTTGGATAGGTTCCAAAGTAGGACAAAACTCTTTTAATGTAAATCTCGAAGATGATATTGTTGTGAAGAGGTCTGTAACACAAAGCAAAATGGTAACGTAAGGTGATATTCTTAGATGTTTTGTTTATTGTCTAAAGAACTTTGAAACTCTACATTTTTGTAATAGAGTAATCCCTAAAATCCAAACAAATTGTGCCGCGTGGTTAGATACGTATCATCCGGTCAAGTAGTTAATGCGATCTGAAGCAAACCTAAAGTCTAGTCAAAAAAGTAAGTAGTCGCTCTGTAGCCACGAATCAAGCGAAAGTTCCATTAAGTTTGCGTTTGGGCGATTAAAACGTCTCTTATTCGTTTGATCTTAACGAAGTATCTCCTCAAATGTCATACCGCTTTAACTTAAACTGATGAGTTTAATTAAACATAATGGATTGACTGAATTATTACTGTATCTAACTAGAGGTTATATACATCTCTGATACGAATATCAAATGTATGTCTAAGTTGTGTTTTGGTTTACTTGTGGCCTTGCCCTGTCTACACACAAGCTTTCTCTAATCTGGATACGGTGCGATGAATATCGTCAAATATTTAAATGTTTGTCCCTAAACAATACAGTTTCGAGCTATTATCTCTTCTCTATCATACTAATCCTAGCACTGTGGGGTCCCCAAAGGTCCAATAAAGCTTTAAGACTCATTTAATAGAACACTATTAAATATATACCTGTACATCTTCTTATCGTGTGGGTTGTGAGATGGAATACCAGCCTCATCAACCCTGATATCAGGGTTATGATTGAGCCGCCAAAGGCCCCTGACGATAACTTACTTAAACGGGACCAACGGCTTAACGTGCGTTCCGAAGCACGGATTATATCTTATTTTCGGACAATCAGGTGATCAGCCTGTAATGTCCTAACCAAACTAGGGATCACAAAGTGATTTTTTGACAATAGATGGCGCAAGAGTAGTGGTGATAGAAATTAATATTTTTGTCATAGATAAACTTAACTAAATGAGCTCTACACCTTTTTGCCGTTACTTGAAGGACTCGACAACCTACAAACAGTAAACAATATTATAAATCCTTCTTAATATTTTAAACATAGTTTATCTTTTAGTTTTCGTTTTGTAATAACACTATAAGTAAATATTTAGTCAGAGAAATTAAAAGTCAAACCTCCTTTATCTCGCGATATATTATATCGCCAGAGATAAGTATTTAAGCATTTACCTGATAAATGGACCAATGGTAAAGTTGTTAATATCCCTGATGTATTAAATAGAGCGGTAGAATTTGGGAGAACTTGCATTTTCCTCATAAAATTTATTACCTAACCCCATAAACGTAATAGGTGTATAAATTTCGAATGGCTTCCTTGTGCACGTTATGGAAATTCACCGAATGACAGTAGCTATCTTTCCAGATAGCAGATAAATGGAGTTGGTAGTCAACTTGGAATTCAGTAGGATTAGTTATTTAGTAAGTACGACTAAGGAACAGAATCAGAATCATTTATTCAACGTAATTATCATGGATAAACTTGTTGAAGGTCAATGTAACATTTTTGAATTTACGTCATTTCGCAAGGTGTCATGGCTGAGGAGAAGAAATGACAAGAAACTGCAACAGCAACACATCTTTTAAAAACCAATGAGAGTTACATTACAAGTTCAAGTTCAACTATAGGAACACACTCAATACCAGACATTTTATCATTTAGGTAGTCATTAATCTTATAATAAGCTTTTTTACATAAAGTAAGCTTCACATGAGCTTTAAATTTATTTTATGATTTTAAAATATTATCTGGTATTTTATTGTAAAAACGCATACAAAACTTATTGTGGCCTTTTTAACTTGCTCAGGGACCTAAGCCAAATTGAAAACGATTAAAAAATCGACAGTGACAGTGATTAAGATATATCAAAATAAAAATGAAATAGTTTATTTGCTTTAAATAGTACATCATACTTAACACCGTTATTGGGACTTCCTTGTAAGCCTCATGTAAAGACCCGTGTCAGGAAGCCCCGCTCTTCCTAATTGCTATTATAACTTTGATAGTACATATATTTATTTATTTCTTTTAACAATAATAATCAATGTTTAAGAGACAAAGAGACATTCTTAGGAGATAAGATGTGTGTGTGTGTGTTTGTGTGTGTGTGTGTGTGTGTGTGTGTGTGTTTGTGTGTGTGTGTGTGTGTGTATGTGTTTGTGTTTGTGTGTTGTGTGTTAGCCCTACGATGCGACAGCGTCTTGGAATCGGAAGCTGCTATTGTTTTAGCAGCATATATAATACGATAGACATAAAGCCACATAAGGCGACCTGTCGATCCCATATTTATATTTTTATCACAGACTCAGTCGATTGTTTTAATTTGTCTCGAGTGAGGAGCCTCCAGCAGCGCTCCTCATTTATTGAAGTAGTTAATACCATTTGCGGTATAATTATATACAATAAACGTAGCATAAAATAAGCCCATACCCCAATTGGGGTGGTCAGAGGTACATCCATTGCATGATGAACTAAGTACCCACTACTCACCGAACTTTTTATTCGACGACAAAAAAATAAATAAACTGACGATTATCATAGATAGAGATACGATTATCGTTTGTAACTCGGCTAAGCCCCATTTGTATACATTATGAATAATAACACCCTCACTCAAAAATTCAAGAGCCACGCTCTTGTCGGTGTAGCATTTTCTATGCTTTTTTTTAGGGAAAATAGGGTAGTGGTTTCCCTCTTGCCTTCCGCCCCGCAGTACAGTCATGAGCAATATAATGTACCCACTTTAGGACTCTGTCACACTAATATATTTGACATTTAGCGAGACTTACAGTTCAATTTGTCAGAAAGTTAATGTGATATGGTACCAAAGTGTATACATATTAATGCTCGTGACCGTACTCTGTTTGACACGAGTGGGATGGTGCCCAGAGTATTCTATTTCAAAGCTGTACTAGGACTTCTGTCCTCCGCCTCTGAATAGTACTGAAAGTTACTGCTGGGTTACAGTCCCTGTGACTTGCCCCATCCCTTGCCCGTTCCCATCTTTGCATTTGCAACCTTTGAGATCTTCACCCGTATCCCTGGGCAAGGGTTCTACGTTATACCCCGTAGGAACACTAATAAGGTAAAAAAACGTCCAAGCAAAGACGGACCGAGTCTTTAATTTTGAAAATAAAACTAATTTTGAAAACCAGTTCAAACTGGTTTCGTTAAGACTTCAGTATTACAAAAGTACAACCAATAACAAAAACTTCAGTCCATTCCAAAAGCACACTCAGCTATTTTCGAACGATACACCAATTTGCAAAGTCAACAAATATTGTTGCTTTCTATTCGGATTCTTTGTTTGTTTTCAAAATAGAAACTGTATTGGATTCTGATACACTGTTCTGACGAGGAGTGGGTGTACTGTACTATACTGCCTACCCCTTTGGGGATATGTCGTGATACTATGTTGTTATGTTGTAGATTTAGGATCGTCATGATTCGCCATATTCTAGTAAGTAGTAAAAAGTGAGTAAGTAAGTAAAATGTTTATTTTTCATAAAAAAACAGAAAATATTTTTACAATAAAAACCCCACAAAACCAATTCCTCGGTTTGTCTGTGGGAGTAGAGTTCGCTTAATGTTATTATGTTTTATAATACTTACAGTTAATTTACAGCAAAGAGATCTTTTGCATAAGATATTTACTTAAATAAAGATTTACTAAATTTATTTATATTGCACTCCTGAAGTATGTCGACCGGCAGCATGAGTTTATGTGTGTGAGCATTTGTTTTTCTTTTTATCTGGCTTGCTTTGGTTATGCATGAAACGGTCCTTCTTTTGTTTGTTTGTAATTACTTGTTTATCCCTAACCAAATTGGTTTTATCCATACATAATGTATGTCACACGCATTTACCATAATCAATATCCGCTCGCCGCCAATTATTTTCACCGTTAAGTAAAGCTCAGTAATTTGCTCCAAACTCGATATGAAGTTTAAATGGAATCTATTGAGAAAACAATTTCTTTTAAGAAGTCTAAGTGCTCTAACAGATCGTGCAGATTTGCGTTTTGAAAACTTTGCTGGGCTTGACATCTTTCATATTTTTTTCTTTGACGTGACTTATTGTAGTTTTGCCACAAATGGCATTAACTACTTGGCCGGACAAATAGAGAGCGCTGAAGGCTCTCACCCGGTACAAAATTCAAGACAACAGGCCTGAGGGGCCCAGTTGGGTGCGAACCTCGGCGTGGTCTGAGACGAAAATATTTGAAAAAAATAATCGTCGAGTTCGGTATCGGGGATCTGAAGTGTTTGTTGTCGCGAGCTGATTGGCCGCCTCTATGGCTTAAGTAATCGGGATCGTATATTACGTCCTTCGGACGCCGATACTTTTCAGTACCGTCCCTAAGCGGGATGTATCCGTAAGCCGCAACTACCAGGGGATTTGGGTTATGCGGAGCAGAATCGAAAAAACGTTCTGAAGCTAATTTGAGGCATATGGCTATGGTTGGCAGACCTAGGTCAATGTGCAGATTTTTCTTGGGTAGTGACACACCCCGAACACTATACAGGGTGTTAGTGACATCGTAACGAATACTCAGAGGGATGATTCAGACCATGATTCGGAGTTATTATCAAGTGGAATTTTCCGTCGCAAAATTCATGTTAATTTTTTAGTTTTTTTTTAATTATTTTCAATTCTATACTTTTGCGATGGAAAATTCTACTTGATATTAACTCAGAATAATCAGCTGAATCATCCCTCTCAGTATTCGTTATGATGTCACTTACACCCCATACAAGTACATACAGTAGCCATACAAGTAGGTACCTATGGGTGTTAGTGACACTGTAACTAATACTGAAGGGGATGATTCAGACCATGATTCTGAGTCGATATCAAGTGGAATTTCCTGTCGGAGAAGTCATAAAAATTTTAGAGCTTATTTAAATTATTTTCCGTTCCATACTTTTGCGACGGAAAATTCCACTTGATATCAACTCAGAATTATGGCCTGAATCATCTCTCAAAGTTTTCGTTACGATGTCACTAACACCCTGTATACAAAAATCTCATTCTTACCATGTACCGCTTTAACGTGTAAGTGCGAGCGAGACAAAACACAGGTGAGGTATATCCAGCTCGGCGCCCGATACGAATTGGTGCCGGGCGGAGAGTTACTGTTCTCTATGTGGTATTACTCTTTATCCTATGGTAGTCCGGGTGAGAGCCTTCAGCGCTCGCTAGTTAATGTCATCTGCGGCAAATCTACAATAAGTCACGTCAAAAAAAAATATCCTATGGTAGTGGTGATTTCTTACCAACCCACTCGCATTTCAGGGACGACGGTAAGTATGTTACGTATGCCGGACTCCCCGGAGGTATCATGGAAGATTGTTGTTATAAGATCGAGATTTCCATACACAATAGTTACACGTACGATCGCGCGGGAGCATACTATATACCTAAGTATGCCATTGACACGAAAAGAATTAGAAATCAAACAATGGAGTTTGGGTCACCTATTTGTCCGAAAGTAAGATGATCCGTGATTCAGAAGACTCGTTAAGCCGTAGGTCCCGGTGACTACTTACTGATATATGTATGTATGTAGGAAAGTAAGAATGCTATGTAAGAATGAATGGGAATTTGATTGTTTTTAAAAGTGAGTTTTTAAAAGTAAGAAAGGAGAATCTTTGGTGCAATGTCGGACGGGAGGGATGATTTCGGTTTTAATATAAGGTGTGTGTATAATAAGGAGTAAAGACATTTAAAAAATATCCGATTTATTTCATTATCCCACATGTAGTCGTTATATGCGTCATGTCAGGGGCCTTTAGCGGCTCAATAATAACCCTGACACCAGGGTTGATGAGGCTGGTATTACACCTAACAATCCACACGATAAGAAGAAGAATGGAGTTTGGGTTTTAAAATGACGTTCGGTAAAATGGGATAATGCTAGGGAGATGGTGATGATGATGATTTGGTCTTACGGCTTTAAGCGTAGGCACAATGAATCGATGGCGGCTGATACGCCAACTGGAGCGCTTCGAAACGCAAATCGGAACAGGTTCTAAGAGAACGAGCTCTTCTATCGTGAGGGTTGTAAGGTAAATTACCAGCCTCATCAACCCTGGTATCAGGGTTACTATACCCGCCAAAGGCCCCTGACATGACTCATATAACGACTACTTACATCAGTAAGTAGTAACCGGGACCATCGGCTTAACGTGCCTTCCGAAGCACGGATCGTCTTACTTTCGGACAATCAGGTGATCAGCCTGTAATATCCTAACCAAACTAGGGACCACAAAGTATTTTTTGTGATATGTCCCCACTGGGAATCGACCCCAGGACCTCCGGATCGTGAGCCCAACGCTCAACCACTGGACCACGAGGCCGTTACGAGCGAACACGCTTATGTATCTTATATAATATTTACAGAACGAGATTATGTTTCTTATATAAAATATTTCGAGTGTCAATTTCAAGCTTATTATTTATCGTTTGTTTGAAGAAGCTGGTGTTGTCTGGTTACTTAGGAGGTTGGTTAATTAATTGTGCCTATTTATAGCTGGCGAAAACATGTTTTTGTGTCATGTAAATTAATTCTTCAGTGTACGTAATTAATAATTCAAATTATTATATTTAACCTTGTAAGGATGGGATTTTCAGACACAACAGTTGAGCAATTCGATTGGGAATTTAAAAAGCAGCTTTTAGGCTTTACGGCCTTAAGTTATACAGGGTGTTTGAGCAGGCAGACCATGATTCTAAGTCGATATCAAGTAGAATTTCCTATCGGAAAAGTCATGAAAATTTTAGTATTTTTGAAATTATTTTTCTTTCTATACTTTTGCGACAGAAAATTCCACTTGATATCAACTCAAAGTTTTCGTTACGATTTCACTGTATAGTAATAAATCACTGCACACATACACTCACACACACACTTGGTTTTGTTGGCTCAATAGTAACCATAACACCAGTATTATTAAAATCGAAATTGATCTCACAAGTCACACAAGAGAAGAATATTGGATACATTGTAAACTGAATCTAGAAAAAATAAAGGTTGAATTGAGCTATTTTGTGACTAGAAATTAATCATTTGAGAATATAATCAGATATTTTCGTGTCCAAGCGGGCAAAAACGGCAATAAAAAAAGTATATAAACATCATCTCCAAATATCTCCAGCTAGTTTTCCTAAAAAATTTATACAATAAGTAATTCACAATTTTTCCATTGTCGGATGGGTAAGGGGTACTCAAACCGGGAGCTATCCAAACTAAGTAGAATTTTTCAAGTACCAGGACAGCATAAGCACAGACAACTGCCGCCGACCCACTTTTATATCGGGAAGGGAGTGTCCCGAAAATGTTCGCTATTCAAGGAGATCCATTTTCATCTGCCTCACTGTTTCTACTTTCCTGGTAAACCAGATGGGATTTCTATAAACCTACTGACTGTGTTCGTTTGAATATATTGTTTTGCCACAGCGACAATTGCTCACCGCTACCTACTTTCTAGCAAGATTTATTGGAATTTTCAAATTGAATAGAGGGGATTGAGGTTAGCGTGTATTTTTTTTATTTTTGGGAGATGTCAAAGGCTTTGCTTTGGATAAATAAAAACATAGGTCGTTTAGGGAGACAGTTAAAGTTTTAACTATTATTTTGCATGCCCATTTACGACTTTACAAACACTAGATTAAATAATGAAAACATATAATACCGGGTTCTTATCGCGTTAATCAGGGATATGAGACTCCTCGATATTATCACAACACTAATCATGACACTTGCAACAGTGTTGAAATATCGGGAGTATCATATCCCTGATTAACGCGGTGAGTACCCGGTATTATGTGTTTTAATGATAATAACCGCGTAAACCTCAAACTACACTAGATTAAACGTGTCTAACTAATCAAATCATCCACAATACACAGAATATCCCATAAATAATAGATCAAACGTAAGTGTTAGATAACTCACCTAATTATCTAAAACTTATATAATTATAAATATATTTTGCTTGGCTGTCATATACTTAAATCCACGTTTATCCCTGGTTTATTTTTTATTTGTAAGGTGATTAGGGTTTGCAACTTCTATAACGTTTTTCATTTTAAGATTTTATCTAAACTATTTAGTTTTTTGATGGACTAATGTTATGGGCGATAGGCTGATCCCTTATCACCATAAGGTTCATCATATCCATCTTTGGACTTCGTATCAACAGTGGCTGCAAGTTGTCTTTGATTACTTGTGGCTCTGCCCACCCCATTAGGGATTACGGGCGTGAGTTTATGTATGTATGTATGTATTTAGTTTTTTATGCTGTAGCTGTATTTTTTTTAAATTTTTTAATTTACATATTTACATAGCAAGGCGAAGGTTGTTGGTAGAGTTGCCAGAGAAAGACCTAGAAGCACGTACATTGACTAAATTGGGGATGTCCTTAGAGAAAGTTTAGTACGATCCACTCTGAACCGGCGTGCGTGTATGAAACGATTGATTTTAATGTGGAGGAAGCAAGAGAAATGTGTCAGGATCGAAGCAAATAGAACGCTATGTACTCTCCAAAATAGGCGTGAGTTTATGTACTTACTTATGTATATTCACCTACCAAAAATACCCTAAGGAGAGCAAGAATTGTCTCCAAGAATCGTACAACCAATATGTTGTGTTTGCCGTCTCCTGTTCCGAGTAGGGAAGACGAGTAGATATATTTGTCGGGTGGTTAGAACACACGTACTTTGCAAGGCTTTCAGACGTGAAAGCTTTTTGATAATGTACCTACTGAATTCGACAACGAATTCACGTTTCACACTTGATAAAATACCATCCGGAAAAGCCGAAGAGGCTTGAAAATGGGCAGGAATATTCTATTGTAAAAACAGACAGTTGTTGAGTGGAATCCCACAGTCTCTGCCTATCCCAACGGGAAATAGACATGATTGTATGCCTAATCTAATCTAACCTACAAGATCCCACTGCTAGGCAAAGGCCTCCCCTTTTCTTTGGGAACAGGCGTCGTAGTAGACCTTGAAAGAGATGGCGTGACGACTTGGACGCTTGCCGGAGTACGCACAGGACCGCGAAAATGATTGTATGTATGTATCTAAAAATACAATTAGCCAAGCCAATTAGCCAATTAGGCAAGAGGACAAAATAGACAAATTATAGTATTTACATATAAAACGATAAATGCTTATATAATTTGTAAGTATAGAAATACATACAAATGACGGAGGAACGGTGGTGGTGGTTTCCAGTGGGAAATAGGCGTGAGTTTATGTATGTATGTTATTTATAAGTATAGAAATACACAGAAAATGACGTCATTTCATATAAAGGTGGCCAATTCTCATACACTTTGTTCTGTAATTCTTAATTAAAATTCGTAAATCAGACATGATTGAATAAAATAGAGTTTGATTTTTAAACGTCCTTTTCTAGATTAGCATTTCATAATTTATCTTTCAGGATCACTTCAGTAAGTATACATAATTTTCTGTAGTAATAATTAAGTATTAAGAATAATTTACAGATATCCATGCATCCATTTTAAGACCTCCATTTTCAAATAATATTTTTAGACAACTATAACGTGTAAGTAACAAAATTTGACTTCAACCTTATATCAGTTCCAGACTTCTTTCTTTTGTAAGTCTGTGAAGGTTTTATTAAGTTTCAAGTAATGTAACACTAGAGGTCACAAGAACATTGAAACTCAGTATTTGTTGCAATTTGTACGTGGTGGATAGCTATAGGGACGTGAGGAATGTGCAAAATAACATTCCTTTTTAGACTTTCAGCACGCCCCGGATATTCCCTTTGTTTCCCTTGGCACTACAGCGGCACTACATGGGAGATTTTTCTATCCCGTGACACTATAATAGTCATCATCATCAATTTAAGAGCCACGCTCTTGTCGGTACAGCATTTTCCATGTTACTTTTTAGGGAAAAATAGGGCAGTGGTTTCCCTCTTGCCTTCCGCCCCGCAGAACTCTGTCTGACGCAAGTGGGGTGGCGCCCAGAGTAGTCTATTACAAAGCTATACTAGGACTCCTGTCCTCCGCCTCTGAATAGTACTGACAGTTACTGCTGCCCTTTGTCAGGTTCCAGGTTACAGTTCCTGTGACTTGCCCCTTCCGCTCCCATCTTCGCATCTGGAACCGTTGAGATCTTCATCCGTATCCCTGGGCAAGAGTTCTACGTTATTCCTCGTAGGTACTATTATGCTAGGCAAAGGCCTCCCCTTGATTTTTCCACTCCTCTCGACTTTGCGCGATCTCCGGCCAATCCCTCCGATAAGCATTGAGGTCGTCACACTATAATAGTATGACGGGAAAATTAGCCCCTGACGTGGTTCATGTAACGACTAAATACTTACATCAGTAAGTAGCAACCAGGACCAACGGCTTAACGTGCTTGAAGCACGGATGATCTTACTTTCGGACAATCAGATGATCAGGCTGTAATGTCCTAACCAAATGAAGGATCACAAAGTGATTTTTAGGGTTCCGTAGCCTAATGGCAAAAAACGGAACCCTTGTAGATTCGTCATGTCTGTCCGTTTGTCTGTCTGTCCGTCCGTATGTCACAGCCACTTTTCTCCGAAACTATAACAGCTATACTGTTGAAACTTGATAAATATGTGTATTCTGTGAACCGCATTAAGATTTTTAAACAATGATAGAAAAAAAATACAATGAATTTTGGGGGTCCCCATACATAGAACTGAAACTCAAAAAAAAATTTATCAAACCCATACGTGTGGGATATCTATGGATAGGTCTTCTAAAATGGTATTGAGGTTTTTAATATATTTTTTTCTAAACTGAATAGTTTGCGCGAGAGACACTTCCAAAGTGGTAAAATGTGTCCCCCCCCCTGTAACTAAGAGGAGGATAAAACTAAAAAAAATATATGATGTAGATTAACATGCAAACTACCAACGAAAATTGGTTTGAACCAGATCAAGTAAGAAGTTTTTTTTTACATCATAAATCGTAAACCGTAATTTACTTTTCATTTAAGCCGCTTTTGTGATATGTTCCCACCACGATGATTTTAATACGTAGTACTTGTGAGTAACTTGTAGCTTGTGAACGTGTAGACTTGTAAGTTTTGATAAACTCGGCACATCTAGCCATTCGAATTTTGAATTAGAAAGAAAGAGAGAAAGAAAAAATATTTATTCGACATGCTTATTGTTTTCATATATTAAAGCAAAATAATAAAATTATAAATATAAATATGCCGAACCGGTTCCACCTCAGCATAATGCCATAGTCTAGACTATGGCGCTGATTTTCAGTTGGAACCAGTAAGGTAATCAGGTAATACATTAACCAAAAAATTGACACGAAGTCTAAGCACATTTGGAATTTTCTAATTAAGTACATATTTTAAATGAACGTGCTGAAAAGTAAAATATATTTTTAATAAAAAAGCTAAATAAAATAAAAGGTATTCGTGTATGTGTGTATGTTTGTATTATTATATGTCAGTATTAGTATGTAGTGCAAAATATATAAGTAGGTATCTAAGATAAATATTAAAAAAAGACTATTATAAAATTCAATTAAATTTCATTATTTTTTTTTTTTTTTCTTATTTCATTTCATATTTTTTTTGTTATATATTTTATTAACATTGTAACTATAATGAATTATTTTACATTTACTTGTTGAATTAATATGTTTTAACACCGCATTGGGATTTGTAAAAGTGTTTTTTTACTTTTATTCGGAAACTTTTAAGATTACGCATATATGGTTCTACGTCACACACTGTTTCCAATAAAAAGGTTGAAAATATGAAGGTTTTTTGTGGTGGTACCATTGGTTTCTGTGACAAATCTCGAGGGTGACGAATGTTCGTAAATGAGATGTCGTGAGAGGGCTGGAATTTTTATTAAAATCCTCTTCTGTAGAGTAATAGCCTATACGTTCCTAGGCTTTCGTCATATGAGAGACTGAGGGCGTCCTGATTTGATTACCTACCTACTTTGTTATTTAAAGTTGTGTAAAACACATAACCCTTCTTTTTTCTTCGCCGCAGTCGAGTAAAAATTAAAGAATCAGGATAAAAACTGCCTATTTCTCCCATCAGGTGCCGCTACTATTGAGTGTTCTTAAATTTTGACAGTTGCCCATACTATTTGAGTCAACAAACATAATTATATTGTTTTGGTTATTATTTATACTATACGCTCAACCACTGGACTACTGAGGTTATTAGAGTCATAATAACGTCTCTTTACAGTGAAAACCACGTAAGCACCTTTAATACAAATCACAGATTTTATCCTCATTCGTTATTTTTTACTAACGGCTTCTGTGGTTCAGTGGTTGAGCGTTGAGCTCACGACCCAGAGGCCCCGGGTTCGAATCCCGGTGGGGACAAATCACAAAAATTACTTTGTGATCCCTAGTTTGGTTAGGATATTACAGGCTGATCACCAGATTGTCTGAAAGTAAGATGATCCGTGCTTCGGAAGGCACGTTAAGCCGTTGGTCCCGGTTACTATTTACTGATGTAAGTATGTAGTCGTTACATGAGCCATGTCAGGGGCTTTTAACCCTAACAGCAGGGTTGATGGGGTTGGTAATCCACCACACACCCCACACGACACTTCTGTCGTATTTCTCTTCAGTTACGGGAAATTTTAAATGAGGACAACTTTTTAAAGTCCAACAATTCCAATTCAGGTCACAGTAAAAATGTATAACATCATTAATTATGAACTGCTGAACTTTGGTACTCTTCCGTCACTAAGACTTCTTTACTCTTGTTTTACTGTAGTTTCGTTTTACGAACTTTTCCGGAAAGGTATTTGTTTATTTATTTGTTTATTTTATTTATTGCTTCATGTACATAATTATACAAGATGTTATAATGATTTATGATTAATGAGGTAAGTACATGACCCTGGAAGGGTGTTGCAAAATTTGAGCGGACTGCGTGATGGTCATAATATCGGTCATAGTATCGAACATTAATAATGTAAACTTTTTCAATTCAGCCAGTAGGTATTGAATAATGATAATAATCGGCCGCCATTTGCCATGTACCTAGTTAATTAGTTAAGCTTCCGAATAAAAGTAAAAAAAAAACACTTTTACAAATCCCAATGCGGTGTTATAACCTATTAATTCAACAAATATAAAATAATAATTATATATAATTAAATAATTTAATGTAATAATGAGTGCGATTGTTGAAGTTAAGCAACTTACGCAAAGGCCGGTCATAGGATGGGTCACCACAAAAAAAAAAGTTTTCATCCTTCGTGCTTCGGAAAGCACGTTAAGCCGTTGGTCCCGGTTGCATTAGCAGTAGTTAATAACCACCAATCCGCACTGGGCCTGCGTGGTGGTTTAAGGCCCGATCTCCCTATCCATCCATAGGGAAGGCCCGTGCCCCAGCAGTGGGGACGTTAATGGGCTGGTGATGATTTATTTATTTATTATTTATTTATTTTATTTATAAAGGTACATACAACATTACAGTGTAATCCAATGCGCTGTATGACGAGAAAAAAAAGACACTATAAAAACTAATATAACACAAAATAAACAATGAATGAAAAAAAAAGAAACAAAAAGAAAAATAAGACTATGAACATGAAAAACAATAAAAAAATAAAAAAATACAATGATGATGATGAATACGTAATGAGTGAGCTGGGGATGATCCAGGGTTGGATGCTTAGTCGTTTTGTTTTTTTTTATCGTGAGCAGAACGCAACCACTGGCCGTGAGGCCGTTTTCAATAGTACCCAGAGCAGACATTGTTACTCATAAAAATCTTAAATTTTTCAAGGCTAGAGATTATTATTCCATATATTTTTATATAAACGCTACAGATATTGTTACTGTTTACGTAACAAATGAACAAAGTCAAGGAAACGCTGCGATTTCCTACAGAATTAGATAATTGGTCAGCTGACTGTTCGGTCCCTACTACGAGTACGAAATATTAGTTTGTTGAGGTAAGAGAAACTGATTGCATAACTAAATATGTCATCTGTGTACACACGGAACGACGTTGCGGAACGACGACAAAGATATGGAGTGTTAAGCCGTTGGCTCCAGTTACTACTGGTGCTAATTCCTGAAGACACCATCTAATTTTATT
Source organism: Pectinophora gossypiella (assembly GCF_024362695.1). NCBI lineage: Eukaryota > Metazoa > Arthropoda > Insecta > Lepidoptera > Gelechiidae > Pectinophora > Pectinophora gossypiella. The sequence continues at coordinate 2,981,081 of NC_065423.1, forward strand.
TACTCCACCACGCTGCTCCACTACGTGTTAGTGGAGGTGTTTTTACGGCTATTAGCCGGACTGGTTTAACGTGCCCTCCGAAGCACGGAATCATCTTACTTTCTCTGACAATCAGGTGATTCAAGCCTGAAAAGTCATTAAATGAAATGCCCCCGTCCGTGTAATCCTGTCTTTGAATTAATAATAATATTTATAAATTAATTGATATATAATAATTAAAGAAATATATAATACATTTTATAAAATTATTTTTATAACTTGATTAATTAATTTTATATATTGGATGTTCTTAGCATATTATGTACCTAATAGTTTTGTGAACGAAATTCCTACGACTTTCATTAGTAATACGTTCACCTAGTTCTATTGTTACGCTTTCCACGCAACATATGAGATGTGAAATTAGCAATAAGTCCTAACATAATTAATCACTTGTTGTTATTCATTCGTATTGAATATTATTCGTTCCTTGTATCTGTGATCTGGGATTAATAACGAGAAGTATTTGTTCTTTAAGTATATAACATAACATAATATGGAGAAAAAGAAAAAGAAAAGGTCTTGTTCGAACGGGATTAAAACCCGCATTAACTTACGAGATAGATGTAGTTCGGTATAAATACGAATCAAATCGAAATAATGGGAGCTCGGTGGCGCAGCGGTTAACGCGCTCGGTCTGCGATTGACGAAGTTAAGCAACTTTCGCAAAGGCTGGTCATAGGATGGGTGACAACAAAAAAAAAAAGTTTTCATCTCGAGCCCCTCCGTGATTCGAAAGGCACGTTAAGCCGTTGGTCCCGGCTGCATTAGCAGTCGTTAATAGCCATCAATCCGCACTGGGCCCGCGTGATGGTTTAAGGCCCGATCTCCCTATCCATCCATAGGGAAGGCCCGTGCCCCAGCAGTGTACTTATTTCTTGCATCAGACTATTTTGACAGTTCCCCATACTATTTGATTAAACAAACATATTGGTATGATTATGTTTCCTAGAAGGGACACGATAAGAAGGAGATGTTATATTTTTGTTTGTTACGATATTACTAAGACTCTGTTATACTATTACATAGTTATCAGCAACTTGCAAAATATGCCCTAAAGGTGATTGCAATTCTTTTTCCAATTAAGTCACATAATAACGAATTCTTACCGCGTTTAAAGTAGGGATATGAGATTCCCGAACATATCCCTACTTTAAACGCGGTAAGAACGCGTTATTATGTGATAATAACCGCGTAAACTTAAAATAATGTACAATATTTCTTCTATTGTATGGGTTGTGAGGTGGATTACCAGCTCCATCAACCGTGGTGACAGGGTTATTATTGAGCCGCCATAGGCCCCTGACATGACTCATGTAACGACTACGTACTTACATCAGTAAGTAATAACCGGGACCAACGGCTTAACGTACGTTCCGAAGCATGGATCATCTTACTTTTGGACAATCAGGTGATCAGCCTGTATTGTCCTAACCAAACTAGGGATCACAAAGTTCTTTTCGATTTAATTTTCTCTTTGTGAATCCACTAAGAACGGGTAAGTGCAATGTAAAATAAAGAAGTATTTTTTTTTTAAGCAAGAGTAGAGTGTCTGGTTGGAAGAGAACGAAATTCCATAATCTCGTTTGCAATGAAATAAGCGTGAATCTATGTAAGTATAAGTAATGATAAACAGAAAATTGAATGAACTTCCGTAGTGCTAACTAGTTCTCAGTTGCCGGTACTTTGGGAACAGATGTCTTCACCCAGATGTTGGCAAGTGATTTATCTTCCTAAAGTCTATTGTGTGAGCACTTTCGCGGGACTAATGGCTTCATTGCGAGATTTTCGGTTTTAGATGACTGCTTGGAAGTTAGAAGGATTTTAGTAGTTCAGCAATTTTAGTTGTAAAATTCTGTATTAGTTCATATAAGCTGAATCTGCCTAACATAAATGGGTTGTTCTTCTTTTTTATCGACAATGATCTGTCCTTCGTTCTGCTTCTGATAAGTTATGTTTTAGAATTTTATTTCATGTTTTGATTGTCCAAAAATATAGTTATCTTATTATACTCAAAATACAAGCAAAATACTAATCGGTTCCTCAATTTGTTATTAACGTAGCTTGATCGTTTTTCACAAAATTATGTGACAGAGTGGTAAATTGAAATGCTGTCTCCGATGAAAAGGGTCACTCTGTCACAATATTTTTTGGAATGCGCCTGCAAAGAAAAGTATGTTACCAAGATAAAGAGAACCACTAAATAGTCCTCTACAGACACATCTTTATTATGATGTTTTAAAATATTTATTGCCGTTATAATTTTAAAGATGTTAAATCCGATAAATCGAGAAAATGTCTTTTTATTGTCGATAAAAAAGAAGAACGACCCAAATATAAATAGCCTATAATACGTTTCACTATTGAGCACAGGCCTCCCCTCAATCAACCGCAAAAGGCGTGAAGCATGCAAAAAAGGTACCTAAATAATACAAAATAAGATGTTAACTATTCCATACATAAACTCACGCCCGTTTTCCGGGAAGGGGTCGGTAGAACTACAAATAATCAAGAAACTATATGCAGCCACTTTTGATACATAGTCCTAAGATGGATAATGATAAACCGTATGATGATAGGTGATCAGCCTATCGCTCTTACAGATGATCCATCATGTTCGACAGGACGCACGCAGGATTAACTATTCCAAAGTCGGCTATATTGATCGATGATTTAAATTTCTATGCATCAAGCAACATAAAACATAGCATAAGGGGTAAACAGAGGTGTAAATAGTACTTATTTACTTCTCGCCAGTTATGCGATAAGTCGAAGAAGAGTTTGTTTTTGATAAGCCTCAGTCATGAACTACTTGGCTGGACAAATAGGGAGCTTTGAGTGATCTCATCTGAGAATGAATGCAATCCGATATTTACTTAAGTAAATATGCGTGAATCCTTGAAGATCAATTAGCGTTCACTAATCGTAGCAAAGTGCTACGCACATAAATGCAGCTACGAGATATATTAGCTACGACACGTAGCTGCTACGACAGTGCATTTATGTTTCCATCGAGTTATATGTAGTATGTCGTTCAAACGCAAATATATCTCAGCACAAGGTCAGACATAATAGTACACAGAATCGTAAAATTTTATTGATACATAAATTACACGTTCAAGTCACAATCACAACAAACGCCTTAGACTTTTCTTGATAACATGTATTGCGTTTTTGCTACTTTTCACTGTAACAGCAATGTGGATCTTTATTGATTTAAGAAGTCTTTCGAAAAAATACAACATTACACAGCATCACGTTTATATCCCAGATGGGGTAGGCAGAATGTTAGTGACATCATAACAAATACTGAGGGGGATGCTTCAGATCATGATTCTGAGTTAATATCCAGTGGAATTTTCCATCGCAAAAGTATGGAACTGAAAATAATTCAAACCCACTAAAATGTTCATTAATATCTTTCAAAGTTTTCGTTACGATGTCACTAACACCCTGTATAGTATTTTCCCAGTATTTGGCTACGGAAATAGCATTGTTAATAGCTAGCATCAAGTCCTTCCGCGTGCAGGTGGCAAGGCAGGAAGGAAAAGACAAGAGACATAAAACATAACAAGTCCTGATTGCATTAAAAACGTTGGTTAGTGTTTTCTTGGGTTAGTCTTCTTCTTCTATCGTGTGGATTGTGACGTGAATTACCAACCCCATCAACCCTGGTGTCAGGGTTATTACTGAGCCGCCATAGGCCCCTGACATGACTCATGTAACGACTACGTACTTACATCAGTAAGTAATAACCGGGACCACGAAGCATGGATCTTTTTACTTTTTGGACAATCAGGTGATCAGCCTGTACTGTCCTAACCAAACTAGGAATCAAAGTGATTTTTGTGATTTGTCCTCACCGGGATTTGAACCCGGGACCTCCGGATCGTGAGCACAAAGTTCAACCACTGGACCCCGGAGGCAGTTATTGCAATTGAATAACACCTAATCCCCTGACCTACAAATGTACTTCCTTATCCAAGAAACATCAGACCTATGCAAATGCTAGTCATCTCTAATCCCGTCACGCCGAGTGATAAAACCGGAGAAAGTAAGGACTCGACAAAGGTATAGGTGTTATCGGCGACATCGGGTAATGTAAGCAATCAATGATTTCAGAGGAAAAGGGATAAAGTTTATGAGAAAGTGAAGTGTGTTCCTGACTACTGAGATTGGATTGGGAATAAAAGATTTGTTCTATGCATATATCGCACATCTAGTTCTTAAAAGTCATAAATGTCAAAAAATCTGAAATTGAGTTAACTTAGTAATTAACGTAGATATGGCAAAACAGAAATCGTTAAAGCGCTCTAATGTAAAATTTAAAAAATTACATTTATGACTTTAAATAACAATATGTAGGCATGTGAAGGCCGAAAAACGAACTTTTTGAACTCTCACTGTGCATTTTTCTAACATAGTTGGCTCGATCATTATAGACGGCGATACGGCTCATTACGTGCGTCTAACAGAAAGCTCGGTTTGGGTACTTAGTACATCTTGCGATCGATTACCCCACTTAAGTATATTATAATTTTAGAAGACCGAATTTTATTTCGTACCGTTTATTATTTCGTTTGTAGGCAGGTATAGTTGTTATAATAAAATAAACTGTGAATATAACTTTTACAATGTTATGATATTACAAATTGATAAAATAAACTAGGTTTAAATTGTAGTCCGTGTCGCAAAAGAAGTCCTGCGGCCGCGGTTTTCCTAATATCGCAGATTCTGCATAGAATTACTATGACTTGTCAAGGGGTACAATCATCTTCCTAGCATTATCCCGTTTTTCACAGGGTCCGCTTACCTAACCTGAAGATTTGACATGTCCGGTTTTTTACGGAAGCGACTGCATGTCTGACCTTCCAACTTACGAAGGGAAAACCAGCCCAATACAGGTTAGGTCGCATACCTTCGAAAATGAATTTCTCGGGAATGTGGGTTTCCTCACGACGTTTTTTTCGCCGCTGTTAACTGAACACGTGATAAAATCATTTACGGTCTGAACATAAATTCGAAAACAAATTTCACAATCATTGGTTTAGGCCTGTGCTGGATTCGAACATGCGACCTCAAAGTGAGAGGTAAGCGTTCTACCAACTGTGCTACCACGGCTCTTATCTCTGACTACCCCAATTGGGATATAGTCGAGCTATGGTAAAAAGATGTCACGACACTCCCAAACCTTCAGAAAGCAAATAAATAAAGAAAGAAATGAATATCCGATATTGATTTCCAAAGATATTGTCAGGAAAATGAGTTTTATTGTCTCTACATAAAGACGCAGTATGAAGTGGGTAATCTATACAACCTTGAACCCAGGCTTCGCTCGTCACCTTCGCGTCAATCCTGCTCTAGATTGTAGTTGAGCAATCGATTTATTACTAGGTCAATTTGCGGAGTTATGACACAACTAGTAACACGTCGCTTATTGGGTTTGTATCATTACGTAATGTGTTTATTAAAAATTTGGATACAAACATAGTTTGTTCTGTTTATGTTGTTTCTGTAATAAATACCCTGTCTAAACTTTGAAATAGAGTTTGTTTTTACATAACAAAAACAGCCTATATACGTTTCACTACTGAGCACAAGCCTTCCCTCAATCAACCTGAGGGGGTACGCACGCTGCTCCACTGCGGGTTAGTGGAGGCGTTCGGGTTAGTGCCTTCCAAAGCACGGATCCTTCTTACTTTTTCAGACAAGCCGGTGATTCAGCCTACGACACCAAATCACCGTCTTAGCCAAATAAATAAATTCTCACAAAGTGATTTCGTGGACCTCGACCGTGTGCCTGACGTTATAGCCACTAGACCACGGAGGCTGTTGATGTACTTATAATTCAATTATGTAGGTGTTCCCGCAGTGGAGCAGCGTGGTGGAGTATGCTCCATGCCCTCTCCGGTTAATTGAGGGGAGGCCTGTGCCCAGCTTGGGACGTATATAGGCTGTTTATGTTTTATTGTATGTAGGTGTAATTTACTAACCTAGCACTCAATCAAAATGCAATATCTGCTGTACATTCAACTTTTATTGAAAATTGATAACTTATACCTAACAGACTGAGTTCGTAATTATTTATTATAAGAATCCGATTCTGTCGCGTCGGCAAAAATGAAATATGATCCCAATATTCGTGATTGATGATGTGGGTGACTGAGTATACTTGACGATTAAGGTATTTATACATAGAGGCGAAACTGTGGTACATCGCAGTGTACCATACCATGTTAAAGTACCACGTTACAGTAACACGTCACATTACCACGTTACAGTATCACATTAAACTACCACGTTACAGCATTATATTTGTCTAGCCAAGTAAATGGCATCTCGGATAAATGTAGAATAAGTCACGTCATAAAAAATGTTAATTTCGGCTTAGCATTGATTGTAAAAAAAATGTCTCTGTATAAAAAAAAACTTGAGACAGCAGAACGGAAGAATAGTGTACGAGAAACATTTCAGGAAAATATAATCTTTTGCTGTTAAATTAATTAAGCTATTTTAAGTTTAAGTATATAATATTGTATATTATAATAGTATGTATTCTGAGTACGGTAGTGAATGTTGGGTATGGCAGAAGAAGCATGAAAGTAGGATCAATGCCGTAGAAATGAGGTCTTTGCGTAGCATCTGCGGTGTGAAGTTGAGTGATAGAGTGAGAAACAGTGTGATAAGACAGAGATGTGGTGTAAAAGACGATATAGTGACTAGGATTGAGAAGGGAATGTTAGGTTGGTTTGGACACGTAGAGCGGATGAAGGATAATAGGATTGCAAAAGCGGTATATAAAGCGAAAGTTGATGGTAGGGCTGGCAGAGGAAGACCGAGAAGGACTTACGATGACCAAATTGGAGATGTCCTTAGAAAAGGTTCAATACGATCTACTCTGAACCGGCGTGCGTGTATGAAGCGATTGATGAATGTGGAGGAAGCAAGAGAAGTGTGTCAGGATCGAAGCAAATGGAATTCTATAGTCTCTGCTTACCCCGGTGGGAAATAGGCGTGAGTTTATGTATGTATGTATGTATGTATTCTGAGTTAAGGTATATAATATTGTATGGACCTCAGTTGCTTGAATTAAATATAAACAAATAGAAAATGAAATAAATAAATAAATAACTATTCAATGCAATCAATTTGTCAAAGGAGCATTTTCAAGGTATGATTTTTGTAATATTTGATTTTCTGATTTTGCAAAATGGACACGCAAATTTCCTTTTCGCCCGAAAACACAACCGATACCGTCTGTGTATAGTCACCTTTAGCGTTTCAGGTTCCTATAATGTCGCTTATCAATCAAAAGGCGAAAAAAGCTGTTTTTACTCTCCTTCATGGCGTTCTTTTTTATTTTTAGATACTTTTCAGTGTAGTACATCTGGATAAGTGAATTGATGTTCTGTGCGGTATAGTGTAGGTACATTTGGTATCGGTTAAGCGTGAGCACTTGGTTTATCTTGCGATAGATATAATTGGGATATAGCTACTACAACCATGACGATAAATAAATTATAAGGAACAATTTTTTTTTACGAACTAACGCTACATTAAAAAGTGCAATGATGTAAGTATACTTAACATAAAATTACACAAAATTTTACGACAGAAACAAAAAACACGTTGGTTGAAATAGTCAATATGCTGGTTATGATGACGTATGGTAAGTTATGGGCATTGTCACAAGTACCTAATCAGAAAAAAAATAGTATTGGATATGAATTGGATAAGGAGTCCTAAGATGATTGGGACTGCTTTGCTTAAACGGAACAAGCATGTAGACAGAATGAATGAAAGAAGATTAAATAATAAACAGTTGGTTCAAACCACTCGCGTCAGACAGAGTACTGCGGGGCGGAAGGCAAAAGGGAAACCACTGCCCTATTTTTCCCTAAAAACAAGACAAGAGACAAGACGGTGACTTTTAAATTAGTAATGAGTTCAAGGCGCACATATCGCGATCATGTCAATTTTTTTTTTTTATTAATCCCGTTTACATAAAGGTACTTACTTCAAAAGTACAGATAATTGCAAATAATATGTATGTTGTTAGTAACAAAATGCATAAAAATATAATGTTAGTAAAACATGACAACATAAATAAGCAATAGTATTTACTATATTTGTACGGCTTTGTTACATTAATTTACATTAATTAAGTGCTTTTATATGTCCTTTACGCGTAAACTATCTATTACTGGATCTGGGTATACGATTCTCAACAATAAAATCGCTAAAGTTAGGGAAATAAAGGACTTAGGTGTCGTACATGACGATAAGCTACTATTTGACAAGCAAATTGATAATATTTTGAGTAAATCGTTCAGAGCTCTAGGTTTTATAATAAGGACGTCAGCCAATTTCAGGGATATAAAATGTCTCAAGATACTGTACTGCGCTTTTGTCCGGAGTCATCTGGAATATGCAAGTCAAATATGGAATCCTCAGTATCAAGTTTACAGTTCCCGAATTGAGAAGATTCAAAAGAGGTTTCTGCGATTCTTGGATTTTAGGACCCATCAGACATCCCTGAACTATGAGCATCGCTGCAAGCGCTATCACTTTTTACCGTTATATATACGTCGTGAGGTAAGTGATATTTGCTATCTCATGAACATTGCTAATAATAAAATTGATAGCCCTGAATTGCTCTCCAAGCTTAGTCTTCGTACGGATCTACTAAAATATAGGAAACGGCCAATCCTACGTATGCCCATGGCTATAACTAATTATAGGCGAAACTCTTTCTTGTTACGCACCATCAAGCAATTTAATGATATTTCGGGTATAATTGACATCGACCTATTCTGTACAAGCACATCAACTGTAAGAAAACATATAACACAGCATTACTTTGTTGACTAGTTGGTTCCTAACTATTGCACCTATACCGGTTTAAACCACCGAATAGGTGCATTCGTTTTATTATTATTTAAGTTTGTGGCGTAAGCATAAACTGTTTAATTTACATACAATTAATATTAATTAACTGTGGAGATTTTTTGTTAGCACATAGTTAAGCAATCAGTTTTATTCACTAATGTTATTTGTCTGTAAATCTTCCTAAAAATAAATAAATAAAATAATAAAATAATAATAAGAAAAAATAAATAAATACAAAATATTTTGCTTTAAATATAACTTTATATGTGGTAAAACTACACTATTCAGAATATGGCAAGTATGATACGTAAGGATCAGGGCATAAGTCTAACGGTGATGTGGGTAAAAGCCAGATAAGGCGTTGTGGGAGTATTTCGAATATTAATATAGTATAAATTACTGTGTCTGAAGTGTTTTGAAGTATAACTAAACAATTTACTTTCGAATCTATTATGTGAATAAGAAGTCGGTAACTTTAAAAATAAAATTCCTTACAAACTTACAATCATAAAGAAAAATAATTAAAAACTATCTTACTTATTATGAACTTAAAAAAAAAACATAAAATGTTTAGTTCCTGGTAGTAATTACTGGAAGAAATTACTCTAGAGCAATAAGTTGTACTGTTACATGTTATTTCCACAAATACTGAATACTGTGGTTATATCTGATTGCTTAAATTAAGTTCTGTACAATAAAGTGTATTTGAATTGATTTGATAAACATAATATAGCCTATCTATGTCCCAATGCTAAACACAGGCATCCCCTCAATCAACCCCAAGGGGTATGGAGCATACTCGACCACGCTGCTCCAGTGAAGGTTAGTAGTTAGTGGAGGCATGTGGGCTAGTAGATCGGGACCAACGGCTTCACGTGCCTTCCGAAGAACGGAATCATCTTACTTTTTCGGTCAACCAAGTGACTAAGCCTGCAATGTCCTTACCAAACAAAGGACAGTCACACGAGGTGATTTCGATGTCCTCATCGGGAATCGAATCCTGACCTCCAGATCGTGAGGCCAATGCTCTAATCACTAGCCCACGCAGGCTTGGTTTCTCTATGTGTTAAGTATTCAGTAAAAGTATTTTCTATTTACAGAAACACATTTTACAATCGCATATTTCCATCGATATCTGCGACAAGTACTTTAAGTTTTCACTACATTGCTACCTTTATATAGAAGTATATTGTAGTAACATATGCTGAAGTATTAATGTACGAGTTAATACGCGATTAGAACATGTTTGAATGAATGTTATTCCAACTCTGACGTTGAGGGTAATCCAATTGAACGTTCTTATGGTTTCAAGACAAAGTATATACATACATACATACACTCCCCTAACCCGCCAACCTGTAGTAGAGCAGTGTGGTGGAGTATGCTCCATACCCTCTCTAGTTGAGGGGAGGCCTGTGTCCAATCTTCTTATCGTGTGGGTTGTGAGGTGGAATACCAACCTCATCAACCCTGGTGTCAGGGGTATGATTCAGCCGCCAAAGGCCCCTGACATGTCTCACGTAACGATTACTCACTTACATCAGTAAATAGTAACCGAGACCAACGGATTAACGTGCCTTCCGAAGCACGGATCATCTTACTTTCGGACAATCAGGTGATCAGCCTGTAATGTCTTAAGCAAACTAGGGATCATAAAGTGATATTCATGATATGTCCCCACCGGGATTCGAACCCGGGGCCTCCGGATCAACCAATGGACCACAGAGACCGTTCATCAGTCCAGTGGGACGTATATAGGCCGTTTGTGATTATGTTATGAACATACACAAACTCACATCTCCAATTCCTGATGAAGTAGGTAAAGCCACAAAGAATAATACGAGAACTCTTCTTCAGTCTCACGTGTGGGTTGTGAGTTTACAGACCATCAAAAAAAAACCCTAAAAAAAATCAAAACATGTATTGTTTACTTCAGTAGCTTACAAAGTAACCCACCTCATAAACCCTGGTGTCAGGGTTAATCAAGAAAACTTTTAACAACATCAGTCACTTTTGATGCAATGTCCTAGCCAAATAAAGAACAGTCTCACAACGTGATTTCGACAGTGTCCCCTTCGGGAATCGAACGCGGAGGTCATCATCATCATCATCATCATCAGCCCATTAACGTCCCCACTGCTGGGGCAAGGGCCTTCCCTATGGATGGATAAGGAGATCGGGCCTTAAACCATCACGCGGGCCCAGTGCGGATTGATGGTTATTAACGACCGCAAATGCAGCCGGGACCAACGGCTTAACGTGCCTTCCGAAGCACGGAGGAGCTCGAGATGAAAACTTTTTTTTCTGGTCACCCATCCTATGACCGGCCTTTGCTTAACTTCGACAATCGCAGACCGAGCGCGTTTACCGCTGCGCCACCGAGCTCCTCGGCCACCGAGTTCCTCACGATTTGGATATTCTATAACTAAGTGTAGTTGGTAATGGTAATAAATAAATGACTACATTTAGTTTGAGTTACAAACGTTAAATACGTTTGGAAAAAATAACAAATTGATTACTTACTTACTGTTTAAATTTGGGTCTTACAATTAATCTTACGTCTAAGAGTCACCAAACCCTATATTCACAGTAACCCCATTTTTTTGATTCATATCCTAAATCAAAATTGAAGCTGATAAAAAAGCTACACACACACACATTTATCATAATGGTACTACATATGACTCGGGGCGGAAGTTAAAACACCCTTTTGTTGGGTATAACATAAATATATTATTATTATATAACTTTTGTTTTGACTGATATAAATACGCACAAAAACTCACATTTAATATCTATGTTGTGTGGTTATCTCTAGTTCACAATTTGCAAGTACATTAACATACTCGTACAACGGCGTGTGTGTATAAAACGATTGTTGAATCCCCCCAGTAGTGGGACGTACGTCGTATCAGTCAAAACAAAAGTTATATAATAATATTAGGCTAACTGTTATGTTATGATGTTTCAATTGTTATGATACCTCAGAAAATGCATTTCTCGGGAATGTAGGTTTGCTTACGATGTTTTCCTTCACCGCCGAGCACGTGATAATCATTTATGTTCCAAACTTGAATTCGAAAACAAATTCGACAATCATTGGTCAATCACCTGGGACCTCAAAACACCTAAAAAATACATTTAAAGTATGACGTTTCTAATAATTTCCTCCATGGTCCAGTGGTTGAGCGTTGGGCTCATGATCCGAAGATCCTGGGTTCGATTCCCGGTGGGGACATATCACATAAGGTACTTTGTAGTCCCTAGTTTGGTTAGGACATTACAGGCTGATCACCTGATTGTCCCAAAGTAAGACGATCCGTGTTTCGGAAGGCACGTTCAGCCGTTGGTCCTGGTTACCTACTACTTACTGATGTAAGTACGTAGTCGTTATATGAATCATGTCAGGGGCCTTTGGCGGCTCAATAGTAACCCTGACACCAGGGTTGATGAGGTTGGTAATTCACCTCGCAACCCACACGATAGAAGAAGAATAAATTCCTCATTTCCTTTAGCAATCCAAAAATTTAAAGATTAATATTATATTCATATTATTGTGTCTCTGGAAGTCAATAGATTCATTCTAAACAACATCGTACTTCCTACCAACATAAGAGATACGTAAAAGGCTTTATCGGCGATCGTGTCATATCTATTGGCTGTGTGCCAGCGCCGGGCGAAGTTTAAATGATAATGTTGGTAGCAACGCCATAACGCCATCTACAAACAAGGGGAGACGTCCCACGTGGAATCAGTTCATTTTATTTGTTTTTCATAGGGTCAAGTCGGGTCACAGGGAGGATGATTTTGGACTTTAGGTGTTTCTGTCGAATAGGTAAGTCTTATTCTTCTATCGTGTAGGTTGTGAGGTGGATTACCAACCTATTATGTAAGTGTAATAAATCGGCACGGTCTCCCTTCCCAATCTTCCCATCACAATATTTGCGTTGCGCATGTCCTTAGGAAACAGTTCCTTCCGTGATTATGCAGAATCGGCAATATACATTCAAATTTTAGAAGTCATTCAACCGCAGCAAAGCTATGTTTTTCGATTTATCCCAAACGCGGGCTAAGAGGTAATCAGCAATCAATTAAGCGCGCCCCTATTGGTGCTAATCGCGCGCCAAATAAGCGCACTTTCCGTCCGTCCGCTCTCCGTAGTTTGTGTTCACTGTATTTTATTTCTTTACAATATCCTTTATCTTATGGTTGTAAATCTTTTGACCGAATAATGGAACAACTAACCGGTGCAAAAGTGTTTTTATTCGAAAGACGGCTATAATGGCCACCCATGTGTAGCTGACTCACAATTTGCGTGTTGAAAGTGCGAGTATGTCGCTCCAGGATCGGTCTTGTTAGGACACCGACCATGAATCCCTTCCAAAAACTCGTTGGGCGAATCTCGCCACAATATGTGTTGAAATTGACGTTGTGATTTGTCAATTAATATATTACGATACATTTTTGATATGTCACCGCATAAACAAACGTTACGTAAACGGAAACGTATTAATAATTCCACAAGATCAGCTTGCAGTTTGGGCCCCGTATATAAAACGGAATTTAAAGATTGATTATTTGTAGTTTGACACGAAGCATCGAAAACTACGCGAAGTTTTGTCGTACTACTATCAGGCTTATGAACGCAGTGGTGGGGAATGACGTACGCCGATTCCACTTCCGATACGTCACCGACACAGATCATATGACCGAGCGACGCGTAGTCGTCCATGAACGTTTTATATTCGCCCCTTAGATCGGGTAAACGAGATAATTTGCGTTCCAAATTTTGATATCGTTTTAATGCAATTTGTTTAGAATCGCCCAGTTTCGCGTCAGGTTTGAATGGGTAGCTCACAATGTATCGACCGGTATTATCACGCTTATGGTCACTGACAAACATCTGTTCAGCGATGACGTCATCTGGATTTTTAGGTACGTCACAGGATAAACTTTCGGTTTCCCAGAAAGATTTAATTAAATCGTCCACCTTAACTGTGCTACTAGTGAACATACAAGTCGACACACCGCCAGCACCGGTATTCACTGACAGCTGGCCTGTAATGACATACCCGAAAATGCTACTTAACGCGAGCGGTATCCCTTGACGTGACGGATGATACTTGCCACCATCATAAATGAATGGAAACACGTCACTGGCAAGCAACATGTCAATGCGACTCGAGCGATAGAAAGTAGGGTCAGCCAACACCAAATGTTTATATTCGTTGACTAAATCCTGTGACAAAGTGACAGATGGCATATCGCCAGATATTTTCGGAATGATCACAGCTTTTATATTAAAAACAGGGTCATTAGACATGGTCGGCTTTAAAGTGCAGGACACCATACCGTGATCGCGAACTACTGTTCCGCCTAGGCCCGACAATTGAGTGTTACACTTTTGACGTGGAAGCCCTAATCGCTGTGCACAATCATTTGTGATAAAACTGGTTTGAGAACCACTGTCGATCACTACGCGCACGGGTTGATATTTGCCTGAAACATCCGTAACGTGTACAACCGCAGTACCCAGCATAACTGTCGACCCAGACGAGCATGACGATGCCAAGGAGACCCGATTCTGTTGATCGTTATTAAAGTCGTTATCACAACTGTCATCAGAGCCCGTGCTTATCAAAGTTACATTGGAATCTAAATGCAACGTGTGATGATGTTTGTTTTTGCACACCGTACATGTTATCTTCGATGGGCACTCATTAGATGTGTGACCTTGACGCAAACAATTTTCGCATAAACGCAAATCTTTTATTTTTTCAATTCGCTGCTTAGGAGACAGCGCAATGTATTCGTAACATTTATAAATCGAATGAAATGGCTTATTGCAATACAAACATGCCTTCTTAGAATTATCAGGGCCCGCATTGCTCGCCAAACAGGTTTTTGAATTGACATTTTTTGTAATAGGTTTACTTTTATTATTAGTTTTGTTTTGAACCGCATTTAGAATGGGTTTATTTGAAACGGGCTTTGAAACAGGAGGATTAGACATTTCCAACATACGCGCCTGATTCGATACAAATTCGCTTAATGTTTTAAAAATAGGTATTTCCTTTATACCGATTTTTTGTTCAAATTCTCGTCTAGAAACCGGGTCCAGGTTACGTAAACCGATATAACAAAGAATAAATCCCGCTAAACTGGTGAGAAACGAGATAACACTGGGGATTAAAACACATAATAACGGGTTCTTACCGCGTTTATATATCGGGAGTCTCATATCGCCATTTTAAACGCGGTAAGAACCCGTTATTGGCCCCGATTCCTGCAGACACCTTCTAATTTTACTTTAGGTTACCCTGTCATTTTCGTATCCGCCGAAAAGGAAAGGGACGAATGATTGACAGCTTTTAATTTTAGGAAGAATGAGTAAATGAATGCATAACCCGGGCGAATCAAAAAAGTATCTCGCTGGTATGCAAACCGTTTGACGTGTGCTGTCAACATAATTCTGTCGGGTTATGGGCCAATGGAAAAAATTTAAACGGTTGTTTTAGATTTGTGCTTAAAATTGACGTGTGTTCCATAAATTTTATGCTTGTCGATTACCCGTCCCTTTCCTTTTCGGTGGATAAAAAAAAGACAGGTATAAGTAACTTAAAATTAGATGGCTTCTGCAGGAATTAACACCATTATGTGTTTTAATTATGATAATAACCGCGTAAAGTTAAAACAATGTATAACGCTGGGGAGTTGATAAAGGGAAGTAGTGTCAGATATTCAATTATTTTAACCAGTCTGAACCAGCACTTGATTTGATAAGCGGGCTATTTAGATCCGAGATTATCCGTTCAAAGGGACGATGAGTAAATCGGATGAGAATTATGTAATCGAGTCTATCGAGCATAATTACGTTATAGGGACGCTTTGCCTTGTCCTAAATGTCAATATGACCGTCTCATGCATTGATTTATACACCCAGGTACACAGAAAGTTACTTTTTAGATGTAGCAATACTAACCCTTCTCGATAGCTTCAATTTTTAATGTATTTTGCAGTTTACAAAGAGTTATGAAATAAATAAACATATGAGACACTTTTCTACACGTTCTTAGAATGAATATTTGACAGCTGCCAGGATGATTATATTCTTAGTATGTCTCTTTCACACAAATGTTATTTACGCTATAGGTACACTCTATAGGAATGGAATTCAGGTTTTTTTTTTGACGTGAATTATTGTAGATTTGCCGCAGATGGCATTAACTACTTGGCCTAACTACTTGGCCGGAAAAATGGGGAGCGCTGAAGGCTCTCACCCGGTACAACGTTTAAGACAACAGGCCTGAGGGTGCCCAGTTGGGCGCGAACCTCGGCTCAGGGCGTCGTCTGAGAGGAAAAATATTTGAAAGAATTAATCGACCCTAGTAGGTCGATAGCGATAAGCGCTGAATGAGGGAAATCGTCGACCACGCCGGCGGGGTCGGTATCGGGGACCTGAAGTGTTTGGTGTCGCGAGCTGATTGGCTGCCTCTATGGATAGAGTAATCGGGTCGTCGGGATCGTATATTACGTCCTTCGGACGCCGATACTGTTCAGTACCGTCCCTAAGCGGAATGTACTCGGAAGCCGCAACTACCAGGGGATTTGGGTGGTGCGGAGCAGAATCGAAAAAACGTTTGGAAGCTAATTTGAGCCATTGGGCAATGGTTGGCAGACCTAGGTCAATGTGCATGGAATTCAGGGTGATAGTGACATTGTAACGAATACTGAGTGGGATGATTCCGACCATGACTCTGAGTTGATATGAAGTAGAATTGTCCGTCACAAAATTCGAGATATTTTCGTGCTTTAACATTTTTACACTATTTTCAACTCTATACTTTTGCGATGGAAAAAATCTCTTATATTAACTCATAATAATGAGCTGAACCATCCCCTTCAGTGTTCCATACGATGTCACTTACCCGTACAAGTACGTACAGGTAGCCAAACAAGTACATATGGGTGTTGGCGACACCGTAACGCATACTGAGGGGGATGATTCAGACCATAATGCTGAGTTGATATCAAGTGGAACTTCCGGTCGGAAAATTCATTAAAATTTTAATGTCTTTTTAAATTATTGTCACTTCCATACTTTTGTTTACTATCAACTCAGAATCATGGTCTGAAACATGCCTTAAAGTATTCGTTACCTTTCCCCGTAGCTTTTCAAACATCTAACAATTATTTTTCCGGGACTTTACGTCACATAATAACAACTATGACGTCATAAATATTGTGTCGATTGTGCTTTGTGTGAAATAGTGAGTTTTTTATTGTGCTGTATTTTATTTTATCGAACTCATTTTTAAGAATTAGGAATAATGTGAAAATAAAACAATGCCACAGGGAAACATATTTTTTTTAATCTGTCTATTCCGTGTCAGGTGTATTCTGTTGCTGGCTATTTATAAATACCACGAACAAAGTTTATTATCTGTTCCGGTTGTTTCCTGTTATCCCGTCGCGACTCGCGACACATCGCTTCCGACTCTCTAGACTGTTGTAACAAGCTTTTTATATCATAATATTATTGACATTACAGGCTGATCACCTGATTGTCCGAAAGTAAGATAATCCATGCTTCAGAAGGCAAAATGTGAAAATAATGTGTGTTAAGCCGTTGGTCCCAGTTATAACTTACTGCTGTAAGTAAGTAGTCGTTACATGAGCTACGGCAGGGGCCTTTGGCGGCTCAATGGTAACTCTGACGCCAGGGTCGATGAGGTTGGTACTCCACCTCACAACTCACACGATAGAAGAGAAGAATATTGAGTAATCGTTCCTTCTTCTCAGCGCTTATCGCTATCGAAATTCAAAAAAATTAAATCTTCCTACTGTTTCATGTTTTCCACTAGGGTCGATTAATTATTTCAAATATTATCCTCTCAGACGACGGCGAAGCTCTGAGCCGAGGTTCGCGCCCAATTGGGCACCCTCAGGTCTGTTGTCTTAAATTTTGTACTAACCTAACCTAACCTTACCCGAAGGAAGATTTGACAGGTCCAGTTTTGTCAGAAGCGACTGCCTGTCTGACCTTCCAACCTGGGACGGGAAAACCAGCCCAATACAGGTTAAGTCACACACCTCCAAAAATGCATTTCTCGGGAATGTGAGTTTCCTCACAATGTTTTCCTTCACCGCTGAGAATATGATAATCATTTTATGATCGAAACATGAATTCGGAAACAAATTTGTCAATCATTGGTTTAATTAAAACACATAATAACGGGTTCTTACCGCGTTTAAAGCAGGGATATGAGACTCCCGATATTTCGACACTGTTGCAAGTGCCATGAACCCGTTATTATGTGTTTTAATTATGATAATAACAGCGTAAACTTAAAACAATGTATCATTGGTTTAGGCCTGAGCTGGATTCGAACCTGTGACCTCAATGTGAGAGGTAGCGTTCTACCAACTGGGCTACCACGGGTCTCCCGTTCCCGTTACCGTTCTATACGTAGTTTAATTATTTATTCTAGATAACCATTGAAGGACAGCCCATAACAGCCTCCGTGGTCTAGTGGTTAGAGCGTTAGGCTCAAGATCTGGAGGTCCGGGTTCGATTCCCGATGGGGACATTGTCGAAATCACTTTGTGAGACTGTCCTTTGTTTGGTAAGGGCTTTTCAGGCTTGAATCACCTGATTGTCCGAAAAATTAAGATGATTCCGTGCTTCGGAAGGCACGTTAAGCCGTTGGTCCCGGCTATTAGCCGTAAAAAAAACACCTCCACCAACCCGCAGTGGAGCAGCGTGGTGGAGTATGCTCCTTACCCCCTCCGGTTGATTGAGGGGAGGCCTGTGCCCAGCAGTGGGACGTATATAGGCAGTTTATGTAACCATTGAAGAAGGTGATCGTCAACTGAAATATAATGCTGTCGCAAGCTGTGGGTCGCCTCTTTGGCTAGAATAAGGTCGTCAGGAGAAGGAAAAACCAACGTAAAAAAATGTGTTCATAATTTTGTACGTCGTTTTTTCAACGCCAGTGGAAGCTCTTCTTTCCTATAACGTTAATATATTACATCTCAGTTGTTATTCACTTTATTTACCTCAAAATAAGACATATTCCCTTGTATTTTCATTTTCTTAGGTAAGGTTTATCGTCTGTATATTGCCACAAAACTCAATTTACTACTAAAAGATTACACAATCAATCATGTGAGGAATTTTATAAAAGCAAAATGAGGCGTACCTCGTGTAAACAGCGACGCGTGGTATGGGTGTAAGTATATACTATACACCTTTACTTACCTCTTTGGAAAACAGGCGTGATCCTATATTTCTTGTGTAAAAGTTAGCGTTTAGTAAAAGTTTAGCGGGTTTGGTAAGGAACAGCTTGATAAGACATAAAAGAGTAAGAGGAATAAAATAAAAATCTGTTGTTGTGTGTGTGTAAAATGTTTCTGTTGTGTTGTGTTTTATTTTGTTGTGTTTTTTGTGTTGTGTTGTTGTTGTGTTGTTGTGTGTTTGGTGTGTTAATCTGTTTTCTTTGTATGTTCCTTGTGTCTGTTTTATTGTGTACAAGTAAATAAATAAAAAAAAATAGAGAAATAAATAATACTATATGGAATATAGTAATCCCTCTGTCGTAAAAACCGACAGAGGGATTGTGTCCTCTAACATGATGGACTAATGTTATGGGCGATAGGCTGATCCCTTATCACCATAAGGTTCATCATATCCATCTTTGGACTTCGTATCAACAGTGGCTGCAAGTTGTCTTTGATTACTTGTGGCTCTGCCCACCCCATTAGGGATTACGGGCGTGAGTTTATGTATGTATGTATGTAAATAAATAAAAGAAGAGACAATACGCTTTGTACTATACCAGTAGAATAAAGAATAATACTACGTATAGAATGATAACTCTCCGCCCCCACCAAATCGTATCGGGCGCTGAGATAGCTTTACTTCACCCCCTCTGGGTCGTAAATGTCTGTGGTCCGCTAACGAGGAAGAGAAACGCGCGGATTGTCTTTCTTCCTCGCATTTACGTGTTAGGCAGAGGTAAGATTTTTTTGTAAGTGTCCGGGGTAAGCTTATACTAAATTTATTTTAACACTTTCAAGGACGAAACGTCTAATGACGTTCCGATTCCAAGTTGTCATACTCTCATACTACCTATTATGAACCACCAATGGCCCATGGTCTGTGTCCGTGAAAGCTCGCTGTTAACAAACAAGAAGAACGAAGAATGTTCTCCGGAAACTATTATTATTATTATTTATTAAAAATAAGTACAGTACTATCCATATCCATAGTCCCTATCCATCCATAGGGAAGGCCCGTGCCCCAGCAGTGAGGACGTTATTGGGCTGGTGATGATGATGATGAAGTACAGTACTTCATACAATTTAACTGCTTTTTAAGTTCGAATGATATTATGATATGCCAGTATTCGTTACTCAGCACAATTGATTTTTTTATATATTTATTTTTAATCACATTAATATAGGTATGTATGTAGAGATTTGCAAACTTCTAGGGGTGATTGGACTATACAAATATACTTTATTGCACCATAATTAAAGGAAATATTTACAAAAGAGTCTTATCTGGGTATACGTTACATGGCGGTCTTATCGCTTAAAGCGATTTTTTGTAGACAACCATAAGGCGAGGAAATGTGTAAATATTAAAAGATTTCGGGTGCAAACTATAAGTACAACTTACCAATAAATACATGCACAATAAAAAAGACTGTGTAGTCCACGTTAAAGTAACATAATTTATGGGAAAACTTTTGCGGTAGGGTTAGAAAACTGCACATCTATTTCTGTATCCACAAATAAGCGACACAGAAAAATGCTGGGTCATCATGTATAAGGGTAAACGCACAACAATATACACAAACAGCGAAATATCTAAAACTCGTTTGACGACTTGCTAATTCAGTGTTAATATAATAAAGAAATGGAGGACACAAAATAAATATAATATAAAAAAACCTCAACACCCTTGTTACGCGTCATATAACCAACCAACTTACGCAGCGGTGGTTGCCCAATCTGACGGCAACTTCATATCATAAATGCGGAAGTAAGTCTGTCTGTCTGTTACGCTTTCACGCCAAAACTACTAAATCAATTTTAATTACATTTTGTACAGAGATAGATTCGACGTTGGGAAATAATATATGATAGTTTCCAGCTCGGTGGCGGAGGAGCTCGGTGGCGCAGCGGTTAACGCGCTCGGTTTGCGATTGTTGAAGTTAAGCAACTTTCGCAAAGGCCGGTCATAGGATGGGTGACCAAAAAATAAAAAAAAAGTTTTCATCACGAGCTCCTCCGTGCTTCGGAAGGCATGTTAAGCTGTTGGTCCCGGCTACATTAGCAGTCGTTAATAACCATCAATCCGCACTGGGCCCTCGTGATGGTTTAAGGCCCGATCTCCCTATCCATCCATAGGGAAAGCCCGTGCCCCAATGGGCTGATGATGATGATGAAGAGTTTCTGTGTGATTTAAGGGAAATCTACACGAACGGAACACGGGTCGAAACCCAGTTAACAATCCATGCGAGTGCTAATATTATAAATAGAGAAGTGTGTGTCTGTTTGTTTCCCAGTCTTTCACGGCAAAACGGAGCAAGGAATTGACGCGATATTTTAAGTGGTGATAGTTGAAGGGACGGAGAGTGACATAGGCTATATTGTATCTCTTTCTAACCCCCCCCCCCACTTCCCTAAAATGGGGGTGGAAATTTGTATGGAGAATTTTGCAATTTTCAAGGTAGAAACCTAAAAATTTTTATGCGGACTATTCACTAACAAAAAAAATCGTGCATCAATTTTTGGTATGGAAATCTGCCGCCAACCCCTTTAAAGAGGAAGTGAAGCTTTGTATAGAACTTTTCGCAGTTGTTAAGGTAGGAAGCTAAATTTTGGTACATTAGGAAATATGAACTGTGTTACCCCGAATTTAACGCGACCGAAGCCACGGGCAAAAGCTAGTACTAATACAAGAAAAAGTTCTGAATCATTCACTCAGTCCGGCCTCTGTGGTCCGGTGGTTGAGCGTTGGACTCACGATCCGGAGGCCTCGGGTTCGAATCCCAGTGGGGACATATCACAAAAATCTCAGAACAAGATTCACTCAGTGACTGACTTACTCAGTACAAACCCTTGGATCTAGAGAGTTGAGTGGGTAAATTAAGGGCCAAGTAGTTAATTCCATATTATTACACGTCAAAGAAAAGAGAATTATTTTTTCCCTTTATTTCCTATTATGACGTAGAAAAGGATAGTCGGCATATGGGAATTCCCGGGATATATGGAATAAAGAGATTCCTCGCGAACAAAGTCACGGACGGTCGCTGGTATGTGGTAGGAGATGAGCAGACTTATTACTGTGGATCCATGATAGCTCTTCCTTACTTGCCAGTGGTCATTGCAGCTCCTAGTTAAGTATATTATTTTGTTTTGGTACTTATATTTTAAACTCTGTACGATCAACCACTATTGTAACCTTTCGTTTTTGCTATTTTTGAAAAAAAAAATATTAAAGAAAAAACCAGGCGGCCCCCGCGCTTGTTCGCGTTTCCCACCGCGCGCACCAACATCGGCAGATACGCTCCAGTAGCGCACGCACTTAGGACCATCAACGATAATTCTCAGCAGTATACTGACATCGACCTATTTACGTGTTCGTTGACGGAATTCACGGAGTTATTAAATTCTTTAGTTAGGTACTAATGTTATAATTGCATTATATAGTCGAATTGGGATTGCCTGTAATGTCTATGTAATTTGTGTTAATAAATAAATAAATTTTGTTTAGGTTTGCTTATGTTTTGTTTTATGTTTTTTTCTTTTCTTTATGTTATTTTATATGTAGTGTTCTTACTACAGTTTTTTTACTACCTGTGGTAGCTTGTAATTAGAAATCAGAAATCAGAAATCAGAATCATTTATTCAACGTAATTATCATGGATAAACTTGTTGAAGGTCAGTGTAACATTTTTGAATTTACGTCATTTCGCAAGGTGTTATGGCTGAGGAGAAGAAATGACAAGAAACTGCAACAGCAACACATCTTTTAAAAACCAATGAGGATATACATTACAAGTTATTTAATAACTAGAGGAACACATTCAATACCAGACATTTTTATCATTTAGGTAGTCATTAATCTTATAATAAGCTTTTTTACATAAAGTAAGCTTCACGGGAGCTTTAAATTTATTTTCTGACAAATTTAAAATATTATCTGGTATTTTATTGTAAAAACGTATACATAACCCCAAAAAAGATGAATTTAATTTACTTAATCTAGAATTTTGAATAGCAATTTTATGTTTATTTCTTGTATTGTAAGTATGCCTTTCACAGTTTCTCGGAAGGAGAGATAAGTTTTTAATACATAATGTTTTCATATATATATTGACTTGCGACCGTCAGTATATTTATTTCTTTAAACAGCTCCCTCAAAGAGTCCCGACAACGCAGCTTATAAATAGCGCGAACTGCTCTTTTTTGAATGATGAAAATAGTTTCTACATCAGCGGCTCGACCCCACAGCAAAATACCGTAAGACATTATGCTGTGGAAGTAGCTGAAGTAGACAAGTCTAGCAGTGGGTACATCTGTGAGTTGTCGGATCCTTCTGACGGCATATGCTGCTGAACTTAGCTTGCCCGCTAGTGATACAATATGTGGGCCCCATTGAAGTTTTGAATCTACAGTAATTCCTAAGAAAACTGTGTGTTCAACAAAATCTAGTTTCTCATCGTTAATTTGAATGTTATTATTTACTTTCTTTACGTTTGGTAGAACAAATTTAATACACTTCGTTTTCTTAGCATTTAGAACTAGGTTATTTACTGTAAACCAACTTAGAACCTGCGACACAGCGCTGTTTGCTTCGTCAAATTCCTCTAACTTTCTGTCGATTTTAAATATAAGAGAAGTGTCATCCGCGAACAGCACAATGTCAGCTTGGTTCTGTACTACATAAGGTAAATCATTTATGTACACTAAAAAAAGAAACGGACCCAAAATGGATCCTTGAGGAACTCCCATTTGAACATGAGAGCCCGAAGAAGTTGTACTATTGATTTGTACCTTTTGTATCCTACCACCTAGATATGAATTTAACAAACTGAGAGTTCCATTATTTAGTCCATAGTGCCTCAATTTCAAAAGCAAGGTCTCGTGATCCACGCAGTCGAACGCCTTAGACAAGTCACAGAATACTCCTACGGCATTCTGCGACTTCTCCCAAGCATCGAAAATGTGTCGAACAAATGTCACACTCGCGTCTGTTGTAGACCGACCCTTAGTAAAACCAAACTGCTGGCTGTGGAGTAAGTTATTTAAATTAAAATGACATAGCAGTTGGTCGAGAATAATTTTCTCGAAAATTTTACTAAGTACTGGTAGAATAGAAACCGGTCTATAATTCGTGGGGTCTGATTTTGTGCCCGATTTAAAAAGAGGTATAACTTTACTGATTTTCATTAAATTTGGAAAAGTGCCATTTTCAACACTCATATTAAAAATGTAAGCTAGATATGGTGCTAAGATATCAATAACAGAGCTCATCAATTTGACAGACAATCCCC
The DNA here is from genome assembly GCF_024362695.1 of Pectinophora gossypiella. Taxonomy (NCBI): domain Eukaryota; kingdom Metazoa; phylum Arthropoda; class Insecta; order Lepidoptera; family Gelechiidae; genus Pectinophora; species Pectinophora gossypiella. The sequence goes on from NC_065423.1 coordinate 3,005,578, forward strand.
ATAAATCTTTCGAGGTTTTAAGTTTCAGCTGTTTGAATACTTTAACAATACTACTCGGATCAACGCGTTTAAAATCAAATAATTCAGTGCAAGCAGTAACATTACTTTTTAATAATATATCAGCTTGAACAGGAGAGGACCTGAGAGATTCTGTAGTTTTTACAGGGATGTTCGTGAAGAATTTATCAAAAACTTCAGCTACATCTTTATCTTGTTTTACTAACCCAGTGCCCGATTCTATATTGTATTCTAATTCACGCGGTTTAGAAGCCTTTGTTTCACTATTTATTACTTGCCAAACTGCCTTTATTTTATTATCCGCGGTCTTTATTTTACTACTAATATGCATCTGTTTGGCTGTATAACACACTCTTCGAAATATTTTAGAATAATTTTTGACGTAGCTTTTGAAACTATCAGCGTGTGTATACGTTTTTTCCTCATATAAAGAATAAAGAGTATTTCTACTTTTGCGAATGCCTACGGTAGCCCAGTCACTGAACTTGAATGATTGACTGTTGGTAACTACCTTTTGAGGAAAATTATTTTCAAATTCTTTATGGATAATAGTGAAGAAATCCCTGTAAAAATCGTCAGGATTGTCTGTATCAAAGTTTGGACAAGGTAAGTTACTAATAAGACTATTTCGATATTTCTCTATCCGATTATCAGTGATGGGTCGAGTACTAAATTTAATTTTTTGCACATTTTTAAGTACTGGAAAACTAACCAACTGCCCACTGTGATCAGACTTAAAACAGTTAAGGATACTGTTATCTTGGAAATCACAATTGCAAAAAATGTTATCTAAACATGAGGCAGTTGTTTCTGTAATTCTAGTTGGCTCCATAAATATATTAACAAGGTTAAATGATGTAAACAAACTTAGAAATCTAGTTGTAATTGAATCTACTTCATATAAATCAACGTTAAAATCTCCACACACTATAATGGATTTATTACTTTTGGATATGACCTTCAGTACATTTTCCATCACTGATTCAAAAACTGTGAAGTTAGCACTGTATGGGGGTCTGTATACGGCCACAACAATATGTTTCTCTGTTTCTATACATGAAATCTCCATAGTGCCCTCTATCGAAAGTCCAGTAATATCTTTGCGTTCTTTATATTTTAAACTATTTCTGATAAAAATAAGGGAGCCACCACGTATTTTGATCTTTCGACAGAAAGCGCTAGCCAAATGATAATTTTCAAAACCGAATAACAATTCATAATCCTTAAACCAATGCTCAGTAATACATAAAATGTCAATAAAAAATGTCTCTAAAAATAATTCTATGTCCAATTCTTTGCCAGAGAAGCCTTGAATATTTTGGTGAACTAGTTTTAATATTCCAAGCTTCTCTTTTGTCTTATTGTCTAGTTTAAAGATGAAGTACCATTCGTGGTACATGGCTGACTACCGTCAATAAAAGGTTTTGTACTGTAGAAGACAGTACAGTCAATAAGTTTACTGCCTGGTCTGGCAGAAATGTCTGTAATATAAAAAACTAGTACTGAACATATAATTTTTTTAAAGTACTTAGATAGATATATTCTATCTGTCGTTATTAAACAATTTTGAATAAACTTATTCAAATCTAAATAAATAATATTACTGTGATGACAGGTTCTGTTGTAAAGGTGTTGGTTGAGAGAAAATATATAATTATTTTCCTCATTAGCCTTTATTTATTATTAACATTTAGATTGTGTATAATGCTGTAAGCTCCCCGAATAAAAAAAAATACATCTTAGTGTCATGGGTTCGATCCCGGCTCAGGTTCTAAACCAATTCGACTTTATGAGTTTGAATTCGTGTTTGGATCATAGATAGATAATAATTAATATCACTTGGTTCCCAGGATTTATGCCCGGTAATGGTAATAGTCATGGTTCCTTATTACATAGTACTTTTTTTTAAAGTAATTAAAATGTTTATTTTTCATAAAAAAATACAGAAAATGTTGGTACAATAAAAACCCCACAAAACCAATTCCTCGGTTTGTCTGTGGGAGTGGAGTTCGCTTAATGTTATTATGTTTTAAAATTCTTACAGTTAACTTATAGCTAAGAAACCTTTTGCATAAGATGTTTAAATAAAGATTTACTAAATTTATTTATATTTCACTCCTGACGTATGTAAACATAGCTAGCGAGGAGTGAGTGCATGACTCAAATTCAAAAAATTTTTATTCAATAGGTAACATAGTTACACTTTGAATCGTCATTTTTATACATAACGAACTACCGCCTAAAACTACTGCAGCTTCTCACAACCTGGTACAGTCGAGGAAAAGAAGCTGCTATAAAAACTCTGAGTTCTTTAAAAATACAAAATATTGTTATACAATTTAGTGATTTGGCTTCATAATATCAGTTCCCAAACAGTTAATCCCATGTATTCATATCTTCTAAATAAGTATACATCCATACACGCCTATTTCCCACCGGGGTAAGCAGAGACTATAGAATTCCATTTGCTTCGATCCTAACACACTTCTCTTGCTTCCTCCACATTCATCAATCGTTTCATACAAGCACGCCGGTTCAGAGTAAATCGTACTAAATCTTTTCTACGGACATCTCTAATTTGGTCAATGTATGTTCTTTTAGGTCTCCCTCTAAAAAACATAAAAATAAAGTAAAACGAAAAAACAAATATTGAATACAATTTAATTAATTTAAATGCCTAATATTGGTTCCCAGGCGGATATTTCCATGCATTCCTATCTTCTAAATAGTCATAGTAAATGACTGATAGGCACGATCTGAATTATAGGCAAGTTATATTACTCCTATATTCAATTCATGTGACAATTCGGCCGTTAATATTTCATTGGATTGCCTCTAAGTCAATTGAACATCAGAGTGAAATTGTACCTTGTGTACGTATTACGGGTGAATAATTTAGCACACACAAAAGCGAAGTAGAAGAGAAGTACGAAGAAGGGCGACACCACCATCAGATGGGAATAACAAATGCTAAGGAGAGAGAGAGAGAGAGAGAGAGAGAGAGAATGTAGCACACAACTTACCTACTGTTACTGAAAACTATGTGACCGAGAGACATTGCAAATATAGAACAAGTCTTGTCAAAACAAAACTGTCTTCTTCTATCGTGTGGGTTGTTAGGTGAATTACTAACCTCATTAACCCATCAAGGTTATTATTGAGCCACTAGAGGCTCCTCACATGGCTCATGTAACGATTACTCACTTACATCAGTAGGTAAATAGTAACCGGGACCAACGGCTTAACGTGCCTTCCGAAGTACACAATCAGGTGATCAGCCTGTAATGTCCTAACCAAACTAGGGATCACAAAGTGATTTTTGTAATATGTCCCCACTGGGATTCGAACATGGGACTTCTAGATCGTGAGCCTAACGTTCAACCACAGAACCACAAAGGCGAAAAACCCGTATGTGTTAATCCACTCCCAAAATCGTGGAAAGGGACCAAATTCACCAACAAACTTTTACACTAATAATTAGTTAATGTGACGCGCGCCTAACGCGACAGACTGGACTAATGCAGAATCAGTCTCCACTCGACTAATGCCCCTAAATTGTGGTCAGGTTGGCGATTGAAGAGGCCGGCTTTGTGACGTCACTGTATGTCATTACTCTGTGACATTTAGACGTTATCCAGTCGTTGCCTCCAGTTCGCCGGTGGCCAGTGTTGCTCTAAGAGCCGATGCATGCCTGGCTTTGATCGGCGGATAGTCCAATCTGTTTGACATTAAAGTAGCTTTTGGCACAGCTGTGTAACAGTAAGCCACGCGCGAACGGTTACCAGGTTAACATTATTCTGTGCGTAGCATGGCTGTTTGTCCAGACAAGTTACGGCGCTTACAGACCAGCGAAGATGGTGTCGAGGACGACCATTTTGATATTTTAACAAGTACTTAAATAAGTAAATAATATGTTTATAACGAGAGCTAAATATATTTAAATAAAAAAAAACAATACCAGAATAGAAAACAAAAAAAGAATACTGACCCTGTTAACAAAAACCTTGCTCTCAGCGAAATCTGCCCAATTTTTACCCTTGTAAGAATTTCAATAAATATTCGTACCACGTAACTTTTATCGTATGAGAATTGCGATCTCTGTGACCCTTGCCTATGAGTGTAGAATAAAGAATATATTACGTATAGAACGGTAACTCTCTGCCCCGCACCAAATCGTAATGGGCGCCGACTTCACCCCCTCTGGGTAAAACTTTAGTATTAAATTGCCCTAACCCGTTAAGTTTTAAATTAGCACACGGTAAAAATTATATTTTTGCAAGACGCGTCCGGTTTGTGCTATGAGGACGCGCGGACGCCGCGCCGTATAACTGGCTGACTGAGATAAAGTTCACCCCTATTCCTATCGAGGTGGGTAGAGCCACAAGTCAATGTTTATCTGTATAAATAACTCTGGAATACCTAATATAGTAGCGAGAATGATTTGTATAGGTAACTTTATGTAGTTGGTACCTAAGTATAGCACCCTCAAAAACTGGGTAAAATAATTTAAAAAGACGCGAAAGAAAAGAAAACAAAAAGAAAGTCAGTTAATCGATTACTTAAAGCTTAGAATATTAAAATTTTCAGTTTTAGATCATTCCAATAAAGAGCGTTTTAGGAAGTTATCAAAAAAAAAAAATTACACCAAATTAACTTTTTTATTTCTTCTCCTCAGTCAACCGGAGGAGGTATGGAGCATACTCCACCACGCTGCTCCAATGCGGGTTGGTGGAGGTGTTTTTACGGCTTTGAGGAGAGGCCTGTGCCCAGCAGTGGGACGTATATAAGCTGTTTATGTATGTATGTTTATGTATTTCTTCTACTTCTGTAGTGTGAAGTTGTTTTCGGGATTGCGTAACAAAATGGGTTTCACATCAAAGCAATCTTGTTTTTTATGAGAGTGGAAGAATTGGAAATTGTGTGGCAGGATCGTAATAGTAGGATTCCGTCGTCTGTACTTTTTTAACCTCCAAAGGCCGAGGTTTCTAGACACAATAATTAAAGAATGTGGTTTGGGTTTTCAAAGGACGTTTGGTCTTTCTTTCTTTCTTACGACTTTAAAGCCCACACACTCCCCAGTCCATAGGGGTCGATGATTCGCATTGTAACAGCATTAAACTTTGCTAATGTATAAGGGCATTTCTACGGAAGGGTCTATTTTTTCTCAATTCGGTGCCGAAATTGAAATTAGGCTTTTATGAATATTTTAATAACAAATACTGAACTTTATTCCATCTTGAATCTAATGATGCAATTGGGACCAGATTTGGTGAAGTGGTTTATGAGAAAAGTTAATCACCGAATTGGGCAACCATCGAATTGAGAAAATGAAACATCGAATTGAGAAGCGGCTCAGTGAATTGAGAAAATGAATCACGGAATTGAGAAATAAGCCAGCGAATTTAGAAATGCTGTCAGTTATTATAGAAATAATGCAATGAATGACCAATAATGATGTGGTATGGGCATCTGATGAAGAGGAATGGAAGTCATATTAGATGGTATGTGGTGAGTATGAATGTGCATAGACATAAGGGGTAGGAGACGACCGAAAAAGGTGTGGATTGGATTGCGTGAGGACGGATATGTGTATGAAAGGTGTATTAAGATGACGAAAGACAAACAAATGAATATCTTAAAAGATAGGAAACTTTTCCCCACGAAGGGAAGAAAATGATATATTTCATGTCTTGCCTAGGCTTGACCATGTGAGATTACACCTTCCTCACTTCCGTTTGACCTGCGTATCCACGCTGGTGGAGGAAATACCCAAGCTAGGTCGAAGTCCCATGTTTTGCTGAATGCATCTATGAAAATAGCACCTTTGTCCCTCACATCTCAAGCCACACAAATCGGAATTACTTTCAAATGAGAAGTTGCGAAAAGGTCTATGTGAAGAATTCCCCGCTTTTTGAATAGAAAGTTCGTCACTCGATCCGACAGATGCCAGTCCGCTAGAGATTTCTGCCGCGAGAGGCTGTCGGCAATCTCGTTGAAAACACCTAGAATGTATTAAGCAAAAATTTCTGTTCTGTTCCTTTGAGCAAGTTCCAGAAGTTTTGCTACTAGGTCTGTTAAGAGACTGGATTTTGTTCCCCCTGATTCTTTATATAGGACACAAACGTTTTGTTGTCGGACTGAACTCGTCGTTCTCGTAGTTGGGGTAACGTCATCTGAAATGCTCGGTATACTGCATACAGGTCTTTGCGATTTATATGCCACAAGGTTTGGCTCTTCTCCCAAACTCCGCTGATTAGAGACTCGTTGACATGAGCACCCCATCCGTTGTCTGAAGCATCTGTTGTGATGAATACTGTGCCCTGATATGTGAAAATTGTTTGTCCTTTGTGAAGGTGTTCCAACCACCAAGAACATTCCTGTAGAGCTTTTGTCGGTATTAGAAATTTCCGTATTTTCTGGTGTTGAGGAAGACAAATGGCTGCACGTTGAAGACGTCTGATATGTAATCTTCCTAGAGGGACCGTGAAAGATTCAAAACCCAATTTCCCTACAAGACTTTTTCCTGTGACCCAATTCCAAGTTCCTGATTTCAATACTTCCATAAGGATACTTGTTAAGTTGTCTATTCTGCTGTCCGGTATAAAGGTTCTGTTTTTCTCTGTGTCCCACATTATCCCCAAGTAGTCTAGACAATGGGTTGGTGGGTTCAGAGATTTATTTCTGTTTATTTTCCATCCAAGCTTTTCCAGATAATTTACCACGTATAAGGTGTCTTCCTCTAACTGGTCTTTCTGTTGATTGGCTAAGAGGAAATTGTCGAGGTAAACTATCACTCTTATCCCCTTATACTGGATCGCTGCACAGCTAAGGGTTTTCCCTTAGCTGTGTTTGATACCCTTGCAAATGTGAGCGGTGCAGTCGATAGGCCGAAAGGTAGGCAAATAAACTAAAGTTTTCTGTGTTGTGTACTATTGTCAAGAATTTTCTATGACCTGTCTTTATAACTTTATATCTATTTTAATGTAGCATGGTATTCATCTTGTGGCAAGATAGCATTTCTTCTCTGCTCAATAGCTTCTACCTTGCGACCGCATACATATTGTAGGACATCATCCGATATATTTTTGAAACCTGAGTTTGATCCCAAAAATGTATCCTTAAGATCCTGTTTCAGAGTAGGATGTTTGGTTCAAAGTTCCTTCATAGTATTGCCAAGCGTTTCTCGTTGCAATAACAAGCCGTGTAAAGTCGTCCCGAAACCGGTTTCCTGCTTTATCAAAAAATCAGCTGCGGCGTTTGACGAGTTAAACTTCTTTAAGCAAGGGTTAACTCAAAAGACGTGAAAGACGAATAACGTATCTGCTTTTATGCTAGTTCACCCAACCTCAAGCACTTGATTCCCTCAAGGATCTTGTTCCTTAGTCATGGAAGCGAAATCAAAATCTTCTACATCTTCTTCAGGTAATAGATCCGGAACTTTTCAGGTGAATGATTTCGGTGTATCCTCCTCAAGCTATCCTTCGTGCGAACGACATTCATCGTCTGAAGTATTATCGAGCCTCTTTGAGTTGTTGGAAAGCATGTCCTTCATCTCACTAAAGTTCTGTTCTAATTTATCGACCCTGGACAATTTCTTTGACTTCGATGATGAGGGCCGAACTGTAGATAGATCGTCTGTATCTTCACTATCTGCTAGCTCCTTAGACGCATCCTTACGGCTTAAAAGCAGTGGTTTTAATTCAGCGAGTGAAGCCACTATCAGCTCATTTAGAACAGCTGATCCTCTGATCCTTGAACTGATTTAAGGTGTGCCAATTATGAGACCTACACAAAAGGGTATTTTAATTTTCATATCCCGGTGGGTCTTCTCCAGGAGGGATGTACATTCTGAGCAATATGCTCTTGCAAGCTCGACTGTCGGGAGAGCGAATCTAATTGTGTTCAGAACAAGCGGGTCCAAGTTTGGGCCTAAGAGGTCTTGTCTCGTGTGAGGAATGACTTTCCACTGGAGCCATCCCTCCGGCAAATACGTTCTGGCAGTTGGCTTTATTCGCTTTAAATTTTGATTGAATTATTACATCTAATACTAATAATGTTCTCATAATAATAATAAACTAACCCTCTCCCTAACCTACTCCTTCGGAGTAACAGGCGTGATGCCATTTGTTATGTAAACATTATCAAATCTCAATTCGATGCAAGTAATTCTCAATTCGGTGCCCCATTTTCTAGGGAATTGAGACCCATCGAATTGAGAAAATATCACATTTCATCAATTATCTAGTAAAGTTATCAATTAAATCAATTAATACAAAACATACAGTCAAATATCACCTAAATACTTAATTAATTTAGCACATATATTATTAAATACTTCATAAACAAAATTAATATCTTCCACCGATTTTAGAATTGACCCTACCCCAAAAAAAACCAACGATTTCGACCCTTCGAAAAACTCTCCTCTATGCAGCAGTCCGCCCATCCACACATCTCGGGCACTCGGGCGCACCTGGCTCTCCACGGGAACCGGGTAGTGGTCATAGTACTGCGCGTAGTTAGTGATGTAAGTTGACAAAACTTAATTTCACCGAATTGAGACACATGCTGGCTTCAAAATTAAAATATGTTATTGTACTAAAACTAAAAGGTTCACAATAAACACAATTACGTATTTAGCTTTATTAACTATCCCTTGTTCTGTGAACGTTGGAATTATGTTTTGGAAACTAGTAGTTTAGAAGTTATGAAGCAATAACGAGTCAATTCTGGAATGGCTTCACGTCATTTTAAGCCAAATTCTGCCCGTTTTCAAACTTCGGGATTTTTTTTTTGACGCTTTTATAAAACTTTACTATCTTCTAAATTACTCTCCACGAAGCCAAGAGTCCTACGGGCATTTCTACGTAATTAGATGCTACAGGTACTTTTTTCACTGGAATCACTCAATCGGCTCTTCCCGTAGAAATGCCCATAACTTCTACGTCCATAAACTGAAGGCCTCCGTAGGCCGGTGGTTTCAGCGTTGAGCTCACGATAACGAGGTCCCTGGTTCAAATCCCGATGGGGACATATCACAAAAATAATTTTGTGACCCCTAGTTTGATTAGGACATTACAGGGTGATCACCTGATTGTCCGAAAGTAAGATGATACGTGCTTCGGAGGGCACGTTAAGCCGTTGGTCCCGGTTACTACTTACTGATGTAAGTTAGTAGTCGTTACATGAGCCATGTCAGGGGCGTATGGCGGCTTAATAGTAACACTGACACCAGCAAGAAAATAACAGTAGGTATCATCAGGTCGGTGGAGGCCTATGTCCAGCAGTAGATGATTGCTGGTTGATGATAATGAACAGCCTACGTGGTCTATTGCTTAAAGCATTGGATTCACGACCAATCCCGATCTATTGTTGCGCACTTTTCTGTTGGGCGCTGGTGCTTGCGCATAAAATTCTTTTGATATAGTGCTGTGTCTTATATTATGTACATACATGCATAAACATGCGCCTATTTCACCGGGGTAAGCAGATACTATAAGAATATAGCAATAATACCATCCCGCATTGGAGCAGCGTGGTGGAGTATGCTCCATACCCTCTCCGGTTGATTGAGAGGAGGCCTGTGCCCAGCAGTGGGACGTATATAGGCTATTTATGTTATGTTTATAGCAATAATAAAAACATTTATTTCAGTCTAAGGACAATAATATGGTAGTACAAAATTACTTAAAAACTAATGTTAGTGTGTCATTGGCAAACAAAAATATACTTATTATTAAAAATCACTGGTCTGGAACCCATATGTATCCCATTCCAGTGTTTCACTAATAGAGAGTCCATCCTACCAGGAGTTCAGGAGGAGTGCTATTCCGCACTCGCCGCATCAGGGAGGTGGTAAATATTCCATTTGCTTCGATCCTTAGTACACACTTCTCTTGTTTCCTCCACATTTATCAATACACGTTAACATTCTGTATTATGTATGACTTGATTTGTATTATGCATGACTGTAATAGACCGATTATGATGAACACATCTATAATAATCCGGTTTGGTTGGCAACGTGCCAAAATGCCTACTCATATTATATAGAATCTTAGATTCTACGTGTTTATTCAATTAAACAAATATAAATATGGATAAATGTTACACATAGTAATACCAATCTAAATACTTGGCCAGAATAAAAAAAAACAGTAAAAATGCAAAGATATCACACATATCACAAACACACATAAGCAGCCATTTTATATGTAAGTATACAGGTGTCAGTTAGTGATATCGTATCGAAAACTTTGAGGGATGATTCAGACCATGATTAGTGTAAAGTATGGAACTGAAAATAATTAAAAAAAACACAAAAATTTTCATGAATTTTCTGACAGCAAATTCCCTTTGATATATAATATCAACTTAGAAACATAGTCTGAATCATCCCCCTCAGTGTTCGTTACGGTGTCACTAACACCCATATGTAGGTACTTGTATGGCTACTGGTATGTACTTGTATGGGGTGTAAGTGACATCGTAACGAATACTGATAGGGAAGATTCAGCTCATTATTCTGAGTTAATATCAAGTGGAATTTTCCATCGCAAAAGTATAGAATTGAAAATAATGAAAAAAAAAACTTAAAAACTAATCACCTATTTTCTCATTACTCTGGTACATAATTATTCCAAAATACAATGTAGTGGAAAAAGCATTAAGTATATAAAAATAATTGTTGCTTGATATTTGGCTCATGTTATGTATAGAATTATGTTACTACCTATATTACTTCTCTTTAATTTGATCAGAATAATAATAGGTGGAAGACGTTATTATACATTGTTTTAAGACGTACGTTGTGTTGTTAATGGAAGACGTAATTGTTTGTGCTTGGGTGTAATAAAAAGGGATATCATTTATACTCAAAAACAAAGACAAATTTGCATATATTATGTCTGTTATCCATGAAATTAGAAGTTTATACGAAGGAAAAACTATACAGCGCCATCTATATTGTTTTTGATGAACGTAGTCTGGAAAGTTCTCACTGTACATACATACGTAAACTCACGCCTATTTCCCACCGGGGTAAGCAGAGACTATAGAATTACATTTGCTTCGATCCTAACACACTTCTCTTGCTTCCTCCACATTCATCAATCGCTTCATACACGCACGCCGGTTCAGAGTAGATCGTATTAAACCTTTTCTAAGGACATCTCCAATTGGGTCAAAGTAAGTCCTTCTCGGTCTTCCTCTGCCAGCCCTACCAGCAACTTTCGCTCACTGTATGAGTTCATTTAAACAAAATGCGATGGGGCTGAATCTCAGATGGGCCTCCCCGGTTAAGGTTAGGTTAGATTAGGTTAGGCCATACGACCATAATTCCTATCGAGGCATCAGGAGTGGTGGATATCCTTAATGGCCTAATTTCACTAACCAATCTGCCTGTCTCGCTCGCACTCACGCGTTATACAGCGCATGGTACGAACGTGTTTGCGTGTGTTTTTTCTTTCTTTGTTTAAAAAAAAGGAACGTCTAGGGCCCTGTGCCGAGGTTTTTCTTGCAGCTTCTTTTCCCCGGCTGTGAGAAGTTGTGAGAAGCTGCAGTAGTTTTAGGCGGAGGAGACGTTCGTTATGTAAAAATTGACGATTCAAAGTGTAACTATGTTACCTACTGAATAAAGATATTTTTAAATTTTGAATTTTTGAATTTAAATTTGTGTTTTTTGTTAGACTTCGGCGATTGCTGACCAGCATTCAGGTACAAGGTACAACGATATATCTAAGCTATATAAAACTATATCATAAGTAATCATAACCAATATTAATACCTACGGACCATCAGTTCATTCGTGTGTATTAATAGTTTATGTAAAAATAATAGGGTCGTTTCCAACTAGTTAATCAGTTACTTTTTACTAAACGTCAAAACAAGAAATTACAATGGAATTCGTATGAAAACCACCCTGTGACGTCATAGAAAAACATGATAAAATGTCGGAGTTATTATTACGATTTTCTTAAATAAGTTAAATAGAAAAAAGAATTTTTTTTTAGTTTTAAATCTGTCTCTATTTAGTAATCGGAATTTTATAATTTATCTTGAACTTAGTAAATGGCCTAATTATGTCAAGCATTGCAATAAAGGTATTGTTACGTCACACTTCACGTGCCTAAGTCGCGTAAGAATCCCGCCAAAACAATAAAAAAAGAAAATCGATATACGAATGAAGACACAAGAGAAAGATAAGAAAATATTCGTACAAGGTCATTTGAAGGATCCGAGCAAAAACACCATCAATTCACGGTGTCTGGGTACCTATATGGAGTGGAAGGCTTCTTGCTTTCCTTTTGAGGTTAGGTAAATTTTTCTAACTTGATTTTTCTTAGGGTAAAGCGTGGAGTATGACGGGAGGTTAGTGCCCGGCATTGCGAAGTTGAGACTGTTTATTGACTATTGACAGACATACATGTTTTAATTTCAGAAGTATTTTTTATTAGATACATTTTTATTTATTTTTTGTTCACATGACGACTTGTATTTGAGCTAGTTTTTAATTTTTGTTACGTGTGTACTTTTTTATGCCCAGTGTGTAACTTTGTAAATTGTCTTTTAATAAATAAATAAATTTTAGTATTTTTTTTTCCGGTTCATTGAGGGGAGTCCTATGCCCAGCAGTGGGACGTAAGGCTTTTTATGTATGTATTTTTATAATTCAGTGTCGGCTGGGCAAACAGATACATTATTTATCTCTAGGAAGGCATCAACAGTTATGTCCCGAAAAAAAAAACACTATAGTTTGGGATGGGAAATTGGGACGGAGCATTATGAAAACGATTATAATTATTTTCTACACTAACTTGTTTACTTTCAGGTTTTATTATTTTTTACACCTTCGACTTAAAAATACAACTGACCGCCATTCGCCTGTTTCACAATCCTTATTGTGGCCGTTTTGAACAACAAATGTAGTACAAGAATCTATTTATCTACAGCAATTCGCTCCGTCAATTATAGTTATAATTACTTATTACGAATTGCGAAACTCGATGAACCCGATAAAGTACTTCCAGTTATTTGTTTCTTTAACGTACCTAGTTATTAATTAATACGAAACTTGACGAATAGGACAAACGTCAAAACGGCTATCATATTATCGTGCCGCTAGTTTTACTCTTTCAACATTAGAAAAAGACAAGAAATAAAATTTGTAGGAGTTATAATATCGAAAAGTAAAATTCAATTCGGAAGCGTTAACATTATGTTGGTTTTTGTAAGACTTTGCCAGCGTAATAAGATTACGTTGTCGGTTTAAAAGGCTAAGAGGATTGGAATTATCGACGTCGAAATTTACGACAAAAAGTTGCTCTAACTATCTAAATATTACTTTATACTAATAAACTAAAACTAAGTGATGAGCACAGCGTGACAACGTGACAGTAAGCCAAGCAAAGCGACACTTGCAAATGTAAAAACCTGTAAACATGCTAGGTACTATAAAATCGTCATCCCTCAAAAATTGTGCATTTCATCCGTACACATATTGCACCAAAATCTTACCACAGACGGCAATCGTATAACTTTTTTTTTGGTTGCCATTAAAAACTGGCAACTTTAATTTTAATTTATTTTAAAAAAGAACTTTCACTGTCACTGCACGCGCGGGAAAATGGAATGTCAAATTCAAACTTCGAATTCACTGTTGGGTTGAGTATTGTTGCGTAAAAAAGTGTTTGCGATTTTATTGTTTTGTTTTTCCGAGTTTTTTTTTTTTATTGAGTTGTTTACAGTCGGGAGCGAGAGCGGCAACATGTCTCGCGGTCTGCCCGCGCCAACGCCACAGTACTACTGAAACATCGTCCCTACAAACCGGTACAGACGCGTACAGAACTTCGCTTCAGCACTTTTTAATTAATTACACTCTTTTTTGAGTAGAGACGCCGAATATCTGTTTTCATATTAATTAAGTGTGCTTAAGATGAATTATTATTTTCTTAAAGAAATAGGGGACTCTTGTGAAGTGTAAAAATAGGTTCTTATGTTTCATAAGGTCTACTTTAGAATACTGTCACGTAGAAGGAAACACAGAGATAATGAAGATATTTGTTGTTTCAAACTCAATTCAATATTTGTTTGTAAGTTTGAATTGTTTAATTAGTTATATTGTAATACAGATATGAATAGAAAAAAGTATACCTATTGAAGAATAGTGATGTTTAGGAGATAACTATGGTTGAATTTCAGTCTGTCTTTTTTTTGAAGTTGATTTCTGTTCTGGCCTTATTTCATGCGCAAAAGATACTTTAACTCAATTCAATAAATACACTTTTACTAAAAAAAACATAATATCTCAGGATGTTATTTAGAAATTATTCCGACTACGTTTATCTTGAGCGGTAAGATTAACATAAAGGTTTTTCTGAACATTATTTTTCCTGTTTCTCGCGCAGGAAAAGTTAAACATTGAAACAGAGCCATTTTGCCGATAAAAAGGTTATTTTCGATAGTTCCGTCGCTGTTGCTAAGGGCCGGATCTAGACACGACAGATGTCTGTATGAATTTTAATTCTGTGTAATTTTGGCGCGACCATCATAGAAAGGAAGATACGTTTATTACTTCCGGACACCACAGACACAGACAGACAGGTACATTACATTTAACACAGGACAGAAACCACACGGAAATCAATAAGTACACAGAAAGAAAAACCTAAACAAAAAGAAAAAAACCAAAATCATAAAAACAATAACAATAAAACTAAGTATTCTAAATGCAACGCACTGACTGTCCGATCATTTGCGGTGGCGTAAATAATAAAAGGACCTCGCTCAGCATAAGTCGCGGCGTGAGCCACGACGCTGGTATTCTGCGGGCCCTGCCGAGTGAGGCCACGGACATAGATACATACTACTTAAACTTACATATAATTATTTAGTATTACAAAATATTACAAAATTATAACAAAAAAATTAAAAATAAAATATCCTAAAATAATACGAACAAATAGATATGGGTCATCACTTTATATAGACATAGCAAGGGTACTCAATTCATCTTGCGATGTACCTCTAACTAGACCAATTGGGAATATAATAACTATAGTTATTCGTGAGCTTACGTGAAGTAAAATTTTATATCTTACTAACGTAAGTTGACACCTGGGGGGAGGGAGGGTGTTTAAAAAGGCCACATTGAAGCAATTCATCTAAAAAAAACAATATTGCAATTTACTGACATTTGCGCATATACCTCTACAAGCAAGTGCGCATTGCGAACAAATGTCAAATAGCAATATTGCTTTTTTAGGTGAATTGCTGTGGCCTTTTTAACTCCTCTGGTCTTTTGCTGCTTATGGTAGATTTGCCGCAGATGGTATTAACTACTCGGCCGGACAAATGGGGAGCGCTGGAGGCTCTCACCCGGTACAACGTTTAAGACAACAGGCCCATCATGATAATTATCTTAGTGAGATATTGCTATATCTCATAAGAACATCTTAGCATTTTAAGAGACGTAAAATGCGGAGGTCCTGGCGATGTTGGCTAGCAGGTTGGACTGTGTGTACATGTCTCGCTGCTGTGCTATTGCTGGGGGTGTGGCGAGGCGGTCTAGTAACCTAGTATATAAGTTTTGTTATTAACAAATTATGAGTCCTAGTAACTTGAATAAAGAATTTAATAACAATAATAATAATAAGTGGCGAGTCACCGCCTGCTCATTTATCCATGTTTACCAACATTGGTCGAGCAGGCGCCATAGTCCCCCATAGCTCCAGTATCCCGGTCCACTAACCCCCAACCCAATAGCCCAGTTCCCTTTGTTCCCATAATTTGCAATAGTCCTACACGAACCGGGGATTGTCTTTGGGTGCACTCCTATAGTGCATACAGGGATAATCGCCGGTTGGTGTCACACCACATTTAGATTAAACTGTCTTAAGGGGCCTCTACGTGTTGGCTTCGGCCCCACGCACGCCTTCCAAAAGTCCGGGCCTCCATAGGCCCGAGATATGAAAAAGACATACAATAATAATAATATAAAAGGCAACCATTTTTTTAATATTTTTTTAACTTTGGGAAATGCGTTACGCATACCGTGTCGCCACCCTAGTTTGTCTCTGTATCCCAGACTTTACTTACTTTGCAGACTGCCAAGTGTTACAAGTTGGGAGTCTATAAAAACTGTAAGCGCTTACTTATCTTTCAAGATTGAGCACGGAAGTGAATATAAAATACTTACTACTCTATTTCCATAATCTTTTTTATTACATAAGCTCACGACAACAGCCTTCGTGGTCTAGTGGTAAGAGCGTTAGGCTCACGATCTGGAGGTCCGGGTTCGATTCCCGATGGGGACATTGTCGAAATCACTTTGTGAGACTGTCCTTTGTTTGACTTTTCAGGCTTGAATCACCTGATTGTCCGAAAAAGTAAGATGATTCCGTGCTTCGGAGGGCACGTTAAGCCGTTGGTCCCGGCTATTAGCCGTAAAAACACCTCCACCAACCCGCAGTGGAGCAGCGTGGTGGAGTATGCTCCATACCCCCTCCGGTTGATTGAGGGGAGGCCTGTGCCCAGCAGTGGGACGTATATAGGCAGTTTATGTAAGCTCACGACTATATCCCAATTGGGGTGGAGAGGTACATCGATCACACGATGAACTGAGTACCCACACCTCACCGAGCTTTCTGTTAGACCAACGAGATCCTGCCCCTGTGGTTCCCCGTATCAGACTTGCACCAATGAGTTACTAATTTATCTTAAGAGCAGTTTTCACTAACACAGTTGCCTCGATCATTATAGAGGGCGCTACGGCTGTCTAACAGACGGCTCGGTGAGGAGTGGGTACTTAGTTCATATTCTGGGGATGGTTCCACTTCTGAGTACCCTAATTGCTACATATTCATGAGCGCATGTAATACCTATCTCGTTGGTCTAACAGAAAGCTCGGTGAGGTATAGGTACTCAGTTCATCGTGTGATCGATGTACTTCTGTCTACCCCAATTGGGATATAGTAGTAAGCTTATATATATACATATATATAAAGAAATTTAAACTAACAAATCAAAAACTTGGGTAAGTATGGAAATATTAAAAACTTATTTAGAAATAGTTAATTGCAGAAATATCTTTACTATAAACAGGTTATAAATACAAATTACTTTATTGCACTTAAAGACGAAACAGTTATAAAAAATGTATTTTTTTTAAGTTACCAATCTTTCGCCTACAAGAAATCTAAAAAAGGTCCTATCTCACTTGGACACCAACTTTTTTTCTGACGTAACTTATTGTGGGTTTTTGCCACCGACAAAATGCAATTGTATAAATGCTACTTCATTTGCTTTTAGACTATACGTATTTTAAACCTAGGATTATTTATAGTCTTCGTTCTGTAATAAGTCTGTCTAAGTTTATCTTGGTTGTTGTTGTTTGTTTGTTTGTCGTTTGTTTAGTAAGTTTATCTTGGAGATGTCCTCAGAATAGGTTTAGTACGATCTACTATGAACCGGTGTGCGTGTTCAAGCGATTGATGAATGTGAAGGAAGCAAGAGAAGTGTGTCCGGATCGAAGTTAATGGAATTCCATAGTCTATGCTTACCCCGGTGGGAAATAGGGGTAAGGTTAATTACGTATGTAAGTTTATCTTAAGAAGTATTCTATACAACCTTTCTGTGATCAAACATTTATATTAGTACTTAGTCCTCTAGTACAACTGCTACTCTACAGGGTGTTAGTGACATCGTATCGAAAACTGTAAGGGGTGATCGAGACCTGATTCTGAATTGATATCAAGTGTAATTTTCCGTCGCAAAATTATGGAACTGAAAACAATTAAAAAAAAAAACACTAAAATTGACATGAAATTTCACTTGATATCAACTCAGAATCATGGTCTGAATCATCCACCTCAGTATTCGTTACGATGTCACTATTATCGTAACGAATACTGAGGGGGATGATTCAGCTCACTTTTATGAGTTAATATCATGTTAAATTTTCAAACGAATAGAATTTAAAATTAAGAAAATATGAATTTTTCGACGGGAAATTCCACTTGATATTAACTCAGAACTCTGGTCTGAATCATCCCCCTCAGTATTCGTTACGATTTCACTAACAGCCCGTATATCTCTAGGTACAATAAATATTGGAGTAAGTAGGTATGTTTAGAAACTTTTGCGACGCCTATTTTAGTAGGCACCCCGGCTATGTCACTCGACGGATCGATCGGGACGAACTTTGTTTGTAGTGTTAGTTTTTAGACTGTTTACTGTGAGCTGCTTGTTTCTATGCTGGACTGGGAGTGAATAAAAAACAAAACAGATAATAGAAGTTCTACATTTTTTAGGTTTACGTGGTTATTAAAACACATAATTTTTCACCGAGTTCTTACCGCGTTAATCAGGGATATGAGACTTCCACATTCCCGAGAAATGCATTTTCAGAGGTATGTGACCTATTCTGTATTGGGCCGGTTTTCCCTTCACGAGTTTAAAAGTCAGACAGGCAGTCGCTTCTGTAAAAACCGGACCTGTCAAATATTCAGGTTAGAGAAGCGGACCCTGTTCAAAACAGGATAATGCTAGGGAGGATGATGAATCACTTTTAGATACAAAGGTACATTTGACGATTGATGATTTTCTTTTCTTCTATCCAATAGGATATAAAAGCGTGAATTCACAATATTTGTTTTCTTATATCGATGTTATTGATAACGGATGAGAAACTGGGAACTTCAATATCGAAACATCAGCTGATGTTTGGAGTAGTAAAAAAGTTTGCAATGTAACGAACAATGGAATATTTGTGGCTTTAAAACCAGCGATAAGGTAGGAATAGCAACGGAGGATGGTTGAATAATATTGTCTGGAAGAAGATCCAATGTAGTACTTAAACAGGACACTAAAACTCGCATTCACAGATTTACGTGGAGCATAATCGAATAGGACTTTCGTAGCAACCGTTGGCTGCAGATTTGCCTAAGAATTTAGGTAGGAGTTAGTAGTGAAGCCAGAAATTCTGAGACTCCTGCTCGTAATTTACGCGCCCACTTCTCTTGTGTTGATTGTGAAATCAATGACTAGACTACATATCTACCTAGTACTAAAAAATGCACGGATCATCCTACTTTCGGATAATTGCCTGATCAGCCAGCAATGTCCTAATCAACTGTGAATCACAAAGTGTTTTTTTGTGTTATGTCCCCAACGGAATTCGAACCTATGATCTCCGGATCATGAGCCTAACTAACGCTTGCGCGGTTGGGATACTATTTACCCGCAGTGTTCTGCAGAAAGCTGTCTATATAAGTTGATTTTAGTACTTTTAAGTGAGCGCTGGATTACTAGAAGTGAGATTTTTTTTTGACGTGACTTATGGTATATTTTCCGCAGGTGTCATTAACTACTTGGCCGGACAAATGAGGAGCGCTGAACGCTCTCACCCGGTAACTTGAAGTGAGAGCTATCAATGGATTTTATTAAACCATCTCATATGATCGCTTTCGTGTTTGAGCACAATCAAACCTATTAAAAGTTAACATAAGCTTACGACTAAATTCTAACTGAGGTAGTCAGAGGTACATCCATCGAAATATGAACTAAGTACCTATAGCTCACCTAGCTTTCTGTTAGACCAACGTCATAGGTGTTGAGCCGTATCGCCGTTTATAATGGTCGAGCGAATTGTGTTAGTGAAAACTGCACTTAAGATAAATTAATAACTTATTGGTGCTAATTCCTGTAAATACCATCTAATTTTATTTTAAGTTATATCTGTCATTTTCTTATCCGCCGAAAAGGAAAGGGACAGGTAATTGACAAGCATAAAATTTATGGAACACACGTCAATTTTAAGCACAAATCTAAACCAACCGTCTAAAAATTTTACATCAGTCAATAACCCGACACATTCATTTACTCATTCTTCCTAAAATTAAGAGCTGTGAATCATCCGTCCCTTTCCTTTTCGACGGATATGAAAATGACAGATATAACTTAAAATAAAATTAGGCGGTGTTTGCAGGAATCGGGGCCATTGCTGCACGTCCGGTACCGAAGTTTGATCTAGCTTCCAGATTGAGAAGCAAGCTGGTTCGCCACGGGAATACATACATAAACAGCCTATATACGTCCCACTGCTGGGCACAGGCTTCTCCTCAATCAACCGGAGGGGGTATGGAGCATACTCCACCACGCTGCTCCAATGCGGGTTAGTGGAGGTGTTTTTACGGCTAATAGCCGGGACCAACGGCTTAACGTGCCCTCCAAAGCACGGAATCATCTTACTTTTTCGGACAATCAGGTGATTCAAGCCTGAAAAGTCCTTACCAAACAAAGGACAATCTCACAAAGTGATTTCGACAATGTCCCCATCGGGAATCGAACCCGGACCTCCAGATCGTGAGCTTAACGCTCTAACCACTAGACCACGGAGGCTGTTAACGCCACGGGAGTACATTGATTTATATACTTTTAAAAGACGTGTGTAGGTTATTAGTGTTTTGTAGTCAACAGTGTTACATACCCCAAACGAATATAGACGTGATTTTATGTAGAATAGAATAGAAATAGTTTATTATGAAAGGACGCCACACACAAAAAAAAAGACAACAACATCATATGAAATTTCCACTAAAACAATTACAACAAAGCAAGACGGATGTTAGTCGAAATGATCATAAGGTGGTGGTGGACGTCCTGAGATAAAAGGGCCTCACTCAGCACAAGTCGCGGCGTGAACCATGACCTATATGTATGTCACACTGCGCAATAGTGATTCCACACAGGTATTCCCGCTACCCTCCCTTTTCAAAGCCTCGGATACCAAAAAGAGCATCGCCTTCCAACTTTCCAAAACATACATATTGCATCTGGGTAAAACTTGTTTCGTATTCCCGATTTCTTTCACTTTTTGACATATTCTGCGTAAGCTGGAGTAAGTTTCATATTGGTACATGCATGCTGAGTTTCACTTCAAAAGAGCCGTGGCAGCCCAGTTGGTAAAACGCATGCCTCTCACTCTGAGGTCGCAGGTTCGAATGATTGTCGAATTTGTTTTCAAATTCATGTTTGGATCATAAATGATTATCAAGTGCTCAGCGGTGAAGAAAAACATCGTGAGGAAACCTACATTCCCGAGAAATGCATTTTCGGAGGTATGTGACCTGACCTGTATAGGGCTGGTTTCCCTTCGCGGGTTGGAAAGTCAGACAATCGCTTCTGTAAAAAACCGGACTTGTCAAATCGTCAGGTTAGGTAAGTGGACCCTGTGAAAAACGGGATAATTTTAGGGGAAGATGCTGAGTTCCACTTTGGTATGGATTTACAAATAGCACTAGTATTATCGTCGTGTTATAGTGATGTTTCACATATTACATGCGGATGTGAAAACCTCGCAATAAACAAGATAGTTTCAATCCTGGTAAAAAATGTGGTCTCAAGTGTT
This sequence comes from Pectinophora gossypiella, assembly GCF_024362695.1. Classification (NCBI taxonomy): domain Eukaryota; kingdom Metazoa; phylum Arthropoda; class Insecta; order Lepidoptera; family Gelechiidae; genus Pectinophora; species Pectinophora gossypiella. The sequence goes on from NC_065423.1 coordinate 3,027,002, forward strand.
ATCCAGATAGAAAACTTCTTTAGTGTTCCTGCTATATTAAATATCTCTATACTTAACCGTTGCCTGGAAGAAATTGCCACTTAGCAATAAGGCCGCCTATTGTACTCATTCTATTTCTTTTTTATTTTGTATTTTCCTCTTTGTGCAATAAAGTATTTGTTATGTTCTTAACATAACAATGTTCTTAACATAACAAATACTAAAATAGGTAACGTTTTGCGTGGTAAATGTGTGGTTTGTGGGATACGTTCGTTGATGCTTAATCACTCTAGTGTTCTTTTTTGGTCAAGTAGTTTATATCATCTGAGTCACTTAAAAAAATCTAGTTTTTCGATCCCAAAATTGGAACAAAAAAGGTGTAGAATAAAAAAATAAAATAAAAATATATAGATATAAATAAATTATTCATTTTAAAGTAGATATTTTTCATCTCTCCGTTAATTATTCTGAAAGTAAACAAGTTGTAGCACAATCATTAATTATAGTCTTAAGTGCTACGCCGTAGCTCCGTAGCAGCGTAGCACAGTAGACAATAGCGCGTAGACAGTATCTCAAAATACAGTCGGCGTGAGATTAATATTCTTTTTTAAAGCTGTATAAAACAATGTTCCTTGCGCTGAATAATATAAATCATGAAAAAAATTGTTCTGTTGTGTGCGTAAAAAGTATGAAATGCTGTTTATTTTATATGTAAAAACCGACTTAAAGTTTTTTTTTTTCTAACATGTCGGATCATTATAATAGGAGCTGTTCACTTACCAACCATTACATCAGGTGAAATTGTGGTCATAAGTAAATCAAATTTAGTAATAAAAAACCTACCAATTATCGAATTTAGAACTTCGTATCATAAATGAATGCAAGGTGTCGTCTAAGTACTTGTATTTCTGCTCGCCGCATTAGGTATCTACCAACTACTCGAACGTGGTTTTATTTTATTTACTTATATAAAGAATATCTTCTATGCTGTTCTGGGAGCAAATAAAAAACATAGAACACGTTCAGCTGCTTGTCTTCCCGGGCATGTCGTAAAAACCGACAGAGGGATTGCGTCCTCTAACATGATGGACTAATGTTATGGGCGATAGGCTGATCCCTTATCACCATAAGGTTCATCATATCCATCTTAGGACTTCGTATCAACAGTGGCTGCAAGTTGTCTTTGATTACTTGTGGCTCTGCCCACCCCATTTGGGATTACAGGCGTGAGTTTATGTATGTATGTGTAAGAATATCACGCTTCGAAATAAATCGTAAAACGTTTGAAGCACACCCAAACAGACTATCCTTTTTTTTGTCGTGACTTATTTGTCCGTAGTTTGTCCTCAGACTGCATTAACTACTTGGCCGGACCAATAGGGAGCCAAGGGTTCTCATGCGGTACACAAAAATAAGACACCCGGCCTAAGGGTCCCCAGATGACCGCAAAATTATTCAATCACCACTTAAAAAACTATATACATACATACATAAACTCACGCCCGTATTCCTCGAAGGTGTGGGCAGAAGTACAAATAATCAAGAAACTATATGCAGCCACTTTTGATACATAGTCCTAAGTTGGATGATGATAAACCGTATGATGATAGGGGATCAGCCTATCGCTCTTACAGATGAACAAAAACTACAAAAACTACAAAACCTACAAAAACTACAAAACCTACAAAAACTACAAAAAACTACATACTTAAACCTTTATATTTTTTCGACATAATAAAAAGTGGTTCTAGAAATCACGTTCGCGCACGCGACAACATTAGGACAAAGTTTCCGGCGCGGACTGTACCGGCTGTGTCGACGTATGGCATCGTTAGAATTGTATCAAACTGTACTTATACCTACTTGTACTTGTACTTATGGGTGGGTAACCTTGCTTTATCATGGTGTAGGGAGTTTTTTTTTTGACGTGACTTATTGTAGATTTGCCGCAGATGGCATTAACTACTTGGCCGGACAAATGGGGAGCGCTGAAGGCTCTCACCAGGTACAACGTTTAACACAACAGGCCTCAGGGTGCCCAGTTGGGTGTAAACCTCGGCTCAGGGCGTCGCGTCGTCGGAAAAATATTTGAAAGAATTAATCGACCCTAGCGGGTCGATAGCAATAAGGGCTGATTGAGGGAAATCGTCGACCACGCCGGCGGGGAGATTTTTATCGTATAAGGGTTTTTCGTATACCTTATAGGATAAAACTCTTCCTTTTTTAAAATCTTCTTCCTTCGTGTTGGTTGATGAGTATGATCGACTTTTTCAGGTGTCAGGGTTACTATTGAGCCGCCAAAGGCCCTTAACACGCCTCAAGGAACGACTACATACTTATTTAAGTAAATAGTAGCGGGGACCGACTACTTAACGTACACTTTGATCATCATACTTTCGGACTTACTTTTCTATTACAGGCTACTGCCTGTAATACCCTAATCAAAATAGAGATAACAAAGTGATTTTTGTCGACTGTTTTACTAAGCAGATATAGTGTAAGCAATAAAGCAATGAATATTTTTTGGATATTCACATATTATTTTCATACTTGAAGATAATCCTGGCGAAGAAAATTTGAACAATAGAAAAAATTTGACTGTCATTTTTTCCGAAGATATTAACGATTTATGAATTAAGGTAAAAATATGTAACTTCCGGTATCTTGTTTTTGAATATGTATAAAGTATGTATATTTCACAATACTTTATCATATTGCAAAGTTTCGTCGCCTGAGGAATTATTGTTGGGGTCCACTACCTTCCTTTCCTACACTAAGATGTCTGCAATTTATTTTACACAATTGTAATAATAATAATAATAAAACACTTTATTGCACACAAATTCACAAAACATTTACAGGGTAAACTTATTCTAAGGTGGGTGTAATATGTAAACTGTATTCTTCTTCTTCTTATCGTGTGAGTTGTGAGGTGAATTACCAACCTCGTCAACCCTGGTGTCAGGGCCAATGCCCCTGCCATGAAGTAACGACTACGTACTTACACCAGTAAGTAGTTAACGTGCTTTCCGAAGCACGGATCGTCTTACTTTCGGACAATCAGGTGATCAGCCTGTAATGTCCTAAACAAACTAGGAATCACAAAGTGTTTTTTTAACTGCATTTATATTTTGTAAAAAAGTATATAATTATGCAAGAAACATCACTAATTTATTAACTGCTTTTTAACTAACTATTATAACTATAAGAAGAACCTCAGCTAGAAAATAACATCTCCTTAATAACTAAGTATATATACACTTCTCAAGACTATCTCTAAACGCTTCGCGTCAGAAAAACCATGTGGTTTAACGACACGTCAACCTGTCGCAGAGTAAACGGACGGGTTCACGAGGCGTTTTGGCAGTGTCGAATCCAGGATTTGGTACGATTCAATAACGACTCAAAAGATATACAGTGTATTAGTGACATCGTAACGAATACCTAAGGGGATGATTCAAACCATGATTCTGAGTTAATATAGAGTGGAATTTTCCGTCGCAAAATTTATCTATAACTTTGCGATGGAAAATTCCACTAATAACCCTGACACCAGAGTTGATGAGGTTGGTATTCCACCCACACGATAAGAAGAAGAAGCGGAGTCATCCCTCAAAGTTCTTCGGTTGATTGAGGGGAGGCCTGCGCCCAGAGCAGTGGGACATATTATATAGGCTGTTTATGTTATGTATGTTATGTGTACGAACGAACTCGCACATTATTATTTACCGCTGACATATCTTTTCATACATATTGTTAATTACGCGACTAGTGACAATTATTAAACACTCAATCTAAACGCACGTGCCTTTCCTTTCCGGAACCTAACAACGTAACATATATGTAGGGATTACGACCCGACATTATGTTATATATATATTTTCTTGTTTCATTCCTTTTAGAGCGTAATTTTCCCGTAGTCGCCTTTTTTTAAACTAATATTTTTATAAAGACTAGACTGCTCCTTAGTTCGCTACTGCGTTTCAGAGTTTAACTGATATATGTGATCTATTTACTTGACTGACGCGCATGAAGGGTTAACCCAGTTAGGGTATAGTGAAGTATAGCGAATAACTAGTTATAAATAGCAATAAATAAGTAAACACCTAATCATCTCCCTAGCGTTATCCCGCTTTTACCATGTCCTCTTTACCTAACCTGAAGATTTGACCGGTCCGGTTTTTTACAGAAGTGGCTGCCTGTATGACTTTCCGGGCGAAGGGAAAACCAGCCCAATTCAGGTTAGGTCATATACAACCGAAACTCATTTCTCGGGAATGTTGGTTTCCCCACGATCTTTTTGTTTACTAAATAAATACCTACTGCACCGGAAAGTTCCACTTGATATCAACTCAGAATTATTATTATGGTCCGAATCGTACCTCAAAGTTCTCGTTGAAATGAAATGAAATGAAATTTATTGTCATAAATGTGGTAAGTATATCGATGGAAGTAAAGCTTATAGCGCTCAGCATATTTAGTCATGTTGTGACATACAGTAATAAATACTAAAAAATATTACAAAAACACTTATCTATATAAAAAAAAGAAAAAAAAACCTATTTATACACTGAAAAACTCACTTATGCTATAAAACTGCTTCCCCTTTAACCACTTTTTGAGTTGGGATCTAAACTTTAGATGGGGTAGCTTTTTAATATAGGATGATGTTATATATCGTTATAATGTCACTAACATCCTGTATACACATACCCACGCCCGCAAGTGATAGATAGCACGGGAGTGTGTTTCTAACCTAAAGTGATATAGGCTCACGGCTATTCACCCTATTGGAGTAGACAGATGCACACTCATCGCATTTATTTATTTATTGTTCACGTAATCAGCAGCTTATATAGTGTTCATAGTGGTGATATAACATTTTAAGTAACAAGAAAGCCAATTATAGATTACCCCGGGTTACATATGAAAACCTTCGATATATGTATATTATGATCGAAGTAGGAAACAATCAAAAAGTAGGAAAGATATGCCTGGCCATTCACCATTCCTCATGATGATGAACTAAGTAGCCACACTTCACCGAGCTTTATATTTTGTTGCCATCTATACTGGTCGAGCCAACTGTGTTAGTAAGTGTGTAACGTGTGTTATGAATTTATGTAAAATTACACTTATGACGAAAATCTAAAAGGGTTGGAGATTTATCACATTATTACGCATGTGCGAATAAATTAATTATTCTGGGATAAAATGAGATTGTTGCGTGAACCAACGTTGATTGCAACGAAAAAAATGGCCAAAAAGGGTCTAAAAACCTGCTGTACGGGTTAATTTATTTTACGTATAACGAAGCCTAATTGCAGATGAAAGAGTTTTTACTGCGTTATTTTATAGCATAAACTAGGACTACATCTTCCTAGTTTATTATTTATTTATTAAAAATAAGTACAGTACTTAATATTATTTTTTTTACAATTGACGATGCAATAAAAACCAACTTTGGTTTGTCCGTACACCGACAATCACCATAAACCAGTAAACCAGTTACCATAAACCAGTTGTAATTAAATTATGTCGCAACTGGCCCACCGTGCTTGGGCCAGTTCATCCTTAACTTTCTTGGACAACTGGCTCACGACAAAGAATTTCTCAGGACTTGGTGTCCCACGTTCAATTTAACTTTGTATTATAAATATGAAAAAAAAGAAAATGCGTTTCTGAAGTATGTGACCTAACCTGTATTAACTGGCCCTGTCAAATCTTCAGGATAGATAAGCGGATCCTGTGAAAAACGGGACAATACTAAGGAGATAGCATTTTAAAATTTATACATATACAGCCTATATACTCAATCAACCGGAGGGGGTATGGAGCATACTCCACCACGCTGCTGCACTGCTTTAAAACTTATAGTATTTTTTTGTTTATTTGAGCAAGCCAGTTGTACAAATATTTGTTATTTCTTATAATATTATGTAATGAATGGGTACCTTAATCGTGGGTGGATTAATGTACTTGTAAACAACACAGGTAAGTAGTATAATTTATCATCATTTATTTGGACTTAGTACATTGCGCAACAAATAAAGTAGTTTGAAACGATATAGCCCACGCAAAAGGTTATTCATTGTTCTAATAAATTTATAACTTCGACTAATGTGTGAAAATACGGTGTTAATTTCTACACATTGCAATATACCTATACAATAACTTTAGTTTGACAACTCCAACAAAAAACCGGTGTAAGTTAGGTTTTTTACATTATTATAATTTTGTGATCTTTTACTCTTTATTATACGTTAATACCGAGTTGGTCATCTTTCATTTCGCTCGCTAATACCTACTTTGTATCAAAAAAGGAGCACCAGTTTTAAAAGTCTCAAAACCAAAATATCCTATTCTCTTCTTTTCTTCTTCTATCGTGTGGGTTTTGAGGTGAATTACCAATCCCATCAACCCTGGTCAGGGTTACTACTGAGCCGTCAATGGCCCCTGACATGGCTCATGTAACCACTACTAACTTACATCAGTAAGTAGTAACCGGAACCAACGGCTTAACGTGCCTTCCGAAGCACGGGTCATCTTTCTTTCGGACAATCAGGTGATCAGCCTGTAATGTCCTATAACCAAACTAAGGATCACAAAATACGGTGAAAAAATACGGTATTTATTTCTGCATATTGCAGTGTAATAACTTTAGTTTGACAACTCCAACAAAAAAGCCATTCTTCATTTACGCTTAGTATCACAAAAGGGCCTCCAGTTTTAAAAGTTTTAAATCCAAAATATCCTAATCTTATTCGTATTCATTTATTGCATGTCACAAACATAATTAAGGAGGAACATAGTAAGAAGGTACATGTGACACATATCAAGCCAAAATAATTTGCGCCTACAAACATGAGAAGGTTTGTAGGCGCAAATTCGTTCAATAATATTATCTCACTGAAGATTGACATAAGTTAATGAACAATTCAGCTCAAAAATAAACGCAAAATGTACCTTTATCGCCGCCTATTACAGCAATAGGCAATATTACAGCATTTTTTTGAATAGGCGTTTACATGGGTAAACGCCTATTAAGACATATTCTGATGTTTACAACAAAACTTTGATTTCTTTCAATTAATTTCAATCCGAGTTTATGTATGTATGTAAATAAAGATATCATCATCATCCCCCTAGCTTTATCCTGTTTTTTACCGGGTCCGCTTACCTAACCTGTAGATTTGAGAGGTCCGGTTTAATACAGAAGCGACTGCCTGTCTGACCTTCCAACCCGCGAAGGGAAAACCAGCCAATACAGGTTAGGTCACATACCTCTGAAAATGCATTTTTCGGCAATATGGGCATCCTTATGATGTTTTCCTTTGCGCACGTGATAATCATTTATGATCGAAACATGAATTCGAAAACAAATTCGACAATGATTGGTTTAGGCCTGTACTGGATTCGAACCTGCGACCTCAAAGCGAGAGGCAAGCGTAGTATCAACTAGGCTACCACGGTTAAATAAAGATGTAAATAAAGATAAGGTAAGAAAAATCACATCCAAATGTGATTTTTAATAAGGCACTTACTGTCACTATGAGGTAACATTATACGAAATGTCTTCGAATAAGCGTGGACAATTAGAAGGACATGGTTTCAACTCAGTACCGGAATACAATAGAGTTGAACCACACTACAAGCGCTTAAGCCTCTACAGAGAACAATACAAAATGATATTTGCACGGCCATAACGAGTCTACGTCCACGAAACATAGGCACCTGTACAGTAGTGCAATTCTGTGATGATTAATTCTCGTAGAGGTATATTTTTTAATAGCTCAGCTATATTTAATAATAATAATAATAAAAAATAATAGCACACAAATTAACAAGATATTTACAGGATACACTTATTCTGAGGTGGGCGAAAGCGGCCTTATCGCTAAGAGCGATCTCTTCCAGACAACCTTCAGCAGAGGATATAATATTACACTTGTACAGCTGTAGTGTAGCGCGCAAAAAAAGTAAAATAAAAAAAATATAATAAAAGTAGACAATTTTTTATAGATATATACAGGGTTTCAGTGATACCGTAACGAAAATTCTGACTGATTCAGACCAAAAAGTTTTTACCAAAACTCTACTATATATCATAACTCGATCGACGTAGAGGTAAAATAAAGCAAAAACACTCGTTGTAAAGAGACTCGCCGCAAAGAGACTCTCCGCAAGGAGAATCGCCGTAAAGAAACCTCCCGTTTTTTTTTCTTCTGGCTTCCGCGGCTAGTGATGCGCCAATGACAAATCTTGAGAGTGATCAAACCTTCCGTAAAGAGATTCGCCGCAAAGAGACTCGCCGCGAAGAGACCCGCCCCCCCCTTAAAAAGACTCCCCATAAAGAAACCTCCCGTTTTTTTTTCTTCTGGCTTCCCCGGCTAGTGATGCGCCAATGACACAAATCTTGAGAGTGATCAAACCTCCCGTAAAGAGACTCGCCGCGAAGAGACCCCCCCCCCCCCGTAAAGAGACTCGCCGAAACCTCCCGTAAAGAGACTCGCCGTAAAGAAACCTCCCGTAAAGAGACTCGTCGTAAAAAGACTCGTCGTAGCAGGACTCGTTGGAGACGTAATCTCTACAACAAAGCTTTCGAAACATGCTACCGACCAACCGACCATAAATCGACGAAGTCATTATACTTTATAAACACCAATATATTTTTATGGACCACATTATTACTTGACACACTGAAGGTCCGAGCACTATAAAAATATTTATGATATCTAGCCGCTCGAAGTTTACGCGTCTGGTATTACTTTAAATCTAGACTGTTAGTACCTATTAGCAGTAAAGTTGAGGTTAGTTTAGCTAGTAGCCTGTAGTGGTAATAAATAAATATTTTTGTACCTATATATTTATCAGCGAGGTGGGCAAGCAGCTAAGGGAGCAAGGTGGCAACTCCCGGTCCTAGAGCATTACTTCGCGCAACATATTTCCCTCGCCATCCAACGGGGTGACGCTGCGAGCGAGATGCACACATTCGGTCGACATATAGGAAAAGGGACTGTAGTTACGTACGGTCACGAGCATTAATATGTATACACGTTGTTACCATGTCACATTAGCTTTTTTGACAAATTGAACTGTAAGTCTCACTAAATGTCAAATATGTTAGTGCGACAGAGTCCTAAAGTGGATACATTATATTGTTCATGACTGTACCTATAGTTTGTTTATTTTAAATGAGCTTTCCATCCAGGCAATGTAGACAATATGGATAGCTGTGTACACATTCCCCTTCGGTTAACCTTCTAATTTCATGGATAACATACATACATCTTTTATTTTTGTTTTTGGTATATAAGTAATGACCCTTCTCATTACACCCAGGCTTTTTTACAGACTGCATGTCTGACCTTTCAACCCGCGAAGGAAAAGCCAGCCCAATACAGGTTAGGTCACATACCTCAGAAACGAATTTTTCGTTTTTTTTTTCATAATTATAGGGGTGAACTGGGCAAATACGGTGGGCCAGTTGCCACATTTAATTACAACTAGGAGGAAGTAGTCTCAGTTTATGCTATAAAATAAGGCAGCAAAATCTCTTCCATCTGCAATTAGGCTTCGTTATACGTTAAATAAATTAACCCATACACCAGATTTTTAGACCTTATTTTGGTAATTTTTTTCGTTGTAATCAATGTTGGTTCACGCAACAATCTCGTCATATCCCAGAATAATTAATTTATTCGCACATAAGTACGTAATAAAGTGATAACTCTCCAACCCTTTCAGATTTTCGTCATGAGAGTAATTTTACATACATTCATAACACTGACCTTCCAACCCGCGAAGGGCAAACCAGCCCAATACAGGTTCACGTAACCGGTGCTTAATTAATAAAATACGAAATAATAAAAAAATGCAAAGTAAACAATACGAATTTTGAGACAGACAGTGTATCTACTAAAATGTAAACAATTTTATTAGCCCGGGTACTGAAGCTAGTTAAGGGTGGTTGTGCATTTTATCTTGGCAACATAATTACTAGCAGCCTCTGTAAGTACAGTTGCAGACACGTTCGTGCGCCGTCGGGGGTAAGGGAGGGGGTGTACCGAGCGCCAAATATATTTTTGAAGCCGAGTTCCATTTCCACAGTAACATAGGACACGTCAAGAAAATAATTTTGTTTTATTTTGTTTTGTGTTACTTTGAGGTTGCAGGTTCCAATGCAGCACAGGCCTAATCCAATGATAGCCGAATTTATTTTCGAATTCTTGTTTGGATCATAAATGATTATTACGAGCTCAGCGGTGAAGGAAAACATCGTGAGGAAACTTACATTCCCGAGAAATGCATTTTCGGAGGAATGTGACCAACCTGTATTAGACTGGTTTTCCCTTCGCGGGTTGGAAGGTCAGACAGGCAGTCGCTTCTGTAAAAAACCGGATCTGTCTAATCTTCAGGTTAGGTAAGCGGACCCTGCGAGAAACGGAATAATGTTAGGGGATGATTGTTTCGATGTATACACGATTATTTAACCTGAGCACCATACACTCCATACAAAATCTCCGTTCTTGCCGTGTGTCTCCTAATGCATAAAAACGAGCGGATTTTACCTTAACGTCTTATAGCCATTTACACTAAAGTCAGAACCAGCGAGCGGTGAGGTTGAATTGGTGAGGGGCGGAGAGTGTCCGTTACATTCGTAATATTATTCTATATTCTACAATCTTGGGGTTAAAATATCCACAACAAAGCAATTCATCTAAAAAAAACAATATTTCTATTTGACATTTGTTTGCATTGCGCAATTTCTTTTATATTCGCAAATGTCAAATTGCAATGTTGCTTTTTAGATGAATTGCTTCGATGTGGCTTTTTAAAGCCCTTGAAATTATTTAACATAATAATGGTTGCTAATCTGACCTTGTACTCCGAAGACCAAATCAGCTTTATTATAATCATGTTTTTCAATTAAGCAAATAGGTATTTGCTACGTCGCTACGTAGTCGCCAAAACGGCTTACCAAAACAGTAATTATTGGCAGTGTCCATAAGTAGTGTCTTTAACTACAATCAGAAAAAGGATTTTCACATTCTTCGCGCTCCAACGCACACGTCCACTAAACGTCTGTCGCCAACGCCACCACTAAACGTCTGTCGCCATTATTGACAGTCAAGATTAGGGTTAAAAAAATGAGTGTGGTTAGTTGTGCACCCAACCTAATAGCAACATCTTGCCATTAGCTCGCAGTTGGGCAAATATTGCTAGTCTCCCGCTGTTACTAACTGTCTGCAGATTGGGGTCGACGCACTCTCTCAGCTAATTGTGTACTCTGTACAAATTAGTTCTTATTGCTACTTTGTTATTGACGAATGTGTACTAGCACTATAGACTGCGATAACTGCAGGGCTAACATGCGTAAGGTCATAAAATTATCGATCGATTAAAAAAAAATGTCCATATCGATAAGTTTGTTTTTTTCCTTCACATGCGTGCCACATGATTTTGTTCGCAATTTGACAGAACGACATAACTTATTCCAGTTCACATATTAGCACCAATCGACAAACAACATAATTATGTCGTTGTTGGGGCTTCGCGCACGTTTTTAGACGGAACAATTTTCTTTAAAAATAAAATAATAATATTAATTCTTGATTTTATTCCTAATTTTGATTTTTATTTCTCCTATATAATTTAATATTAATTTTAATTATGATTTTAATTTTTATTTTATTTTTGATTGTGATGTTAATTTTAATCTTGATTTTTAATTTCTGGTTTATAATTTTTATGTAAGTACTTATTTGTACTTTTTATTTTTGAACAATTTTTGTATTTATTGTTTATTAATTTTTTTTCTATGGACGTTACTATGGTCTGAGAATAAATTATTTGAATTTGAATTTGAATTATATCTTCAGAATCAATAAAATGACTGTGACAAAATTTAATCACGTTGCGCATGTCAGCCCTACGGGTCTTCTTTTTTTTATTGAATTGAATTATCGTGTGGGTTGTGTTACCAACCTCATCATCCCTGGTAGCAGGGTTACTATTGAGCCGCAAAAGTCCTCTGACATGGCTCATGTAACGCCTACTAACTTACATCACTAAGGAGCAACCGGACCGGACGGATCAACTTACTTTCGGACAATCAGGTGATCAGCCTGTAATGACCTGACCAAACTAGAGATCACATAAAGTGACATCACATAACATAAACATCAGGTAATGTTAAGCAATCAATGCATGAGTTTATGAGAAAGTGAATAAGTGTCTTCCTGACTACTGAGATTGCTATTTAGCAATAAGGCCGCCTATTGTACCTATGTTTCTATTCGTATGTTTATGTCCTTTGTATATGTCGTTGTGCAATAAAGTATTATTGATTGATTGATTGATTGAATAAAATATTTTTTTATAAATGTAAAGGCCGAAAATCTAACTTGCTGAACTGTAAATTTCATTATTAACAGAAAGCTTGGTGAGGTGTAGGTACTAAGTTCATCTAGCAATGGATATAGAGTGTAAAGTTAGAAGCTTGGTTCTGCATGAGATCTGATAAATTTTTGATATTGCGATCGATATGATGAATATACATAACATACATAACATAAATAGCCTATTTACGTCCCACTGCTGGGTACAGGCCTCCCCTCAATCAACCGGAGGGGGTATGGAGCATACTCCACCATGCTGCTGCAATGCGGGTTGGTAGAGATGTTTTTACTGCTAATAGCCGGGACCAACGGCTGAACGTGCCCTGCAGCATGGAATCATCTTACTTTTTCGGATAATCAGGTGATTCAAGCCTGAAAAGTCCTTACCAAACAAAGCCTGTGTGAGACTGTTCTCACAAAGTGATTTCGACAATGTCCCCATCGGGAATCGAACCCGGACCCGGATGATGAATATACGTACTTAGATCAAAAATCCCCAGCAATATATTCAAGAGAACATTGCTTTTCTAAAAACCGACCATCATTTTTCAAGTACCGTTCAAAATTGTATTCAATACACTTCCGTTATGACCAACAGATTTACGACTCACAAAAGATCACTGAACAATGTTTGAGCAAAACTCTGGCATTGTGTGAAAGGCACGCGTGATCGTCAAACAGCCATTAAAATAACAGCCTCCGTGGTCTATATAACAGCCTCCGTGGTCTAGTGGTTAGAGCGTTAGGCTCACAATCTGGAGGACGGGGGATCAGCCAGCAATCGTCCACTGCTAGACATAGGCCTCCCCGAACCTACTGATACGTACAGTTATTTTCCCACTATCTTCTTCTATCATTTGGGTCGTGAGGTGAAATACCAACCTCATCAACCCTGGTGTCAGTGTTACTATTGAGCCGCAAAAAATTTTGGACCACAAAGTAATTTTTGGGATATGTCCCAGGATTCGAACCCAGGACCTCCGGATCGTAAGCCCGACGCTCCACTACTGGACCACGGAGGTCGTTGTTTTTCTATTAATAACAATAATAATAGATTTTGCCTCGCCGAACTAGAAACCTTTCTTGATTTACCAACGCCTTCGCCCCGAAAATGATAAGTAGCATCGTCTTAAAAATAAAGAGAAGGGTGTTTTTTTACGGTTACCTCTCGTAGGTAAGAGGGTTTCCTTGGGGAGGATCGGCACAAAGGAGATTTATCCCTTTTTATTCTGGGCAACTTTATTTGAACAGTGGAAAGGAATAATGCTACTGAAAGGAAACCGGAAATGCTAATAATGCTACCGGAAGGTAGTCGTATCTAGATGATACAATATAATGTATGAGATCTGTCGGTAGTTGTTATTATTTTAATAAATCAGTCTATCGCTGGCTTCCGCGTTTCATTGACGTTACATTGGCGACGAGTCTGGGATTTTGTACTTTGCGTACTTACTTTAAGTAAATTTATTTTTCTCCACGCGTGTTGTTTATTTGATAATGCCTATAGGCAAATTAGAACCGTTTGATTTAGGGTCGAAACAATGGCCGGCTTATATTCGTCGCGTAAAGCAATACATATTGCTAAACGAAATAAAAGACAATTTAAAAGTGTCGTTGTTAATTACAGTCGTGGGTGAAGCTACATATGCGCTAATGTGTGACTTGTGTTCTCCGGATCATCCGGAAGCAAAATCATTCGATGAGTTAGTGCAAATTGTGTCCGAACATTTAGAACCACAGCGATCGGAAATAGCGGAGCGCCACGTATACCGGTTGCGCCGACAGCGCGCGGGCGAACCGCTCATGGAGTACCTACAAGATTTAAAGCACCTCGCCTCCACTTGCAATTTCGGGTCAACCCTGGAAGAGAATCTTCGCGACCAGTTCGTGTCAGGGTTAGCGAACGAGGCGATGCGATCCAGAATATTTGCTGAAAAGAAAATAAAATACAAAGAGGCGGTGGAACTGGCGTTGGCTCTTGAGGCCGCGGAGAAGCACGCGGAGGTGAGCGGCAGCACGCTGCCGGCTCGCTCGGGCGTCGGCAGCATTGGCGAGGCTGAGGGTTTGCATCAAGCGAGCGCGGTTCGCGCCCGGGGCGCGCGCAGCGGCGGCGCCGGCGGCGGGCGCGGCGTGGCGGCGGCGGGCAGCGCGGGCGGCGCCGCGGCCACGTCGGGGGCCGGCGGCGGCGCGCAGCGGTGCTGGCGGTGCGGCAAGGCGCATCGCGCGTATAAATGTCGATACGCGAATTATAATTGCGATGAGTGTCATCAAAAAGGACACCTTAAAGCGATGTGCAGGAGTGTTCGCGGTCGTCAAAATTATGTAAGCAGCGACTCCGGTGAGGACATGTTCTATTGTAATTTGGACGTGGCGGCTCAAGGTAACAAACCTTATTTTATTAAAGTGTCCATCGACGGGAAGGCGATCGAATGTGAAGTGGATACAGGTAGTCGCATAGCGGCTATAAGTAAGGAGATGTACGAATGTATGTTTAGGTACAGACCGATCACTAAAGACAATTTGATTTTACGGTGTTATTCTGGTTCACGAATCGAGTCATTAGGTTATATTAATGTAGATGTATGTTTCGGGGATACTACAGCCAAAAATATATCACTTTATATTATTAAAGGGGGGGCACGCCCACTTTTAGGACGAGAATGGATACGTGCACTAAAAATTAATCAAATTAATTTCCACGAGATAATCGATGACGGATTCGTAAACCAATTGTGTGTCGAATTCCCCGAAGTGTTTACGGAGAAATTAGGTACATGTAAACGTACCATTCGTTTACAACTCGCAGACGAGACGCCGGTGTACGTGCGCGCGCGGCCCGTGCCGCTGGCGCTGAAGGAGCGCGTGGAGCGCGAGCTGGCGCGGCTCGAGGCCGACGGTTCTATATACCGGGTCGACCATTCCGACTACGGAACCCCAATCGTGCCCGTTATTAAAGAGAACGGAGAAGTGCGAATCTGTGGTGACTATAAGATCACGATTAACCCTAAATTAAAACGCGATTTTTATCCGTTACCTCGAATAGACGAGTTATTTGCGTCGCTCAGTGGGGGGGATAAGTTTACGAAAATCGATTTGAAACATGCGTACGAGCAGTGCGTTTTGTCGGAGGAATCACAACCGTATACAGCTATTACTACGCACATTGGAACGTTTGTTTATCGCCGGACGCCTTACGGCCTGTCGTGTATACCGGAAAAGTTCCAAAAGTTGATGGAGGAGACCCTGAGAGGGGTCCCGGGTACGGTTGTGTTTTTAGACGACATCTGCGTGACTGGCTCGAATAGGCAAGAACACATGGCTCACCTGCGAGCTGTACTCGATAGGTTACGTAAAATGGGTCTTACGGTTAAGCGTGACAAATGCAAATTTTTACAAGACCGGGTAAAGTATCTAGGCTTTGTAATAGATAAGTCAGGGCTGCGACCCGACTCGGCAAAATTGGAAGCTATATCTAATGCCCCACGACCGAAGGACGTCTCTCAATTGAAGGGTTTTTTAGGTATGCTAAATTATTACGGCAAGTTTATTCCGAACTTAAGCACTATCTTACATCCCTTACACACGTTGCTAAAGAAAGACATCCATTGGCAGTGGGACGAAGGATGTGAACGTTCGTTTGCAGAGGCGAAGCGCGTCCTCCTGAGCGAGCGGGTGTTAGCTCATTACGAGGAGGGGCGGCCGCTCGTGCTGGCAGTAGATAGCAGCTCGTATGGGCTAGGCGCCGTGCTGGCGCACCGGTATGCCGACGGCAGCGAGCGGCCCGTCAGCTGCGTGTCGCGCACGCTCAGCGCGCCCGAGCGGAACTATAGCCAGCTTGACAAGGAGGCACTCGCGATTTACTTCGGTATAACGAAACATCATCAATACCTCTTTGGGAGACGATTCGTTTTACGTACTGATCATCAACCGCTTAGTCACATTTTTGGTAGTAAAGGAGGGATACCGCAAACGGCGGCGAGTCGTCTGCAGCGCTGGGCGGCTCGGCTAGCAGCTTACGATTTTTCCGTGGAATTTGTGAAGTCGGCAGATAATGGTCCGGCTGATGCACTGTCGAGATTACCACTGCCGCACGAAGGTCGCCCATCCAATGGAGTTATTAACTATGTCAATTTGGTAGAAGATACTTTGCCCGTTAATTTTAAGGATATAGCAAAGGAAATTAAATGCGATGTAACGATGAGTAAAATATATGGATATATATTGAATGGTTGGCCGTCCACCACGAGTTGCGAAGATGAAAAACCATATTTTGACAGAAAACAGGATTTAACTTGTGAATTAGGATGCATTATTTACAAGTATCGTATAGTCATACCACCGAAATTACGTAAACAAGTTTTACAGGAGATTCACGAGGGCCATTTAGGTATAAACAAAATGAAAAATATAGCTAGAGGTTATGTCTATTGGCCAGGAATTGACAAGGATATAGAAGATTCGTGTCGCGCTTGCAACGCTTGTCGCGCGGTCCGTGACTCACCGGCCCGCGCCCCGATGCACCCATGGGAGTTTCCTGCGAATCCGTGGCAACGGGTTCACGCAGATTTTGCGGACTGCGGCGGGAAAAGATATATAATCATAGTCGACGCGCATTCCAAATGGATTGAGGCGTTACCAATGAGAAGTACGGATGCGAACGCCACGATTTCGGTATTTAGAAATATTTTTGCACGATTTGGGTTGCCACCGCAACTCGTGACGGATAATGGCCCGCCTTTCTCGTCACATGATTTTAAAAAATATTGCGAAAATAATGGTATCAAGCATGTGACTTCGGCACCTTATCGACCGCAGGGAAACGGGGCAGCAGAAAATGCAGTAAAATCCGTAAAAAAGTGTATCAAGAGGGCACTACATGAAGGCGAGGACGTCGCCACGGCGTTAGCTAAATTCTTATTTAAATATCGTAATTGTGAGCACGCAACGACGTCAGTCTCGCCGGCAGTAGCGCTGTTGGGGCGGCGCCTGCGAGGCCGCCTCGACGCTCTGCGCCCTGACGTGGCGGCCGTCGCACGCGCCGCGCAGCAACGCCAAATAGACGCGGCCCGCGGTACTCCGCATCGCGTGCATCACCCGGGTGAGTCCGTCTTGGCTCGCAACTACTCCGCGCGGGGGGAGAAATGGGTTGAAGGGACAATTACAACACAGACGGGCCCGTTGTCGTATAAGGTAGACATGGGAAATGGAGTGGAGTGGCGGCGCCATGCCGACCAAATTCTGAAAGCGCGTAATAATATGCGTTTTTCGCTGACTAGGGCTAGCATCACATCCGGTGGCACATCCGGAAGTGCCAATCGGAATGAGATCGATGAACCGGTCGATAAGGATACCGAAGACACGTTCGAGGATGCGTCCGTCGGAGAGGATGTTGAGACGCCCATAAAGGGCGCGGGCTCGCCCAACGCCGCGAGTCTTCCGCAAGACCCCGTACTGGCATCCCCGCCGGCGGGCGCCTCCGCCCGAGCACTGCGTGCGTTCAATCGGGCTAAGCAAACATTAACCCGTAGAATTAATTAAGACATATTTTTACATTGGTTTCACTGATTGTTTTATTATTTGCTTAGTTTAAGAGGGAGAAGTTGGAAGGTAGTCGTATCTAGATGATACAATATAATGTATGAGATCTGTCGGTAGTTGTTATTATTTTAATAAATCAGTCTATCGCTGGCTTCCGCGTTTCATTGACGTTACATAGTATATAGTAGTACATGCTTTCTAGCCGTATTCGGCCATGGCGACAAGTCTCCAATCTAGGAACGCCTAAGATGCGCTCTTATATGGCTGACGTAACCGATCTTAGTAGTGAATGTACGACCACAATGCTACTGTGCTACTGTATTGTAAGGAATTGGTAACAGCCTCCATGGTCCAAAAGGTTGAGCGTTGTGCTCACGATCCGGAAGTCCCGGGTTCAAATCCCGATGGAGAAAAATCACAAAAATCACTTTGTGATCCCTAGTTTGATTAGGACATTACAGGCTGATCACCTGATTGTCCAAAAGTAAGATGATCCGTGCTTCGGAAGGCACGTTAAGCCGTTGGTCCTGGTTATTACTTACTGATGTAAGTACATAGTCGTTACATGAGTCATGTTAGGGGGCCAATGGCGGCTCAATAATAACCCTGACACCAGGGTTGATGGGGCGGGTAATCCACCTCACAATCCACACGATAGAAAAAGAAGATGAGGAATTGGTCTGTTCAAGTAGAATAGAATCAATCTGGGAGCGCCGGTTCCAGACTTGATTATGTTATTAATTTATCTTAAGTACAGTTTTCGCTAACACAGTTCGCTCGACCATTATAGACTGCGATACGGCTCACCACCTATCACGTTGGTCTAACAGTTTTTTTTTTCTCGTCATACAGCGCATTGGATTACACTGTAATGTTGTATGTACCTTTATAAATAAAAAAAAAAAACAGAAAGATCAGTGAAGTGTGGGTACTCAGTTCACGTTACGATCGATGTACATCTGACTACCCCATTGGGATATAGTTGTGAGCTTATGTTATGTAAGATTATATTTACATGTCATATTCCTCCTATAAATTTGGAGTTAGATAGGAATGCAAACGAAGAGACTTACTCGTTATAAGGATTCCCAATTACTTACTGAAAATTACTTTTGAGAAAATTAAATCAGTAAAACATCTGACTCGGACGGGACTTCAACCCGCAGCATAGAACATAGATCGATAAAAAATCGCAGGGACAGAATGAGGACCCGGTGGTGTAATGGTTAACACGCTCGTCTCGGCTTGACAAGAGCTGGGGGTTCAAGCTCCGTCTGAGTCAGTTTTTTTTTATTTTAGTTTTCTTTTTGTGAGTTTCCCTTAGTAAGGGTAAGTGCATCAATGAGATTATAAAAACCCCCCCCTCCAACCCTCGAACCCTTATTCGAGGTTTTTAGTAAAAAAAATATCCTTATAATCATGTACTGTAAAGAATTATATTAGCCTTCTACGACCTCTGCGTCTCTCTCTAATAAGAGAGAACTTTGTGGATACAATCCAACTCATTCATACAGATAATGATTTTTCCACATTCCTACGACACAAAAGAGACAAAAAACAATATTACCAATGCTCTCTTTCTAATCGGCATTTCTGTAATGGTGGTATCGGCACATTTTCTAAGACCGTAGTGTGAACCTAATGAAATATGGGAGGAAATACTCGGAAGTAATCATCTGTTATTAGAACCAGTATTAGGTACAATATTAGATATAAGAACGATTCAATGTTGGGATGTCCTTAAAAAGGTTAAGTGATGAACCGACGTGTGTGAGAAACAACGATTGAACAGTCTTGATGCTTAATCCTGGGCATTTTAACGTAATAATGAATCGTTCATCGATCGAATGAATCGTTGGATGTTTCGTTTCGGTGTTTTTCTTTTTTATTTTATTTTCTCTCTTTTTTGTGTATTGTTTGTTTTTTTTGTGATGTGTAATTTGGATAATGGCATCGTAAATCATTTTATTATTATTTCATAATTAATGTTAGGTACATGATTGACATTTTAATTTTTAATTTTGTTTTGTATAACTATTTGCATGTTATAATTTGAATAACTAAAAATGTAGACCAAATGTTAAATGTTGACCATCTGCAAAGAGTAATACCATTTTTATTGCAAATAAATAATTATGAATTATAAGGTAAAGTGATAAAAATGACGATTTTTGGACGTTAATGTCTAAAATAACCGTTTGAGATGTGTTTATAATACAAGTCTGAATATATAAGCCAAATTTGAGACGTTCTTTAATGTGTTTTTTTTTAATTATATATCAATTCTATACTTTTGCGACGGAAAATTCCACTTGATATTAACTTAGAATAATGTAGTGAATAATCCTATTCAGTATTCGTCACGATGCCACACCCCGTACAAGTACGTACAGGCTACCCCAATTGGGACAAGGTCGTGAGTTTATGTATGTAGGATATAAAAATAACACGGGATATTTTAAATATCTTTCCTCCTTATATTTAAACAAAATCCTTAGAGGATTTTCCCGACCGACATTGCACCATAGACTCGCCTTTCTTACTTTTTAAAACTGCCTTACGTCCCATTCATTAACCATCCTCCTTTCATACCATAAACAATAAAATTCCCATTCATTATCCTTCCATGAGGAGCTCGGTGGCGCAGCGGTAAACGCGCTCGGTCTGCGATTGTTGAAAGCAACTTTCGCAAAGGCCGGTCATAGGATGGGTAACCACAAAAAAAAAAAAGTTTTCATCTCGAGCTCCTCCGTGCTTCGGAAGGCACGTTAAGCCGTTGGTCCCGGCTGCATTAGCAGTCGTTAATAACCACCAATCCGCACTGGGCCCGCGTGGTGGTTTAAGGCCCGATCTCCCTATCCATCCAAAGGGAAGGCCCGTGCCCCAGCAGTGGGGACGTTAATGGGCTGGCGATGATGATGATGATCCTTCCATAGTATTCTCACCTTCCTACATGTATGTGAGGAGTCACGTATCGTGCCGTTTAGTTTACAAGATGGATGATAGATAATACATCTATCCCCTATCCCTTTTTTCCATCATAAAGTTCCTCGCATAAACATTATGCCACGGATGTAGACCCAACATGCCTTAACCTAGTGTAAATAAATTTACGATCGTGAAAAAAGGGTTCTAGTAAAGTACGGTCTGTAGTTAGGCTGAGAAGAAATTTCCTTGATGACTCTACTTCGAAACTATTGGAAAGCTAGTGCGTAATATTACTCGGAAAGCGACAGCTTTTTGGTAAAATAGAAAACGTCGTTACTACGCAAAGGTAGTTGGAGAAGCTACCAATATTTTTTTTATGTTCAAATTCAAGAATATCTTTACTTAGTTTTTTAATTTTTTTTGACACGACTTATTGTAGATTTGTCGCAAATGGCATTAACTACTGAGCCGGACAAATGGGGAGCGCTGAGAGCTCTCACCCGGTACAAAATTTAAGACAACAGGACTCAAAACGAAAGTTTTCTTACTGTCCTATGACGTTATCAACAAAAGCGCTCAAACGTCGTACTCATTGTTACTTAATTTATAAATTAAATTCGAAAATATGTGGTTGAGTAAAATGAGATTGATTTTTGATCATCTTAGACTGGCTTCTATTTGTAGATAAGTACTATATAACGTTTTATAATGTTTTGTGAATTTGTGTGCAATAAAGTGTTTTTATTATTATTATTATATAAGGGCCTCCGTGGTCCAGTGGTTTATTTATTTAAAAGGTACACACAAAAGCAGCGCGCGCGCCTTCAGCGTTGGGCTTACGATCCGGAGATTCCGGGTTCGAATCCCGGTGAGGACATATCACAAAAATCACTTAGTGATCCCTAGTTTCGTTAGGTCATTACAGGCTGATCACCTGATTGTCCAAAAAAATAAGATGATCCGTGCTTCGGAAGGCACGTTAAGCCGTTGGTCCCGGTTACTACTTACTGATTTAAGTGAGTAGTCATTACATGAGCCATGTCAGGGGCCTTTTGCGGCTCAATAGTAACTCTGACACCAGGGTTGATGACGTTGGTATTCCACCACACAACCCACGCGAGAGAAGAAGAAAACGTACTGGAATATAAGGTACAGTCATGAGCAATATAATGTACCCACTTTAGGACTCTGTCGCACTAACATATTTGACATTTAGTGAGACTTACAGTTCAATTTGTCAAAAAAGTTAATGTGACATGGTACCAAAGTGTATACATATTAATGCTCGTGACCGTAGATGTGCTAGATTGATATACTTTTTTGCCTAAACGTCTAAACTTGCATACAATTGAATTGAATGAAATAATGAGTAATGAGGCGTAGGTAAGCGGACCCTGTGAAAAACGGGATAACGCTGGCGAGATGATGAATGAGTTATGACGTCATCAAAAATGGTATAATAGAGCTCTTTGTTACTAACATGTGGTTCAACACTGGCAAAACTTTCTCTAACATCGCAGATTAATGTGATATCGAAACGCGCCGTGGGCGGGGAAGATCGCTAAAGCTGAACACATTCTTGCGAATCGTACCTACTGTAGGCATTCGCTTTTCTATTATAATCACTATCACAAACGGTTAAGGTAAACTTTTATATTGTAATGTTGTTTGATTTTCTTTTTGAAAAATTCGGATGTCACCCGTGTTAGCGGTGTGTCGGAAGAATCTGTATCTTTATTCTTCATTAATCTACATTTAATATACTTACGATTTACGATATAAGGGCGCAGAAAACAAAATATTCATTTTGCGTACCTGAAACAAAAACCATAATTTGAGTTACGTTTTTAATAATATCATTACTCATTACATTACACTAAAACGAGGTAAAACGTAAATAAAATGAAAAGTTCAATATAATGTTCCATGTTCAAATACTTTTAAGTAAGTATTTGATTTTTTTACTCTAAAAACTAAATATTGCTAAACAAATGAAAGTGAAAAGGTAGAAAATTCTTACATTCGAACTTTTTGCTTTGAAGTTTTTACTTTTTATTTTTGGAACGATATTCGATATTTAATTTATGCGGTTTTCGTGCTCCATCGAACAGGTTCTGCCGTCTGCCAGTTAGAGCGGAACAGATTAAAAATATTTTCAAGAAATATTAGACTTTCAGAGGCGAGCACTTTCAAGTTAGGTGATAACCGTAAAATAGGCAGGTAGCTGGTCTGGAAAATGTAAATTCTTACTTCTTCTTCTTATCGTGTGGATTGTAAGGTGAAATACTAGCCAATTCTTACTAACTCAAACATAATATACTACTAACTTGTCGATTAGTATGAATATTTTATTTTTTATTAGAAGTCCGAATAGGACATTGTCGAAATCACTTTGTGAGGCTGCCCTTGAGTAATTTCATATCAGGCTTGAATCACCTGATTTTCCGAAAAAGTAAGATAACTCCGGGCTTCGGAAGGCACGTTAAGCCGGTCGGTTGGTCCCGGGCTAATAGGCCAAATACTTCCACCAACCAGCAGTGGAGCAGCGTGGTGGAGCACGCTCCATACCCCGTCCGGTTGATTGAGGGGAGGCCTGTGCCCAGCAGTGGGACGTATATATAGGCTGTTTATGACATGTTTTTATAGAGTAACTCTGCCTTATTACTATTCGAAGACTATTAAAACTAATAAACATAATCCGCGCCACGAAAAAAACTTAATATATGTAAATATCTTTGAAAACCTAATATATGTAAAAAAACATATAGGATTATTTGCAAAAAATAGCGATCGGCACATTGTTAATACCAGGAATAAAGATAAACTTGCTTTACAAGTCAGTCGATTACACAAGGTTACTAAATCTTTTAAGGGGCAATGTATACGTTTTTACAA
Organism: Pectinophora gossypiella; assembly: GCF_024362695.1. Taxonomy (NCBI): domain Eukaryota; kingdom Metazoa; phylum Arthropoda; class Insecta; order Lepidoptera; family Gelechiidae; genus Pectinophora; species Pectinophora gossypiella. The sequence goes on from NC_065423.1 coordinate 3,050,743, forward strand.
TAAGATTCCCATTGACATTCAGAATTTGCCTTTCAACTGTTTTAAGACAGTAGTTAAACAAAAACTTTACAAAAAAGGTTATTATAAAGTTAGTGATTATTTAGAAGATATGAATGCATGGGATTAACTGTCTGAGAACTGATATTAGGCAGCTAAATTACTCAATTGTATACCAATATTTTATGTTTTATGTTTATTTTTATTTTTTTAAAGAACGTCTAGGGCCCTGTGCCGAGGTTTTTCTTGCAGCTTCTTTTCCCCGGCTATACAGGTAGTGAGAAGCTGCAGTAGTTTTAGGCGGATGAGACGTTCGTTATGTAAAATTGACGATTCAAAGTGTAACTATGTTACCTACTGAATAAAGATATTTTTGAATTTGAATTTGAGTGCTTCAGATTCTGCATATAGAATTATTATGATTGTCAATTATTTTCATTAAAATCCGTAGACGTTTTTCGTGGCGCGGACTGTTATTATCTTTAATACTAGTTCTGTAACAAAGCGGTTAGTTTTTTAATAAATATAAGTACGCAAAGAAACTTCGTCATATTTTCACGTAAAAATTTTAGTAGGTAATAACTCTTTGAGACTTGCATGGCAGGTTTTTTGATGAACTTTTTCACAGTTTCGTATCATCACATTCCTCTTTTTAATCAAACTTTTAATATAAATCTCCGTGATAAAGGAAGGCTGTATGTACATCGTAACTCACGAACATGCTTTTTATAAAAAAATATAAGATTAGAAACTAAAACTCGTATGAAACATACAAATATACTATTAAACAGAACGATCAATTCAGTACAATTATTGAGTATTTCAGCAAGATAACATTTTACAAACGTGTCAATGCGCTGTAACAATTAGATCTGTCAAAGTACGTAAGTTAGTTTTGTGACCTTTATGAGCATAATGATGTATCAGTCAATATTAGATTGATGGATTTTTTTCGATCTAAAGACACATACGTAGCGGTTAAACACATAACCCTCCTTTTCCAATCAATCAAATACATTTTATTGCACATAACTTAATTTTCACAACCAGACATAACACATGAATACAATAAAAAATTGGACGTCCTTATTGCTCTAGAGCAATTTCTTCCAGGCAACCACTACCAGGAAACAAACATAAACTAAACTTGTATGCGGGATGCTGCAACAAGATTTTTTTTTGCTTTACCGAAGTCTCAGAATCAGCGGGCTTAGCACCGTAAGCGCGCGACTCTTTTTCGAATCGACATTCGTCACCCGTCACTCTCTCACAGTACTGCACAGAAAGAGACAGATGATCTCTGTCGCGGCGAGAAAGAGTCGCGTGCTTACGGTGCTAAGCCCGCAGAATTATTTATTCAACGTAATTATCACAGATAAACTTGTTGATGGTCAATTTAACATTTTTGAATCTACGTCATTTCGCAAGGTGTTATACTGGGGAGAAGATATGACAAGAACCTGCAACACATCTTTTAAATCAATGTAGGTATACATTACAAGCTATTTAATAACTAGAGAAACACATTTAATACCAGACATTTTTATCATTTAGGTAGCTTTTATACATTAAGTAAGCTTCACATGAGCTTTAAATTTATTTTCTGACAAATTTAAAATATTATCTGGTATTTTATTGTAAAAACGTATCATCATCATCATCAGCCGTATGACGCCCACTGCTGGGCATAGGCCTCCCCCAAGGATCTCCACGACGATCGGTCCTGCGCTGCCCGCATCCAGCGGCTTCCCGCGACCTTCACCAGATCGTCGGTCCACCTTGTAGCGGGCCTACCCACTGAGCGTCGTCCGACACGTGGTCGCCACTCCAGAACCTTTCCGCCCCATCGGCCATCGGTAAAAACGTATACATAACCCCAAAAAAGATATTATATATTATATTATGTTATGATGTTATGTAGGCATAAAATGTAAGGCGAAATAGTAAGCGAAATGTAAGTAAAATGACCTATTTTAATTACGAAAAATAGACTACACCTCACCGCTGTCACAAGGGATATTACAGGGGTCTACAACATGACCTTTGCCACCGCGCCGCGACAGAAATAGGCTCAGCTACCCCAATTCCGTCAACACGGAATGTTTGTTATACGAGATATAAAATGTAATTATAAAATGAAAGATTAAAGGCTAAGAGAGGTTAATAACGGCTTTTTAAATAGGCAGTAACGGTCTCCGTGGTCCAGTGGTTGAGCGTTGGGTTCACGATCCGGAGGTCGTGGGTTCGATTCCCGGCGGGGACATATCACAAAAAATACTTTGTGTGATTAGGACATTACAGGCGGATCACCTGATTGTGCGAAAGTAAAATGTCTGCTTCGGAAGGCGCGTTAAGCCGTTGGTCCCGGTTACTACTTACTGATGTAAGTAAGTAATCGTTACATGAGCCATGTCAGCCTTAGCGACTCAATAGTAACCCTGATAAGGTCGATCATTGACCTCACAACCCACACAAGAGAAAATTGTTGTGATATAAGAAAAGGTAAAAAGTAATTAACACCATTATAATTCATTGTATAATAACATAGGGGTGCCCGCTGTTCACTTTATTACCAGTTCTGCGTCGTGAAAATGCGGGCTTCATTATGGAAGAAAAAAATTGTATTTAAGACCACTCTAATAGTAAACTTGGTACGGCTCTGTTTGTGTGAAACATGAAATAAATAAAATCGCACGTTCGAATCCATCAACGGGCCTAAACCAATGATTTCCGAATGTGTTTTCGAATTCAAATTTGGATCATAAATGATTGTCACATGGTCAGCGGTGAAGGAAAACATCGTGAGGAAACTCACATTCCCGAGAAATGCGTTTCGGAAGTATGTGGCTGAAACTGTATTGGGCTGGTATTTCCATCGTGGGTGGACCAGACAGACAGTTGCTTCTGTAAAAAAAGGTAAGCGGACCCTGTGAAAATGGGATAACGCTGGAAAATGAGATGAATTTTCAGAACAAACTGCACGAAACTACATATCCACGTTATTACAAAGTCGTTCATACCACCTGCAGCGTTCAAAGAAGCTGCAGTCGACGGCAATCTACGGCAGTGGCCTAATTAGGGTGTATAAAGGCTTCATTTCATGATGTCTTTACAATGAAAATGAATCTGACAGAATATTGCAAAGTATAACAACTACTACTTAGTTAAAACACATAATAACGGGTTCTTACCGCGTTTAAAATAGGGATATGAGACTCCCGATATTTCGACACTGTTGGTCTACCTACTCCACTCCAATCTCATCAGTCATCCCGTGATTGTGCACAGTGCACTTGCAACAGTGTCGATGTCGTCAATGTCGTGTCGTTAAACAAAAACTTTACAAAAAAGGTTATTATAAAGTTAGTGATTATTTAGAAGATATGAATGCATGGGATTAACTGTCTGAGAACTGATATTAGGCAGCTAAATTACTCAATTGTATACCAATATTTTATGTTTATTTTTATTTTTTTAAAGAACGTCTAGGGCCCTGTGCCGAGGTTTTTCTTGCAGCTTCTTTTCCCCGGCTATAGAGGTTGTGAGAAGCTGCAGTAGTTTTAGGCGGATGAGACGTTCGTTATGTAAAAATTGACGATTCAAAGTGTAACTATGTTACCTACTGAATAAAGATATTTTTGAATTTGAATTTGAATATCGGGAGTCTCATATGCCTATTTTAAACGCAGTAAGAACCCGTTATTATGTGTTTTAACTACGATAATAACCGCGTAAACTTAAAACAATGTATAACTACAACATAGGTACTAGCATCCAACTCGTCACGCGATGTTTAATTGTTTAATTGACATCTTGGAAAATGACTATTAAAAGTGGAAAGTATTGGAAAATTCCGAGAATACTAAGTTTGGGTGTAAAATTGATACAAGCGTGCAACATACAAAAATACGACAATAGACGAAAAATGCATTTAAAAGAGAACTCACCTAGGTGACCTGCTGAGGCATGGCTCGAAAACCAACAGCCAGGGAGGCTCCTGCAGTACCTTCAGCTCGCCGACTTACCTGAGGTTACCAAGTTACCTATAACTGTGGCAAAAACACTCGAGTGATGAATTGCCTTCCCAACTTAAAGGCACTGTTGCACTAGAAATATTTTCGGCAATTACTATAATCATTCGAAAGATTCAAAAATTATCTGACCTCTATAACGACACTAAAGCAAGAAAACCCTGGATCAAGGGGAGTAGAAGAAAGGGAGAGAGGAGGCCCTGCAGTAGGATGGTGTAGGCTAGGAGTAAGTAGTAAGTAAGTACTTACCAGCGGACTGTCAATTCAAATTCAAAACAGAGTGCCAGAGTGAACAGGCACCTTCTGGGCAAGCTCGCTCCATCTTAGGCCTCGTCAATGCCTTCGGGCAAATCTGGGGCCAAGAACAAACCCTTCAAAGGTAAAAAAAAAATAAAAAAAATCTGTATTCAATAGGTTACAAAGTTTCACTTTGAACCGTCAATTGTTACATAACGAACGTTTTATCCATTAAAATACTGCTACACACAACCTGTATAGCCGGGGAAAAGAAGCTGCAAGAAAAACGTCGGCAAAGGGCCTTACGACCTTTAAAAGAAAACATAAAATACTGTTACACAATTTATAATTACAACTTATTTTCTAGTGTGGGTTGTAAGATCAATAAACGATGTCATCAGCCCTGATGTCAGGCCCCTGACATGACTCATAACGTCAATAACGACTAAGTAACTAACTTCCCGTCCACGGATTATCAATAACATAAATAATAATACACCGACCTTACTATAGAAATCAAAACACAGTGGCAAGTAAGAACTGTTAAAACGGTACCCGTTGTTGTTGTTCAACCACCACAGGCGTCATACCTAAAACACTCCACACTAGTCTCCAAACTCTCAACATGCATCCATCCACACTCACGCTTCTTCAAAAAGCAGTAATTCTCAATACATGCCGCATCGTCAGGAAGTTTTTATCGCTGAAACAATAAAAGCACTTGGCTACGGCCTATACCACTTGAACCTCTTTGGAGAGAATTATAAATATATAAAGATAAATAGTAATAAAAAAGTTTATTTAGGTAAAACCTACGACACACATATACATTTACATATTCGTTACGGTGTCACTAACACCCATACCTACTTGTATGGCTACCGTATGTACTTGTACGGGGTGTAAGGGACAACGTAACGAATACTGAGAGGGATGATTCAGCTGATTATTCTGAGTTAATATCAAGTGGAATTTTTCATCGCAAAAGTTTAGTATTAAAAATAATTATAAACAAAAAAAAACATGAATTTTGCGACGGAAAAATCCACTTGATATTAACCCAGAATCATAGTCTGAATCATCCCCCAGAGTATTCATTACGATGTCGCTAACACCCTGTATAGTCGTGAGCTTATGTTATGCTATTATGAGTTTAAGAGCGTCTAGGGCCCTGTGTCGAGGCTTTTCTTGATTTTCCTAATATATTCACATGTCGCGAACATGGTGGTCGCGGGAAGCCGCTGGATGCGAGCAGCGCAGGACCGATCGTCGTGGATATCCTTGGGGGAGGCCTATGCCCAGCAGTGGGCGTCGTACGGCTGATGATGATGATTTACATGTATTTTCTAAATAGATGGAGATGTCCTTAGAAAAGATTTAGTACGATCTAATCTGAACCGGCTTGCGTGTATGAAATGATTGATGAATGTGATGGGAGCAAGAGAAGTGTGTCAGGATCGAAGCAAATAGAATTCCATACTCTCTACTTACCCCGGTGGAAAATAGGTGTGTGATTATGTATGTATGTATGTACTTATGTTATTCTGCTCAGCTATACACATTGAGAAGGTACAGCAGTTTTAGTCGGATACGTTCGACAAAAAAATATACATAATTGCCTACCTATTTATATAAAACTGACGAACTATGTTACCAACATGATAGTAGGTTTAAAGATATTTTCGAGTTTGAATCTTCCAGGTACCTAAGTGAGTCTCCAACTACTTAGTTATCTTGTTTGTCGAGACACTAGCCAAAGTCTGCGCTGGTCTAGACTTTATGACATATCTCCCTCAACGAAAATATTGAGACAAAACTTCCCAAGAGTTATTGATATATCGAGTGTGTGAGCTTAAGTTTGAAGTCTGTGAAATGTGATATAGATTGAATTCAGTCTGGGGGTGAATGGCCTTTCTGCTAAGGACTACCAGAGCCGGTTACCTCTCCAATGGGTCGGACTCGCGCACAAAGATTTCAGTACCATTGACTGGACAAACAACAGTAGGTAGATACAGTAATTTTATATTGTATCGTTTTTGATATCGAGCAAAAAAGGACAATAACTGCCCCCGTGGTCCAGTGGTTGAGCGTTGGACTCACGACCTGGAGGTCTTGGGTTCGAATCCCGGTGGGGACATATTACAAAAATCACTTTGTAATCCCTAGTTTGGTTAGGACATTACAGATTGATCACCTGATTGTCCGAAAGTAAGACGATCTGTGCTTCGGAAGGCATGTAGTCGTTACATGTCAGGGGCCTTTGGCGGCTCAGTAACCCTGACACCAGGGTTGATGAGGTTGGTAATCCACCTCACAACCCACATGATAGAAGAGCACGGCAAAAAAAGCGTTTGTTGTATGGTAGCCCCTTAAATATCCATTTTATTTTGTTTTTACTATTTGTTGTTAAAGCGACAACAGAAATACATAATCTGTTAAAATTTCAACTGTCTTACTATCATGGTTCACGAGATATAGCCTGGTGACAGATAGATGGACGGACGGAACGACGGACAGCGGAGTCTTAGTTAGTAGTGGTGTTCGGTTTTTTATCCTTTAGGCGCTTATTGACTGTCTCAAAGCTCAGAAACTACAAGTGTTAATAATGTGATATAATATTACTGGTTGGTGTTCCACCTCACAAGCCACACGATAAGAAGAGAAGAGAAGATTACTAAAATATGGAGCCAACGCCATCTTCCCTCTCCCTCCCTTTAAATAGATCCCTTTTAATGCGAGTATTTAATAATAAATAATATAAACAGCCTATTATACGTCCCACTGCTGGGCATAGGCCTCCCCTCAATCAACTGGGGGTATGGAGAATACTCCACTACGCTGCTCCACTGCGGGTTGGTGGAGGTGTTTGGGCTAGTAGCCCAGGACCAACGGCTTAGCGTGCCTTCCGAAGCACAGAATCATCGTACTTTTTCGGAAAATCAGGTGATTCAAATCTGTAATCCCCTACATATCAATCAGATCAGTTTGCAGATCCCTTTTAGCAACAAAATACCAAACAATTAGGCATTTTTCGAGGACGTCGTATCAGCTACGCACCTAGATTGAGTCTAGCGTGCAGGCCGGCTGCGAGGGTACGTCCAGTTATATCTACACTCTCCGTATTACTTTTTGACAATAAAATTGTAAACGTAGCCGTGTCATGTCATGACTGAACACAATTCCTACAATAAACAGAATAGATCTAATAAATGAATAACCACATAAACTAATGAAGATAGCTAATTTGACTGCACCTCACTAAACAGACATAATCAACGAAACCACTCAATCACATTTACTAATGAGAAACAACAGCCTTGGATCATTCCGACTCACTTCAAGCGATAAGCGGTAATAAAAAAAAAAATGTTCCAAATAATGTTCTTAATTTCTATATGGTGCTCATTTGTACAGTCACGAGCATTAATATGTATACACTTTGGTACCATGTCACATTAACTTTTTTGACAAATTGAACTGTAAGTCTCACTAAATGTCAAATATGTTAGTGCAACAGAGTCCTAAAGTGGGTACATTATATTGCTCATGACTGTACAGTTGCTAACCATTTCTAGGAATGTTTTTTTTTGTGTGCAGTAAAGTATATTTGACGCCCATACGATTAAAGAATAAAGGAAGTACGAAGGGGGATGAATTAAACCTAGCTCATCAAACCCTGGCCTGGTAAAGAGCAGAGAGTTGCCGTTCTATCTGCAGTGTCATTCCTTATTCTATGACATGGTGTAGGTACTTTCCAAAGAAGAGCTTCTTGGGGGAAAATGGAAAAAACGGACAAAGTCGCGGGTGGAAGGCTAGTCTAAAATAATCACATTGAGTTCCTTTTGTTTACAAACAGACTGAAATATTTACTTATGCAGGTGTAAGTGACAACGTAACGAATATTGACGGAGGTAATTCGGACTGTAATTCTGAGTAAATATCAAGTGGAATTTTCCGTCGCAAAAGTCATAAAAGATTTACTGTTATTTTTTTAATTATATTCTCTGAATTATGAGTTCTGGATCACCACCCCCCCCCCCCAGCCCCCCATTCCCCCGCAGCATTAATTACGATGTCACTTCCACTCCGTACAAGTAAAAGTATACGTAAAGATAGCCGCACCGATATGTATGAGTGTTAGTGACACCTTAACGAATACTGAGGGAGAGATGATTCAGACCATGATTCTGAGTTAATATCAGATGGAATTTTCCTTCGCAAAACACATGAAAATGTTCTCTCTCTCTTTCTTAAAGAGCTGCGCTCTTGTCGGTGGAGTAATCGCCATGAAAAAAAGAAAATGTAAGTCTTTTTTAAAGTTATTTTCAGTTCTATACTTCATCTATCGTATCGAGGTGAATTACCAACCTCTTCAACCCTGGTATCAGGGTTAATATTAAGTCGCCAAAGGCCCCTGACATGGCTCATGTAACGACTACTTACTTACACCAGTAAGTAGTAACCGGGACTAAAGGCTTAACATGCCTTCCGAAGCACGGATCATCTTACTTTTTGGACATTCAGATGATCAGCCTGTAACGTCCTAACCAAACTAGGGTTCACAAAGTGATTTTTGTGAGTTCTATACTGTTACGTTATGACGAAAAATTCCACTTGATAGAGCTAAATTATTCCCCTCACTATTCGTTACGGTGTCAATTCACCCCGTATGAATATTTTCATCAATATAAGTGTATGTTATTGATGGTTATAACTTGATGAGTTTACTGAAGGAATGATGGGTTGCTTTTAGGTCCTGAAGCGCGGATGACCTTACTTTCGGACAATTTGGTGATCAGTCTGTAAATCAGCAGATTTTAGTGATATATATGTTCCCTCCGGGAATCGAACCTGAGGCGTCTAGAGACCAAAGACGTCTTGTCACAGAGTTATTTATATTTTTTTTTAACCTTATACTAACGAGCCTATATAGCAATATATATACACTAAACCAAATATACTTCTGCATTTTCTATGTGAAAAAAATGAAGATAAGAAGCGGAAATTGGAAAGTTATCTGAGATTATCCGACACTGCGAGTGTAAGCAAACTTGTATTGAGTTTTTCAAACAATATTACGTGCACGTCCTGTGTATTTATTTATTAAAAAGTACAGCCACATCATGTGAAAATGTTTTAATGTATGTACATTAAAACATTTTTATATTTAGAAGGTTACGGTATTGTGACTGATACATATGACAATTACGGCGTACATAACTTATACAATTAAGGGTAAGTATTTAAAAAGTACCAATATCAGAAGAATGACAGAAAAGAATATGTACGTCCAAAGAGCAAAAGTTCAGTCACCGAGCGCAGCGAATGATTTGTAGACAAAGGTGAAATTACGAACCATTAGTTGTCATAATTAAAAAATGTATGTTTTTGTAGGTGTTTTTAGTCTATTACAGAAACGACATAACCAGGAGGTCTTAAGTACAACCAGTTAATTTATTATATATAAAAGTAAAACCTCATAAATCATCATCCCCTAGCGTTATCCCGTTTTTCACAGGGTCCACTTACTAACCGTCAAAACACGAAATTACTATGAAAGTATGAAAACGCACACTGTGACGTCATAGAAAAATGTGATAAAATATCGTACGTTTTTCTAGATTAAAATTCATTATAGAAAAAAGAAAATGTTTTCGTTAGTGATAATGAATTTCATAATTTATCTTGAACCTAGTACACGACCCAATTGTGTAAGTGAATGGGTATGTCGAAATTTGGCTGAAATACACGATTTATACGGTAATACTCGATGCCCCGTGTCAGGACTTACATACATACATACATAAACTTACGCCTATTTCCCACTTTTTTTTTGACTTAGGTATTGTAGATTTGCCGCAGATGGCATTAACTACTTGGCCGGACAAATGGGGAGCGCTGAAGGCTCTCACCCGGTACAACGTTTAAGACAACAGGCCTGAGGGTACCCAGTTGGGCGCGAAACTCGGCTCAGGGCGTCGTCTGAGAGGAAAAATATTTGAAAGAATTAATCGACCCTAGTGGGTCGATAGCGATAAGCGCTGAATGAGGGAAATCGTCGACCACGCCGGCGGGGTCGGTATCGGGGACCTGAAGTGTTTGGTGTCGCGAGCTGATTGGCTGCCTCTATGGCTAGAGTAATCGGGTCGTCGGGATCGTATATTACGTCCTTCGGACGCCCTATTTCCCACCGGAGTAAGCAGAGACTATGGAATTCCATTTTCTTCGATCCTGACAATCAACAACAGACTTAATTATTATTATTATTAACATCTCATAAACGCGATCAGGGGGGTTAAAATGGCCACATCGAAGCAATTCATCCAAGGAAGCAATATAATATATCTGAGATGATGAGAGGATGATACCTACTCACGCCTTTTTCCCACCGGGGATAAAATAGAGAATATATTTAAAAGAAGTAAGACAATGATGCGTCTTAAAATACAAAAAAAAAAAAATCTAATTACCTTTTAATTTACTTGAAGCCGGTGATTCAGTTTTAGAACTACTAAAACAGCAATTCATTCTCTACATTTAAGTATCTATTTCGCTGTTGAGTGCCTATTTTCAAGGAATACCTAAATTGTTTAATTATTTGAAAATATAAAATGTTATTTCGGTCAAGACAATATTGTCAATCTAGGTCAATGGTTTTCTTAATTGAAATCTTAGTTTGTTTTTAAAGGACTGGGAGGTTAAAATGGCCACATCGAAACAATTCATCTAACAAAGCAATATTGAAATTTGACAATTGCGTATGATTATAAAAGTAAGTGCGCAATGCAATAAAATGACAAATAGCAATATTGCAAGAAAGCAATATTATAAATGGCAAAACATTATAAATTTTAATACACATAAAAAATACATTATAACTGGTTAGAGTCAAATTAGTTCAGCTAACGAATTTTCTATTTATACTTATTTACATGACATAAGCTCTCTACTATATCCAATTGGGGTAGTCAGAGGTCCATCCATCCCAAGTGAGACTGGTGATACCTAATGTAGACGACAGGTCGACATGGAAATTCTCTAGTGACGTGACGTTTTCAATATCGATATATTTTTATTATGTATGTAACAAAATGTGAATAAAATAATACACGTTTTCATTTTAGTTAATATTTATTCATCTGAATCATCTAACGTCCGATTGACAGAAAATTTGTTACAATTATTTTTCCGTTCAATGTAAAAAATAATAATAATAATAATAATAATAATAATAAAAAAGTTCACAATGTCACAATTTTCTAACAATTTTTTAGCTAGTTCTCGAGCTTGAGAGTGAATTATTGGTTTTTTTGCTTGAACATGCGACGAAGATGCAACCGTAGCCATTTTTAAAACACAATAGTAATAAATTATGTGAGTGAGATTATAATCGATAAACGCGGTCGATACGGACTCGTGCGACACTAAGACTAAGACGCCGCGGGGACTGTGCGGGTGTGCGGGGCGACCCCGCCTCCGCGGCTCACCTCATGTCCCGATTGCCATGTCGACCTGTCGTCAACAGTACTTAGTTTCATTCTTTCATAAGAGCACTTTAGAGAATATCCCACGCATTTAATGTTGCGATTTCTCATGTTTCAGGAGTAGGTGTAACTATTTTAAAATTAAAAATGCGGTTTACCACTTCAGAGTTGAGTAATTAATAACAAACTTACTTGATTTGCCATTAAAAGTTCACGTCGTGCGGTTATGTCGCCTGATTAATTACGTGTCGTAAACTTATAGTTAATTGTTAAAACAGTTCTCGTTAAGCTCATTATTACGTTAACAGTGGTGGTAAGGAATTTCCACACGTAGGCTTAAAGTTGAAAGTAAAGGTCGCTGCATAGTAACATGTTTTTAACGGACGAAGCGGAGACGGATTCGTACTCTGTCACTTCGTGTATAAATAGAAAGAAAGAAAGAAAGACAGAAATGTTTATTATTAAGGGAAACCACAGTATCAAATATAAAACAAATATATTTAATATAAAACACGGATTAACACATAACTTACAATCAAAACACATAATAAAAACATTTTTTTTTATTTATCATAGATACAACTTACACGAGAAATACAAATAATTGAGTGTATGGACTGGTCAACGATGGTGGTGGTACATACATCATCATCAACAGCCTATATACGTCCCACTGCTGGGCACAGGCCTCCCCTCAATCAACCGGAGGGGGTATGGAACATACTCCACCACACTGCTCCAATGCGGGTTGGTGGAGAAGAATAGAGAGGTTACACACATTCATACATAAACTCACGCCTATTTCCCACCGGAGTAAGCAGAGTCTATAGAATTCTATTTGCTTCGATCCTGACACACTTCTCTTGGTGATGGTGGTGGTGTCCTTTATAAAAGGGCCTCACTCAGCATAAGCTGCGGCGCGAGCCACGACCCTGGTATTCTGTGGACCCTGCTAAGTGAGGCACGGAAGCCGTGTCTCCCACAAATACAACTTCAACAAATATACTTTATTGCACCAAAATAAAAAGAAATAATTACAAAAAGACCCTTAACTAGATACACGGCAAATGGCGGCCTTTTCACTTAAGCGAAATTTAAAAATTGAAATTGAAAGGTTGCGGGCACAAACTGTAAGTACAACTTATCAATAAATAGATGCACAATAAATATATAACATACATACAAATATAAGTGCTCATTAATAGGTTAGTTTCCAACTACAACGTAGTATCTGTGTAAAACAAAGTGTTTTGTATGAAGTGTCCAGGGTATTATACTTGTATCATGCGCGTTGTTAGACAAGGGAAATTATGGTTGAAAGTTGAAAATCAGTGTTGCCTTCTTGGAGAATAATCGCCGAACCCTGCCCATTTTTTGCTGAACTGCGGCACCCATGTACATTTGTATTTCTTTTTTTCTAGTTTAAATCATTATTGTTGTTTCATAGGCTAGTTTCCAACTAGCCAAATCAGTTGCTTTTTACTAAACGTCAAAACACGAAATTACTATGAAAAAGCACTCAGTGACGTCATAGAAAAAAGTGATAAAATGTCGGACTTATTATTGCGTTTTTCTTGATTAAATTGACACATAAATAAGTTAAATATAAAATTTTCTTGATACATAAATAAGTTAAATATAAAAAAGGAAAATAATTTTCGTTAGTTTTGTTCCACCAACTCGCAGTGGAGCAGCGTGGTGGAGTATGCTCCATACCCACTCCGGGTGATTGAGGGGAGGCCTGTGCCCAGCAGTGGGACGTATATATGCTGTTTATGTTATGTTTTTCGTTAGTTTTAGATCTATCTTAATTTAGTATTAATCAGAATTTTGTAATTTATCTTAAACGTAGTACACAACCCTATTATAATATAGAGCGTAAATGATACCGTACCGAATACTGAGGGTTGATTCAGCTCATGACTCTGAGTTAATATCAAGTGGAAATTTCCCTTGCAAAATGCATGATATTTTTTTGTGTTTTTTTTTTAATTATTTTGGACAGTAAGACGCCTCAGGCTAGATAAGAAGAAATTATATTAAATTCAATACTTTTGTGACGATTATACATTTTTAATATTAGTCGCAAACGTCAATATCACGGTCTGCATTATCCTTAAAAGTTTTTGTTACTACTTAACTAACAATATGTATAACTATGTGAATAACTACGTTAACCGTTTCTCGAGTGAAATAATAAATCAAAGCCAAGAAAAAAATATTTTTAATATAAAGACACTATAAAACCACGACAAATTATGACGAAATCACACGCTCCTAATAAAATGTTTTATTGGTTTAACTGTTACTTACCATACACTTGACTTTTACAATAATTTGATATAGATAGATAGGTAAAATACTTTATTGAGCACAATGGACACAAAATCCTCGGTGGCGCAGCGGTAAACGCGCTCGGTCTGCGATTGTTGAAGTTAAGCAACTTTCGCAAAGGCCGGTCATAGGATGGGTGACCACAAAAAAAAAAAATTTCATCTCGAGCTCCTCCGTGCTTCGGAAGGCACGTTAAGCCTTGGTCCCGGCTGCATTAGCAGTCGTTAATAACCATCAATCCGCACTGGGCCCGCGTGATGGTTTAAGGCCCGATCACCCTATCCATCCATAGGGAAGGCCCGTGCCCCAGCAGTGGGGACGTTAATGGGCTGATGATGATGGACACAAAATACAGAGATAAGGACAACATACACATTGCGGTATTAACTTTACAAAAGCAGAAACCTTAATATATGAACTGCACAATATATACAAAATATTTGCTACCTACGCAAAATACAATTCAAGTTTTCATATCACATGGCAATTTATTTTGTTAACAATAACCTTTATCAGCAACGTAAAATTAAAGTTACGATACATAAAAATATATTTTTATTTTTGAATAAGCGTTTTATAACATTTAAACTAGTTGTTGTTACAGATTAAAATTATTTATATTTACAAGACAATATGATATTTCTAATAATATTCATTTTAATATTTCATTTTATAAACACATTAGGAAACTATCAGGACGCGATACCAAGAGTCATAGGAGGACATGACACTACGGACTATCCGTACGTGGTTGTATTTGTGTTTTATAATTTTATCAATGGTGTAACGATTATAGGTAGATCCTGTACCGGTACACTAATTACAGAAACATGGGTACTGACTGCAGCTCACTGTATGGAAAATGAAAAATATGAATTTGCAATTATATATGGAGATTTAACAAACCTTACGCAACACAGCACAGTATTGAAGCGTATAATATATCCAAGATACAAAATACATTTGAATCCTAAAATGATTGGGAAGTCTCAAGATAGCGACATCGCGCTAGTGAAAACTGATGCTATTTCCATGACATTCTATGGGAAATTATCCTCAATAGATTATGGAAGTTTGCTGGGTCGACCAGTCTTTTACATTGGAGGAGGATTAACGTTGACCGATGAAATGAAACAAAACGAGACGCATGCAAAGACGAATAATTCTATTATACTATATCCGTCGGATTTTATTCGACCTCTTCAAATAGGTTATGCGGTTGTTGTTCGTTGTAATGCGATTGAAGCTGGTGGTAGCGTTATTTGTTTACGATCTAAATGCTCTACAAGACACCAGATGGCTCAACATGGAGACTCAGGTGGGCCTCTCTTCTACCGAGGAAAGATTGTAGGCGTCGCAAGAGCCAAAACCATGTTTTCAAACATATATCAGCCGGTAAGTCTGTATATTGATTGGATAAGAAAAGTTATAGCTGAAGACTGAAAATACCATGTGTTTTCTCATCAAGCCTTTTATGGTGTTTGCGTCCAAAAACATACGTACATACATACATAAACTCACGCCTAATTACCACCAGAGTAACCAGAGACTATGGATTTCCATTTGCTTCGATCCTGACACACTTGTCTTGCTTCCTCCACATTCATCAATCGTTTCATACATGCACGCCGGTTCAGAATAAAATAAAATTTAAAAATAAAATAATGTTTATTGCGTTTACAATTTTATTACAATTACTTACAATTTTATTTTTAACCCCAATTAACAATTATCAGGGTAAGAGCCTGCTAGTAAGTGCAAAAACACCTGTGATAACAGGATCCGCTTCTCCATAGCCATTCTTAATTATTACAACATTTACCGCTTATGTTGGTAGTTACTTTATTTTTACAAGGCAATTAAGTTCAGAGTTCTTAAGGAACATGGAATGTAATATGAATATAAAAGTAAGATAAAAGTGAAACATTAATATGTTATAAAAATTAATAAGTGAAGTAAGTAATATGTTTATTTTTTGTTATGTGTGTGTTATGTGGGTAGATTATTATTTAATATTATTATGCGTATTGTGTGTGTGTGTGTGTGTATTCGTAAGTAATATTATCGAAAGAACATAAGTATGCATGGTTTGAGTTATAATGAGGATACTTTTAGTTTAGTTAAATTGTTATTAGTTGGTATGTAATATTGTAGTGCAGGAGTCGGTGACTTTGTTTGTTAAGTTAGCAAATGTATTCCAATAGAGCTTCAGAATAGATCGTACTAAACGTTTTCTAAGGATATCTCCAATTTGGTCAATATACGTATCAATACTCCCTACCATCAACCTTCGCTTTATACAGGTTGTTAGTGACATCATAACAAATACTGAGGGGGATGATTCAGACCATGATTCTGAGTTGATATCAAGTGGATTTTCCTGTCGGAAAATTCTTGAAAACTTTTGTGTTGTGTAAATTTTTAAATTAGTCAAAAAGGTTAATGTAACATGGTTTCAAAGTGTACATATATTAGTACTTGTGACCATTATGTATAAAAAAGTATCAGGTTACAAGTAAAATTACCTGTAGCTACTCTAAACAACGGTTATTATAACTCACTAAAACTCGAAATCCCGGCTTACTTACTTCCAAACCATCAATCTGACAGCATCGAATTGTTTATTGAATAAGCCGATTGAAATGCAGTTCCGATAATTCTGGGAACACAGCCAAGTGGCGTAAACCAGATGGGGTCAGTCCGCGGGGGATTGACGGTTCCTCCTATTTTTAACCGACTTAAAATAAGGGGGTTATAACCAGTGATCGGGATAGGTAATCCATTTCGGGTCAATAATCCTGAATTTTGTGATTAAATGGTCATGTTGATGGATGGATGGAGAGCCGTTGGTAGAACGCACTCAGTTGGTAGAACGCACTCAGTTGGTAGAACGCACAAGCCTAAACCAATGATTGTCGAATTTGTTTTCGAATTCATGTTTGGAACATAAATTATTATCACGTGCTCAGCGGCACAAGAAAACATCGTGAGGACACCCACATTCCCGAGAAACGCATTTTCGGAGGTGTGTAACCTAAACCTAACCTAACCTGTATTGGGCTGGATTTCTCTTCGCGGGTTGAAACATCAGACAGGCAGTCGCTTCTGTAAAAAACCGGACCTGTCAAATGTTCAGGTTAGATAAGAGGACTCTATGAAAACGAAATTATACTAAGGAGATTAAATGGATATGACCACGAGATATTCGAGATTGTGAGATTATCTTACATTATGAGATTACCTTCTTCTTTTATTACATAAATGCAAACTGTTTGAGATATCAAATGTATATAGACCTACTTAATATAATATATTATAAATGTGAAAGTTTGTAGGTCCATACAAACAGATGAGACAAAATATAACATACGAACATAACGAATACATTATTTCATACACACATTAAATACAAAACAAAAGAGAACTAGAGGGAATACAATAAAAAGTCCTTAAAAATACATAAACACACAAAATAAAAACGTGATAAACCTTATTAACACAAAAAACAATACAAATAGGTAATATAAAAATGACTTTAATAATTAACTAAATCAAAATAAATGTTTTATTAAAAATTTTAATATTGCGTTTCGGCATTTAAGATTTGTTAAGACAAATCTCGCAAATGGCCTATCTCCTACAATCTGGTCCATTTTAGTACTTCGGATCGCAAGTAGCTGCAAATTGGCTTCTGATTAGGTACTTAAGGCTCTACCCACCCCATTAGGGATTATGGGTGTGGGGGAAAATATGTAGTACAGACCTATGTATGAAAAACAAATTCAACCTGTAATGTTACATCTCATCTCAAATGTTTTTCATACAGCGCCATCTATCCAATGTGTTCGGAATTACTTAGTATCGCATGTAACTAGCTGGCTGAAGCGAAATGGCTCTGTAACTTTCAGTAAGGATCGTTTCATTCTCTATAGATACCGTTTTAGGTCACAAGACATCGAACTGGTATTATTTATTTTCCTTCTATCGTGTGGGTTGTGAAGAGAATATCCAACATCATTAACGCTAATATCATCAAAGCCCCTGACATGACACGTGTAACGACTACATACTTACATCAGTAAGTAGTAACCGAGACCACCGTCATAACGTGTCATCCGAAGCTTCCGAATCATTTTACTTTCGGACAATCAGGTGATCAGCCTGTAATGTCCTAACCAAACTAAGGATTATAAAATACTGTATGTCCCCACCGGGATTCGAACCTGGGACCTCCGGATCGTGAGCCAACACTCAACCAATGGATCACGGAGGTTGTTGAGGTTGATGATTAACATCATCAACGCGAATATCAGGGTTATCGTTAACCCGCCAAAAGCCTGTGATCATGTAACACTACGTACATGGATCAGTAAGTAGTACCTGGGACCAACGGATTAATCTGCCGAAGCACGGAATCACTTACTTTTTTGGACAATCAGGTAAATCAGCCTGCAATGTCCTTGCCAAACAAAGGACAGGAATAATAAATAATTAAAGAGAACAAATACAAATTATTATTTATTACTGATAATAATTTAATTCATATAATATAATTATGTTGTACTATTTGTACATGATTTAAGAAATAAAAATTATTAATTTAATTATTAATAATATTATTAATTATTAATAATTGAATTAGTAAATGTAGAAAACTAACAAACCCACCTTACCATCTTTGTCAACCTCAGAATAAGTTTATCCTGTAAATGTCTTGTAAATATGTGTGCAATAAAGTATTTTATTATTATTATTATTATGTATGTCATTTCCATATCTTGGGCCTACGGAGTCCCGGACTTTTGGAAGGCGTGAGTGGGGCCAAAGCCAACACGTAGAGGCCCCTTAGGACAATTTCATCTAAATGTTGTTATTATTAAAACTAACAAAGTAATATTATACGCCAGGAACAATAGATTGAATAAAATTAATTTCATGTACCAGGATAACAGACTGAATATAGAGATAAATCTACTAATAGTGAATACAGCAACTGCAATGCAAACGGTTCTATACAAATGGCAAGTGGAACCATTTGCAGAGAGATAACATAAACAGTAAACACTTCTCATAAACATTCAGATATAATCTAAACACTACCTATAAGATAGACAAACAAGTTTCCATTTCTGCATGAAACTGATATTTATGTTACATATACAGAATGTTAGTGACATCGTAACGAAAACTGAGGGATGATTCAGCCCATGATGTTGAGTTGATGTCAAGTGGAATTTTCCGTCGCAAAAGTATGGAACTGAAAATAATTAAAAAAGCACCAACTTTTCATGAATTTTTCTACAGGAAATTCCATTTGATATCAACTCAGATTCATGGAGTGAATCTTCCCCCTCAGTGTTTGTTATGGTGTCACTAACACCCTTACGTACTTGTAAGGTAACCTGTACGTACCTGTATGGGGTGTAAGTGACATCGTAACGAATACTGAGGGGGTGATTCATCTCATTATTCTGGGTTAATATCAAATGAAAATTTGCATCGCAAAAGTATAGAATTAAAAATACATGAATCTCGCGATGGAATTCCAGTTGATATTAACTCAGAATCATGGTCTGTATCATCTCCCTCAAGGCCTCAGTATTCGGTACGATGTCACTTACACCCTTTAAAGCAACTGCGGTGTTGAGTGATAGAGTAAGAAACAGTATGATAAGAGATATATCTTTTTTATGTAAAAGATGATATACCTAGTCGCTAAGGTCATACGCATCTTAATGAATTAAGTATAAATCGAAATTTTTATGTAATGATAAAATTGTTTCGAAATGTTTTAATATAAAAGTTTCACCGATTGACCCCCGATGGAATCACGAAGTATTGACGCGTCACGAACTTATTTGAAGTGGAAATATCTTCGCAAACTTAAAAGAGAACTCGAAGATTGAACTTTTACTATTTACTTTTTGAAGAGCAATTAAAAAGTTCATTCTGAGTGACTAGTTTGATTTAAAAAGGGTAGGAAATGGATCGAGGCTAGTGTTCGTTTTTTAAATTTTCTTATAGATCACCTTCAAGATTTTTTTATTTTTGTCCTAGTTACCTACGTGACGTCTTCAGCGCTTCCTGTTTGCCAGGTCAAGTGAAAAAAATCACGCGATAGAAAAAAGAGGCAAAATGCGTTCTGAAGAAAAGCTAAAGCCAAGTTTCAGACATAACATTGACAGACGGCATTATACAAAGGGAGATCCTTTTTTTTGTTTTTGAATGTCCTCCACAATGTGTTTTGACTCCCATAATACAGATTCACTCTAGTTTGGGACTTCAGAGGTCATTACCTTGTGTAAAATTGAAACAGCTACATATTGTAAAAAATATTTTTTTTTTTTGTTATTATAACACTCACCCGTGTTCAAGAGAAATGAAATTCGGCGGCGATCAAAAAATTTGCAAGGACAGGTGGAGGTCCCGGTGGTGTAACGGTTAACACTGTCGTCCCGACTTGACAAGAGCTGCGAGTCAAGTCCCTTCCTCTCTTAAAAAACAAAATATAACAAATAAATATACTCGAAACCAAAACCACGGAACGCTTCGCTGCGCCGCCCTGGTTGCATTTGAATTAGAAAATGGCTTTAGCTGGCTATTTAAGTCTGAGTATCTAATAAAGCCAAAACCCCAACCGTTTAGGGTTAAACTAAACTTTACTGCAATTAAAAGCTTGAAATTATAATGTAATTAGCTGCAATGCAGTGTAGACTTACTAACACCGGCCAAGCGCGAGTTCGACTAGGTTTCCGAGACTTAAATACTGTCATGGGGAACGCTGAAAGCTCTCACCCGGTACAACGTTAAAGAAAACAGGCCTGAGGGTGCCCAGTTGGGCGCGAACCTCGGCTCAGGGCGTCGTCTGAGAAGAAAAATATTTGAAGGAATTAATCGACTCTAGTGGGTCTATAGTGATAAGCACTGATTGAGGGAAATCGTCGACCACGCCGGCGGGGTTGGTATAAGGGTACTGAATACATACACGAATAACAAACAAAAGTAACTAGACAAAGTTGGAACATAAAAGGCTAGTTTCCAGCTAGTCAAATCTACTACTTACTTTTTACTATGGTTTATCGCAGTCGCTTCTATAAAAAAAAACCGGACCTGTCAAATTTTCAGGTTAGGGGAGCGGGCAAAAGGCCCTATTTTACCTTAAAAAGTAGCGGGGAGAATGCTACGCCGACAAGAGTGTGGCTTTTAAATTAGTAATATGAAGCGGACCCTGTGAGAAATGGGATGACGTTTCTCGCAATGATGATTTGACTTTAGTTGGTCCAAGTTACGCAACATTTGGAATTAAACTGAGTATCTAACTCAACCACTGCAGCCTCATTTCCATCACAATGTGCAGCGGGGCTCGCTACCGGGGAGACACCGGCCTCTCATTAAATTGACACGTAACGATGGACTACGTACCTACTACTGGTGCGTAACTCGAAAAAATGAAAAACATATTTATTTATTTATTTTATTTTTACAATTTTACATTCAGCCGTTACAGTAAAAACCAATTCGACTGAAACAAATACATATAAGACAAAACAATGATTATATTTTTTTAACTAGAACAATAGCGAAATGCCACATCCGTGAATTTGGCCACTGAACAGCTGTACAGGTCAACGTCCGGGTTGTCCTGGGCCAGGGCGTTAAGCATCCGCATCGCGCGAGTAACCGGCGAGTACCAACCAACATTGGTTCTCGACAGCCGAAATCAATCATGAAAACTCATGGAAATGAATCATTGATAAATAGGGTTTACAGGGTTCTCAATTTAAGGTGGCTGATATTTATTTATATTATATCGTATGTATCTATATTTATATACTATATACATATATATACTTAATGTAGCACACGTAGACACGCATACACATGCAAACACACTCAAACACACATATACACACACATACACACACACACACACACACACACACACACATAATCTACCTTTCATAAAAACCACACACACACACGCGCGCGTTACTTTTTGCTTGATAAGTTTATAAAAATTGTTAGCTGTGTTTACCTATAATTGGTTACGCATTTAGAATAACACCTATGTTTATTGAATAAGCGTAGTAATAATGTTGTAACTGTTGGTAAACCTAATAACCTAAAAATAAAGGAAAGGTACATATCTCGCTTCAGGACGGTAGAATCCCGCTTAGGGACGATACTGAATAGTATCAGCGCCCGAAGGACATAATATACGCCTAGAAAAAATACAGTTCCAATTCTCAGCTTAAAGATTTTACAATAGTAACTCAGTGAAAACATGAAGTGAGACTTAATTAGAGACGCAATTAATGGCACTTTGTGCTGGCTTGCCTACTGTGTGACCTGATTGGAAATCAAAGAGTATCTTTTACAGTAATTTATCTTCTTCTATCGTATGGGTTGTTCTATTTATATAAGTAGGTATATTTGTTAGGTTATTTATGTAGGTTAGGTAAACATATATTATATTTGTAAGTATGTTAATTATTTATTTGCATGTATTCATTGGTT
Organism: Pectinophora gossypiella; assembly: GCF_024362695.1. Lineage (NCBI taxonomy): Eukaryota > Metazoa > Arthropoda > Insecta > Lepidoptera > Gelechiidae > Pectinophora > Pectinophora gossypiella. Next base: position 3,073,343 of record NC_065423.1, read on the forward strand.
GTACTTATAGTTTGTACCCGCAATCTTTCAATATTTTTTTTACATTCTTCCTCACCTTATGGTTGTCTGGAAGAAATCGCTTTAAGCGATAAGGTCGCCATTTGCCATGTACTTAATTAAGAGACTTTTTGTAATTATTTCTTTTTATTTTGGTGCAATAAAGTGTATTTGTATTGTTGTGAGGTGAATGAGCAACCTCATCAACCCTGGTGTCAGGGTTATTATTGAGCTGCCAAAGCCAAAGTTACCTCATTAATTGATTTTGTTTTGTAATTTTTATTGCAACGATCCTAACTTTTGATTCACGATTCTCATATAAATCTTCATGTATACATACATAGCATAAACAGTCTATTATATTTCCCACTGCTGGGCACAGGCCTCTCTTCAATAAACCGGAGGGGGTATGGAGCATACTCCACCACGCTGCTCCACTGCGGGTTGATGGAGGTATTTGGGCTAGTAGCCCGGGATCGACGGCTTAGCGTTCTTTCCGAAGCACGGAATCATCTTACTTTTTCGGACACTCAGGTGATTTAAGCCTGAAAAGTCCTTACCAAATAAAAGACAGTCCCACAAAGTGATTTCGACAATGTACCCATCGGGAATCGAACCCGGACCTCTAGATCGTGAGCCCAACGCTCTAACCACTAGACCACGAAGGCTGTCATGTATAAACCTATGATAATTAAAGCACATAATAACGGGTTCTTACCGCGTTAAATGGGGATATGAGACTCCCGATATTTCGACACTGTTGCAAGTGCCATGATCACGGGATGACTGATTCCGCCAGACAATATTCAGGGTGTTAGTGACATCGTAACGAAAACTGCGGAATGATTCAGATCATGTTTCTGAATTGATCATCATTAATTTAAGAGCCACGCTCTTGTCGGTGTAGCAGTGATATCAAGTGGAATTTCCTGTCGGAAAATTCATGAAAATTTTAGTGTTTTTTTTAATTACGAGTATGTTCAGTTCCATCGTTTTGCGACAGAAATTTCCACTTGATATCAACTCAGAATCATGGTCTGATTCATCCCTCAAAGTTTTCGTTACGATGTCACTAACACCCTGTATATTTTACTACTCTCTAGAGGGGTCTATCTTTGGGAAGCCTGTTTCTTTATTTCCAGTTCGTCATAGAAACTTTACCTCTTAGCTAATCTTTAATGTAACACTTACATAAGACATAACGCTAGCTCGAATCTCATCGAAAAAATATTACAAAGAAAATTTTATCACATTCCTCTTTTAATCTTTATTCAAGTGCAAAAGTATAAATAAAAGATGGGTCAACACGCGGGCCGCCATTAAAATTTTATCTCACTTTTCTCATCGCTTGACCTTAATTTTCACAAAGTCGTATAAGAATAATACTAACATATAGAACAGAACTCAGGACGCAAGGGGCAAGTCACAGGGACTGTAACCTGGAACCTGATAAAAGGCAGCCAGTAACTGTCAGTACTATTCAGAGGCGGAGGACAGGAGTCCTAGAACGGCTTTGAATTAGACTACTCTGGGCGCCATCCCACTCGCGTCAGACAGTACTGCGGGGCGGAAGGCAAGAGGGACACAACTGCTCTATTTTTCCCTAGAAAAGTAGCGTGAAGAATGCTACACCGACAAGAGCGTGGCTCTTAAATTGATGATGTGATGACATATATAGAACGGACATTCTCTGCCCCGCACCAATTCGAATCGGCGTCGACTTAGACTTACCTTTTCTATTAGCGAATCTTTGGATTGCATTGAAGCTTGATTTTTTATAGCTTCAAAGGAGCGCAATAGATGTCTTCTTCTTCTATCGTGTGGGTTGTGAGGTGAATTACCAAGCTCATCAGCCCTGGTGTCACGGTTACTACTGAGCCGCCAAAGGCCCCTGACATGACTTATATAACGACTACGTTCTTACATCAGTAAGTAGTAACCGGGACCAACGGTTTTACGTGCCTTCCGAAGCACGGATCGTCTTACTTTCGGACAATCAGGTGATCAGCCTGTAATGTCCTAACCAAACTAGGGACCGCAAAGTAATTTTTGTTATATGTCCCCACCGGGAATCGAACCCAGAACCCCCCGATCGTGAGCCCAACGCTCAACCACTGGACCACGGAGGCCGTTCAATAGATGTTAATTTCAACTTGATACTGATACCTGTACGCGTTTCCGAGTAAAGGATTTTGACAGATAGACGGACGAACAAACAAGTGAATAAGGCTTCCGTTTTACCTTTTGAGGTTCGGAACCTTAAAAATATGGTTTTTGTCTTAAATTAATTGCAGTTGGTAAAGTTATCGCGACATATGTCGATGTATAGAGACAATAGTTTATCAACGGCAAAGTCAAAGTCTCCTCCAAAAAGTTTGACTTTGTTAATTTACGGAACTTTGTAGCCTTGGTGCGCGAGTCAAACCCACACATGACCAGATTATACTTCGTAAAAAGTTACTCATTTGTAAAATAGCCTATTACTAAGTACATACGTACCTGTGATTTTACAATTCCAAACCCTTTATTAACAAAGTCTTTCTAATTAAGATTACTACATTAACACAACTTATCCAATTTAAAATAACAATAAAGGTAAAAGATAAAAACTTTTGTTTGTTTTGTATATTTGCTAAACGAGTTCCAAGAATTGCTTGTTTAAACAGAATTTGTTAAAGCAATAAGTTAAACAAATTAGGTGTTAAAACGAAATGAATGGGGTTTGCGCTTTGTTGTAGAGATACTTAAGTCTAAAAATATTGTTTTAAGGTCTCTCGTATATTTTAATGTCATACGTTTATTTTGTAACACCACAATGGCGCTGATTCCAATAACCCGACAGAATCATTTTGACAGCTCACGTCAAACGGTTTGCATACGAGATGTCTATTTTATTCGCGCGGGTTATTCATCATTTTAAAATTAACGTTTGTCAATTATCCGTCCATTTCCTTTTCGGTGGATAAGAAAATGATGGGTATAACTTAAAATAAAATTAGGAGGGGTCTGCAGAAATCGCGGCCTATAATTTTAATATTTTTAATTTATTTATTATTATTTGGTAGCGGTTTTCAGGCGCCGATTTGTAAAGTTAACAGTTGATATAACAACTCGCTAGTCGTGACGTCTGTCAGGCACAACTCCTAGAACCACGTTGTGGTTATATCAATTATACATACATACATACATAAACTCACGCCCGTAATCCCAACTGGGGTGGGCAGAGCCACAAGTAATCAAAGACAACTTGCAGCCACTGTTGATACGAAGTCCTAAGATGGATATGATGAACCTTATGGTGATAAGGGATCAGCCTATCGCCCATAACATTAGTCCATCATGTTAGAGGACGCAATCCCTCTGTCGGTTTTTACGACATGCCCGGGAAGACAAGCAGCTGAACGTGTCAAATATCAATAATCTATGATCTAAAAAAGAGACGTAAGTACATAGAAAATCTTTTAACACAGTTGGCTCGATAATTATAGACGGCGATACCCACCACGTTGGTCTAACAGAGAGCTCGGTGAGGCGTGGGTACTTACGTTCATGGGTACTTGCGATGGATGTACAATCAAATAGCAAAAGTGCAATCACTGAGCCCAGCTAATGATTTGTAAACAGTGGTGAAATTATGAACCATCGGTTGTCATAATTATAAAATTTGTTTTTGTAGGTGTTTTAGTATGTTACAGAAACGACATGTAACCAGGAGGTCTTAAACGCAACCAGTTAATTTATTACTTTGCAAGAAACTGACTAGACTTTTGCAGCTCATCGTACCTCTGACAACAATTGTGATATATTTGTGAGATTATGTTCTTGATTGCAAATGGAATTCTATAGTTTCTGCTTACCCCGGTGGGAAATAGGCTTGAGTTTATGTATGTGTATGTATATATTTATGTTATTCTAAGAAAAGGTAGACGCTATCTGTGTATTGATTTTTTTTTTGACGTGACTTATTGTAGATTTGCCGCAGATGGCATTAACTACTTGGCCGGACAAATGGGGAGCGCTGAAGGCTCTCACCCTCTGTCTATTGAAAAATCGACCCTAAGTACCTTAAAAATAAGCGGTTCGTATGATTTACAAAAGCGAACCTATCAGTCACTACATCACCACAACCCTTAGGTAATAAAAAAGAAATAGGTCAATGACGTGACCAATGCCATAAATTGGGTCAGACTATTCAATCCTTCGATAAAACAAAGGCCTGACAGCTAGCGATTAGCGTTTCGGTACACTCCGGACAAGAATAGAATACAAATTGTTTACTATAAAAGGATACCACAAACAAGAACAAAACAATAACATCGCTTAAAACAAAAAACAATTAAGTAGTTACCGGAGCCGTGATAGCCCAGTTGATTGAACGCTTGCCTCTCACTTTGAGGTCGCAGGTTCGAATCCAGCACAGCCAATGATTGTCGAATTTGTTTTCCAATTCATGTTTGGATCGTAAATGATTATCACGTGCTCAGCGGTGAAGGAAATTCATTTTCGAAGGTGTGTGACCTAACCTGTATTGGGCCGGTTTTCCCTTAGCAGGTTGGAAGGTTAGACAGGCAGTCGCTTCTATAAAAAACCGGACCTGACAATTTTCAGGTTAGGTAAGCGGACCCAGTGGAAAACTGAATAATGCTAGGGGATGATGAATTAAGTGTAACAAAGTATAGAGGACGTTCGTCGAAATAATCATAAGTTATATTGGTTTTAACAATCGCTCATCGCTTTATCGCTAATAGTTACACGAGCACCTAATGACCTGCGTACGTATCGAAGCGAGACTCCGATAAGAAAAACAAATGAAAATCTGAAAGAGAAAACTATGTTCTATTTTCTTAAATAAAAGCCAAACTATTGTTTTCGTATTACAATACAATACTGTTTATTGCACATAGACAAACACTAAGAAGAAATGATACAAAAGAAGTAAGTCCCAGTTATTGCCAAATATTGTTCTTATCGTATCCTAGCCTAGTCATTCCTACTACTGGGCAAAGGCCTTCGCTTGATTTCCCATATTATTTATTGTTTATCGTCGTTGAATGTAAGAGACATCTCACGCTAGCATCTTTCGAGCGTCGTTGTTGTGCCAAAGTCCACGCAACGTCCGTCGACGCGACGCCAGCCCCGCGCACGCTCGGCGTTCGGCAGCCGGCCAACGCTGGCGTCGCGACGCCGGGGCGTCGACGGCGTTGCGCGGACGCTGGCACTACGACGACGCTCGTAAGCTAGTGTGGGGGGTGTCTTATTTATAACTAAGTAGGTTTTCCTTTTACATAAAAGAAATATCTTATTCGTTCTTGAACTTTCTTAAGTACAAAATACTTATGTTTAAGCTCATATTAATCCACTTTCAGAATTATAATTTTAAATAGGGCTTACAAAGCTTGTTTTTCATTACTCAAAATAGATTCGCGTTTGCTGGCATTATAATCTCAGCTGACATTTATACAATTTAACATTTCTTACTGTATACAACACACGACAGTTTTTGGTTAACAATTTAACAAAAAGACTAACAAAAAAAAACTCACAGTCTGAAACGTATACAGTAAACAAAAAAAAAACACAAACATTACAGTAGAATTAGCGGCTTTATTTGCTTTGGAAGTATGTTCTTAGTTCGTTAAAAAACTGGCCCGATATCATGAAACTATTCGGATGAGTAGACTACAAAATGCGTAAATTCGCCCGCAGGCCAGATAAGTGGGCGACTTGACACCTAACCCCAATAAAATCCACAGTACATCTCTGTCTCCTGAAGAGCTATTAACACCGACACCAGACGGCTGGAAGACTGGTGAGGTGATTTTAGAACTAATAACTACTGCGTTCACGTAGGGGCGTCGTTATCGTAAAATGGCGGACTATAATAATACTTACTGAGACTTAAGGTCTTAGAGTCTAGGGTCCGGGTGAAAGGTTAGTAGAGCAGTGGATATTTTATTAACCTTCGTTTATAGGACCCCCGTAGCATGCCGCATCATCATCATCCCCCTAGCATTATCCCGTTTTTCACAGGGTCCGCTTACCTAACCTGAAGATTTGACCGGTCCGGTTTTTTACAGAAGCGACTGCCTATCTGACCCTCCAACCCGCGAAGGGAAAACCAGTCCAGTACAGGTTAATTTACATACCTACGAAAATGGTTACCTCACGATGTTTTCTTTCACCACTGAGCACGTGATAATTGTTTATGATCGAAACATGAATTCGAAAACAAATTCAACAATCATTGGTTTAGGCATGTGCTAGATTCGAACCTGTAACCTCAAAGTGAGAGGCAAGCGTTCTACCAACTGGGCTACGACGGCTCCCCCAATAGCATGCCGCATACCACTTGTGCGCCTTTTTGAATAACGACATTCGGTCGTCTCAGTAGCCACAATACAGTGATATACAATAACGTGATAATATAGCAAATACAACTGGTTTATTTCCCAAATAATTAAAATACAACAAAAGGGTAGGTTAGGTACCCTTGCACTTCGCTTCGCTCATCTTGGCGGGGGCTCTGCCGTGCCCCAAAATAATAGAGTTAGCTCATTTCTCGCTTCGCGCTCGATATAAGCGCCTTTTTGAAAAATCACATTAGGAAGAGATTTCTTTTTTAAAAAAAACCTCGCATATGACACACTAGTTTCATAAATATCATAAACAGCCTATATACGTCCCACTGCTGGGCACAGGCCTCCCCTTAATCAACCGGAGGGGGTATGGAGCATACTCCACCACGCTGCTCCACTGCCTCCGTGGTCTAGTGGTTAGAGCGTTAGGCTCACGATCTGGAGGTCCGGGTTCGATTCCCGATGGGGACATTGTCGAAATCACTTTGTGAGACTGTCCTTTGTTTGGTAAGGACTTTTCAGGCTTGAATCACCTGATTGTCCGAAAAAGTAAGATGACTCCGTGCTTCGGAGGGCACGTTAAGCCGTTGGTCCCGGCTATTAGCCGTAAAAAACACCTCCACACTAGTTTCAATCCAGGTAAAAAATGTTTTGGTGAAGAAATTATAAATATTGTTTTTTCAAAAAAGCGCTTACGAAGTTTTCACTTTAAGGCGAAAATGTCGAGGACGATGCGACGCGAGGAATGAGCTAACTGTATTATTGGCTATTCGAGAACCAATCGTATTAGCTAACTTATCACGTTAAGCGGCTACTGAGCAACGCTTCGTCGTGAACGTTTTTATAGATCGTCATGTGTTTGAATTCACCGCGCAACGCGCTGCTTTTACCATGCACATCTCGCCGCATTTCTATGAAGAAAGAAAACAGAAAAAATATTTATTTCTATCTTCTTCTTCTATCATGTGGGTTGTAAAATGGATTACCAACCTCATCAACCCTGGTGTCAGGGTTACTATTGAGCCACCAAAGGCCCGTAACATGAGTCATGTAACGTCTACGATTGTCTGATCAGGGGAAACTACGGATCACAAAGTGATCGGAATGCGAACCCGGGACTTCTGGATCGTGAGCCCAACGCTCAACCACTGGACCACGGAGGCTGTCATTTATGACTAATTCTTATAATTACATAATAATATATGTGTTCCATGAACAATATTTTTTCAATGATAAATGCAACAACAAGCAAGATATGAAACAACCCTCTGATTTCATATAATTTGTACCACAAGACATCAAAAGCAGCGAAAATACGGAGGACCGTACGTTCTAGAGTAGCCAGCCATTTAACGACCAAACCCTTGTAACATTCGGACCCTGCGTATGTGAAAGCCATTATTGAACACTTCGGAGATTTTCCAAGCTTACCTAGTAAGTACGTATCTCTATAAGTGTACGATAAAATCCCGTTACTATTATCTCACTAGTGTGATTTTCTAGAGTACCTTGTCATCTGGCATGTATATAGAAAGAAAGAAAGAAAAAAAATATATATTTATTTCCATATTATTATTTATATCGTTGCTGTTATCAAAAACACGAAGTGCCTTTCGGAAAAAACACATTTTGTGAACAAATCTTCGCTGTGCGTTGCATTTAGAATACTAAGTTATTATTATTTTTTTTTTGTTTGTTTTCTTCTTTTTTTTGTTAATGATTTTGATCTTGGTTTCCTTTTTGTTGTTTTTTTTCTGTATATATTGATTTCGGTGTGGTTTCTGTCCGGTGTTGAATGTAATGTACCTTTCTGTCTGCGTCTGTGGTGTCCGGAAGTAATAAATGTTTCTTTCTTTCAATAGACAAGCTAATTTTCAGACAGGTAAAAATATAAATAGTATATAGAATAGGATAAGATAGGATATAGGATATTATATTTTAACTTTGGCATCACAATATATCTTTGAAAACTTAATATATGTAAAAAAACATATAGAATTATTTGCAAAAAATAGCGATCGGCACATTGTTAATACCAGGAATAAAAATAAACTTGCTTTACAAGTCAGTCGATTACATAAGATTACTAAATCTTTTAAGGGGCAATGTATACGTTTTTACAATAAGATTCCCATTGACATTCAGAATTTGCCTTTCAACTGTTTTAAGACAGTAGTTAAACAAAAACTTTACAAAAAAGGTTATTATAAAGTTAGTGATTATTTAGAAGATATGAATGCATGGGATTAACTGTCTGAGAACTGATATTAGGCAGCTAAATTACTGAATTGTATACCAATATTTTATGTTTATTTTTATTTTTTTAAAGAACGTCTAGGGCCCTGTGCCGAGGTTTTTCTTGCAGCTTCTTTTCCCCGGCTATACAGGTTGTGAGAAGCTGCAGTAGTTTTAGGCGGATAAGACGTTCGTTATGTAAAATTGACGATTCAAAGTGTAACTATGTTACCTACTGAATAAAAATATTTTTGAATTTGAATTCGAATTTGATAGGATAGGCTAGGATAACAAGTGCAACGTGACAAAATTATCGATCGATTTTTGTCGAAATCGATAAGTTTGTTTTTCCCTAACATGCGTGTCACGTGATTTCGTTCGTATTTTGACAGAACGATATGACTTATTTGGGTTTCCATATTAGCACCAATCATCGATAAAATGACGGTGACAAAATTTATCACTTTGTGCATGTTAGCCCTACCGGTTTTGTTTTACTTACCACGCTTCACATATTCCAATCAATCACTCTCTTGGGTCGTCCCCTCTTCCTCTATCCATACATCCACATTTATACTCTACTTACTATATATCTACATGTAGACCATCCGGGTATTCCGCCACGAAACACAAGTCGTCTGCGTACATTATCTTCGTGATGGTTGTGTAAGACACTTTGGTGTAGGCTTTTATTCTGGCCAGATTGAAAACACCGGCATCGGTACGAAAGCGAAGACGGACGCCTTCGGACAGAGTTTGCAAGGTGTCCCAAACTACAACTCCAAAATAAAGGGCGAAAAGAGTCGGCGCCAGAACACATCCCTGTTTGACGCCACAAGTAACACCGAAGTATTTTGACTGATCGCACCCCATACTGACACAGCATTGCATGCCATCGTGCAGGAGATAAGAGCGCATCTTAGGCGTTCCTAGATTGGAGACTTGTCGCCATGGCCGAATACGGCTGGAAGGATATATATACTGGGTGTTAGTGACATCGTAACGAATACTGAGGGGGTTGATTCAGACCATGATTCTGAGTTAAAATCAAGTGGAATTTTCCGTCGCAAAATTCATGTTTTTTTTTTAGTTTTTTTAAATTATTTTCAATTCTATACTTTTGCGATGGAAAATTCCACTTGATATAACTCAGAATCATAGTCTGAATCATCCCTCTGAGTATTCGTTACGATGTCACATACACCCCATACAAGTACATACAGTAGCCATACAAGTAGGTATGGGTGTTAGTGACACTGTAACGAATACTGAAGGGGATGATTCAGACCATGATTCTGAGTCGATATCAAGTGGAATTTCCTGTCGGAGAAGTCATGAAAATTTTAGAGCTTATTTAAAATTTTTTCCGTTCCATACTTTTGCGATGGAAAATTCCACTTGATTCGATAAAAAGAAAAAAGAATTATGGCCTAAATCATCCCTCAAAGTTTTCGTTACGATGTCACTAACACCCTGTATACATATATACATACACACACATATATACATATATACATATATATGCAAATTATATTTATAGTCCGAAAGATCGTACAAACTTATCGAGTGATTTATAACAGACTGACATGAGTAGTGATGTGTCGTTCCTGTGAATGTTCCCAAAATAGGAATGTCCCCGTTGTAATAACTCTTAAACGCACCACGTCTCTAGTGCGCAGGGTGCGGGCCAGCTCCAACAACGTCCTGATGATGATTGCATCTGGACTGCCCTTTTTTTCGGCATTGCTGTAAGAGACATCTCTCCGTGCCGGTGCTGGAAAGGGGGCTCTAAGTAGTAAAATGTGACCTTGAAGGACCGACATCTTCACAACTGGATTTTATTATTTTACTTTTATTTTTATGTTATTATTAATTATTTTTTGAGTTTAATAAGTCGTCTTTCGAATCTATTACTAATACTAGGTAAAGCTTTTTGTTACTAACTAAATATGGACTAGTTCGCGAAATAAATAGAGTGTTTTTTTTCTTATTCTCCTTATATGTATTATTATATTGTATAGGCTATTTGTATGTATGTATATATATATATATATATATTTTATTATTATATATATATATATATTATTTATTATTACTATTTTCTTATTTTATTTTTCTTTTTATTATTGTTCGTGTCATTATATGTTTATTGCACCAGCCCGTGCTCCAATGCATTAACTTCTTTCACCCTAAGGTTGCCTGGCAGAAATTGCTATTTAGCAATAAGGCCGCCTATTGTACTTATGTTTTTATTCGTATGTTTATGTCCTTTGTATATGTCGTTGTGCAATAAAGTATTATTGATTGATTGATTGATTGATTGAAATATTTTGAATTTGAATTTGAATAAGTTTAATTTTAATAATTTTAATTTTACATTTAGTTTTGATTTTAATAATTTTATCATTGACTTCATTATTATTTAAAAAAATTGATTATAACTTTTAATTTTAAATTGACATTATGTAATTGTCATTTTTACATCTTTCAATATTGGTCCGAAATAAATGAATTTTATTTTTATTTATTTATTATTTTAAATGGGAAGGACACTGGCTGCTTTTCTTTTTCAAATTGTTCTTTCTTGTTCTCTGGTATTATCTGCCTAAGTCAAACCATCACCTACATAAAGGCTTAAAGGAGTCGCCATACTGTGAATGTGGTCACCCGGATCAAACCATATCTCACATAGTGAACGAGTGCCCTCTGCACCGGTTCCCAGGTGGTATAGCCGAGCTGCATCGTGTGACGGATGCGGCAGAGACTTGGTTAGGGGAGCTTCAGCTGGATATATGATCCACGCAGGATATTTTATATTTGTCTGCCATACGCAATAATAATAATCTGCCTAAAGGTTTTGCTCCTTTTTACGTTCCCAAACTGGGAACATTCCTAAGAACAGCACATCACTGGACATGAACATTGAACATCCCTAAGTGTGTGACCGCGCATACTAATCGTTGCCTATTGTTATCTTTACTAAGTTTATGGTGGAGAATATAAATGGAAGATAATTTTAATGACTCTGTGATGAATATGGAGTGGGAAGGGCGTAAGACAAGCACGTCAAGAAGAATCCGGCGCATAATGGCCCCTGTAGTGTTTACATAAGTACATAAACATATCTTATTGTAATACACGTAGGTATAATTAAATATATAAATAATAATAATTATTATTAGTAACACTCAGTGTCCCACTGCAGGCATATGTAATATATTATAAAATACTTGAATCGATATAATCGATTCACATATATATTCTGTCGTCTCGGGCAATGCACTACGCGGTGGCCACAATTAAAAAGTAAACTGTACGGGTATGTACGGGGGGTGGAGTGAAGACGTAGTGTGTGGCAACGAGCCGATATTTATTTATATAATTATATTGAGACCAATACACTACAGCCCCGATTCCTGCAGACACCTCCTAATTTTATTTTAAGTTATACCCGTCATTTTCTTATCCGCCGAAAAGGAAAGGGACGGATGATTGTCAACAACTTAATGTTAAAATGAATGAATAACCCATGCGAATAAAATAGGCATCTCCCTGGTATGCAAACCGTTTGACGTGCTTTCTACTAAATTCTGTCGGGTTATTGGCCGTTGTAAAATTTTTAGACGGTTGTTTTAGATATCTGCTTAAAATTGACGTGTATTCCATAAATTTTATGCCTGTCGGTTACCCGTCCCTTTCTTTTTCAACGGATAAGATAATGACAGGTATAACTTAAAATAAAATTAGATGGCGTCTGCAGGAATTAGCACCATTGTCACTGGTTGGCAGAATAAAAAAACAAAAAAAAATAACGTACGTGAGAAGTGAACTTCGATTTTCGAAATTTAAAATTCCAGATACTAATTTTATTACAACTTCACAAGGAATACAAGGAGCGATAAGTCAATAAGTACCAATTAACTTATCTAATTCTACTCTGTGTAGGATCAACTCGTATTGAATCAGACAAACAATTGAATTCAATGAACAGAGAGAACCGGTCCTCGTCCAATCAAGTGGTTGAGCGGGCTTTAACAATACATTCTGCACAACGACTTTTATAGGCAATATTGTGTCCGTTGCGGAGCTTTTTTGAACTTTTCCGTTTATTTATCATCATCTTCAGGTTTTTGATGGGGTCCGAGTACCTAACTCAGGTTAGGTTAGGTTAGGTTAGACGGACCTGTGAAATCTTCAGAGATTTAACAGGTCCGGTTTTTCAAAGAAACGACTGCCTGTCTCGCCGTCCAGCGAAGGGTTTACCACGGGTACCACGGTTTTTCGGTCTGACTTATTTTATGTTTGCCTCGGATGGCAGTAACTTCACGGCTGCACAAATGAGGAGCGCTGAGGGCTCTCACCTTGGTATAAAATTTAAGACAACAGGCCTGAGCCCAGTTGGACGCAATCCTCGACTCAGGGCGACTGAGAGCGAGTCGACCCTAGTCGGCCGATAGCTATGAGCGCTTATTGTGTGAAGTCGTCGACCACGCCACGCTCGATAAAGTTTGGCCCAGAAACTTCAAATACATACGTAAATGCAGTGTATACCTACAGCATAACTCTGTGCGTGGGAGCGAGAAAAACACTCTCCACGCGCGCTCCCTTACTCTTAAACAGCTCACGGCTTAAACAGACGAAAGTTGACTTGCAACGGGTATTGAGGTAATCCAACTTCGTAATGGTCCTTGGCAGAGAATGTCCCTTCTACCTATAACACATACACATTAGTATATATGCGTCCTGTGCTCACAGCTGGACACAGGCCTCCCCTCAATCAACCGGAGGGGTTATGGAGCTTACTCCACCACGCTGCTCCAGTACAGTTTTCCCCGGCTATACAGGTTGTGAGAAGCTGCAGTAGTTTTAGGCGGATGTGACGTTCGTTATGTAAAAATTGACGATTCAAAGTGTAACTATGTTACCTACTGAATAAAGATATTTATTATTTTGAATTTGAAAATTTAAATTTGATTTTGAGTGCTGCTTTTACCTGAATATTATTATAGTATATTCCATACTTTGGCGCCAATCCAACACCATTCAATTCCAATTAAATTCGAAGCATCGGATTATTCAATTTTAATATTAATGGACATTGGGTGTATTTAATCACCTAGAAATATTGTAATAACAGTCCGAATGGCGTCATTATTTTTAATTAAGTATTTTAATGATTGAATGGATAATAATGGAAAATTCATTTTGAAGTTTACAGTTCGCACATTTGCTATCAGAATAGGTAGATGCGTAGAGCTACAAAATGCCTTACAACTATTTCATAAGACCAGGGAAATAAAAAGGCTTTTTTTGTGTCCTGAAATCCTGTCGGACAACGCCCTTGGACGAGATTCGCGTTCAACTAGGCACTCTCAGGCCTGTTGTCTTAATTTTTGTTGAGAACCCTCAGGGCCTCCCATTTATTCGGCTAACTAGTAAATGTTATCTTAGGCAAACCTACAAAATGCCATGTCAAATAAACACATTTTTTTCTATTTTTTTTTCTTTTTTCTCTTGATTTCATTACAGACATGTATAGTGACGGGGTCCCTGCCCCAACTTCTGTTCAGTCTTAAAAAAAAAAACATTTCTTTAGCGCAAACTCCCTATTCATAACGTCTAAAGAAAATGCAAAACAATTTTCCACTATTGTACGACGATCTGCTGCAACTACAGCAAAAGCAAAACGTCGCGAAAAGCAATTCGAAAGGCAAAGCTAAAAATTCAATACTCCGTGGACTCGACGGAAGAAAAAAAAGAAAACAATAAGAACATGTTAAAGATGAACTTATGTACCAAATGGCAACGGCTGTTCGCAGCTGGTGCAAGTTATAGGAGAAGAGTTTACTCTGTCATAGAATAGAGAAAAATGTATAGTGACTTATTGCAGGTTTGCCTCAGATATAGGTGTACCAGAATCTGATGGCAAATGGGGAAATAAAATGTCTAAAGTAAGCAACACTAGGGTAATTGGATGAAAACGTCTTGATACTTTTATTTTTTACCTATTGACGGACCTATAGCAACTATTTGGTCGGACAAATGGGGAACTCTTATTGCTCTCACCTGGTATAAAAATATAAGACAGCCGGCCTGAGTGTGCTCTTCTTCTTCTATCGTGTGGGTTATAAGGTGGATTACCAACCCCATCAACCCTGGTGTCATAGTTATTATTAAGCCACTAAAGGCCCCCGACATGGCTTACGTAACGACTACTTACTTACATCAGTAAGTAGTAACCTTACGAAGCACGAATCAACTTACTTTTTGGACAATCAGGAGATCAGCCTGTAATATCCTAACCAAACTAGGGCTCTATCTCACTAGGACACCATGAACAACCATCATCCCCCTAGCATTGTCCCGTTTTACACAGGGTCCGCTTACCTAACCTGAAGATTGGACAGGTCCGGTTTTTTACACAAGCGACTGCCTGTCTGACCTTCCAATCCGCGAAACAGGTTAAGTCACGTTTTCTTTTTATTATAGCAATAAGTAGACTTTAGCCAACTTTAAGGTACATAAAAGAAGTTTTTATATTGAAGTCTCCACGGTAAACCATCCTATTTCTACCATTGATGTATAATTTTATTATGTTTACTATAGTTAATTTACACATAGTTTTAGTTTGATGTTTGAAGGTTATTTCAAACTATAGATTGAGTCAATATTTGACGAGGTCTCAGCAGTAATTAGTACCCAATTACACGCCATTTTACCTCTAGGGAAGGCATCGGTGTCCGCATAATTCACGGATGTTATTATCAAATTCATAGAGACTTTAGTAAACAACAAATAATAAATATTGTAAACGACATTACACTTTGAGGGAACACCTATGTTCAGCGTTAAAACTTACATACAGGTCGGACACAATAACACATAAAAACCGGCCAAAAATTCAAATTTACATTTGGAATACATACGTTCTCCCTACTCTAATTGATAATGAGAATACGTTTACATAAGGCCGCTACGGCGCAGCGCCACCACCGGTAATCTGTTAATGTGTCAATGTTTTTAATGAGGATACAAAACTGCCTTTGCCTTTGGTCTTCGTTCCATACAAGACCATTAACCCGGCCCCAGGGGGGGAGTCATCTTCTCTGCCCTCCACTTGGGCAATTCCTGTTCAGCGCGTCCTTGCCGCGGGAGTGAGCGCCTCTTACTTCAGTAGGCCGGAGTGAGATGGCGGTTGAGTTCGGATAGGGACCCAGACCTACGGGGTATAACGTAGAACCCTTGCCCAGGGATACGGGTGAAGACACTCAATAGTAAGTAACCCTGGCACCAGGGTTGATACATACATAAACTCACGCCTATTTCCCACCGGGGTAAGCAGAGCCTATAGAATTCCATTTGCTTCGATCCTGACACACTTCTCTTGCTTCCTCCACATTCATCAATCGCTTCATACACGCACGCCGGTTCAGAGTAGATCGTATGGGCTTGGTAATCCACCTCACAACCCACGCGATAAAAGAAGAGAAAAGGTGGAGAAGAAGAAGGCTTCATCATCAACAAAATAATGTTGTCTCTGTTTCTCTTTTATAGAATGAGCATTCGCTCGTTTGCACTAAATCCACCTTAATAAAAAAAAGCTTGTCACTTATTACTTGGTACAAAATAAAACTCAAGACTATTTTATGAGAAAAACACATACGGTTGAAGTATTTTACGAGTGGAAGCTTAGCGGGAGTTATGAAAAGGATGCTGTTTTTACTCTATATTGAAGGCTTCAGCGCTCAGTTTGGTAGTAAAAGTGCATTTTATTAGTAAATAGAATTTACTAGAGTATTTTACACAAACCTTGATGGCTGAGTGATATAATGTACTTGTGTTTATAATAATATTATTTTTGATAAAAGAAAGGACGCCGTGGTAAAACGATATATTAGATATCACACGTAATTACTATGTTTGTATGAAAAATCACAATGTGACGTCAATTAACGTATTATTACGTTTTTCTTGATTAAAATTCATAAATAAGTTAAATAGAAAAAAGAAAATGTTTTTCGTCAGTATTAGGTCTGTCTTTTTTTATTAATTTATTCATTTATTTATTCATTTATTTGTTTAGTAATAAGAATTTTATATTTATCTTGAACCTAGTACACGACTCAATTTCCTTCTTGTGTCTTCTTCTTCATTCTTCTCTTGTTGCATTAGCCCGGTTTCTCAGGTCATGGAGGCGAGAGAGTACACGGTGGGATGCACATATTCCTTCGCCTGCATGGCCTGAGGAGCTGAGCATGTCTCCTTCTTCTTCTTTCTTGATAATTCAAATTATTTGTAATATTCTTCTGTCTTCTTCATTTTGAGAATTGTAAAACATATAGACTGTCAAAAGTCAAGTAAGGCAGGGAACGGTAATGTCAAATGTAATGTGGAGTCCCTACAGAGATGTGTTGCTGTTGCAGTTTTTTGTCATTTCTTCTCAGCCATAACATATTGCGAAATGACGTAGATTCCAAAGTGTTAAATTGACTTTCAGCAAGTTCATAAAAAATTTGATTTCTACAATGATTCTGATTATCATATTGAGATAAATATCCCATCGAATTTTCGACATCTACACAACACAACACCTAGAACAAATACAAATTGTTAAATTGAAGGTTCTGCAGCACATACAGTGTTATTATCTTCGCTAGGTTAACTCCGCTGCCCGCCATACACGGTAATAATTTTTTGTTCAATTTCGCGTACATTTAAGCATGAATTAGTCAATAATACAAAATCACGCCCAACGACAGAGAAGCCAGTCAAAATACAAAAATTATATAAAAAAAGGGTTATTATTTTTTACATTTTTTAGAAGTCAAGAAAGGACACATAGGACATAATCAGTAACCTTATTGTTAAACTGTTATTAGTTCCAGGCGAACTTAGGATGAAAATAGTTATAATTTATGGGAATCTGGCTAAAAAAATGAAAAAAATAAGGACTACTAAAAGTAACTCCCCATAAATTAGCATCTCCCTAGCATTGCCCCGTTTTTCACAGAGTCCGCTTATCTAATCTAACGATTTGGCAGGTCCGGTTTTTTACAGAAGCGACTGCCTTTCTGACCTTCCAACCCGCGAAGGGAAAACCAGCCCAATACAGGTTAGGTCACATACCTCCGAAAATGCATTTCTCGGGAATGTGGGTTTCTTTACGATGTTTTCCTTCACAGTTGAGCACGTGATAATCATCTATGATCTAAACATCATTGGATTAAGCCTCTGCTGGATTCGAATCTGCGACCTCAAAGTGAGAGACAAGCGTTCTACCAACCTGATCACGGCTCTCAAATAATAATCTCACATAAATATTTACCCACAATTCAGGCTTACGGTTATGACCTCGTTATGGTAATAAGCAATTTCTTTTGAGTTTGCTTAACACGTTATAAAGCTTGGCGTGGGCCAAAATGTTCAGGTAAATAACGATAATTTGAACAAACCCTTGTATCCTATGATTTTTTCACTTTAAGGCCATGTTATGTACGGTTACGAGTACACTTTCTTTCTATCGTGTGGATTGTGAGGTCAATTACAAACCTCAACAACCCTGGTGTCAGGGTTATAATTGCCCCTCAAAACCTTGACATGGCTCATATAATGACTACTTACTTATTTCAGTAAGTAGTAACCGAGACCAACGGCTTAACGTGCCTTCCGAAGCACGGATCATCTTACTTTTTAGACAATCAGGATGATCAGTCTGTAATGTCCTAACAAAACTAGGGATCACAAAGTGATTTTTGTGATATGTCCCCACCGGGATTCGAACCCGGGACCTCTGGATCGTGAGCCCAACGCTCAACCACTGGACCCCGGACGCCGCGTACACTTTGATACCACGTCACATTAACTTTTTTGACAAATAAAACCGTAAGTCTTGTTAAATGCCAAATATGATAGCGCGATCAACTCAACTTGATATCAACTCAGAATCATCCCCCTCCGTATTTGTTACGATGTCACTAACACCCATACGCACTTGTATCGGCAACTTGTACATACTTGCACGGGGTGTAAGTGACATCGTAACGAATACTGATAGGGCTGATTTAGCTTATTATTATGTGTGACGGAAAATTTCATTTGACATTTTAACTCAGAATCATGGTCTGAATCAAGCCCCTCAGTATTCGTTACGATGTCACTAACACCCTGTATTTATGTTTACTTGGTAAATAAACAGAAAATATCATGAGTCATAAAGCAGGCACAATGAAACAACCATAATGTTTAATAGGCAATAGGAATTCAGAGCCTACGCCCCGGGACCGGGAGCTATAAATTTTACAATTTACGAGAACGATACAATCATATTGTGCAGACTTTGATGTAAACAGCTGTTTTGGGATACCTTTACAACTTTGGCCGTGTTTCGTGCAAATTAAAACATAAATACCTACATTTATGTATCCACCATCTCCCTAGCATTATCCCGTTTTTCACAGGGTCCGCTTACCTGAAGATTTGAGAGGTCCGGCTTTTTACAAAAGCGACTGCCTGTCTGACCCGCGAAGGGAAAACCAGCCAATACAGGTTAAGTCATATCTACTACCTCATCTTCCCTACTGGAGTACACAGAGCCACAAGTAATCAAAGAAAACTTGCAGCCACTGTTGATACGAAGTCCTTAGATGGTTATGATGAACCTTAGTGACAAGGGATTAGCCTATAGCCTATAATAATTAAATGTCCATCAAGTTAGTAAGGACACAATCCCACTGTCGAATTTCAAAATAAATTAACGTTTTCTGTGTTTATTATTCAATGTTACTCCAACATAGATAAGCTCACGACTATATCCCAATTGGAGTAGACAAAGATGTAGGTGTACCTCTGACATCCATGATAGCAAGATGAACTAAGTACCCACGCCTAACCAAGTTTAGCCTGTGTCAACGGACCACAGTTACTTATGACAGCATACATACATATAAACAGCCTATATACGT
Source organism: Pectinophora gossypiella (assembly GCF_024362695.1). NCBI lineage: Eukaryota > Metazoa > Arthropoda > Insecta > Lepidoptera > Gelechiidae > Pectinophora > Pectinophora gossypiella. The sequence continues at coordinate 3,092,892 of NC_065423.1, forward strand.
ACAACAACTGGTCACATGCCTCCCTTCAATCGGAAGGAAATAGTAAGGCAAAATGCAGAGGCTGGCCTGAGTAGAGTTACGGCCTGGCTCGAGGATAATTTGCTCACCTTAAATATTAGTAAAACCAAATACTTGTGTTTTAACAAAACCAATGCCTCGGCACCCGTTGACGATTTCAATATAGTTATTCATACTTATCCATGTAATAGAAGTATACTTACACATAATCATAATATAGCAACTAATTGCAACTGTTCGGTTCTTCAGAAGGTTTCCACGATTAAATATTTAGGAGTTTCTATTGACCATAATCTAAACTGGTCTCAACATATCACAGTTCTGGCGGGTCGTGTTAGGAAACTACTATACATATTCAGAAACCTAAGAGCTGTAGCATCCGTCAAGCTTTTAATTCAAACATATAAAGCGCTCTGCGAAAGTTTACTCTGTTATTGCATCACTGCTTGGGGAGGTGGTACTCGGAATCATTTTGATCTTATAGAGAAGGCTCAACGTGCAGTACTAAAGGTACTAATGTCACTACCGATACGACATCCTACAGAACTTGTCTATAAAACGACTGGTGTGCTAACAGTTAGGAAACTTTACGCATTTCGATGCATACTCAGATATCACCGTCTCACTGCACCAAGCATACTCGATGAATGCAAAAGAATCTTTCGATGCCCTAGCAAAGCGGTAAAAACTAGCTTCGCCCAAAGATTTTACGAATTCAACACTCCTCGACTGTATACTCACATACACAAAAAAATTAAAATCAAAAAACTTCCTACTCATCGTTTAAAAAACCCGGTAATGAAATTTCTTCTTGAACTAAGTGAAAGGGATCTCGATGATATTCTTATTCCCACACGTTAAGAAAATAATATATTTACATACATACTCTCTCTCACACACATACATACACATACACACACACACACACACACACACACACACTAGAATTAATCTATGTATCATTTCTGTCAGCCTGTCTTCAACGACTTAAAATTAAATTTAAGCTTCTCATTTGTTTTTAAATCTAGTGTCTACAATTGTATAAATGCAAGGTACAACAACGCTGTGTCATCCGGGGGGGGCGATGACCTATAATACAGGTTTCCACCTAGTATAGGCATCGGCTCTCCACAAAGAGATGCTGTACTCTTAACTATAAGTCAATTGTTACTGTATTTGTCTTTTTGTGGATTCTAATAATAAACTTTACTAATCAACCGGAAGGGGCATGGAGTATTCACCACCACGCTGCTCCACTGCGGATTAGTAGAGGTGTTTTAAAGGCTAATAGCCGGGACCAACGGCTTAACGTGCCCTCCGAAGCACGGAATCATCTTACTTTTTTGGCCAATCAGGTGATTCAAGCCTGAAAAGTCCTTACCAAACAAAGGACAGTCTCACAAAGTGATTTCGACAATGTCCCCATCGGGAATCGAACCCGGACCTCCAGATCGTGAGCCTAACGCTCTAACCACTAGACCACGGAGGCTGCTGACAAGCAAATTACTTAATTAAAAATTAATTATCTCTAGAATAAACGATGTTCTGAGTTTTGTTTTCCTTCTTTACTCTACCGGTTTGAAATTAGTTTTTACCCGACTGCAGCAAAGCAAAAAGGAGGGTTATGTGTTTGACCGGTATATAAGTCAATTGTTACTGTATTTGTCTTTTTGTGGATTCTAATAATAAACTTTACTAATCAACCGGAAGGGGCATGGAGCATTCACCACCACGCTGCTCCACTGCGGGTTGGTGGAGGTGTTTTTACGGCTAATAGCCGGGACCAACGGCTTAACGAGCCCTCCGAAGCACGGAATCATCTCACTTTTTCGGACAATCAGGTGTTACAAGCCTGAAAAATCTCACACAGTGATTTCGACAATGTCCCCATCTTGAATCGAATCCGGACCTCCAGATCGTGAGCCTAACGCTCTAACCACTAGACCACGGAGGCTGTTATTATTTGCCAGCATAGAAGATTTAAATTAATTAATGTTACAAATAATCGCTTCAGTGAGAGCGTCTATCGAGAGCTTGTTCATTCAACTATTTTACTTCCTGATTGATAGTTATGGAGGCTACAGGTTCAAATTCAGGGGTGACAAGATTAATAGGAGTTCCTTAGTTAACTAATACAGTAGTTTGCTAACGAACTTAACTTATTCGCCAGTCAATCAATTTACTATACACCTTAACTATTAGAGATATTGACAGTTTCAAGGATAAAATGTACTGTGATTTTATGGGTTTATGTATCTACCTACTTACCTAGTAAAGTAGTGGCATTAACTACAGTAAACATATACAGCCTATATACGTCCCACTGCTGGGCACAGACCTCCCCTCAATCAACCGGAGGGGGTATAGAGCATACTCCACCACACTGCTCCAATGCGGATTAGTAGAGGTGTTTTAAAGGCTAATAGCCGGGACCAACGGCTTAACGTGCCCTCCGAAGCATGGAATCATCTTACTTTTTTGGCCAATCAGGTGATTCAAGCCTGAAAAGTCCTCACCAAACAAAGGACAGTCCCACAAAGTGATTTCGACAATGTCCCCATCGGGAATCGCATCCGGACCCCCAGATTATGAGCCTAACGCTCTAACCACTGTCTAGTGGTTAGAGCGTTAGGTTAGGTTAGGTTAGGTTATGTGGTTGTTTAGGTTATGTGGTCTCACAGAGGCTGTTGACTACAGTAATAATGTAAATTTCTTTTCCGAATTCAGTAGATACTTGGTTGGTATGCAACCTTATAACACAAGGATGTCTCTTTAATACGAACGGGTTAAAAAGCCCCTAGTATAGCGGTCACTTCAAGAACTAAAATGCACTCATGATTAGAAAAATACTATGTATAGAACGGTTTCACAACGCCCTGCACCAATTCGTTTTAAACCCCGACTTCACCCCCTTTGGGTCTTCTTTAACTAGCCGTAAGCCGTGAAGGCTTTCTGTAACTAATATAATATGGACCAGTTTCTGAAATAAATATTTAGAATTTTTGAATTTTCAACGAGTAAGGGAGACAGTATTTTATAACAAAAAGTGCTACGAAGTAGCTATTTGCTACGGCGTAGAGAGCAGTCAGAATATCAGATGATTCCGTGCTATGCCAGGCAGACGAAGCCGTTGGTCTCGGCTACGACCCTTACAGCACTTCCACCAAGTTGAAGTGGAAAAGCATGACAGAGTATACTCCACACCCTCTCTAGTCGATTGAGGGGGGCCTGTGCCCACCAGTGCGATGTCTAATAGACGATTATATTATATAATATTTAGATTGTCCGAAAAAGAAAGATAAGCAAGCTTCGGGGTGGACGTTAAGCCGTTGATCCCGGCTATTAGCCGTAAAAACACCTCCACTAACCCGCAGCTGAGCAGCGTGGTGGAGTATGCTCCATACCCCTTCGGGTCGATTGTGAGGCCTGAGCCCAGTTGTGGGACGCATATAGGCTGTTTATGTTATGTTACCATATAAATATTAAAAAAATATAATTCACTTTCCTGTTTAATTTTAAATAAATACCCTTCCCTTAAAGTCAATACGAACTTAGACAATTAACTTTACATGTCAATAATTTGGCGGTACAGCTGCCCAAAGACCGGAAACGGACGGCGGCGAATTTCCGGAGTTCTACCGGATATCCGGTCGATGCGGTCTGCGCTCCGCCGGACACCAGATTAGACGTGTTACGTGTGTACGCTTCACTGATTGATACTATTCCAGTTTAAACTGGTTTGAAAATTCATGAACACGTAACAAGAATGAATGGGAATGAAAGGTTATTATGAATGTGACGTATATGAGATGAATTTTATAAACGTTTCCTGAGTAGTGTGAGAGTGAGAGAAAGGGAGGGAGACGGAAGGTGGCAGCGGTTTAGTTTATGAGCTCTGTTTTCTTTTTTTGTGTGAAAAGTATAGAAAAACTTAAAGGGACATATCACAAAAATCACTTGGTGATCCGTAGTTTGGTTAGAAAATTACCAGCTGATCACCTTACTGTCCGAAAGCAAGACGATCACGTTAAGCCGTTGGTCCCGGTCACTACATACTGATGTGAGTATGTATTCGTTACATGAGCCATGTCAAAAGCCTTTGGCGGCTTAATAATAACCCTGACACTAGGATTGATGAGGTTGGTAATCCACCTCATAACCCACAAGTTCATCACCACACCATTACACCACATATACACCTACATTATATTAAAAGCTCACAACTATGAGTATATTCCCAATAAGGGTAGTCAGAGATACATCCATCTCAAGATTAACTAAGTACTCACATCTTACCGTGCCTTCTATTAGACCAACATGAAAGGTGGTGAGCCGTATCGCAGTCTATAACGGTCGAGCCAATTGTGTCTGTGACAACTGCACTTAAGATTTTTTTTTAAATTATTGAATACAACGAAAAATTAACAAAAAAGAATAAAATAACACCGCTAAACCCCTCACGGGTTTGTCTCGGCGCTATAATCCGATTACAACTTAGTGCAATAACATATATATATATATATATATAGGACATTACAAGCTGATCACCTGACCGCCCGAAAGTAAGATATCTATGCTTTGGAAGGCATGTTTAGTCGATATACTACTTACTGATGTAAATGCGTCGTCATTACATGAGCCATGGGCCTTTGGTGGCTCAATAATAACTCTGACACCAGGGTTGCTGGTGTAATCCACCTCATAACCTACTCGATAGAAGATCTAAATTAAAGATATCATACACACAGTACGCGTCACTAAACCGATAAACCTAGCATTACCCTGAGCTGTGTATCGGAATGACGCCATTTATTTCCACGAGCGGCAAATTGAAAAATACTCCCTGAACGGATTTCGTTCCGATCTCACCAATAAATATATCTACGACTCAATACCCAGGAACCCAAAAAGGTCCACTTAAGGAGGATTAAAGTTAATGTCCCGAGGTGTTTAAAATAGCGCGTGCTAATTGGAAATCTGTCTTTAAGCCAGCTTAGCTTAGACGTAATTAAATTTTCAGTTGTCTATTGAAATCTTTAGAGAAAAGAAATCTGGGAACGATTACGGAGACGCCTCGCGTAGGGTGGTGTGTGCAAATAAATAAGATGTAGTCTTCTTCTATCGTTAACGGCCTCTGTGGTTCAGTGGTTGAGCATTGAGCTTACGATCCGGAGGTGGTGAGATTAGTTTATTAATAGCACCCTAAAAGAAAGCCCGGTGAGGTGTGGGTACTTAGTTCATCTTGCGATGAATGTACCTCTTCTTCTTATCGTGTGGGTTATGAGGTGGATTATTATTAGATGTACCTCTGCCTAACCCAATTGCGATTAGTTGTGAGCTTATATTAGGATGTTTTAAAGAAAGATAAAATCAAGCGTACTCTAACGGCGAGCATGCATGACGTATTTGATAAGAGTGAAACATGCGAAAGTAGTGTGTCAGGATAAAAGTAAGTGGAATTCCGTGGTCTCTGCCTACCCCCACGGGAAATAAGCGTGATCTTATGTTTTAAATAATTATTAGCGAATAATAAAGTACTAATTTGAAAGCGCCCTAGAGTTTCACCCTGATTCTCGTACTTTTATATGTAAATTCTTGTCTCGAAACTTAGCTTAAATAACTATGAACGATAGACGTAATGAAATCGGCAAAACTTAGGAGTTAGTTCTTAAACTGTGGCCCACCGTAAATAACTTTTAGAATGCCAGTGGTTCACTTTAATGTCACGTTGACATTTAAAACTTTATACTTAGTGATTATATCTCAACGTTTCGAGTATCATCATCATCAGTCCATTAACGTCCCCACTGCTGGGGCACGGGCCTTCCCTATGGATGGATAGGGAGATCGGGCCTTAAACCATCACGCGGGCCCTTTGCGGATTGATGGTTATTAACGACTGCTAATGAAGCCAGGACCAACGGCTTAACGTGCCTTCCGAAGCACGGAGGAGCTCGAGATGAAAACTTGTTTTTTGGTGGTCACCCATCCTATGACCGGCCTTTGCGAAAGTTGCTTAACTTCAACAATCGCAGATCGAGCGCGTTTACCGCTGCGCCACCGAGCTCATCTGCGCCATCGAGCTCCTTCCACCGCCACCGAGCGTTTCGAGTATCTATTTTCATTTATTATTTAAATGCGAAGAAACCTCTCATCAATAATCAAAACAGGTCTACCCCTTAGTCGTAAGCGGATTACGGCCATTTTAGACTAAAGTCGTCTCCAACGGCCTCCGTGGTCCAGTGGTTGAGCGTTAGGTTCACGATCCGGAGGTCCCGGGTTCAAACCCGGGTAGGGACATATCACGAAAATCACTTTGTGATCCCTAGTTTGGTTAGGACTTTAAAGGCTGATCACCTGATTGTCCGAAAGTAAGATGATCCGTGCGTCGGAAGTCACGTTAAGCCGTTGGTCCCGGTTACTTACTGATGTAGTTGTTATATGAGTCATGTCAGGGGCTTTTGGCGGTTCAATAGTAACTCTGACACCAGGGTTGATGAGGTTGGTAATTCACCTCACAACCCACACGATAGAAGAAGAAGAAGGGTTGATGAGGTAGAAGAGTCGTCTCCAAAGTGTAGAACACAGACGGACAGACGAACACAGAGCTTGTCTGTCGGTTTTTATAGGATACACTTCAGACCGCGTAAAAGATGATGGGACGACCTCAATGCTTATCGGAAGGATTGGCCGGAGATCGCGCAGTCAAGAGGAGTAGAAAAATCAATGGGAGGCCTTTGCTCAGCAGTGGAATCGAATAGGCTAAATAAGATAAGATAAGACACTTCAGTGAATGTCCGCGGGAACTTCACGAGTTAATTCCACCCACTCCATTCCATCTACGGACTAGCCGTCGGCAGGCATTTCATCCTTATGTTTTTGATATACCACCAATCCGCACTGAACGTTTCGCCTCTTCCGTTTTGATGCAAACATCAAGACTGCAACTGTCTACCGTCATCTGATTTTCAAACTCGTTATAATCTGGGAGTCTTCAAAGCTAGAGTAAATTGGCATTTGTTAAGCGTGATCCACCCTAGACCACATCGTTACCATCAGGTGAGATTGTGGTCAAACGCAAGCCTATATTATTAAAAAAAGGTAATACCTAGAGGGGGTGAGATCAAATCCGGATAGGAATAGGTGCGGGGAGGAGATTAACCGTAGTAATATAAATACTGTTATTGTTGATTCGACAATAAAAATGAATCTTGAGTGAGTATTGCAATTCTAACTGAACGTTTTGGTTCGAAGTTCCACTCAGAGCAAAATTTCTTTGTATTCCACTAACGTCTAAGTTTTAAGACAAGTTTTATCGCAACTGGGAGCCGCTTTAAAAACTTAATTGTCTCAAGAGAACCCTTTAAATCTTTTAATATACTTTGCACTACCGCTTTTTGTTACTTAGATGAGTAAGTAGCTTTTATTCTTTGTTTTTTTTTTACTTCTTTATTTTGTTTTGATGCAATAAAAAAGCATATCAGATTATTATTTTTTGATGGACGGCGGTAAACGCGCTCGGTTTGTGATTGTTGAAGTTAAGTAACATTCGCAAAGGCCGGTCATAGGATGGGTGACTACAAAAAAAAGTTTTCATCTCGAGCTCCTCTGTGCTTTGGAAGGCACGTTAACCCGTTGGTCCCGGCTGCATTAGCAGTCGTTAATAAATAAATAATAAATAAATAATAAAATCATTTTATTTCAGGCATGTAACCCATATTTACATTAGAAATTAAATTAAAATTACAATTCAAAAATTAAAATTCCAAAATCAACAAAATACAATGGTAAAATTAAATTAAGTTAAAACTAAATCAAATTATAAAAATACTCAAATAAATACAATACAATACAATAATTTTATTTCAGACCATGTGTCCTAAAAAAAAAATTACAATAAAATAACTCACCTCCGTATGTGTAGCTGCACCCAATGACGCAGCATCGGTGAGTCATACCGGCCTGCAAACACATTCAGAAGGCTGTTGGTGCTAGCGCGAAGCCGAAAAAGAAGGGAGACGCATCGTTTTCTCATAATTGCGTAGAAGTCATCCGTTTGCGCCTCCGCGAACATCCCGGACGCGCTGCAACGCCACGGTAGCCCCAACAGGATCCTGAATGCGTTATTATATTGCACACGCAACTCGCTGTATCTCCGCTGCGTGTAGCTGGCCCATAAGGCGCACGAGTAGAAGGATTGGCAGTAAGCTTAAAAAAGCGTAATTTTCACTGCCTTCCCACATCGCACGAACCTACGGGCCAGCATATTACAGCGGACAGCCAGCGACCTGCGTTCACGCTCTATGTCACTGTTGTCGGAGAGGTCGTCAGTAACCCAATGGCCCAAGTATTTAAATTTAGATACCCTGGAAACGGGGGCGCCACAAAGGAAGACATCAGGGAAATCATCTCTTGTTTTGGCCTGAGGCTTGAAAACCATCATTTCACTCTTCCTAACATTATACTTGAGCCCCTGGGCCGCCGCGTAAGTTTCCTGAGGGCCTCAATCGATGGGCTCAACAGCACCATGTCGTCGGCGTAGCTGATGTTATTCAAGCACGTTCCGTCAATGTGACATCCAACATGTGTGCTGCTGAGCTCACCGACCAACCCGTCCATGTAAAGGTTGAACAGCCGGGGCGAGGTCAACCCACCCTGTCGCACCCCGCAATTCAACCTGTACACATCCGACTGCGCCCCTGCCCACCTAACACTATTCTTTTGATTGCCGTACCAAAACCGCAGAAGTGACGTCAGTTCATGAGGCACTGTAGTGTCTTCCCATAGCTTACGCCATAACACATCATAAGAGACTAGATCGAATGCCTTCGACAAGTCCAAAAAGCAGGCAAATACCGGGGTTTTCCTCTCAGTGTAGTACTGTACAGTTTGCTTGAGGCACAATATGGCGGTCTCAGTCGATAAGCCAGGTCGGAAACCAAACTGGGCATCATGCAAAGTAATGTTCTTAGCCAGCTGTTTATCAAGCAAACTGTCCAGAACCTTAGCCACCACGGTAGCAAGCGATATAGGCCTGTAGTTGGACACGTCGGAGGCATCCCCCGTCCTGTCTTTAATGATCGGAACCACTAGTGTGTACATAAGGTCCTGTGGCAGGTAATGGTGACTCAGACACAAATTAAAAAGTAAAGAGAGCACTCTCGGTAAATGCGGCCCAGCATGCCTCAGGTGCTCGATACTAAGGTCGTCGTACCCTGGAGACTTTCCTCGTTAATAACCATCAATCCGCACTGGGCCCGCGTGATGGTTTAAGGCCGGATCTCCCTATCCATCCATAGGGAAGGCCCGTGCCCCAGCAGTGGGGACGTTAATGGGCTGGTGATGATGATGATAGGGGAGTCAGAAGTATATCCATCGCAATATGACCTAAGTGTCCACACTTCACCGAGCCGGCTGTTAGACCAACGTGATAGGTTGTGAGTCGTATCGCCGTCTATAAAAGTCGAGCCAATTGTGTTAGTGAAAACTGCAGCAAATACAAGTATAAGTAAAATACCTATAAGTAAAATACATTAATAGTGCCAATAGTATAGTATAAGTGTAGTAGTAGCGTGTGTGTAGTAGTGTAGTGTAGTGTAGTATAGTCATAGTAGTGTAGTGTGTATTGACCTCTTCCTTTTTGATGCGAAGAGTAAAGGACTGGAACTGTCTACCGTCATATGTTTTTCAAACTCGTTATAATCTGGGAGTCTTCAAGGCTAGAGTGAATAGGCATTTGCTAGGTAAGCGTCATCCACTCTAGACCACATCGTCACTTAACCATAACCCTGACACCAGGGTTGATGAGGTTGGTAATCCACCTCTTAACCCACACGAGAGAAGAAGATAGTAGTGCATGAAATTCCAAAAAAAATCTACTACAAATAGAATATTAACACCATATCCTGTAAAACTTATCCAACAAATCCGCTACATAGCTGAAATACTCCATATTTTCTGTGCACAAAATATCGCGCATTACAGGAAACGTATGAGAAATATATTCGAGTATTACAAAATCCGCGTCGAGGCGCTATTAAATCGTTGGAAGGTAGCCAAGATAGTGATTTTAAAATATCGATAGTTTCGCTATCGATAGTTTTCATCCAAAATATTCTACACCGTCGATAGGCCTGCTTATACTTTTTTCGTTTATAAATTATGGGTAGTACTATATAGTGTCTGAATTAACATTAATTATTGTTGCACGTCAACAATAATGGTAGAAACCTATTGAAACATTGTGAGCTATCGATAGATTTATTTTTCAGTAAATTGGAGATGACCTTAGAAAAGGTTTAGTATAATTAAAGCACATAATAACGGGTTCTTACCGCGGGAGTCTCATATCCCCATTTAAACGCGGAACCCGTTATTATGTGCTTTAATTATGATAATAACCGCGTAAACTTAAAACAAGGTTTAGTATGATCTACTCTGAACTGGCGTGGGAGTATGAAACGATTGATGAATGTGAAGCAAAAAAAGTGTGTTGGGATCGAAGCTGATGGAATTCCGTCAGCTAGAAGTTTCCGCTTACCCCGCTGGGAAATAGGCGTGAGTTTATGTATGTATGTATGTGTATTTTTTAGTAACTAATTAGATTTTTCAATTTCGAGAGTTTTGCTTTCTATTCTACTAAACGACGTTAGTAATAGTATAGTCATGAGCAATATCATGTACCCACTTAAGAACCCTGTCGCACTATCATATTTGACATTAAATGAGACTTACGGTTTAATTTGACAAAAAAGTTAATGTGACATGGTGTGGCGGACCTAACTAGTTGGCCAGCTAGTTTCGCCCACATGCAACAGATGGCGCCACATTCAATAATGCAGTCTTCAAGCAGTCGTGAAACGCGATATCGAAGTTTACACAGCAAAACGCATATATACAACTTCCAACATAACACCGTTGGATCGTCGATCCCTAGTCACTTTACCAACATGTGGCTAGCGGGATAATATGCTTAGTTCGGTACCCCGAAAACATCCTTTGGCGGCAGCACCCCCTCGCCGCCAAAATGGTTTCAAAGAGTGCATATTAGTAGTCGTGACCGTACTTTTAACGTCGTTATCGATACTTTCAATAATTTAATATTGGCAACTCTAGCTGAAGGCGAAAGTTACATACGTACTTGTACTCGTAGGTAGACGATGTCGTGAGTTAGGTAATACATTGTCAGGTATCTGCACAGATAACGCAATATTACAAAACGAGGGGCAGGCGGTGATGCATAATATATACACCCACTCCACTCCGGCTATATTTAAGACCCATGTACACGCTTGAAAACCCGGAGGAAAGACCTTCCATACATATTTAATCCACGTTTAACTATAGTTAAGCATTGTCCTCAGTATCAAGCAGTAAAGCTATACAATAAACTTCCTATATATCTAAAAAGCATAACTGATCTTAGAAAATTTAAAGTAGAACTTCAGTCATATCTTTTGAAGAAGTGTTACTACACAGTTGATGAATTTTATAATGACAATGAAAATTGATTATGAAATTAACATGACACTATTGTATTAATTTATTTATTTATTTTATATATATATATTTCTTTTTTATTGAACTTGACATCTTTAAATCTAAATACCTTTGAAATTTTGACATTATTGCTTAATTCAATTCAATTCATTGACATTGTTACTTTGTTTTTGCTATTTAAATTATTATTAATTGCTATAAATTTTATGTTATTAATTATTTTTGTATAAGTAAAATTGTTATGCTCTTGTCATGAAATGTTTAAATATGTTAAATGGATTATTATTATTATATATAATGTCGAACACAATGTAAAAATTGTTAACGATTACATAAATAAATAGGGGCAAGCCTATTGCCATTAAACGGGCATAAATTCCGGAAGCCACGGGAAAAATAACATAAAAGAAATACCATACATACATACATAGTTACATAGTAGTATACATAGTTGAATTGGGATTGCCTGTAATGACTATGTAAATTGTGAATAAAAAAATAAATAAATACTTAATACCAGAGAAGACAATATTAGAGTTCAAATAATAGTGTACGCCGCGAAAAAAATCCACGAATTTTAATGGGAATAACAGCCTCCGTAGTACAGTGGATAAGCATTAGGCTCGCGATCCGGGTTCCGATTCCGGTGGGGACATTTCACTAAAATTACTTTGTAATCCCTAGTTTGATAAGGATATTACAGGCTGGTCACCTGATTGTCCGAAAGTTAGATGATCCGTGCTTCCAAAAGCACGTTAAGCCGTTACTGATGTATGTAAGTAGTAGTCACATGAGCCATGTCAGGGGCTGTTGGCGGCTCAATATTAATCCTGGCACCAGAGTTGATACGAGGGTTGGTTCACAAAAGAAGAAGAATACTACAATTCTCATCAAAAAATCAAAAATCTTAGGGCCTTATCAGACTAGGACACCATCATCACTAACCGTTGTCATCATCATCACTAACAATATTGATTTTTTAGACAAAACAATAGAATAATGTAAATGGTAGAGACAGGGGGACAACGTTCATCATCATCTTCCTAGCATTATCCCGTTTTTCACAGGATCCGCTTGACCTGAACATTGGACAGGTCCGGTTTTTTACAGAGGCGACTGCCTGTCTGACCTTCCAAACCACGAAGGGAAAACCAGCCCAATACAGATCAGGTCACATACCTCTGAAAATGCATATCTCGGGAATGTGGGTTTTCTCACGATGTTTTCCTTCACCACTGAGCACGTGATAATCATTTATGATCCAAATATGACTTCGAAAACAAATTCGACAATCATCGGTTTAGGTCCGTGCTGGATTTGAATCTGCGACCTCAAAGTGACAGGCAAGCATTCTACTAACTGGGCTACCACAGCTCCAGAGGACAACGTTATGGAATGAATATTTATGCAATATCGCGCTAAAGAACTGAAAACTGCATATTAAAACACAGAACCCGAATGCGAAATCCATGCAAAATCTCCCAAGTTGGACGTGTAGAAATGGGTAAAGTTTTCCGATTTATTTACAAGTCTTAGTATTCTTCTAGAACCGGAGTACGCCTGATCTACAATAAGTCACGTCAAAAAAAAAAGGTAATTAACATGTTTATATTTCGTCACGTCACTCGTACTAAAAAAATCCGCTAACATTGTAACCCTTGCCTGGATTTCTAACGTCGTTTAGGTATTAATTTTAAGTATTTAAGTGCAATTCTCACTTTGTCAATTTACGTTACAATAACTGCAGTTCTCACAAGAGCCGTGGTAGCCCAGTTGGTAAAACTCTTGCCTCTCATTTTGAGGTCGCAGGTTCGCATCCAGCAGAGGCCTAAACTAATGATTGTCTTTGTTTTCGAATTCATGTTTGTATCATAAATGATTATCACGTGCTCGGCTGTGAAGGAAAACATCGTGAGGAAACCCACATTCCCGAGAAACGCTAGTTTTCCTTAACGGGTTGGAAGGTCAGACAGGCAGTCGATTCTGTAAAAATCCGGACCTGTCAAATCTTCAGGTTAGGTAAGCGGACCCTGTGAAAAACGGTACAATGCTAGGGAGATGATGATAATGTTTATTTTGTCCTCACTAACACAGTTGGATCGACTCTTCTAGACGGCGCGGGCGATACGGCCACCACCTATCACGTTGGTCTAACAGAAAGCTCGGTGAGATGTGGGTACTTAGTTCATCTTGCGATGGAAGTTCCTCTGACTACCCCAATCGGGATATAGTCTTCAGATTATATTTTGTTCTTTTAAGATGAACTAAGTACAGTCATGAGCAATATAATGTACCCACTTTAGGACTCTGTCGCACTAACATATTTGACATTTAGTGAGACTTACAGTTCAATTTGTCTAAAAAGTTAATGTGACATGGTACCAAAGTGTATACATATTAATGCTCGTGACCGTACTTTTTTTTTGACGTGACTTATTGTAGATTTGCCGCAGATGGCATTAACTACTTGGCCGGACAAATGGGGAGCGCTGAAGGCTCTCACCCGGTACAACGTTTAAGAGAACAGGCCTGAGGGTGCCCAGTTGGGCGCGAACCTCGGCTCAGGGCGTCATCTGAGAGGAAAAATATTTGAAAGAATTAATCGCCCCTAGTGAGTCGATAGCGATAAGCGCTGAATGAGGGAAATCGTCGACCACGCCGGCGGGGTCGGTATCGGGGCCCTGAGACCGTGACCGTACCCACACCTCACCGAGCTTTCTGTTAGACCAACGACGCCGTATCGCCGTCTGTAATCGTCGAGCCAACAGTGAAACTGCACTTAAGACAAATTATTCTTCTATCGTGTGGGTTGTGAGGTGGATTACCAACCCCATCGACCCTGCTGTCAGGGTTATTACTGAGCCGCCATAGGCCCCTGACATGACTCATGTAACGACTACATACTTACATCAGTCATCATCATCATGACGTCCAAGCCGTGTCCGTCGACGGCGACTCCTAAATGTCTATCCCAGGTCGTTGTTGTGATAGGCTCTCACATCAGTCGGCTTACATCAGTAAGTAAGTAGTAACCGTGACCAACGGCTTAACGTGCCTTTCGAAGCACGGGTCATTTTACTTTTGTGACAATCAAGTGACAGATCAGCGAGTTAATGTCCTAACCAAACTACACGAAGTGATTTTTGTGATTTGTCCCCACCGGGAATCAAACCCAGGACCTCTGGATCGTAGGCACATCGGTCAAGCACTGGACCACAGAGACCGTCAAGTTAAGACAAATTAATAACTCATTGGTGCAAGTCCAGCAATGAGAAAAGGATTAATGGATTGATATAAATGTATTCCTCTAACAACCAGTTATGTATAGTATACGAGTATTCTATTTGCACGAAATGTGAGATTGCTAACGGGAACACGTTAGAAATCGGGTTACAGTGTTGGCGGATTTTTTTTTATGTACCCAGAGGGGTTAAAAAGGCCAATTATAAACAATGGGCTGTGCCCTGAAACCTGCACGCGGGAGGACATGATGGGCGCTTCCGTCTATTGCCGTATCAGCATATTGTGCTGATAAATTATAAATTACGTTATTCGACTTGTCATCGGCACGAAAGAAATAGAAATACTCTTTATTTGCTTTTACGGGCACATTAATAGATGGATGCTCATAAAAGTCTCTCCTTATCAGCTATCAACAATAGCATGCAAATATTGTTACAGAAACATTTCCAATAATAAAGAAGAAGAAGAAGCAATTCATTTAAAAAAGCAATATTCCTATTTGACATATTTGTTAACATTGCGCACTTACTTTTGTATGCGCTTTATCAGATGAATAGAACATAATAGAATATTCGTTTATTGTATAAAATGTAGTACATAAGTTGTAGTAAGTAAATGTAATAAATAATTATAGTTTCACACATTTCTCTTACAATAGCATGCTAAAATGATTCGTTATACTCGTATGATACGACTCCCCTATCCAATGTATAAAGAACATAACATAACATAAATAGCCTATATACGTCCCACTGCTGGGCACAGGCCTCCCCTCAATCAACCGGAGGGGGTATGGAGCATACTGCACCACGCTGCTCCACTGCGAATTAACTTATTTTTCAGATAATCAGGTGGTTCAAGCCTGTAAAGTCCTTACCAAAAAAAAAATAAAGAACATTATAACTATACATTTAATGTCAGACGGTTATCATAGAAAATAATACAATGATTGGCAATACATTGGCCCCGATTCCTGCAGACACATAGTAATTTTATTTTAATTTATACCTGTCATTTTCTTATCCACCGAAAAAGAAAGGGACGGGTAAGCGACAGGTATAAAATTTGTGGAACACACGTCAAACGAGTTGCATATGAGTGAGATGCTTATATTATTCGCGCGGGTTATTCGTTCATTTTAAAATTAACAGTTGTCAATCATTCGTCCCTTTCCTTTTACACACTTGTTATTCCTTTTTTTTTTTGCATAGTTTGAACGGTGTTTTGTGTTTCTGAAGAGAAGAGAAATATTTATGCCTTAAAAAAAATCTCTTAACCCTCGAAAATATGTACACAGTTCATATTTTCAGTTGTATAATATCAATACATATTTACACAATATTTTCCCGCTACCAGACAAACCCCACAAGTGACTGGTACAAGGAGACTTGTTACCGCACTCATGCATTGTGCAAACGCCCTTTGTCGTACGAGTACCAGCGTGCCAATAATAGAGCTGCCCTGCTACGAATTCTAGAAAGCCGGTTTTCACCGGTATTTCCGAAATAACAGAATATTATTCGATCAAGCAACAGCCTCCGTGGTCTAGTGGTTAGAGCGTATGCTCACGATCTGGCGGTCCGGGTTCGGAGGGCACGTTAAGCCGTTGGTCCCGGCTATTAGCCGTAAAATCACCTCCACCAACCCGCAGTGGAGCAGCGGGATGGAGTATGCTCCATACCCCCTCCGGTTGATTGAGGGGAGGCCTGTGCCCAGCAGTAGGACGTATATAGGCAGTTTATGTTATGTTATTCGGTCAAGTGTGAATCTAGGTGTGTAAGGTTGAACTGGCCTAGTTGTTCAATATTTGTTTCTGTCACATTCGAAATAGGAAGGATTTTTTATTGGTGGAAAACACCAATCACAAGACATGATTGCTACGTGCCTAGAAATTGCGCAGCACGAAAATCCCCCTGATTTGAACAAACTGGTGTCAAAGTTATTCAAAGCCAAAGCCCCTGTTAGAAATTGAACAACATGAATATACCCTTAAATTTAACAAGCCTGGTGTCAGTTATTCCATTTTTAGTATAATTTTAGTATAAGAAATACTACTACGTATAAAACGCCAACTCTCTCTCAGCTTCCCACCAGCGTCTGAGCAAGGTTTACCTCACCTCCTCTCGAACATAGTTTAAACTTGAATCGTATGATATCAGACGTCACACACACACACAGATGCGCGTGTCGTGTCTACACAAAACGAGGTTGTTTGTATGAAGTGTCCGAGGTGTGGTATAAGTTCGATATTTGTTCAGTTAATTTAAAAATTTGAATTGAATTTAGGCTGATATAGATAGAGACATAATTTAAAAAATCTAATGATGTCAACAGAAGAGTTCAGCGCGTTATTTGTGGTACCTTAATTTATCAAATTAAAATTCAATATAAAACCGAAAAATCTGACGCGAACGAAAAATTTTGGTCTGCTGTCCTAAGGCTGAATTAAAATTATTAATTTCACTTCAACTTACTTTTTACCTGTTTACCTACCGGTGCCAACTCTAGCTGTAGAGTAACCGATAAAATTGTAAAATGTGGCCTCGTTGATACTATGAGAAGGAAACTTAGTGTTTAATTCCCGGGAATGGCGAATAGGGATATTCCATTCAGTTGCGTACGTGAATACGGTACCCAAGGGATCTTATAGACTTTTGTGAAGTGGGAATAAAATGTGTTCATTGGATGAAGCGTTGAAATAATTTTTAATAGAGTTTTATATCGAATTGAAAGAGTTTTATTTTACCATTGTTTTCTTATGATTGGGCTCAAGCCAGTTTTAAAAATTAGCGACACATACTTAACTTTTCCTAAACAAGAAAAAAATAGATTAAGTTTTTTTTTTCGGGGTACAATGTAGGATCCTTGCCCAAAGATACGGGTTGCGAAGATGGGAGCCGTCGGTACGGCAATGCAAGATGGAAAGGACACAGGAACTGTAACCTGGAACCTGACAGAGAGCAGCAGTAACTGTCAATACTATTTAGAGGCGGAGGACTGGAGTCCCTAGTACGGCTTTGAAATAGACTACTCTGGGCGCCATCCCACTCGCGTCAGACAGGCGGAAGACAAAACGGAAACCACTGTTCTATTTTTACCTAAAAAGTAGCATGGAGACCGCTACACCGTCAAGTTGTTATATTTAGACTCCAGAAGTAAGCAGAAAAAATATATACTAGGATTACACAAGGATAAAACGCAAGAACTTCAATATCGAACCAATTCTGTCCGAAGCCAATAAGAACAGAGCTGAACTTGCTCGTTTCATAACTTAAATACTTTAAGATGTTACGACAAAATTCATATCGGACTTCTCAAGTTGGAAAAATCATGTTCGAAATATTTGAAAGAAATGTGGCGAATATTTGAAGTTATATGGCAAACTACGAGTTGTTGGTTGCATTTTGAAAATAATGCAACTCTATACTCTCTATAATGTCTACAATCTCTATACTCTCTAAAATGTCTATACTCTCTATAATCTACAGTCGCAACGATTTTTGTATTATAAGTATGTAGTTTTTTTAATCAGTTAACTAATCGATGCAAAGGATCTCATTTGGCCGTCCAGCGAGGCAATGTGGCCAGGATAACGGACACTATTGGACATGGCTCTTTGAATAGGTAGTTCTTGTTCTGTTAATTTGTTTTAAAAGTAGTACTAGATGTAAGATTTATTTTTTTTAAGTTTTTTATTTCAATATTTTCAATAAATGTCACAATCGATTTTCGAATGATTGATAGTACCTGCAAGAAACTTTCACTACGATGTTAACATAGAACAAGTATTATTTATTCTACATTACTGACTTACCTGTGGTTGTTGTGAAGGCGTGAAGTTCAGGTTGCACGGAGGTGCTGCTGTGCTCCCATAATGCTGCTGGTACGACGACGTCAGAATCTTCTTATGCGCAGACGCGTGTGCGCGGTACGCACTCACGCTCAACTTCATGGTCTAACTTCACGTTGGTATACGTAGTACACTTATTGATGTGAAGTTAGCTGAAGAATTTGAAGACAAAGGATCGTTCTTTTTTTCAATTTGAATAATGATATTTTTAACAACGTACTTTATAAATTATTTTAAATTTTATTTTATTTATTAATACCTTTTTTTGGCACTTACGTTACAATAACATTTAATGTATGTATTACTTTTATTGTTCACGACCTTACCTTTTAATAATTATGAAACAATTTAAAAAGAAAATATGAAGAATGTAAGACTCTCTTTTAAAATATTTACTTTTAATTTTCTCTTGCAGTACGGAAAATTAAGGTTTGACCACACACGCGCGATTTAATGAAATGCACCTGTAGTTTTAAGGTATTCTACACACACACGGTCTGGCAACTGACACTTCGTTCCACCTGCAACAAAAATAAAATAAAATATTTTTTTCATCTGTCTGTTGCACCTGTGTTCGCTGCATCTAGAGAGATACAAACGGCTGGCACGAAATTCCTACTTAAAATATAGTTACCTATATTAGGAATGTCCCTGGAGATATCCTTACAAAAGATTTAGTACGATATATCTCTGAACCGGCGTGCGTTTAAAAAACGATTGATGAATGCGGAGGAAGCAAGAATAATGTGTCAGGATCGAAGCAAATGGAAGTCCATAGTCTGCTTACCCGGTGGGAAATAGGCGTGAGTTTATGTATGGTTGTATGTATCTACATTAGAGCTGTATTCAATAAAAAATACCTGGAAATATAGTTGACTTTTACAGATAGCACTTTATTGTTGGCAAGGCAAAATATGTGGTGAATTAATGGTAATAAATACGCCCATAATATTTATTTGAAGATTTCCCTTATTTAACACTTATCGCTATCGGCCCGCTTGGGTCGATTAATTCCTTCAAATATAAGCCTCTCAGATGACGCCCTGAGCCTAAGTTCGCGTCCAACTGAGCACCCTCAGGCCTGCTGCCTGAATTTTTTGGCCGGTCAAGTAGTTAATGCCATTTGCGGCAAATCTTACTAATATTATAAATGTAAAAGTTTGTGAGTATAGATGTTTGGATGTTTGTTACTCTTTCACGCAAAAACTACTGAATGCATTTTAATGAAACTTTACAATAATGTAGCTTACACATTAGAATAACACACAGGCTTTAAAAATATCCGGAAATTCTTACCGCGGAAACCGAAATCCACGCTACAAAGACGTGTCGTTCTCGGAGACATTGCACATACACAGGTTCTTGTTGACCACATCCGCCCATCTTGTTTTTGGTCGTCCTCTTGGTCTAAGCCCTGGTATGTTTAGATTGGCTGTAACGTTACCCACATAATCTGGAGGTCTTCTTTTTACGTGCCCAAACCAACGGAGCCTGCTCTCTTGTAGCTTTTCGGAGACCCTACCTACATATATTTATTTATACCAATAACCTCAAAATCGAACGTTGTCAATTTCTCGGCTATCAAGGGGATCAACTTCGTAAAGCATTAATAAAAATACAACCTTCAACTTCATCGCCTAGATGCCGAGAACGACCGAGAATTCCGAGATATTATAGCTACGGGGAATTGAAGAGAAAACAAATAATGAATATTGAAAAAATCAACGCGATTTAATTCTGCCCTCTTATTTGGATAGGGATGTGACCTATTCATATTCCGGATTGTTATCGTTATCGATAGTTTGTGTTAGTAAAGAAAATAGATTTCGTAAACCGTTGTAATTTTGGCCGGTAAAAACCAATATTAGAGTTTGACATTTGCAACTTTAAAAGAAAAATTGTGGTCTTTTTAATTAATTTGCTTCAATGTGGCATATTTAGACTCCCAGATGGGGGTATGGAGCATACTCCACCACGCTGCTCCACTGCTTGTTAGTTAACATGTTTTTACGGCAACAATATCCGGGACTAATGGCTTAACGTGTCCTCCAAAGCACGGAATAATCTTACTTTTTCGCACAATCAGGTGATTCAAGATTGCAAAGTAATTACTGAACAAAGGACAGTCTCACAAAGTGATTTCGACAATGTCCCCATCGGGAATCGAACCCGGACCTCCAGATCGTGAGCCTAACGCTCTAACCACTAGACCACGGAGGCTGTTTATTATTTCTTTTGGGGTTCCCTCATGCGCGGTAAGTTTTGGTTCTCGTGGTTTGTGCGTGATTACATTCTCTTTGCACAAGCCAAAGAAAATCTCTAGCCGCTCCGATAGTCCTTAGAATAAGTTTATCCTGTAAATGTTTTGTGAATTTGTGTGCAATAAAGTGTTTTTATTAATATTATTATCCAATCAAAAACATAAATGTGAAATGACAGCCAAGTTCAATACAATGATAAATGCTTTGGTTGTTGACTTCAACGACAAAAGAAGTGAGATCTAAATGGGTGCCAAGTTCAATGGTCAGTCCTGAATTTATTTATAAGTAACAGTATAACATAAAATATCTTCTTATAACATAAGATAATGTATTGTAGCCTAAGGTCTGTCTTGGCTAGTTTTGATATATGAATTATAGCCTTCGCAAGTTCTAAAACTACAAGTATTTGTCGGTTCTTATTTTATAATTCCGAAAATTCGGATTGTTGGTAGAAACTAACGATAGAACATAATAATTCTTTGGTAGGTTTATAAAAACTAGCCAAGACAGAGCTTAGGCTACAATACATTATCTTATGTTATAAGAAGATATTTTATGTTATACTGTTACTTATAAATAAATTCAGGACTGACCATTGAACTTGGCACCCATTTAGATCTCACTTCTTTTGTCGTTGAAGTCAACAACCAAAGCATTTATCATTGTATTGAACTTGGCTGTCATTTCACATTTATGTTTTTGATTGGATATCATTACTTTTTTAGGTATTATTTTATCATTATTTATGAGTAGATAATGATTTTACACTATTGATTTGATGTGCGCTAAATATAAAAATAATAATTAATCCCAGTTAATAATATGTAAACCGAGTATAAGTACCTACTCTTAATTGTAAATAAGTAAGTAGGTATACCTAGATACTTACCTACTAAACCGGATATGCCTAAGCTAGGCAACAGTCGGCCGACGATATTCAGTTTTTAAGCTACCGTTGAAGAGAGCTGTCGCATAATGAAAGTTACTCGTAGTAAAATATTGTCCAGAAATATTATAATTGCTCTCATACAACCGAGGAGAAAAATCAAGAAGAGAGTCCGAGAGTATTGGGTGCATCCCATCTACAGTGATAGATTATTAAATGGAAAATTTTACACGATGCATTCAAAATTACTAGACAGTGCCATAATAAAAAGAATGCACGACCTTTCGGCTCCAAAACTCGGAGCGAAGTGAACCATCGGCCGACTAAACAATCGGTCGGTGTGCGCGCTTGCAAGAAGCTCCATACTGATATAGCAGTCGGCCGATAGTTTGCTGATAGTTCAGTTTGAACGTAGTTGAGTATCCCATCAAACTTATTTATCGGCCGATACCAAATCGTTGTAGTATGCAGACTTGCATACATCTTCATACTGATTATAAGCCCGACCAAACTATCGGCCGATAGAAAGTCTGTGGTTTGCGGGGGCTCTTAAATTTACTAAGAAGAGCGGTACCTACCTATATATACATACATACCAATAGCTACAAAATTATAATAGGTGCATATTTGTTGCCTTTAACGTAAAAAGATGATGGTAGGTTAACTTCTACTATTTGAGTTACATTCTTCCATTATGACATAAGTTGGGTACTTACTGAAGAAATAGATTATAGATTTGATATGACTTTGTTCAATATACTAATTATTAGGGAGCGGGAAAATAAAATGCGTCCTTCGTCGTTACTCCATTTTGTATATCTATTTATTTGGCGTTGGTTAACAGCGCCATCTGTTGGTTCTTTTGGTTACTACTTTACAATTTCCTATCATAAAAAATATGGACGCAGCCAGCTAGCCACTAAATTGTTACAATAGGTTTGCGCTAGATGGCGCTTGTCTGTGTCTATTTTGT
The DNA here is from genome assembly GCF_024362695.1 of Pectinophora gossypiella. Lineage (NCBI taxonomy): Eukaryota > Metazoa > Arthropoda > Insecta > Lepidoptera > Gelechiidae > Pectinophora > Pectinophora gossypiella. Next base: position 3,115,622 of record NC_065423.1, read on the forward strand.
TTTGATAAAACAATTTAGAATAAACTATTAAGCATAAGTAGTAGCACGGAAAGTTCACTCACAATTGCATTTTTATTCCTCGCGTTTCGCGCGGCAACAAAATCACTATTTGTTGACAAATAATGCGCAACCATTCATCCATATAGGTAATTCAGGTAGATTATCCGATTGCCCTTTTTCGAATCCTTTATCCATTTTATTAATCGAATAATATTTACTATTATTAGGACGAAAACAACAAAATACTGCGCAAGCTACTACTATAACTGCTGGCGACTTAATACCTACTATGCGGGCCGCGGCCCGCGCGGCGCGTTGTGACGTCACAAGCGGTCACGTGACTGTTAGCGGGACTCGGTATTTTTCGAAACTTTGAGTGCCTATAAAATCAAAACTTCTAAGTATTTTTGACTACAACAAAAACCAGTGTATTTGTATACGTACAGTCTTTACTGAGACATCATTTCAAGCGATTTGGCATACTTAGTAACATTCTTCATTAGGTATTTTAGTTAAGCGTTCATAATAGAATCTAAATATTTAAAAATTGTCAGGTTTATATTTTTTCCTTTGTATTCATCTAACTACCTATCTGCATGCCAAATTTTAACTCTCTAGGTCATCTGGAACTGGGTTAGAATTTTGATCTATAGGTCAGTCAGTCAGTCAGTCAATGATAAAAATGAGGATTTTTGGACATAAATATCTAAATAACCGTTTGTGATAAGCTTATGAAATTTAGAACACATATGTATCTCGTTAGTCTCAATATATAAGCCAAATTTGATACGTTTATGTGAAATAGTTTTTGATTTATGAGGAGGTCAAAAGTGGCTCCAAACGGTTCGTGTAATATTACACACGGTGCGGCTCGCCAGTTCTGTTCCTTGAACTTGGCTTGACACGCGACCGCGTGTCTAGATTATTATAGTCTGATGCTATTAACTTTTCGAATGCCGGAACGCAGATCTCGACCAGACACAATGTAAAATTTATTGTGTCTGATATCTCAGCAGATAAAGAGGTTAAATAACATCAACACAAACTTTGTGACAAATTTTGTTCCCGTCTGTCATCATCATCATCAGCCCATTAACGTCCCCACTGCTGGGGCACGGGCCTTCCCTATGGATGGATAGGGAGATCGGGCCTCAAACTATCACGCGGGCCCAGTGCGGATTGATGGTTATTAACGACTGCTAATGCAGCCGGGACCAACGGCTTAACGTGCCTTCCGAAGCACGGAGGAGCTCGAGATGAAAACTTTTTTTTTGTGGTCACCCATCCTATGACCGGCCTTTGCGAAAGATGCTTAACTACAACAATCGCAGACTGAGCGCGTTTACCGCTGCGCCACCGAGCTCCTCCATATCCCGTCTGTTATATCGATACCGAAAACAAGTTGTTTGCAATCCCTATTCGAGTGGCGCCACGTTGTCGAGTAGGAGAGGAGTCACGCGTTTAGGAATGACGAATGAAAAGGAAAACGCCCGAAAACTCCCACAAAATAAAGGAGTATTAATAAAACCTACTATTATTATTTCAATTGAGAACTTTATTGTTATATAATAATTTAAATGAAGGTAAAAATAGGGGTTTTATAATTGGATATTTATTAAAATCGGTATTAAAAATTCGTCAATTTACAATGTAGGATCACCTGAGACACACTAGACACTTCATATAAAAACACTAATTGTAACCGTGTGCCATCTAACACGTAAGTGCGAGTGAGACAGTTAGCGCGATCTCCCTTGCACCTCAGCAACTTACGTGAGTGTTAACTCGCACGCTATGAGATACTCCGGCCCAGACGACTTGATCATCCCTTACGATGAAGTGAAATGGCTTAAATCCCTTAAAATTAGGGGTCTTGGGTCGTGTACTAAGTTCAAGATAAATTATGAAATTCTGATTACTAAATAAAGACAGATCTAAAACCAACGAAAAATATTTTCTTTTTCCTATATAAGTTACTTATGAATTTTAATAAAAAAAATGACATAATAATAAGTCCGACATATTATCACATTTTTCCATGACGTCACAGTGTGCTTTTCCATACAAATTTCATAGTAATTTCGAAAAAAGTAACTGATTTTACTAGTTGGAAACTAGCCTATTTAAAGTTTACAGATTTAACTATTTTCAAATATGCCACACGTGTAACTGAATAATAGAAAAACGCGTCACCGAATTGACACGTACAGGCGCATATCTTAAAAAAATCACCCAGCACACACCTAGGGGGTTAAAAAGACCACATCGAAGCAATTCATCTAAAAAATCAACACTGAAATTTGACATTTGCGCATATAAAAGTAAGTAGGCAATACAAACAAATGTCAAACAGCAATATTGTTTTTTTTAAGATGAATTGCTTCGATGTGGCGTTTTAAACCTCCCTGTTTTCTATGTTTTCTTCTGTTGGGCTGGCAGAGGAAGACCTAGAAAGACTTACATTGACTAAATTGGAGATGTCCTTAGAAAAGGTTTAGCACGATCTACTTTGAACCGGCGTGCGTGTATGAAGCGATAGATGATTGTGGAGGAAGCAAGAGAAGTGTGTCAGGATCGAAGCAAATGGAATTCCGATGGGAAATTAGCGTGAGTTTATATGTGTTTTCTCTTCCAGCGTGCTCGCCTACCAACTCTATGTACGGAAACCTTTAAACGTCCTGAACGTATTATTTGATTATCCTTATAACCAAATGTTCTCAAAAAGCCGCCCTGAATACGTTAACCAATGAAACCTCTTGATGAATTCAATTTGTGAGCGTATTTATTTTCCTGTATTGCCGTATTCAGGTTACGGGCTTTAAAAGGATTGTGTTGATGTAAGGGTTTCGATATCGAATCGATCGTTTAACAGTTCTTTTTTTCGTTCTTTGGCGTCATGTGACTTGTATATTTGCTATTAATATAGAGGATAAAAACTTAGGAAACGTTTATGGAGAAAGGAATTGAGGAGCTAGGTGGCGCAGCGGTAAACGCACTCGGTCTGCGATTGTTGAAGTTAAGCAACTTTCGCAAAGGCCGGTCATAGGATGGGTGACCACAAAAAAAAGTTTTCATCTCGAGCTCCTCCGTGCTTCGAAAGGCACGTTAAGCCGTTGGTCCCGGCTGCATTAGCAGTCGCTTATAACCATCAATCCGGACTGGGCCCGCGTGATGGTTTAAGGCCCGATCTCCCTATCCATCCATAGGGAAGGCCCGTGCCCCAGTAGTGGGGACGTTAATGGGCTGATGATGACATGAGTATATGTGGCTAACAACTTATATATTTGAGGATCATTAGAAGCAAGTAGGACCGAAATAGATGTAGGAAGAGGAACTTTTTTTGATAAAAGATTCTGGAAAAGAAGGGAGTTGTATCCCTGAAGGCGTAGGCAGAAGTGTGGGTACTTAGTTCTACATGCGATGGATGTACCACTAACACAATAAAGGGTAACATACACACCGTCGCTATACAGGGTGTTAGTGACATCGTAACGAATACTCAGGGGGATAATTCAGACCAAGATTCTGAGTTGATATCAAGTGGAATTTTCAGTCGGTAATTCATGAATTACCATACCAACGAATTACCATTATTATTATTATTTGAGAGGAAGGGGTAGACCTAGGAGAACATTTATGAAACAAAAGAGAAGGTGCAGGTCGTGTCGTGTCGGGAGGTGAAGGTTTTAGCGGGAAGAAGAGAGGAATGCCGATTACTCCATCGACAAATAGAGAGAGAGAGAGAGAGAGAGAATTCATGAATTGCCGCTTTTTCTACAAGATGTCGCATGTAAGGGTTAGAAGGAAATAATAACTGGCATTTTGCCAAGAAGACTAAATAAATAATGGAACGAAGGATAGCTGTTGATGTCGAGAAGTGATATTCTTGTTACAATTTGACGTTGGTTTCTTTTCCTGAAAACATAACAAAACATCACGCCTGTATCCCTGAAGGGGGTAGGCAGAGGTGTGTTATATATTTACACCCAGTCTTCCGGCCATTCCGGCAGTTTACGGCCTCCGTGGTCTAGTGGTTGAGCGTTCGGCTCACGATTCGGAGCTCCTGTATTCAAATCCCGATGGGTACATATCACGAAAATCACTTTGTGATCTAGGGATCACTAGGGTAGGGTAGGGGCCAAACTAGGGTTTGGTTAGGACATTACAGGCTGATCACCAGATTGTACGAAACATCCGTGCTTCGGAAGGCAAGTTAAGCCGTTGGTCCCGGTTACTACTTACTGATGCAAGTTAATAGTCGTTACATGAGTCATCATCATCATCACCAGCCCATTAACGTCCCACTGCTGGGGCACGGGCCTTCCCTATGGATGGATGGACATGAGTCATGTCAGGGGCTTTTGGCGGCTCAATAGTAACCCTGACACCAGAGTGGATGAGGTAGGTCATTGACCTCACAATCGACGAATATAAATCAGGGAATCCGTGATAGCCCTGTTTGGATGGAGCGTGTGATTTACAGCGTAGTGTCACAGGGTCGAATCACGGCTCTGGTCACCACTGAATTTGACTTTATGAGTTTGAATTCATGTTTAGATCGTAGACAATTGAAATCACGTGGTTTTGCAGTTTTATTCCCAGTGAAATAAGGAGAACGGTCCGGCGTGGTCGACGATCTCCCTCATTCAGCGCTTATCGCTATCGACCCACTAGGGTCGATTAATTCTTTCAAATATTTTTCCTCTCAGACGACGCCCTGAGCCGAGGTTCGCGCCTAACTGGGCACCCTCAGGCCTGTTGTCTTAAACGTTGTACCGGGTGAGAGCCTTCAGCGCTCCCCATTTGTCCGGCCAAGTAGTTAATGTCATCTGCGGCAAATCTACAATAAGTAACGTTAAAAAAAAGAAAAAAAAGATTACCAAGGCGGGACCAGTTTACAGTAGTCACTATTATTAATTGGCGCATTTGGTACAGTACTAGGTTTCGAACTGACGCTCTCCGTTTGAGAAGCAAGCTGGTGTACCACAATATTACTACCAACGCTAAAAATATTCTATCGAGCTAAAATGTTTCTCTAAATTGCAAATTCTCGACAAGGTCGGCCGTCTGGCACTTATTTTAGACTTCAGACCAAAACTTCGCTCGATTCAGCCCGTGAAAGCTACATTCAGATTCAAATCGCAGTGTATTTAGTAAAGCATTTTCTCGTTATAAATGGAATGCTATTTCTTTAACGCTATATAACTTAATTTGAGTTTATCGTGTGTTAATCATTTGTTACCGTGACTTATAAATTGTAGATTTGCCGCAGATGCCATTAACTATTATGCAGGAACGTGTTAATCTGGAAATGTGTTGTTTTGTAAAGCATTCAAAACATTGTTAGATATTCAGTTACTGTTCAGTGAAGTGTTACATACTGAAAAAATATATTTTTTGAGCATGATTCTAAATAAAATACACAATTGAGAATAAAATTTTAAAAAGAAAAAATATAGATCGTGTAAGTTTTCTTTAAACATCGTGAGGAAACTCACATTCAAGAGAAATGCATTTTCGGAAGTATGTGACCTAACCCCTGTATAGGGCTGGTTTTCCCTTCGCGGGTTGGAAGGTCAGACAGGCAGTCGCTTCTGTAAAAAACCGGACCTGACAAAATCTTCAGGGTAGGTAAGTGGACCCTGTGATTAACGGGATAATGTTAGGGGGATGATGGTTCAGCCGTTCCCGTGTTTTAGCGACACTAACGAACAGGAATTCATTTTCGCATACGTATATGGTAGGGAAATTCCAAAATATGCGTCTGGCAACCCTGACCCTATCTTAGATTTTAATAAAATATTATTTTTTCTCGCTAAGAACAGCATTATAAGGCTACTTTGTCCGATCAAATTTTATAACGGAAAGTTTTGTGTAAAACGGGATATGGGTATATATCAAAATGTCAAGTTTGGTGACGAACTTTCATATTATTCTTTCGTGAAAAATTGGGTTGGGTTGGGGTTGAGTTACCTCGTAGCTAGAACTATCCTTTTTCATGTCGGAACCCAATTTTTCACGAAAAAATAATATGAACGTTCGCCACCAAACTTGACGTTGACGAGGTAACTTGTATCTCGTAGCTAGAAATATACTTTTTCATGTCGGAACCCAATTTTTCACGAAAAAATAATATGAACGTTCGCCACCAAACTTGGCACATTTTGATATTCACCCATATAATCGATAATTTTATTAATTTGCGCATGTTAGCCCTGCTGAACTATTATAGACTATAATATCGCAAACAAGCCACACAAGTTAAATCACGCCGCGCTCGCACTGTGTAGTTACGTATGCAGCCGACGTGTTATGTCGAGCTTAGTTTAATACCAGCGCATTTCGCTAATATAGCCTATATACGATAACATAGGGAATTGCCTAGATTTAGCATAGATATTGAACTCATTCTTCATCATTACTTTCAGCTTTTCGCCTTTACTTCTGACCTTCTGATATAAAAACTTACGCCCCTTGTACTATTGGGTTAACTCGTGTTGTACCAAAGTCGCTGTGGTACACCACTTACCGGGTGAGAGCCCTTAGTGCTCCCCATTTGTCCGGCCAAGTAGTTAATGCTATCGTAATCCTACCATCCTTCATCCGCTCTATGTGTCCAAACCAACTTAACATTCCCTTCTCAATTTTAGTCACTATATCAATTATAAAAGTTCCTAAAAAAAGATTAAAAGAAAGAATATTTATTAAAAATGTACGTAATAAAAGTCCAGTTAGTACCAGAGCCGCATTAATACAGGAGGGTTTACCCTCGCACTCACTAGTGTAGTACCCTCTTACAGTGCTCCACTTTAAACCTGGGCTTGTTATACTACTGAGGGCTAGCCAAGTTGGAAACGTTCCTGTGTATAGTAATAGTAACTCAAAACTCGCCGGTTAGTGTTACATTAACGGCCTCCGTCCAGTAACGGCCGCCGTGGTCCAATGGCTGAGCGTTGTGCTCACGATCCGAACGTCCCGGGTTCTAATCCCGATGTGGACAAATCACAAAAATCATTTTGTGATCCCTGGTTTGGTTAGAACATTCAGGCTGATCACCTGATTGTCCGAAAGTAAGATTATCCGTGCTTCGGAAGGCATGTTAAGCCGTTGGTCCCGGTTACTACGTCAGGGGCTTATAACGGCTCAATAATAACCCTGACCCCAGGGTTGATGGGGTTGGTAATCCACCTCACAACCCACACGAATATAATAGAATAGAATAGAAATATGTCTGGCACAACAACGACAACAGCTCGGTGGTGTGTTCGACCTGTGGGTATGTCAGCTACTTACAGTCTACTTATGTGTGTCTGAAAGATCTGTATACGTGTCCTCTCTCTGAAAGATCTGTAATTCTGTGTCAACCCACACGATAGACGAAGAAGAAGAAGACCATATTTAGATAAAAAAGGCCTATACGTAACGGCCTCGCGCACGCTTTCCAAAAATATCCGGGACTCCATAGGCCCCAGATGTAGTAACGATGTACAAATTATAACCCCCAACTCAATAGCCTTTTACCTACCTGTACCTTTGGTTAGCTATAATCTGCAATAGTGCTACACGAACCGGGAGAGTCCTTGGGTGCACTCCCATAGTGCATACAGGGATAATCGCCGGTTGGTGTCCCACCATATTTAGCTACAAATATTGCTTCTCTTTATTTTGATCAGAATAATAATGGATGGAAGATGTAATTGTGCCCGGGTGTAATAAAAAAGGGTCATCATTTATACCCAAAAACAAACCTAAAAGATGATGTTATCTATGAAATTATAATGTTAAACGAAGGAAAAAGCTTTAAAGCGCCACACCCTGGCCACTTCATACAAACAACTTCGTTTTACACAGATACTACACATTGACATTATCGTATACGCGCATCTGTGTGTTCACACAGTCCTTACTTTAGACATTTCATACAAACAACCTCGTTTTACACAGACAATACACATTAATATTATCGTACACGCGGTACACGCGCACCTGTGTGTGTGACGTCTAACACCATACGATTCAAGTCTAAACTGTGTTCGAGAGGGGATTAGGTAAACCTAGCTCAGCCGCTGGTGGGGAGCGGAGAGTTGCCGTTCTATACGTAGTATTATTACTTATTCTATGACAGCGCTATCTATATTGTTTTAGAGGAACGTATCCTGGGAAATCCGTCATTGGTTAAAGAAACAAATTGTGCGAAAATTTTGCGAAATCGACCGCTTTAACTGGCGTCCCACGTTTGACGCTGTAAAACATTTATGAAGGTTCTCAAATTAGTACCTGCGCCAACAATCCTTCAACTTTTGTCGGTTAATACGAATTCATGGTCAAAAAGTTGAGCCATTTGGTAAATAGGTAAGAACCTTATAAATTAATTGGATAGTGGGTATCCTAGGTCAAAGATAAATTATGAAATTCTGACTACTAAATAAAGACAGATCTAAAACTGACGAAAAACATTTTCTTTTTTATATTCAACTTATTTACTTATTAATTTTAATCAAGAAAAACGTAATAATGGAATTCCATGATCTCTCCTTACCCCGTTGGTGAAAAGACGTTATAATGTATGTACATAATAATACGACCGAAATTTTATCACTTTTTTCGATGACGTCACAATGTGCTTTCTCATACAAATTCCATAGTAATATCGTGTTCTGACGTTTAGTAAAAAGTAATTGATTTGACTAGTTGGTTGGTGCTCGGTTAAAAGCAATAGGCCCGCTCCCTATTATATGGGACTGAAACATAGCTCGATGGCGCATGGAGGAGTTCGGTGGCGCAGCGGTAAACGCGCTCGGTCTGCGATTGTTGAAGTTAAGCAACTTTCGCAAAGGCCAGTCATAGGATGGGTGACCACAAAAAAAAGTTTTCATCTCGAGCTCCTCCGTGCTTCGGAAGGCACGTTAAGCCGTTGGTGCCGGCTGCATTAGCAGTCGTTAATAACCACCAATCCGCACTGGGCCCGCGTGGTGGTTTAAGGCCCGATCTCCCTATCCATCTATAGGGAAGGCCCGTGCCCCAGCAGTGGGGACGTTAATGGGCTGGTGATGATGAAACATAGCTAGCGAAGAGTGGATGTATTAAGTATACTGTACACTTTTGACTACTCCTTTAGGGATTCGGGCGTGATGCTGCGTTATGTTATCAAGTATTTAACAGTCTATTGTTGTGTTAACAGTAAACGTTATCAGCTGACTGTGCTCAATATAACAGGACGAACCATAATGTGCTAGTAATAAGGTTCAAGGTACGCTAATAGATTTACACGGAAGCCGAAATGTTTTGCAACACGTTTACTACGAAAAACAAAACAGATCAAGCGCATGTCGAACTTACACGCCAAAGGTTCCCTATATTACGAAAAATATTATTATTTTATAACTGTAGGAATGGTAGGCAGAATGAAACGTAACGTAAAGGTGTGTGAAAGAGAGAGCAATAGTGAGCGAGAGAGAAGAGAGGATTGTGGACTGACAGGGAAAAGGCGGTCGGTTGTTTTTAAAATGGAAAATGAATTAATTTAATAAAACGTTTTATATAAACAAGGATTAAAGAAGTATTATCATCTGCTTGATGCCCCATCCCACATAACCGACTTCAAAAAAGGAGGTTCTCAACTCGTCTAGAACTTTTTTTTATGTATGTTCCCCGATTACTCGAAGATGCCTGAACCGATTTGGTAAAATCTTTTTTTATTCAGCATGACAAGATCTGATGATTGGAAAGTCTACTAGTCAAATAACCGGAGCTGTCAAATCTTCAGGTTAGGTAAACGGACCCTGTTAAAAACGGGATAATGCTAGGGAGATGATATCTCAGGTGGATGAACAAAGTCACCAAAACATAGTTTTATAACATTTTACTACGGAACCTTAAGAACAAATGAACTTAACTTGTGGCGTGTTTCAACTTGCACATTTGCATGACTTTACAAGCAAACTGAGAGCGATTATGAGTGCGATATCTCGTTCGTAGTTTAATATGGCGATTTGTGCGTATACTGCAGTGATATATTTTGTAATTATGTTTACGTTGCACGTTTCGCAATGTGTTAAGCTTGATTATATTTGTAAGCCAATGCGCTGGCAGTTACCGTCGAGAGATGTTATCCATCTCGTCTCCTTCCCCGGAAGTGGGAACACTTGGCTACGATACTTGCTGCAAATAGCTACAGGTAACTGAATATACAGCTGTAAACGACGCACGAACTTTTTTATATGGATTTTATACTTTTTGATAATTATATACAATCTCCTTAGGTTATACGAATTTCTGTTTTATTCTTCTATATGGTATGATTGTCTTTTGTTTTGTGTTCTATTTTCGCTGTCACCAAGATCGCTCGTTAAGTTTTTAAGTTATTTTATAAGCAAAAATGACTTATTTTTCATGTATGTTCTTTTTCATTATATATATTTTTAGTAAAAGTGATATTTCTTTAGTTTTTCTTTTTATTTCCGCGCACCCGCTGCCAAACATTTACACAGGGTGTTAGTGACATCGTAACGAAAATTTTGAGGGATGATTCAGGCCATTATTCTAAGTTGATCAAGTGGAATTTTCCTGTTTAACCACTCTAACCACTAGACTACGGGCTTCAGGACCGCGATATACCGACCCCGCCGGCGAGGTCGACGATTTCCCTCAATCAGCGTTTATCGCTATCGACCGCTAGGGTCGATTCGTTCTTTCAAATATTTTTCCACTCATACGACGCCCTGAGTCAAGGTTCGCGCGCAACTGGGCACCCTCAGGCCTGTTGTCTTAAACGTTGTACCGGGTGAGAGCCTTCAGCGCTCCCCATTTGTCCGGCCAAGTAGTTAATGCCATCTGCGGCAAATCTACAATAAGTAAAAAAAGTTCATACAAAATCCATAGTAATATCGTGTTTTGACGTTTAGTAAAAAGTAACTGTTTTGACTACTAGGAAGTTATCGTTATATTATTATTATAGTTATATATTATTTTTATTCTAGGTATTTATACGGGATCAATTTACTATGACATGATACTTGCCAAAAATGGGTTTCCTGGCGAAGGTGTGAGTGATGGTACAGTTCTGGTGGCGAAGACTCATAATCTTTGTAATAATGATTATACGTACCTCGCGGAACTGGATTTAGAATTTAACCAATCTGCTATTTTGTTGATACGGAACCCCAGAGACGCAATATTGGTATGAAATTTTTTTTTTACTTTTTTTTGTATTAGTCCTTTTTTCTTCTTTTTTGACGTGGCTTATTGTGGATTTGCCGCAAATGGCATTAACTAATTGGCCGGACAAATGCTATAATTTTATTTTCAATTACTTATACCTGTCATTTTCTTATACGCCGAAAAGGAAAAAAACGTATAATTGACAGCTCTTATTTTTAAAATGAATGAGCAGAATATGCAACTTGTTTAACGTGTGCTGTCAAGTAAATTCTGTTGGGTTATTGGCCAATGTAAAATTTTATAAAGGATTCTTTTTCTGCATAAAAACCAAGCAGCAAAGAGCATTTACATGCTACATACATACATACATAAACTCACGCCCGTAATCCCTAATGGGGTGGGCAGAGCCACAAGTTATCAAAGACAACTTGCAGCCACTGTTGATACGATGTCGTAAGCTGGATATGATAAACCTTATGGTGATAAGGGATCAGCCTATCGCCCATAACATTAGTCCATCATATTGTTAGAGGACACAATCCCTCTGTCGGATTTTACGACATGCCCGGGAAGACAAGCAGCTGAACGTGTACATTTACAGGCACATTTCCCAAAAATAATGTAAATGGCGGTGTCCAGATTTAACGTGATAATCACCTATTTTCTCATTACTCGGGCACATAATTGTACAAAAATATAATGTAATGATAGAAGCATGTCGTGTAAAACTAGATGTTGCTTGATATTTGGATCAGATTATGTATTGTATAGAATTGTTGAGGAGCTCGGTGGCGCAGCGGTTAACGCGCTCGGTCTGCGATTGTTGAGGATGGGTGACCACAAAAAAAAAGTTTTCATCTCAAGCCGTTGGTCCCGGCTGCATTAGCAGTCGTTAATAACCACCAATCCGCACTGGGCCCGCGTGGTGGTTTAAGGCCCGATCTCCCTATCCCTCCATAGGGAAGGCCCGTGCCCCAGCAGTGGTGACGTAAATGGGCTGGTGATGATGATGATAGAATTGTAGGTATGTAATATAGGTATATATTGCTACTCTTTATTTTGATCAGAATAATAATGGGTGGAAGATGTATTGTGCCTGGGCGTAACAAAAATGGCCATCATTTATACCCAAAAACCAAGATAAAAGATGCATAAAGATACATCCATGAAATTAGAATATTAAAGGAAGGTTTTATTACAGCGCCAACTATGTTTTTTAAGGTAACGTAGCCTGAAAAGTTTCCCATTACAAAAATAACAGTGGTCTAACTCTATTCTAGTTCATTCCACACTATTGTACGAGTAAGTTCGTGTTTTTGTCACACACTATTTTGATATGAATGTCATTTTTTTTTTCTAGTCGTCGTATAACTATTATTTCGCCGGTGGAAGCTATACCGGTAACTTCCATACGGACACGGCCACTAAGGACACTTACAAACTGAAAGAATTTTCTTACCGAAAATCCGTGAATGATGGTAATTTATTTTTTAATTATAAATTCGTTTTTTAGGGTTCCCGACCTCAAAAGGAAATATGGATAATTTTGTCGTTGTTTGCGAAAGCCTCCGTGGTCTAACAGCCTCCGTGGTCTAGTGGCTCACGATCTGAAGGTCCGGGTTCGATTCCCGATGGGGACATTGTCGAAATCACTTCAAATCACTGTCCTTTGTTTGATAAGGACTTTTCAGGCTTGAAACACCTGATTGTCTGAAAAAGTAAGATGATTCTGTGCTTCGGAGGGCACGTTAAGCCGTTGGTCCCGGCTATTAGTGGAGCAGCGTGGTGGAGTATGCTCCATACCCCCTCCGGTTGATTGAGGGGAGGCCTGTGCCCAGCAGTGGGACGTATATAGGCTGTTTATGTATGTATGTATGTTTGTTGTTGTTCGTCGGTCTGTCCGTCCGCCTATCTATACCTTTTTCTAGGGAACGCGCGGAGGTATCAAGACTTTTTGGAGGGAACAGAAACGGGACGGTTGCTTTCTTCATTGAATAATCTAAATAATCAATACGAAGTGGTGTTTTGTGGTTAGTGATGGCATTAAGTTAGTCAGAAAACATTCGCGATAATGTTATTATATCGAAATATTCAATAAACAAAGTGTACCTATTTATATTCGCTTCCTGCCAATAAGCCGCTTCATAACTCGAAAGTTTATGCGGACTTTTGAGTTAATTAGTTTGATGAGTCTGCTCCGATGGTGGGGGCTTAGGTTTCATCATTTATCGTCATCACCTTTCATCATTTCATTATTCATTATCAAGAAAAAAAATACATAAGCCATGGGTGTATGGGCATAGTTCCCTTTGCCTTGCCCTTCGGGAAAAACCAAAACAAACAAAAAAAAGCGGAGGTGTCAGGAGTTGAAATTGACCTCTTATACTTATGTCTGTGTGTTTGGACGCTTGCCGGAGGGACTGGCCGGAATACGCAGGAAGGAGTGGCCTTTATCCAGCAGTGGGATCTTGTAGGCTAGATTAGATTAGACTTACGTCTGTGGTCTTTTGAACATACATACATTAACTCACGCCTATTTCCCACCGGGCTAAGCCGAGACTATGGAATTCCATTTGCTTAGATCCTGTATAAAAATCAAGCTTTAAATTTATGCAATCCAAAGATATAACCATTTAGCCCTGGTTACATTTCATCGGAGAACTAAAACCTCTGGGGTACATCCTATAGACCTAGGATCATGAAATTTGGCAAGAAAAATAGAGGAAAAAATGCGAAATTCGCAATTTAGTTGTCTTTTTACAAAAAATATAATCTGTTTCTGTTTCACTATCCTAATGGAAAATAGGTGTTATATTATGTATATTTACAGAACTCTATTGACAGAAAAACAATGATAATTGGCATTTAAACTGATTTGTTAATTTACAAAATAAAAATGTATTTCAAACGGCGAGCACAATTCAATCCCTTGTGCCAAACTTGCAACAATGAGTAATTAATTTATCACTAACAAATAAATTGGTTCGACCATTATAGACGACGATACAGCTTACATTGGTGGTATTTATGTCATCTTTCACACCAAATTTAAAGAATGCCGTATTAGTGTGTGTGTATGTAGGTACTACATCTTCTTCTCCGCTACCGACCCCGCCGACGTGGTCGACGATTTCCCTCAATCAGCGCTAATTGCTATCGACCCGCTAGGGTCGATTAATTCTTTCAAATATTTTTCCTCTCAGACGACGCCCTGAGCCGAGGTTCGCGCCCAACTGGGCACCCTCAGGCATGTTGTCTTAAACGTTGTACCGGATGAGAGCCTTCAGCGCTCCCTATTTATCCGGCCAAGTAGTTAATGCCATCTGCGGCAAAAAAAAGACTTCTTCTAATCCTTTTATTACCTTTCAGGGATGTAGGGCTCGAATAACAGATTTCCACTCCTCGCGATAATTTGCAGCCTCTGTAGCTTGCTCCCATACCAATGTAAATCTAATCTAATCTAGCCTACAAGATCCCACTGCTAGGCAAAGGCCTCGTCCTCTTTCCATTTTTCGCGGTCCTGTGCGCACTCCGGCCGGTCCCTCCGGCAAGCGTCCAAGTCGTCACGCCATCTCTTTCGAGATCTACCACGATGCCTGTACCCGTCATGAGACAAATGTTGGTGACCAATGTAATTATTTTTTTTTCAGAAGGTACCGAGCCCGTAGTAATGAGAGTTACTACCATGTGGGAAAGGTTTGTGTTTGATGGTATTGAACAATGGAAAAAAATATATTTGTCCTGGCTCAATAGCTTCCCCGGGAGAATTCATGTGGTGAGATATGAGAAGCTGGTAAATAATACTCGAAGTGTATTGAGGGGCATTCTGAAATTCGTCAAATACAATATCTCTGAGGTAAGTAAGTAAAAAAATCTATACGGCCACAAATTGTACTCATTTGATATCCCCAATTAATCAGGTTGGAAGCGTTAAAACAAGATATCGGATATGGGATTTTGTATGAAACCGCAAATAAAATCCGCTTTCCAGGCTGTTCGCAACAAATTGAATTCAAATTCAGATTCAGTAGGTAGCACAGTTGCACATTGAATCGCCATTGTTTATATAACGAACGCCTCATTCGCCTAAAACTACTGCAAGCAAGCTTTAGACCCTAGTAGGGCTAACATGTTGTCACAGTTATTTTTCGATTCTGACGATATAATTACGTCGTTTTGTCGATTCATTTCGAAAAATTTCACTTGGTATCCACTCAAAATCATGCTCTGAATCATCCCTCAAAGTTTTTGTAACGATGTCACTAACACCCTATATATCTATTTTTCTTATATTGTGTATGTATTTTTTTGTTCCCAGGCACATCTAAATTGCGTTATGGAGAATAGGGAGGGGCTGTGGCGACGCGTTAAAAAGTTAAAAAAATTCGATCCCTTTACTGAGGTCATGTACAGTAAATTCGACGCAATAGAACTCGCCGTGTCAGAAGCAACGGAGATCAGAAATAACAGAACATACCAACGTAATTGCCAGCCATATCTCATTAGGACACCAAAACGTTATTTACGCAGTTGTATAAACCTGGTGTCCAACAGGCCTGAGGGTGCCCAGTTGGGCTCGAACCTCGGCTCAGGACGTCGTCTGAGAGGAAAAATATTTGAAAGAATTAACCTACGTAACTACTGATTAGCAGCGCTTATCGCTATTGACCCTAGTGGATCAATAGCGGTAAGCGCTGATTGAGGGAAATCGTCGACCACGCCGGCGGGGTCGGTATCCGGGTCCTGAAGTGTTTGGTGTCGGCTGATTAGCCGCCTCTATGGCTAGAGTAATCGGGTCGTCGGGATCGTATATTACGTCCTTCGGACGCCGATACTACCGAAACGGAAAAAACGAGAACTCATCGTTCTAGTTTATTCCGTTTTCTGTTAATACCAAAGTCCGTTTTCCTTAAAGTCTTATTTATTACAGGTATGTACGAAAAGAAAACCAGCAAAATGACAGGTATGTGGTGCCTTCTCTGCTTGAAAATTGCTATAAAAAAACATGAAATGTGTGCTTCTGCCACTGACGTACAGTCATGAGCAATATCATGTACCCACTTTAGAACCCTGTCGCACTATCACATTTGACATTTAATGAGACTTACGGTTTAACTTGTCAAAAAAGTTAATGTGACATGGTATTAAAGTGTATATAATACATACTCGTGACTTAGTACTCGTGACCGTACTATAAACAAATGACACTCGCTAAGGAGATTTTCTAGAAAAGCGTCCATACCTTGTTTACAACTACGTACACATTCTTCTATCGTGTGGGTTGTGAGGTGAATTACCAACCTCATCAACCTGGTGTCAGGGTTATTATTGAGCGGTCAACTGACATGACTCATGTCACTACTACTTACTTACATCAGTAATTAGTAACCGGGACCAACGGCTTAACGTGCCTTCCGAATCACGGATCATCTTACTTTTTAGACAATCAGGCGATCAGCCTGTAATGTCCTAACCAAACTAGGGATAACAAAGTGATTTTTGTGATATGTCCCCATCGTGATTCGAACCCGGGACCTCCGGGTCGCGAGACTAACGCTCAATCATTGGACCACGGAGGTCGTTAATACATATTAAGTTATGTAGATAGTATAAGTTCGTTCCCTCAAATTCAGATGTTATGGCAATTCAAATAAAATTGATTATGAATGGTGATACGAGTCACCACCAACGTGATAGGTGGTGAGCCGTGTCGAGCGCGAGGAGCTCGGTGGCGCAGCGGTAAACGCGCTCGGTCTGCGATTGTTGAAGTTAGAATAGAATAGAATAGAATAACTTTATTCCCAAAACAGTGCAGTACAATAGTAGAGAAGATAAAGATAAGTATACAAATCAAAAATACACTGCCAGGGAAAAGGGACTGACTCAGCATGTTGTTGCGAAGGATAGTAGAAATACCACTCTTAGCAACACTGATATTCTGCCAGTACCTAAGTTACGCTTATAAATACTTTGAACTATCGTGCCAACAAAAAGTGTCGGGATTTACTTACAATAAATAAGAAAATATTTAAGTTAAGCATCTTTCGCAAAGGCCGGTCATAGGATGGGTGACCACAAAAAAAAAGTTTCCATCTCGAGCTCCTATTTCAATCCGCACTGGGCCCGCGTGGTGGTTTAAGGCCCGATCTCTCTATCCATCCACAGGGAAGGCCCGTGCCCCAGCAGTGGGCACGTTAATGGGCTGGTGATGATGATAAGCGAGATGCCTGTTTGATTTGAATAAAAAAACGGGTGATTCCTGTAAACACCATTTATTTTTATTTTAAGTTATACCTGTCAATTTCTTATCCGGTGTTAAAAAGGGAACCGGTAATCGACAAGCATAAAATTTATGGAGCACACGTCAATTTTAGGCAGAAATTTTAAAAACCCTTCCTAAATTTTATATTCACAAATAACCCGACAGAATTAAGTAGAGAGGACACGTCAAACAGGTTGCTATTTTATTCGCCCGGGTTATTCATTCATTTTAAAATTAACATTTGTCAATCATCCGTCCCTTTCATTTTCGGCGGATAAGAAAATTACTGGTATAATTTAAAATAATATTAGGATGTGGCTGTGCAAGAATCCGGGCGAATATAACTTAAAATAAAATTAAGAGGCATCTGTAGGAATCAAAGGAATTCATCTAAGAAACCAATGTTGCAATTTGACATTTGCGCATATAAAAGTAATTGCGCAATGTAAACAAATGTCAAATAGTGATATTGATTTCTTAGATGAATTGCTTCGATGTGGCCATTTTAACCCCCCAGGTGTAATTACTTTCTAAATTAATTCCTTGTTCGTTTCCTTTACCTGATATTATTTATGGGTTTTGTTTTTTTTTTTATTTATTTACAGAAACGACGACGTCGCCATATTATTATGACAAGGAAAACAGTCTAATTACAGGTAAAAACAAATGATTACAAAGAAAACGTAAACAAAAAATTAAACAGCCGAATCGAAAAACACCTTTTTTGAAGTCGGTTGATTAGGAGCATTCCGAAGCTTACCATTTCGAACAGTCCTAAAAATCGACAAGGGAATCCCTCTGAGCGGTTTTATCCTTGTACGTACAATACGAGCGATAGCCTAATCACATTACTAACGAACTTGACTTTATGTATATACTTATTTACATAGGTATGTAAAAAATATTTAATAAATATATTTCATTCATTTATTCATTGATTCATTTATAACAAACATCATAGAAGGAAAAATTGAAGGGAAGAGAGGAAGGGGTAGACCTAGGAGAACATTTATGAAACAAAAGAAAAGGTGCAGGTCGTGTCGTATCAGTAGGTGAAGGATTTGGCGGAAGACAGAGGAATGGTGATTACTCCTCCGACAGAGCGCAGCTTAAATCTTAAATAAAGAGAGAGAGAGAGATATTTCAGATGAAAAATCGTACTCGATAGCGACCGCGTAAAATAATTAGTTCCTTAAGTGATCGCTAGAGGTGGTATAAAATAACCATTGAGAATGAAATACACATCAGACGTGGTAGCCCGGTTGGTAAAACGCTTGCCTCTTACTTTGAGGTCGCAGGTTCGAATCCAGCACCAATGATTGTCAAATTTGTTTACAAATTCATATTTGGATCTTAAATGATTATCACGTGCTCAGCAGTGAAGAAATACTTCGTAAGGAAACCTTATTCCCAAGAAATGCATTTTCGGAGGTATGTGACCTACCCTGTATTGGGCTAGATTTGCCCTTCGCGGGCTGGAAGGTCAGACAGGCAGTCGCTTCTGTAAAAAACCGGACCTGTCAAATCTTCAGGTTAGGTAAGCGGACCTTGTTAAAACGGTATAATGCTAGGGAGATGATGAATTAGATAGACATCACTATGTCAGGGGGTTGCATACGAACGATGTGTCTACTGAATTCGGAAAAGGAATTTACATAAACCGGCGTAAACCTATTTTCCCTACACAGGTCCAATTTGCTTTATCTGTTTTTTACAGAAATTATCTTCAATAGCGGCTCATCAGAAAGTATGGATATTGAATACAGGGATGTATTATGAACTAAATGTTGCCTAAATTGATTATTGTTTCGAACATAGAATGAAACATCGTCGCAGGCGCAACGATGGTAATAAGTATGTCGGGAAAGCGGATATAGAAGAAAACGATCTCGCGTTTGAGGATCTCGAAGAACAGGCAAACTGGGAAACGAAGATAGAATACACTCTCAACTTTCTTGAATAAACTCTATTGTTATACAGAGGCAGCACCAAGCCAAGCCAAAAAAAATATACTAAAACCCTGTTGATTCTTCAAAATAATCTTTAAAAATAAAAATACTTTATAAAAGACTTATTGTAGATTTACTTAGCCCGATAAATGAGAAGCGCTGAGAGCTTTCTCTCACCCAGTAAAAAGCGATAACTGCTGAATGAGGGAAATCGTCGACCACACCGGTGGAGTCGGTATCGGGGTCCTGAAGTGTTTGTTGTCGCGATCTGATTCGCCTAATCTCGGGTACCTAATCCAAACAAATGACTTCTGTAATATACAATATTGTACGCTCGCATCCTCAAATATAACATTGTCTAACAAACTCCGACTCCCCGGGACCACACCCCTTACACTCCATGCAAAAATATCATTCTTACCGTGTGCCGCTTAAGGCGTAAGTGCGAGCGAGATAGATAGACAATCCGCGCGCACATCTCCTGACTTTTTAGTGGCTTACGGCCATTTAAGCCAAAAGCATAGAATAAGAGTAATACTACGCATAGAACGGCAACTCTCCGCTCCCCACCAGCGTTTGAGCTAGGTTTACCTTACCCCCTCGAACAAAGTTTAATCTTGAATCGTATAGCGTCAGATGTCACACACACAGGTGTGTACGATAATGTTAATGTGTGGTGTCGGTGTAAAACGAGGTTGTTTGTACGAAGTGTCCGAGGTGTGACTAAAGTAAGACCCAAAGGGGGTGAGGTAAATTTACCTCGGCGCCCAATACAAATTGGTGCGGAGTGGAGAGTTATCATTCTATACGTTTTTTGCGTACATTCTCTATTCTGTCGGGAGGAAATGCCCGCGATACCGTCTCAATAAAGGAAGAAATTACCCACGCACAAGTTATATGCAGTATTTCTTTTTTTTTAGTGCTTTGTACTCCTGGTACCCTAACAGAGTTTACGGTTTCAAAACTACAGAATTTGCATTATGTAAGTACTTCCATTTTTTATTTTTTTAGGTTGAGGTAAGTTATAGACGCGAGAGTTGGTTTTATCTATTCCGTAGTCATTTATTAGGCCATTATAGACGGCGATACGGCTCACCACCTATCACGTTGGTCTAACAGAAAGCTCGGCTCGGTACTTAGTTCAACTTGCGGTGGATGTGTGCCCTACATATATAATTTAAAGTCCCGCGAGTAGCTCGATGAGAGCAATATAGAAAACAGGCGGATTTATAGAATCACGATATTTATTTTGTGGCACGAAAAAACTTACACCATTTTATAACATTGAGTTTTTCTTAACTAACCATAGACAATCCAAACAACTATTATAGTATAAAAATATTTATGGTTGACTTGGTCATAAACAGATGTACCTCTGACTACCCCTATTGGGATATAGTCGCGAGCTCATATAATTATGTAGGTATGTATTCCTTACTGATGACTAGTTGTGCAGGCGAAAGGACAGAGTCGTCATAAAAGTTGAAAGAGTTTGTTGTAAAAGGAGATTATGTCTTACGACTACATCAAAGAGATATTTTTAAATATTTTCCATTATGCATTCGATTTATAAAATAATATTTTTGAATTGTAAAATCCTCTCTTGTTCCTTTATGTTTGAAACAATAGTGGACAAGTGTTACTTATGTAAAACGATTACTTTTAAATCAATAGCGTTAATTACTTCGCAACTAGTTATAACAGGTGAATGAATAAAATCGCCAAGAACTAGTCTCATAACATTTTAGTTCGGAACCCTAAAAAGTGAACCTTGTGACGTATTTCAACTCTCAATTACGTATGGCTTTGCAAGCAAACTGTGAGAGCGCTATGATAACGCGTGCGCAGTTGAATATGGCGATTTGTGCGAGTGCTGTGATGTGTTTTATATTTTTGTTCGTGTTACACGTTTCACAATCTGCTAATGTTGAATGGTGTAAGCCAATGCGAATGCAGTCACCGCCAGGAGACGCTATCGCTTTGGTTTCCTACCCCGGAAGTGGCGATACGTGGCTCAGATACTTACTACAACAAGCAACAGGTACAGTCACTACCCGAAAAGGTTCGCCAGTTTTCAAACACGGATAAAAATTAATACTACCTAATTAAAACACATAATAACGGGTTCTTACCGCGTTTAAAATATCCCGCGGCGCGCGGGATGACTGTCATCCCGTGATCATGGCACTTGCAACAGTGTCGAAATATCGGGAGTCTCATATCCCCATTTAAACGCGGTAAGAACCCGTTATTATTTGTTTTAATTATGATAATAACCGCGTAAACTTAATACTACCTATTTCTCCCATAAGCGCGGGCGGAGGGCTAGAGGGAAACCACTGCCCTATATTTCCCTAAAAAGTAGCATGGAAATTGCTGCACCGACAAGAGCGTGGCTCTTAAATTGATGATGGTTTCCTATAAGGTGTCGCTACTGTTGAGTGTCCTTAAATTTTGACAGTTCCCCATACTATTTGAATAAACAAACATATATTTTTGGTCATATTTTTACACTATAACCCCATGCGCAGTGTTTAACTGCAACATCACAGTGTTATACGGGCTGTTAGTGACATCGTAACGAATACTGATAGGGATGATTCATCGATTATAATATCAATCAAGTTTTAAATATAATCGACGCCAGCGCCACTACCGGTGGATAATGTTACTAATTATATGATTGCCAACGCCTTATCATGAAGTAATCATGCATTTAGTTGCTCATATCGTTAAACGTTTTGTGTTCATTGATTTGGCCAAACTACATCATGATGTGGCCAAAGAATGATATTCTATTTCATGAAATGATCGAGCACATCATGAAATGATCACTTCTAAGATCTGGTCACGACATATATATATGTTATTTATATTCTAGGTATATATACGGGGTCAATTTACATTGACGATGAACTGAAGGATAACGGGTTTCCAGCTGAAGGTACATACGATGGTTCTGTACTGGTGGTGAAGATTCATGAATTTTGCGATTATAGTAAAAAGTACGCTTATGAAAGGGAACTATATTTTGGAGAATCTGCTATTTTGTTCATGCGGAACCCCAGAGATGCATTATTGGTATGTTTTTTTTGTATCCAAAGGTTCAATACGATCTACTCTGAACCGGCGTGCGTGTATGAAGCGATTGATGAGTGTGGAGGAGGCAAGAGAAGTGTGTCAGGATCGAAGCAAATGCAATTCTATAGTCTCTGCTTACCCCGGTGGGAAATAGGCGTGAGTTTATGTATGTATGTATGTTTTTCTGTATCTGTTATCAGAGTAGGTATATTTTATTAAGTACAGTCTTGGTACGTAAGTACAGTTTTTCCCTTTCGGACTGGGTTATACTTTAAAGATTTAAGATAGTTTATTTCTCAAAAAGACTACGTTTGATTCGCTTACTGAGAAACGATCACTTTCATATAAGTAGTTTTAAACAACATTGGCGATGGACTAATTGAACTGCAAAAAGAAGTAAGTAGGTAGGTACTTAAATAAAATAAAAGTATTTTTCATTTTTCTATTTAACTTATTTAAGTATGAATTTTAATCAAGAAAAACGTAATAATAAAACGAAATTTATCACGTTTTTCTATGACGTCACATTGTGCTTTATCATACAAATTCCATAGTACGAGTAATTTATTGTTTTGACGTTCAATAAAAAGTAACTGATTTGACTAGTTGGAAACTAGTCTGTTACTCACTTATATACCTTGTGTGTTTGTTTATATTCTTGCTACGACACTGTGTATTTTTTGGTAGCAACAATTATTAAAATAAGTAATCGTGATTTTTGCTTTTATTTTCTAGTCCCTGTATAATCAACTGAGCTCACATGCGTCAGGCATCAAGTATAGTTTCGGAAAGAAGTTATTTTCATACCGACACTCCCATAAAGACGGTAATTTATAAAATTTGTAATAATTTTAAGTGTGCACCAAGAGTTATTAATTTACCTTAAATTCAGTTGTCACTACGTGTCCGTCAGAATCGCCGGTCACTCGTATTTTGTCCAGTGGTTTGAGCTTGCGGCTCACGCTTCGGAGGTCCCGGGTTCAAATCCCGGTAGGAACATATCACGAAAATCACTTTGTGATCCCTAGTTTGGTTAGGACATTAAATGCTGATCACCTGATTATCCGAAAATAAGACGATCCGTGCTTCGGAAGGCACGTTAAGCCGTTGGTCCCGGTTACTACTTACTGATGCAAGTTAGTAGTCGTTACATGAGCCATGTCAGGGGCCTTTGGCGGTTCAATAGTAACTGACACTAGGGTTGATGGGGTTTGTAAACCACTTCACGACCCACACGATAGAAGAAGAAGGCGTAATTTAAGTTGAAATTCTGCTCAATTATTGAGCTGCCCAATTAGTGCCGCCTACTGCGTATTACTAGAGAATTACTTTTAAAGTATTTTAGCAATAAAATAACATTTGAAGGTGACCGGCGATACTGACGTCAGGATGGCCTTTTTTTGACGTGACTTATTGTAGATTTGCCGCAGATGGCATTAACTACTTGGCCGGACAAATGGGAGCACTGAAGGCTCTCACCGGTACAACGTTTAGCGATATGTGCTGAATGAGTGAAATCGACGACCATGCCGGCCGGGTCGGTATAGGGGTTCAATATGTTTACAATCGAACCGTATAAATAACTACGCGCGCAAATAAATGACTTTATTTTTTTTATTTTTTTTCAATTTCAGATGGTACCTCACCCGTCCTGATGAGAGTCAGTTCACAATGGGAGAGGTATGCTTTCGATGCTATGTCGGATTGGGAGCAGTTCCATATGTCCTGGCTTAATTTTCGGGGGAAACTACATATTGTGAAATATGAGACCCTGGTGTCGGACACTCGCCGAGTGCTGAAAGACATTCTGGAATTCATCAAGTTCAATGTTTCTGAGGTAAACAAGTTGCCTGGACAAGATTGCTTCTAAACAATGACCTCACCTATTGTACCCATTATTACCTCACCTATTATTTATGTACCACCCACACAGTTACCGTTATCAAAATCAAATCTAATACTATACTTTATTGGACACAAACAAAACAAACAAACATTTAGCAACAGTACAAATACCTACCAATCCTTCTCCAAATTTCAATTTCATCATCGAATAAAGACCACCACCATTGAATAAAGATATTTTTGACTTAGAACTTGAATTTAGACAAATAATCGCTATATAAATACAATGAAAGTTTTCGATAATTTGTGATTTGTTATTATTTTATTGAAATTTGGGTTCTGTGCAGCTTAATTGATGTGCTTTAGTCACAAATAGAGGACATAAAATAAAGGAGGTCCTTTGATGATCCGGCCGTCAGTGCGTTGCATTTAGAATACTTAGTTTTATTATTATTATGATTTTTTTGACTAAATTATTTATTTATTAAGTACCTAATCAGAATTTTATAAATAGAAGTCATAATTACTGTATTAAAAGCAGTCAATAAAAATACACATTATATAAAATAGACAATAACAATATATTTAGTCAAATAAGCCCCCGCGGGTGGATCCGGGCGCAAAAGTCCCCATTATTATGATTATTTTTATGATTCTAGTTTGTTTTTCTACTTTTTTTTTGTTAATGATTTTTAATCTTGGTTTTCTTTTTGTTTTGTTTTTTTTTTTCTTTTTTTCTGTGTATTGATTTCCGTGTGGTTTCTGTCCTATGTTGAATGTAATGTACCTGTCTGTCTTTGTCTGTGGTGTCCGGGAGTAATAAATGTTTCTTTCTTTCTTACATAAACCCAAAAAAAAAACTTTTCATTTCCAGGAAGACCTAGACTGCGTTATGAAGCATCGTGAGGGGATTTGGCTACCCAATCATCCTCAAATAAGCTTCGATCCATTTACTGAGGTCATGTATAGTAGATTAGACGATATACAAATCACCGTGTCAGACGCAATAGCGGAGAAAAACCTGACAATAGACAATGGTAAGATAAGTTTAATTAATTTTATGCGCTCCAGAAAAGGTGGTTTTCCCGCGAAAAAATAGTGTAGAAAAATGCGTTTAGTCAAGTGGATTAAAAGCATTTTTCTACGCTGTTTTTTTAGAACAATCACAGTATATAATACTCGACCATTAGACACATTAGACAAATTAACTTTTAAATTTAATAAGGTGCTTAATATAGTAAGTCTAATAATGTAAGAAATGTAACACCAATGAGTTATTAATTTAAGAACCTACAGTTTTCACTAACACAGTGGGCTCGACCATTATACACTGCGATACGGCTCACCTATCACGTTGATCTAAAAAAAACAGTGTAGAAAAATGCGTTAAATCGACTAGAGACTAAGCAACTTATAAATTTTATAAATTTCTTATTATGGTAACTCTAATAATATAAGAAAAGTAGCACCAATGAGTTATTAATTTATCTTAAGTACCTGCAGTTTTCACTAACACAGTGAGCTCGACCATTATACACTGCGATACAGCTCACCTATCACGTTGATCTAAAAAAAACAGTGTAGAAAAATGCGTTAAATCCACTAGAGACTAAGCAACTTATACATTTTATAAAGTGCTTATTATCGTAACTCTAATAATATAAGAAAAGTAGCATCAATGAGTAACTAATTTATCTTAAGTGCAGTTTTCACTAACACAGTGAGCTCGACCATTATACAACATAGCTCGGTGAGGTGTGGATACTTAGTTCAATGCAATGGATGTACTTCTGACTACCCTAATTGGGATATAGTCGTGAGCTTAGTTAATACTCTGAATATGTGAAGTGTGTATTCCGTTTTTGGTTTATCTTGGGGTCCGTTTACTGTATATGAAATTATTGATAAATAATAACATAACATAACATAACAAATACTTTATTGCACAAACAGGAAAAAACAAAATACAAAACAAAAGAGAAATAGAATTAGTACAATAGGCGGCCTTATTGCTTATTGTTAATAATGTTTTTTTTTTTATTCACAGAATTGACGACGTTACCACGTAAAGAGGAAACCACTACAGGTAAAGTCATGGTACTTTCTTCGCCGAAGAAGGGTAAACAAAAATTTTGAGGTCCACTTACTTGAAGTTATTGACAGGTCCATTTTTTTACAGAAACAACCTTACCATACAAAGAGATAATCAGCACAATTCCAGGTAAGATAATGGAAGAGGAACTACGTAGGTATACAAAGTAGTCCAGAGATAGCGACAAAATAATGATTTCTGAAGTAAGGTAGAAAATCTAGAAAAGGTCAATACAGTGTGTCAGTGGGTCAATACAGGTTAGCTCAAATACCTCCGAAGCGCTTACATTTTTTTTTTGTTTCTAGGTGTAAATACATTCAAGAAACTTGTGGTGAACAATAGTATAAGTTCGTCAAATTCAGATAGTTTAAGTATTGAATACAGGGACATATTATGAAGAAAACGATTCCTAAACTGATAATTATAATTGTTTCGAATATCGAACGAAGCTTCCACGTCACAGTCCAACTCCCAAGACTCTAGATCACGCGACAGATGCCAGAACAAAGAAGAGAAGAAGGACCAATATCGTGAAAATTGATTTAGAAGACGCTCACGACTCACACTTGCTAAATTACACATACGAGTATGTTCCTTTTTAATTATATATTGGTGCTAATTCCTGTAAACACCATCTAATTTTATTTTAAGGTATACCTGTCATTTTCTTATCCGTCGAAAAGGAAAGGGACGAGTAATCGACAAGCATAAAATTTATCGAACACACGTCAATTTTAAGCACAAATCTAAAACAACCGTCTAAAAATTTACATCGGCCAATAACCCGACAGAATTATGTTGACAGCACACGTCAAACGGTTTGCATACCAGCGAGATACCTTTTTGATTCGCCCGGGTTATTCATTCATTTACTCATTCTTCCTAAAATGAAGAGCTGTCAATCATACGTCTCTTTCCTTTTCGGCGGGTAAGAAAATGACAGGTATAACTTAAAGTAAAATTAGGAGGTGTCTGCAGGAATCGGGGCCATTATCCCACATAATATTTTTATCACTGTCAGTTGTCATAATGTTAGTCAAGTAGCGAGGTCTTAGTGACTAAGGCCCCCAGGAAAATGATAAGGTATTCAAGAAAATAAAATGTCAGAAAGACAACGTCGCGGGCTACAGCTAGTAATGTATGAAGCGCTCTCCGATAATCAAATTACCTACTTTAATTGTCGAACCGCTTTGAACGTCAGAGCAGAGTGCATCCGGTTCCGGTGTTACTCATGTAATCAACGAGATTTAAAAAACAACGGAAGTGCTTTAATCGGATAAAAATCGAACAGTTTAACGATTTACATACATACTTTTTTTTTAATGAACCATTTTTGTAAAGGTGATTTTCTTTATTATACATTATAGTGCCTGTCCCACTAACCTAAATATTTATATTGTATATTTTTTACCTACCTAGTACCTAGTATAATTACTAACATAGTTTTAAGGGCATTGTTAGTAACACTCTATGGATTTAAGTTGTCTGAAAGATTTCTTTTCTTATTTATTTTTTTTATAGTAAGGTAAGAAGCTATACCACCTGAATAAATACATTTCTGGCTTGAAAAAAAATCCTTTTAAAATGATTTCCTGTGACCAAACATTTTCTTGGACTTTGCCTACCTCATTGATTATAAGGCATAAGTTTATATATTATTTACTTTTAAATAAAAAGAACGGCCAATTCAGTTTAATTATTGATAACATTGTAGAATCGTCTCAATGCGCGATAAGAATTAGACCTGACAAAGTACGTACGCTAGTGTTGTGATGTTTATGAGCATAGTGATATCACTATAAGTATAAATATATCTGATATATATATATATATCAGTCGATATTAGGTCTATCGAATCTCTTCTATCTAACAATATGTAATGTGAAAAAAACCTACAACTCGGAAATCCACATCCAAACATAGTTATTAATGTGGGTCGAATCGGGTAGGGCCTCGTTTCCAGTTTTCAGTCATGTACTTAATATGCAAAGCAGTAAGTACATAAAGCGACGGTTGGTGGTAGGGCTGACAGATGAAGACCTAGAAGGACGTACATAGACCAAATTGGAGATGTTCTTAGAAAAGGTTCCGTACGTTCTACTCTGAACCGGCGTGCATGTATGAAACGATTGATGAATATGGAGGAAACAAGAGAAGTGTGTCTGGGTCGAAGCAAATGGAATTCCATAGTCTCTCATAGGAAATAGGAGTTAGTGTATGTATTTATGTATGATAGATATCCGGTTTTCAGTCATGTACTTAATATTTTAGTGAATCATACCAAAAGTGGCTGCAAGTTATCTCGGCTCATCATCAGCCCATTAACGTCCCCACTGCTGGGGCACGGGCCTTCCCTATGGATGGATAGGGAGATCGGGCCTTAGACCATCCCGCGAGCCCAGTGCGGATTGATGGTTATTAACGACTGCTAATGCAGACGGGACCAACGGCTTAACGTGCCTTCCGAAGCACGGAGGAGCTCGAGATGAAAACTTTCTTTTTGTGGTCACCCATCCTATGACCAGCCTTTGCGAAAGTTGCTTAACTTCAACAATCGCAGACCGAGCGCGTTTACCGCTGCGCCAGCGAGCTCTTCATACCCCGATACTTTTACGCTCTTATACGTGTGTACTTTTACCGTCAAATAGAATTTAAAAGTAAAAAAATATTATACGTACATAAAAAATATCATTCGCTGTACTTTTAGAGTCCGTAAATAATATAATTATGTAAAAAAAATGAACACTCCACGCGTACTCAAATTTTAATATATTCGTATATATATGTTTCAACAATACATATAAGTATATACGCGTTCTGTCCACGTTCAAATGTTTGCTTATTCAAATCAAAGGACCTGTTTGTGATTCAATTCGTGAAACACGGGAAATCATTTTACCTTTTTCAATTTGACACGTATGTTATTACGAGTGGGACGAATCAGCTCAGGATATAAGCTGTTTTGTAGGTATAGAATCGTTTCATTTGGAAATTTATATTATGAATACTTAAATTGGATTTTTTAAAGTGGAGATTTACTTTTTTGATCATTATTAGCTACTAAACTTGCTTTTGCCCTGGTACTAACTTTACAATATATTATTTTTCTTAGTAAAATGCAAAAAATGAGCTTCACAGAGATTTTCTAAGTAAGTATATTTTTTAGAAATTATTTATTAGAAACAAACCGTCTTCGGCTATGGTCGCCATACAATTCTTATCGCACTCACCACCACGATTTATTTGAAGAGTGGCTGCTACCATAGCTATGCTATGGTAATCTAACGAATCTGCAATTTTGTGCTAAAATAATTTGTGTCTTATTGACAATAGTAAAAGGTGAAATCAGATTCGCCAAAAATTTCACATACGTCGTTGGCCACGTCAGCAACGGTTTGAGGCTCCAATTCTGTAATGCATGTATGGATGTATGTATGACGAAACTATAAAAAAAATGTAAACTCAAACATTAATTACTTCACCCATCCATTGCCTTTATTTCGAGTGCAATAAAGCATATACGATGTAGAGGAAGGTCATAACGAAATTACTTGGACTAGATTCAAGAAAAGGCCGTCTTCATACAGGGAGGTCAAGGAACTTGCAAATGATCAAGAAATGTGGAAAGAACTCCACCTATACTATCCTAGCTTTGAAATATTGAATGAATGAGCTTTATGCGGTGTAGAGGAAGGCCAAGACGAAGTTACTGAGACTAAATTCAAGAAAAGACTAAGTATGGATACATCCATACAGGGAGTTCAAGGAACTTGCAAAGGATCGGGAAATCTGGAAACAGCTCCATCTATAAGAGCCTAGCTCTAAAATATTGAATGAATAAAAGTATATACGTATTACAAAACATCCAAGGCGCCTTTAATAAAACAGCAGTTGTACAAAACATTAACTCTGCTAGTCGCAATCGCGACCACTCCAAAGCCACTTTCGGGATAGATTAAAAAAAGTTTCCGTATCCACTAACACGATCCAACCACGAGTTGTAAGCGAAGTTGGACTGGACGAAACTCATTTCGTTTTGTTCCAAACCAGTTTGATCCGCATTTCAATGGGTTTGGTGGTAACTCGCACACATGAAAACTGGCACTAGCGTCTAATCGTTAGTTTGACACCACCGCGTCCTCAATTTTTTCTCTCGCTCTCGCTCTCTCTCTCTCTCTGTCTCTTTCCTGTCCATGCGAAATTAATAATAATAAAAAGGCGTAGGGATGTGACGACCCCATCGCCCCCTGGTGAATTCATCAGCGAACCTGGTGAATTCAACAGTGCAGTCAGTCTCCGCAGGCCAGCTTGTGGCGAGCTGTTGGTAAGTGACGACACCACGGAGCTGAGATCGGTCAGGCCCTCCGTCTCCGGCTTGCCTTCACTGGCCGGCCGGAGTGGACCCCAGCGGGGGCCGCAGGACTCTCACCTCTGGCTTGCCTTCATTGGCCGGCCAGAGTGAGGCGTTAGAGCTATACGCTCGCAGGGTGGAAGTGAAAGATGCATAAGTCGCGAGTTGGTGAGGCGGGTAAAACGCCTCGCAGAAAGCGGTGTACACCTCTCGACACCCTGAGCTGCTCACAACCATGTTGCTGCGTTGCCGTCCAGTCGCGTCGGCTAGATAGGTAGCCCATCCAGTGAGTGGCGAGTCACCGGCTGCTCATATTATCCATGTTTACCAACATTGGTCGAGCAGGCGCCATAGTCCCCCATAGTTCCAGTATCCCGGTCCACTAACCCCCAACCCAATAGCCCAATTCCCTTTGTTCCCATAATCTGCAATAGTCCTACACGAACCGGGGATTGTCTTTGGGTGCACTCCCATAGTGCATACAGGGACAATCGCCGGTTGGTGTCATACCACATTTAGATTAAACTGTCTTAAGGGGCCTCTACGTGTTGGCTTCGGTCCCACGCACTCCTTTCAAAAGTCCGGGCCTCCATAGGCCCGAGATATGAAAAAGACATACAATAATAATAATAATAAAACACTTTATTGCACACAAATTCACAAAACATTCTTCGAAATACTTCGATCTATATATCGACGCCGGCGCCATTTACTTTGTAAAAGTTTTTTTTTTATACGTTATATATATGATATGATGCTATAAATGATGTTGAATATAACAATATATTAAGTATACATCACCAACATTCTGCTTAGGTTTCGTATTTAAATGTCTAACGTTAAAAAACCTAACGTGAAATCGCGTAAGATTAAAATACCTATTCTAATTTAAATACCCTTTATACATAACACAACACCTACCCTACTATAAGAAGAACTTCGTATTATTTGGTTAGGTTAGGTACTTACTTAGATTTTAGGTATTTTAAACGTGGGCTATTTAACGTTAGGATTTTTATTTATTTTTACATTTAAATACGTACAACCTCTGTGTTTAAATCTCGATAGCACCATCTATATTATTTTTGGGGAACTTAGTCTGGAAATTCCCTAATTACGCGAAGATTACGAGTTACCAACATACGGCATTCGAGCAGCGTAGTAATTATGGTCGGAAAGCCATGTGCAATTAATTGTCGCCGGTTCATTATCAGAGACGCAGAAATGGTCAGCAAATCATTGTATGATTGGTTATATATATAATATATAATTACTAATTAATTATTTAGTTTTTGTAATGTTATTTTAGTATTTTACGTTAAGGTATATATTTGTAAAGGTCTCTCATACCTGATATAATTAAAGTATAACTACTTCATTTCAATTGAGCTTTTTAATAGTTACTTGCGTGTACTTTTGTTTCTTTTTTTTTAGTTTTAGTAGTATAGTTTTAATTATTTGTAATGTCAAGATTAATATTGACTTGTTAAGGCTATATCTTAAATAGTTTTATATTTGACATATTGTATAGGTTTCATTTTTTGTGATTTTAGTAATAAAAAATTGTTTGCTTAATAAAATAAATAAATAAGTATGAAGTAAGTAAACATAAACAGCCTATGATATTCGTTCCACTCACTCAACCGGAAAGGATTATGCCGGTAATATAAGAACGAATATTAGGAATTATAAAGTTTTAAATTCTTAATAACGTTCCAAATTCAAATTTGAAATTGAACCAAATTCCTATTTCGTTCTATCCACTTTTTTTTGACAAGACTTATTGTAGATTTTCCGCATATGGCATAAAGTACCAACTTTGCTGAACGAAGCCTATAAGTACATGCTACCCTAGTACCTGGCCTGACAATACTGACAAATGAAAATACCGTTAAATTGAAATAGTACACCGAATTCGACATAATTATTGAACAGTGAACGTGTGATGGGATGATAATGAACGCTCGATTGGCATTTAATGTAAAATGCTCGACAATTTCTGCGACCCTGGTACATAATTTGAATCTCAATGTGAATATAAATGAAATATATACGTAAATGGCACTCTATGTTAGTTATCGCTCGAATCACTTTGTGAGCCCTGATTTGGTTCGGACGTTGCACGCCGATCACCCGATTGTCCGAAAGTAAGGTGAGCCGTGCTTCGGAAGGCACGTTAAACCGTTGGTCCCGGTTGCTACTTACTGATGTAAGTACGTAGTCGTTACATGAGCTACGTCAGGAGTCTTTGGCAGCTCAACAATAACCCTGACACCAGGGTTGATGGAGTTGGTATTCCACCTCATAACCCACGAGGCAATATCATTATTTAGGCGATAGCCGTGGTCGTTCCCGCTTAGAGACGGTAATGAAAAGTATCGGCGCCCGAAAGAAGTAGTAGGTATATGATCCCGACAACCCGATTACTCTAGTGTTAGAGACGGCCAATCAGCTCGCGACAACAAACACTTCAACACTTCAGAATCCCGTTACCGATCGAGCCGGCATGGTCGACGATTTCCCTCATTCAGCGATTATCCTTATCGACCCGCTAGGGTCGATTAATTCCTTTAAATATTATCCTCTCAGACGACGCTTTGAGCTGAGGTTTGCGCTCAACTGGGTACCTTCAGGTTTGTTGTCTTAAATTGTACCGAATGAGAGCCCTCAGCGCTCCCCATTTGTCCGGCCAAGTAGTAAATGCTATTTGCGGCAAATCTCCAGTCACGTCAAAAAAAAAGAACGCGATGTTCGTGCGTCACCCAATAGGGTCCACATAATATCAGCGTCGTGGTTCGCGCCGCGACTTGTGCTGAGTGAGGCCCTTTTATCTCAGGACGTCCACCACCACCTTATGATCATTTCGACTAACATCCTTCTTGCTTTTTTGTAATTGTTTTAGTGGAAATTTGATATGATATTGTTGTCTTTTTGTGTGTGACGTGCTTTCATAATAAACTATTTCTATTCTATTCTATTCTAATCTGTCCTGAGAGTTTGCTTAGTTTATTCCGACAGTAGGTTTAGAAAAATTAGAAAACTGAATCATTTATTCAACGTCATCATAGATAAACTTGTTGAAGGTACAATTAACATTACTGATTTTTGATATATTTTTTAAAGTTGGGCAACAGAAAGGCATACACACATATAAACATAGCGGTCAAACACATAACCCTCCTTTTTGCTTCGGCGCAGTCGGGTAAAAATATCAACCACCCTTGTAGAGAAGGAAAACTACACCCATGCGGAAACTCCCGACCGCAAATTTTCCCCCACATTACATCGGATCTCGAACAACTTCTATCAGCCGCAACATAGTGAACACATCGTGTTCAGTTGTGTTCACTCGGTCGTGTTATATTCACGCAGAAATGTCGAAATTTAATTGATGATAGTGTAAAAACCCGGAGGCATATTTCTGAATCGCTCGCCGCCAACACGCGTGCGAAAATATACAGGGTGTTAATGACATCGTAACGTAACGGTTGTGAGGTGAGTTACCAACCTCATCAACCCTGGTGTCAGGGTTATTATTGAGCCGCCAAAGGCCCCTGACATGGCTCATGTAACGATTACTCACTGACACTAGTAAGTAGTAACCGGGACCACCGATTTAACGTGCCTTCCGAAGCACGGATCATCTTACTTTCAGACAATCAGCCTGTAATGTCCTAACCAAACTGGGGATCACAAAGATGATAACGAAAACTTTGAGGAATGATTCAGACCATTGTTCTGAGTGAGTTCTCTTGAGTGACTCTTATCGGTTTAGCATTTTCCATGCTACTTTTTAGGGAAAAATAGGGCAGTGGTTTCCCTCTTGCCTTCCGCCCTAAAATATCCAAAAGTATGGAACTGAAAATAATTTAAAAAGCACTAAAATTCTCACGAATTTTCCGACAGGAAATTCGACATGATATCAACTCAGAATCGTCCCCTTCAGTATTTGTTACGACGTCATTAAGACCCATCCGCACTTATATAGCTACCTGGACATATTTATACGGGGTGTAAGTGACATCGTAACGAATACTAAGGAGGTGACTTAGCTCATTATTCTAAATTAATATCGAGTGGAGTTTTCAACAATTTTGAACAAATGGTTATAATGCACAAGACGACCTTTTAACATATTTCGCGGAGCTCCGTGCGTTAAAATTTTCTCCTTCTACCTCTATTTTTTTGTCTGCCCATCCCATTACGAATTACCGACGTGTGTTTATGCAAGTGTTAGACACTGAGTTGTTTGATCAAAATTCCAGTCTCCTCTGACGCCTAATTGAATACAAATGTTTGCACTCCTTATCACCACGGAAGACGTGGTATATCATATTAGCCCCCGGGATACGGTGAGGTATTCAAACACACCGCGTGGGTAATACTTCGTATCCTGGAGTAGATTACAATTTAATTTAGTTTAAAGTAAATAGATAGATAGGATTGAGGAGCTCGGTGGCACAGCGGTATACGCGCTCGGTCTGCGATTGTTGAAGTGAAGCAACTTTCGCAAAGGCCGGTCATAGGATGGGTGACCACAAAAAAAAATTCATCTCGAGCTTCTCCGTGCTTCGGAAGGCACGTCAACTCAGAATCTGTGAATCATTCCTCAAAGTTTTCAGAATGGTCTGAATCATCCCTCAAAGTTTTCAGATTGGTCTGAATCATCCCTCAAAGTTTTCGTTACGATGTCACCAACACCCTGTATTTTTTACGTTTCTGCTATAATATATCCGTGAAGGATACTGGTAAGTGGCCACGTACCAACGTGTCCTAAAATAACATGGTAGTAACCTTCATTTTGATGTGAAACGCGTAAATGAACAGGTTAAGTCGTGTGGAACTTTGAATTACTTACACTGTTTCACTTAGAGACAGTTCAAATTCAATTTCTTTGTTGTGAAACACAGGTACAAAATGAAGAATAATACTACGTACAGAACGGCAACTCCGCTCCCCACCAGCGGCTGAGCTAGGTTTACCTCACCCCCTCGGTCTTACTTTAGTCTTCGATCGTATGGGCGTCAGACGACACACACACAGATGCGCGTGTACGATAACGTCATAGTGTCTTTGTAAAACGAGGTGTTTTGTATAAAGCCTCCGGAGTGGAATACATGTAATACATAAATACTTACATTACAAAAAAAATAAGACCGTGCTATTTGCCGAGTGGCAAACAATTACAATGGTTACGAAGTAGTCTCCAAAAGTAAAAAATCTAAAGGTCCTATCTCACGACACCACAATTACGGCACCAACAAAAAGTTCTTTTTTGACATGTCTTATAGTAGATTTGTTACAGATGGCATTAAATACTTGGCCGGACAAATGGGGAGTGTAGAGGGCTCTTATCCAGTACAACATTTAAGGCAACTGGCCTGATGGTGACCAGTTGGGCGCGAACCTCGGCTCAGGGTCTGAGAGGAAGAATATTTGAAAGAATTAATCAACCATAGTAGGTCGATAGCGAAAAGCGCTGAATGAGGGAAATCGTCAAGCACGCCGGCGGGGTCGGTATCGGGGCCAACAAAATGTATACAGTTACAAAATGTATGCAGGATAACTCACATGGTTGCGCAACCAATTGCTGGCATTCTAATCCAGAACAATTTCCTGCTGATGGTGCAACCATGGTGTCCTAGAGAAACAACACCATACTTTTTCTATTATGCAGGTTGTAAAAAAATAAATGTGAAAGCATTCAAATTGCTTTTACCCGAAACTATATTTTTCATGTGGGACAAACTAACGAACGTATTGTTCATATTCGGAATATTTTATAAAATTCCATCACAATCCAATAACCAATTCGAGAGATTGTATATTACAAAAGATGTTAGTGACATTGTAACGAAAAAAAAATATATTTAGTACGTTTTCTTGATTGTACTAAACACGATAATAGGTACCTTTCTTGTCGCAAATGTTTTATCAAGATTTTGAGTTTTTACTGTTCCGCAATGTAAATCTAACCAAACGACAAGTCGTTATATGATTTTAATTAATTTGTTATTTTTATTTTTGAACTTTCAATGCAGCTTAAATCCCACTATGGGGCTGAAAAAAAAACATAATTTTCCCCGACAGAAATTCCAATTCATATCAACGCAGAATCATGGTCTCAATCATCCTCCAAAGTTTACGTTACTGTGTCACTGACATCTGTATACAAAATATTGTAACAAACTTTCTTCATAGAGCGAAAGAACTTTGTTAAGTAAATGTTATGCCATCTATCATCTTGAATCTGGGTCAACTTGATATGCCAAAATAAGTTAAAGGAGCGTATCACCTTAAATTGGATGTTTTGACTTTGAACAAGAGTTTAGGGTTTTGATGTGTTCTATTACTTTGGGCTAATAGGAGATAAAGAAGAAGTCAGATTAACGTTCACGCACTGCACATTTATTAGGCTCTTTAACAATTGAAATAATTATAATTAACAGGCTACTGTCGCAAGTGGAGGGAGCGCGGTATGGGAAACAACTGGTTGGCGAGCCGTTGCGCCCGCACAGAATTGCTGACTCCGATTTAAGGAATACACTGTGTGTCCCTACATGAGTGTATTTCTTTTCTTTTAGTTTTACTTCTAATTTCGAAAACAAAAGAACTCCCGCGGCCGCAGCGGAGCTGCTGTTTTGCAGATATCTGCATAGAGTTATTATGACTTGTTTAATCTTCTTCTTCTTCTTCTTCTAATCCTTTTATCCCCTGTTGGGATGTAGGGCTCGAATAACAAATTTCCACTCCTCGCGGTCTTTTGCACCCTCTGTGTTAATTTTGACAGATTAAAACTAAACATTTTGAACAAAACTCTTGTAATTGGTTTGTGAATAAATACTTATTCATTCATTCATTCTCCTAAGTATTAAGTACGTAATCGTTACATGACTCACGTTCTTAGCTCTTGGTCTTCTTCTTCTGGTGTCAGGGTTACTATTGAGCCGCTAAAGGCCCCTGACACGGCTCATGTAACGACTACTTAATTACATCGCTCAACCACTGGACCACGGAGGTCGGAGGTTAGCTCTTGGTGACTCAATATTATTTGATTTATAAGCGTGAATTATTTATGCATTTCTGCATTAATCATCTATGATAGCCTTGTAGGGTTCGGATCCCTCGGACACTAAAGTGTTTACATTCATGTTTGGATCATACGTAATTGATATCACGTAGTTTTCAGGATTTGTGCCCGGTTAATGGCAATAGGGTCGCCCTTATATGGGACTTAAACATAGCTGACTAAAAGTGGGTGCATATACTATACACAGGGTGTTACCATATACATGTGTACCTCGTAACGAAAACTTTGAGGGGTGATTCAAACCATGATTCTGAGTTTATATCAAGTGGAATTTTTCGTCGCAAAAGTATGGAAATGAAAATAATCTATTAAAAGTAAAAAAAAAACACTAATTTTGCGACGGAAAACTCCCCTTGATATTAACTCAGAATCATGGTCTGAATCATCCTCCTCAATATTAGTTACGATGTCACTAACGCCGTGTATATGTCGCAGTCGGATTGTATAATCCGGTGTATTACATCATTATATGGTCACCCTACAATTTAAGTAGTAGTACAATGCGGCTAAACGTGGACCGCTTTATTGGAGAACGTATCGCAATGACAATACGGCTAATCGTTGTACCGCCGCATTACAAAACGGTCCTGTTTTTGAAAACAGCTAGCCGTAATGTAATATAGCGGATTATACAATCCGACTGCGACATATATACCTTCAGAGAGACATCCTTGATGCTATGTATACGTATATGCAATGTATAGGATAAATTTCTCAGACGACAAAGAATCAACTACGAATGCAAATGTGTTGTCAAGCTATACTTTCTTGGTAAGCCGGGATACTTTGTTAAGTAAATGTTGTCTTGTTCCACGCGATCTATCACCATGAATGGAGGGAATCTGGGTCAAACATGATGTATGGGAGCGATGTGAAGGATTTAGCAGACTAATACCCAATAAACTCAACGTAACGTCAGTGTGGTTACTCATAAATTATTATTTTGTGTGTACTATTTATATAAGCAGGTATATAATTATGTTAGGTTATGTATATAGGTTAGGTATATTATTATATTTGTAAGTATGTTATATATTTATTTGCATGTATTTATTGGTAATAAGTTGTACTTATAGTTTGCACCCGCAATCTTTCAATTATTTTTTTTTACATTTTTCCTCACCTTATGGTTGTCTGGAAGAAATCGCTTTAAGCGATAAGGCCGCCACTTGCCTTGTACTTAGTTAAGAGACTTTTTGTAATTATTTCTTTTTATTTTGGTGCAATAAAGTGTATTTGTATTGTATTGTATTGTAAACTTGTATGAGAAATCTTGCATGGGGAGTTTGTACTTACAGTATATCATACGCAATATACGATCCTGTAAACACATATTAACCCCGATTCCTGCAGACACCTCTTAATTTTATTTTAAGTTATACCCGTCATTGTCTTATCCACCTAACAAGAAAAGGACGGATAATTGACAACTGTTAATGTCAGAATGAAAGAATAACCTAAAAATGCAATACCATGCAGGACGGTGACATGATGAACTAATGTTATGGGCGATAGGCTGATCCCTTATCACCATAAGGTTCATCATATCCAGCTTACGCCATCGTATCAACAGTGGCTGCAAGTTGTCTTTGATTACTTGTGGCTCTGCCCACCCCATTAGGGATTACGGGCGCGAGTTTATTTATGTATGTATGCAGGACGGTAGAGGCGAGTCACAAGGACTGTAACCTGGAACCTGACAGAGGGCAGCAGTAACTGTCAATACTTACTGTTCAGAGGCGGAGGACAGGAGTCCTAGTACGGCTTTGAAAATAGACTACTCTGGGCGCCATCCCAGTCGCGGCAGCTACTGCGGGGCGGAAGGCAAGAGGGAAACCACTGCCCTATTTTTCCCTAAAAAGTAGCATGAAAAATGCTACACCGACAAGAGCGTGGCTGTTTAATTAGTGATGTTGTGTGTAATATAAAAATAAATAAAAAAGTTCTATCACCGTTGATAAGTTACATAATAAATGTGATTTTTCAATAAGGCGCTTATGTGGTTTTCACAATAAAGTGATGATATACAGAGATAGTTTATCTTTCATCAATATGAGAGTGTCCAAAAATATTTTCCCAACGACACTGAATTAATTTATTATCGGACGCAAAGTAAAATCACTTAACATATTAATTGAAATATTTATGGACAGTTCATTTTACCTTGCCCGAACTCATGATGAATTGCGTAATTTATTTATCAGTGCTATGCCTTCATGCAGCTTTCATGGTCCAGTGGTTAGAGCGTTGGGCTCACGATCTGGATGTCCAAGTTCGATTCCCCGTGAGGATGCTGTCGAAATCAGCCGTTGTTCCAAAACACCTCCATCAACCCGCAGTAGAGCGTAGTGGAGTATTCTTCATACAGCCTCCGGTTGATATAGGGACCTGTGCCCATTAAGGGGATGTATATAGCCTTATTTCTGTATCTTGTGTCCTTTGTGCTCAATAATAATAAAGTTTACTGAAATAAGGTTTTACATTATGCATTGAAAGCATTGAAACTGTGTCTCGAGCTAGGCGAACTTGTGTCTTGAGAGACAGTGCCTTCCCAATATATGTTCTCAAATTCAAAAATATTTTTATTCAGTAGGTGGTAATATTTTTATTTATTTTTATTTTGGTGCACTAGAGTGTATTTGTATTGTGTTGTAGGTAACATAGTTACCTTTTGAATCGTCATTCGTACTTACGAACTGATCGTGCTTAGGAACTAATTAAACAGCGGTAATAATTCATCTTATTTTAGACGGTGAACCGTATCGCCATCTGTGATGGCATAGAATAAGGAATAATTCTACGTATAGAACGGCAACTCTCCGATCCCTACTAGCATCTGAGCTAGGTTTACCTCACCCTCCCCTACCGTCGAACATAATTTAGTCCTGAATAGTATGATGTCAGACGTTACACACACAGGTGCGCGTGTACGATAATATTAATGTGTGGTGTCTGTGTAAAACGAGGTTGTTTGTATGAAGTTCCCGGGGTGTAGTAATGGTCTAAAGCGTTATCTAATTTCTAAATGAATATCATCCATCTTTCATTAACACGAATTTCAAAAGGCTTACAACCTTGCATCTCTGTCATTCATCATTCCTTGTCAGGTAATGTTGTCACAGTTACCACGTATTTATACTCGAAAAGAGGAATTACATTGAACCAAGGATCTATAAGCGAGGTGGATATTCTACAAAGGAGTTGGATATTCTGTAAGTGAGATGGATACACTCACAAATCCTTAACGATATACCAGGGTCTGTAAACGGCTCAAGCGTCATGTATTCAAAATCACATTTAGAAGGATAAAGACTTTTGGGTTTATCTGCGATTCCAGTCAGTACCCACGAATTTAGAACGGATGTATAATGTCAATTCCGTATGTATGATAATACAGGATGTTAGTGACATCGTAACGAATACTGAGGGCGATAATTCTGGGTTAATATCAAGTGGAATTTTCCGTCGCAACATTCATGTATTATTTTTTTTTAATTATTTTCAATTTTATAATTTTGAGATGGAAAATTTCACTTCATATCAACTCAGAATCATGGCCTGAAACGTCCCTCAAAGTTTTCGTTACGATGTCGCTAACACTCTATATATGTTCCGTGTGACAAGTTTCAAGTAATAGTGATAATAATTCCATACAAAACCGAAAATTCCTGACATCGCGTACCATGCATTTTCTTTCATCTTTCTTCAAATAAATAAAGGTCTAATATCGAGTTTGCGATTACATATAAGTACTCACAATCACCCATATAAACGTAAACTCGGGAAATAGGAAAATCAATCTAATCAGCGATTCCCTAGACATTCGGCACGGATTCAATATTTGATGTTCAGTAATATAATAATAGATACTCTCTCGAGAGATAGTTGCAAACATCGAAAATGTTTCAATGAATTAGTCTGTTTAATTAAATGGGAAAATTTAATTGGCTCATAATATTGAACAAATTAGGTATTAGGTTTGTGTGTTTTGTCTGAAAAATAAAGATGATTCCGTGCTTCGGAGGGCACGTGAAGGCGTTTGTCCCGGCTATTAGCCGCAAAAACACCTCCACCAACCCGCAGTGGAGCAGTGTGGTGGAGTATCATAATGCTCCATACCCCCTCAGGTTACATAACATAACATAAACAGCCTATATACATCCCACTGCTGGGCACAGGCCTCCCCTCAATCAACCGGAGGGGGTATGGAGCATACTCCACCACGCTGCTCCAATGCGGGTTGGTGGAGGTGTTTTTACGGCTGACGCGGTTGTGTGCAACTGCGTTCCCGTGTCCTCGCCACATGGCGGCAAGGAGGAACACCGTTGGGTTAGCCTCAGGTTAACTTTTTTAAACGCTATACTTACTAATATATTTACTAATATATACTTACTAGTATAAGCATCTTGAAGCATACCTGAAACCAAACAAGATGAGGTTTTTAACCGTCTTCAAAAAAATAGGAGGAGGTTCTCAATTCGTTGGGATCTTTTTATGTATATTCCCCGATTATTCGTTGCGTGCATAAACATAACACAAACGACCTACTTATATAGGTACGCCCGACTGCTGGACAATTGGTTTTTGTAACATATTCAATAAAACGGCATTTGCATTTTGACATGACATAAGACCATAAGCAAACAACATAGATATATCATAGTTTTCTTATAATTAAAACACATACCGGGTTCTTACCGCTTTATTATCAGAAATATGAGACTCCCGATATTTCAACACTGTATCGGAAGTAATAATATTATTAACGCGGTAAGAACCCATGTAATTATGATAATTAACGCGTAAGTCACAAACAATGGTTTTCTTAATTAACCGGAGAGTATGGGAGAGGATGGAGCCTACTTCCGCACACCACTTCAGTGCGGTTTGGTGGATTATGAATAGAACAGAATAGAAATAGTTTATTAAAAAAGGATGCCACACACAAAAATAAGACAATAACTTCATATCAAATTTCCACAAAATAATTACAAAAAAGCAAGATTATTATTATTATTTTTTAATAAATAAAAAAATATATAATTATTAATAAGATGATTCCACGCTTCGAAGGGCAAGTTAAGCCGTTGGTCCCGACTATTAGCCGTAAAACAGCTCCATCAACCCGCTATATAGCAGCGTGGTGGAGTATCCTATTGCTAAGGTATCATTTTATTTCACGCAATCTTTAGGACAAATATAATAAAAATATCTACAATATCAGTAAAAAAGATTGTAGATTGTAGCAACTGTTTATCACTGCTATTTTCAAGGAGCAGACACATCATTCTCAGATTCATCCAATCGTATTGAATATTAAAATTTATGAGCTATAAAATGAAATGTTTTTACATCGAGTAAAAAGTTCGACAGCCTTGGTTTGTGTATTTGTATGTACGTATATACATACACATACTTTCACACATCTAACTTATATGTTGTATACGACTGTAATTGCATAACATAAAATTTTTGTCCGTTGAATTTTATTTAAGTATTTTTTTACGTATGTACCGATGGTATATCTTAAATAAATAAATACATAAACTCACCCCTCTGGTTGGTTGAGGGAAGGCTGTGCCCAGCAGTGGAACGTATATAAGCAGTTTGTGTTAACTTATTTAAAATATAAAATCCATAAAAAATACATTTTATAAAAGTGATAAACAAGTGCTCAAATATTTATAAAACATCAAGACATAAAAAGTAATGCTAGAAATATGCTACGCGCTACGCTATCCGTAGCAAACTGCTACGATATTCAAGATCGTAGTAGCAACGCGAAGTTCCTAAGAATTTCTTTACAAACGTTATGAGCTTAGCGTCCTAATGGGTTTCCTAGAAGAAATTGCTTTTTTATTTATTCAACAATCCTTCCAACGGGGCGTTAGAGGTAAAAAAGAGCAATAGAGTATATATTTAACGGTTAACCATTACGGAAGGTTTAAGTTAAACTGTTTATCCAAAAAAATAAGTTAGTTTAGTTTTTAAAAAAAAAAAGATATAACACAGCATCATAGTATCACGCATGTGTCCCCGAAAGGGTTAGCAGAGGTCTATAGTACACTTAGACACCCACTTCTCGCCAAAAAAATATTAAAAAAAAATACAAATATAACGCATGTCCGTTATCATTATAGGAGTGGGCAGAGCCATAAGTCGCTTAGTTGATATTTATGAAATTGTACAATACATACTCAATATAACAAAAACTATCAAAAGATGGACATAACTGTAGAAGAAATCTTTATATAACATAATTTCATGTTACAACATTTGAAAAACATTTATCTTTCAATCTCTGGTGTACGCCGACACCGTAACACCGTAACGAATACTGAGGAAGAAGCATATTTGGGTGAATATCAAAATGTGCCAAGTTTGGTGGCGAACTTTCATATAATTTTTCGTGAAAAAAGGATCCCTTTGGATCTATTTCATGTCGGAACCCAATTTTTCACGAAGAAATAATATGAAATTTCAGCTCATGATTCTGAATTGTCAGTCGAAAAGTGAGAA
This sequence comes from Pectinophora gossypiella, assembly GCF_024362695.1. NCBI lineage: Eukaryota > Metazoa > Arthropoda > Insecta > Lepidoptera > Gelechiidae > Pectinophora > Pectinophora gossypiella. The sequence goes on from NC_065423.1 coordinate 3,159,971, forward strand.
ACTGAAAATAATTTAGAAAGACAACTAAATTTTCATGAATTTTCCGACAAGCAATTCTAATAAAAAAATATAGAACATGTTCAACCACTTGTCTTCCCGGGCATGTCGTAAAATCCGACAGAGGGATTGTGTGAGGACAGTCCCTCTGCCTATCGCCCATAACATGTTACCTCTAACATGATAAAGTAATGTTCTGGGCGATAGGCTGATCCCTTATCACCGTAAAGTTCATGATATCCAGCTAACGACATCGTATCAACAGCGGCTCCAAGATGTCTTTGGTTGCTTGTAGCTCTGCCGACCCTATTAGGGATCGCGGGCATAAGTTTATGTATGGTAGAGGCGGAAAAATCCACTTGATATCATCTCAGAATAATGGTCTGAATCATCCGCCAAAATTTTCGTTACGGTGTCACTAACACCCTGTTTAGCCTGTCGGGAATTGTTTTATTGCAGCGCTTTCATTTTTATTGTCCGTAACCTTTTCGCTTACACCCTTGAGAATAAAGCGAGAATCATGAGTTAAATCCAGATAAACATCTGAATATTCCTGGCTAAATTAACCTTATTTTAAGTCAAGTTGCTTCTTTGCTGTTCTGGGAGCAAATAAAAAACATAGAAAACGTTCAGCTGCTTGTCTTCCCGGGCATGTCGTATAAACCGACAGAGGGATTGTGTCATCTAACGTGATGGACTAATGTTATGGGCGATAGGCTGATCCCTTATCACCATAAGGTTCATCATATCCAGCTTACGACATCGTATCAACAGTGGCTGCAAGTTGTCTTTGATTACTTGTGGCTCTGCCCACCCCATTAGGAATTACGGGCGTGAGTTTATGTATGTATGTATTTAAGTCAAGTTGCAACTGCTAAGTACTTTTAAGAGGTTCGTCCACTTACTAGGTTCTTCTTCCATCGTGTGGGTTGTATGGTGAATTACCAACCTCATCAACTCTGGTGTCAGGGTTATTATTGAGCCACCAAAAGCCCCTGACATGGCTCATGTAACGACTACTTACTTACATCAGTAAGTAGTAACCGGGACCAACGGCTTCGCGTACCTTCCGAAGCACGGATCATCTTACTTTTTGGACAATGAGGTGATCAGCCTGTAATGTCCTAACCAAACTAGGGATCACATAGTGTTTTTTTAGTGATTTACTAGGTTATGGACACGCGAACGTAGTTCATCATCATCATCTCCCTACTGTTATACCGTTTTCACACAGGCTCTGCTTTACTGAAGGTTTGACTAAGCCGGATTTTGCAGCCTTCTGACGTTCAAAAAAAAAATACGGGACATCTTCACTACATCTTCTTGACGGGACAACAAAGTGATCCGTTTTTCCGTTCCAGGTTCGGAACCCTAAAAATATGAAAAAATACTAGCGAAATAAGCAATAAATTGAGGAGCTCGGTGGCGCAGCGGTAAACGCGCTCGGTCTGCGATTGTTGAAGTTAAGCGGCTTTCGCAAAGGCCGGTCATAGGATGGGTGACCACAAAAAAAAAAGTTTTCATCTCGAACTCCTCCGTGCTTCGGAAGGCACGTTAAGCCGTCATTAGCAGTCGTTAATAACCACCAATCCGCTTTGGGCCCGCGTGATGGTTTAAGGCCCGATCTCCCTATCCATCCATAGGGAAAGCCCGTGCCCCAGCAGTGGGGACGTTAATGGGCTGGTGATGATGAAGCAATAAATTATGCGTGTCACATTCACCGTGTATCCGCAACTCAATAGTATCGTTATATTGCGCCGCTGACTACTCAATATAAATAAAAAGGATTGTCGAGCATTGGACAATAAGTCTTGTGGAGCTCTCAGCAGAACGAGACAATGTCTCGTGATGCGATTCATGCGATGGTTGTGTGTGGCCAGGAGAGAAGCTATTATATAAATTCGACATAGGTACATAAGATCGATATCTACGTTACTAGAATCCGCAATGGCACTTCTAGCTCTGCGCAAAAAAAAATTGAATAAACGCAAAAAAAAAGAAAAACAAAAAATTCATTAATAAAAACGCAAAAAATGCATAAATTTTCATGTACCCAAAGGTTGCTCATTTGCTCATGCTAAGTCAAGCTTATGTGATAGTTTTTCTTCACTGTATTGTTATGTAGATTGTTATCAACTTATACTTTTATAAATACTATCAAAAATATTTAAATTACGTTCCTATAGGTATAGGTAACCTTGATAGAAGAAATATATAGCTTTTGGCTATAGCAGCAGTGGGGGTTTCAGTATTCCTTTTGGTGGTATTGATTCTTCGTGTATTATTGTTTTTACGTCTGTATAATCATCATCTCCCTAGCATTATCCCGTTTTTCACAGGGTCCGCTTACCTAACCTGAAGATTTGACAGGTCCGGTTTTTTACAGAAGCGACTGCCTGTCTGACCTTCTAGCCCGCGAAGAGAAAACCAGCCCAACACAGGTTAGGTCCCATACCTCCGAAAATGGATAATTTTATGTACATACATACATACATACATAAACTCACGCCCGTAATCCCTAATGGGGTGCAGAGCCACAAGTAATCAAAGACAACTTGCAGCCACTGTTGATACGATGTCGTAAGCTGGATATGATGAACCTTATGGTGATAAGGGATCAGCCTATCGTCCATAACATTAGTCCAGCATGTTAGAGGACACAATCCCTCTGTTGGTTTTTACGACATGCCCGGGAAGACAAGCAGCTAAACGTTTTCTATGTTTTTTATTTGCTCCCAGAACAGCATAGAAAGAAATAATTTTATGTCTGTATAATAAATAGATAAATAATGTTGGAACGACGTTCATCGCGGATTTCATAGCCGTCATTCCAGGGTGATTCTTCGGGCCACCGATCCCCTCTCATACATTATTCGGGCGACGATTCCCTCAGCGAATTGCTTCGAGACGCGGAATGGACTTCACTTATCCCTGTGTCATTTACGAGACGTCTTACTGTGATTTCGGGACGTCCGGGACATTTTGCAAGTCTGTTCTATACACACTGCATCACGCCTGTATCCCTGAAGGGGTGGGCAGAGGTGTACAGCGAATACGCTCACTCCTCGTCAGCCACGTTTAACTCCCATGTAAAAGGCTATTGCCATTAACCGTACACAAATCCTGGAAATCATGTGATATCAATTATCTATGCTCCAAAGATGAATTCAAACTCATAAAATCTTGAGACGATGTTCGAACCCTTGACACTACTACCCTCTATGTCTGACTACGGGCGCCGTTTTAGGGGGGTGCCAAAATCAGCCAAGATGGGACCACCCTGGCTGGCAGCCCTGGACCTACAGGGAAGTAACTGGATTGAGCACAACTGCCCTGTGAATTAGACCTCTTAGCGTCCACATAAAACTCATACATTTAACGGGTGGCCATAAAAGACATTTTTAAAGATTTCTTAAGGTATATTTAGCCACTCTGAAGTCTCACACCACCTAAATATTTTATTAAGACCGCCACTGTATAAGCCACACATTTTCCGAACAGGGCTGTTTCGGATTATTTTAAATGCATACTTGAAGTAAACACAGACAATCAATTTCACAACCTGCCAATAGCAACAATGTGGAGCAATTCGACCCTCACTTCATCTACAAGTCTTCAACAGTTTCGGATATTAATTATACAGCAATTTACTTCGACAGTTCCCCAATATAGAGTTGAATGTCCTATTGTATTCAGGACGGGACATTTGATGGCCTTTGTGAGAAATTGGTCTCAATATTCAAGATAATACAAGCGGACAACTGGGTTTGATCAAAGGTCAGGTGTAAACGAAGGCGGATAATATGCATTATTAATAATACACTTCTCATCAAAAAAATCGAAACACCTTGCAAGTTTACGTTTTGTCAGGATTATCAGAAAAATGTGTACATTTAGGAATAAATGTTAAATGTCGTTTAATAGTGAGTAATATGAGCTTATCAAATCTTAATGTTAATGTTCTAAATTTAAATGAATTTTTCATAGGTTTCGTATTTTGTTAAATGAGTCATTTTTATTCCGTATGGAGTATAAAGGAAATGGATAAAACAACACACGTAAATGAAAAAAAAAGCTAAAAAACGTTTATTTAATAACTTGTATTCCCTCCCCGAGCTCTAATTACTGCTTCCATACGGTTCTTCATCGATCGGATGAGAGTCACGATCACATGCTGTGGTATATTGTCCCATTCCTCTTGGATTGCATCTTGCAGCTGGCTAAGTGTTTCTGGGGCAGGATCTCTTGCTCGAATTCGTCTCTTTAATTCATCCCACAGATGTTCAATGGGATTCATGTCCGGGCTTCTTGCTGGCCATTCCATAATAGAGATATCGACTTCGTTAAGATAATCTCGTACGACGCCCGCGGTGTGAGCCCTAGCATTGTCGTGCATGAATATGAAGCCGTTGCCAATAAAATGTGCATAGGGCATCACATGAGGCTCGAGACACTCTTCGACGTACCGATGACAGTTTAGTGCAGGCAGACGTGGCCCAGACACGAAAGCAAGCTCTGTCTTACCGTCGGCGCTGATTCCTCCCCAAACCGTCCACGAACCGCCACCATAGCTGACCTTTTCTTCAATGCAGCATTGTGCATAGCGTTCTCCGTCTCTTCTGTAGACCTTGTTCCTTCCGTCGTTACCATACAGCATAATTTTACACTCATCAGAAAAGAGAACTTTGCTCCACTGTAGGTATGACCAATTTAGGTGCTCACGTGCAAAGTTAAGGCGCGCTCTTCGATGGTCTGCAGTTAATTTCGGCCCATTTGCTGGCTTATGCGGTACCAGTCCACGATCCTTCAACCTTCTTCTAATTGTAGAGTCACTTACAGCCACCCTTCGTACAACACGAAGCCGCTGCTGCAGTTGAAAAGCGTTAAGGCGTCGATTTCTTAAAGAAGTTGTTACAATAAATCGATCATCTCGCTCAGAAGTGACCCGATTCCTGCCAGATCCTGAACGGCGCGTGAACAAACCAGTCTCCCGATAACGTTTATAGACTCTATGAACAGATGACAGGCTTAGATGCAGTCTTGCAGCCACAACACGCTGACTAAGGCCAGAATCCAGCAATGCCACAACTTGGGCGGTTTCTGTGGGCGAAGTATCCATACGTTTTAGAAAATAAACCTTTTTTCTGACGTCCCAAAGTCACAGTATTGAAATAAAAAACAAAAAGTTTAAGGATAGGCGCCAATTTTTAGTTTTTAAACGCTAAATGTACTCCAACCCTAAACACACATTTGTCTCAAAACAGTGATTCATTTCGTTTATAAGATAAACAAATGAAATTCTAATTTTGAATTTAGAATTTTCGCTTATTACTGTAATGGCCAAACTGCCAGCTATACATTTATGTATTTTTTTTCATCGTATGAATTCTTTTTTGTGTTAAATTCGGACAGAAACAATGAAAACGGAAGTGTTTCGATTTTTTTGATGAGAAGTGTATACTCAATCAACCGGAGGGGGTATGGAGCATACTCCACCACGCTGCTCCAATGCGGGTTGGTGGAGGTTTATTGAGGGGAGGCCTGTGTGGGCTCCCCAGTGTTCCTGGCAGCCCTCGGTGGAGGGGGAGGCGCTTGATGCGCTCCCATGGGCGCTGGGCCCCAAATGGCATCCGCCGGCGGGGACGCGGTTGTGTGCAATCGCGTTCCCGTATCCCCGCCACACGGTGGCAATGAGGAACACCGTTGGGTTTTAGTGGGTATACCGGGTGGCGACACCCGGGGAGTCCCACGTAACCACGTCCCCCCCCCCCCGGGCGGCGTGGTATGCGTAACGCATTTCCTAACGTTAAAAAAAAAGGGGAGGGCCTGTGCCCAGCAGTGGGGCGTATATAGGCTGTTTATGTTATGTTATGTTAATAATATACTGCCTTCGTCTATTATGTATGTACTTAATCTATTCTGATTATTATCAAACGATGTTAATCAGAATTTAATGGTGAGTTGACCAAGTGAATGTATGATGAATATGGGAGAAGCAAGACAAATGTGTCAGGATCGAAACAAATGAAATTCCATAGTGTATCCTTACGCCGGTAGGAAACACCCCAAATCCCCTGGTAGTTGCAGCTTCCGAGTACATTCCGCTTAGGGACGGTACTGAAAAGTATCGGCGTCCGAAGGACGTAATATACGATCCCGACGACCCGATTACTCTAGCCATAGAGGCAGCCAATCAGCTCGCGACACCAAACACTTCAAGGCCCCGATACCGACCCCGCCGGCGTGGTCGACGATTTCCCTCATTCAGCGCTTATCGCTATCGACCCACTAGGGTCGATTAATTCTTTCAAATATTTTCCTCTCAGACGACGCCCTGAGCCGAGGTTCGCGCCCAACTGGGCACCCTCAGGCCTGTTGTCTTAAACGTTGTACCGGGTGAGAGCCTTCAGCGCTCCCCATTTGTCTGGCCAAGTAGTTAATGCCATCTGCGGCAAATCTACAATAAGTCACGTCAAAAAAAAAGGTAGGAAACAGGTGTAAGTTTATACATGTATGTTACACCACATCCTCTCTTCTTCGTCGAAATACCGCTTCCTCGGGTCAAAAGTCCGCGAAGAGTATCCCCGAAGGAGTTGGCAGAGGTGTATATTAATCCACTCCTAGCCAGCTATGTTAACAAGTCCCATGTATGAGAGGGCGAACTTATTACCATTAACCGGGCACAAATCACAGAATCCACGCGACAGCAATTTGTTATGTTATTTTTTTTCAATTGATGCAATGGTAGTCCAGTTGGTAGAACGCTTGCCTCTCACTTCGAGGTCGCAGATTCGAATCCAGCACTGGCCTAAATTAATGATTGTCGAATTTGATTTCGAATTCAAGTTTGGATAATACATGATTATCACGTGCTCAGCGGTGAAAGAAAACATCGTGAGGAAACCTACATTCTCGAGAAATGCATTTTTGGAGATATGTGACCTAACCTGTATTGGTCCGGTTTTCCCTACGCGGGCGAAAGGTCATTCAGGCAATCGCTTCTGTAAAAAACTAGACCTGTCAAATCTTCAGGTTAGGTAAGCGGACCCTGTGAAAAACAGGATAATGCTAAGGAGATGATGATGTATTTAATTGATGAATGAGGAACGTTTAATGATGGAGGCAGAGAAAGCAAGAGAAGTGTGTCAGGATCCAAGTAAGTGGAATTCCATAGTCTCTGCTTAACCATGTAGGAAATAGGCGAGATCTTATGTATGTAAGAAATCCTTTTTCATTTTCCTTAATCTAATACTCTTTTAGAGACGCACAACTTTCTAGTTTTACGATTTTTTCTTGAAATAAAAGATGTCCAATGTTTCTGCCTGTCGCGTTTCATTTCATTTCTTCCAACTGAAGTGTCACTCCGAGCAATCCTTTCAACTAACATGTATTAAAGTAACAAAAATATAAACAGTATCACAGGTCTTACGGCCAAGTTGTGAATGCTGTTCGTGGCGAAGATATAAATAGTCGAAATCAGAAATCAGAATCATTTATTCAACGTAATTATCATGGCTGAATTTGTTGAAGGTCAATGTAACATTTTTGAATTTACGTCATTTCGCAAGGGCTATGGCTGAGGAGAAGAAATGACAAGAAACTGCAACAGCAACACATTATTTATTAACTAGAAGAACACATTTAATACCAGACATTATTACAATTTAGGTAATCATTCATCTTATAATGAGCTCGTATTTATATTTACTTACGTACTTAATTTAACAGCATCCGTGATAAAGTGATTAGAGCGTTGGGCTCACGATCCGGAAGTGCGGGTTTGATTCATTGTCGAAATCATTATGTGAGACTGTCCTTTGTTTGGTTAAGACATTGCAGGCTTGAATCAATAAATTTTCCGATGAACACGGAATTATATCTTCAGGTAAGCAGACCCTGTGAGGTGATGACTTATTTTGTTATTAATTAAAAAGAAAATGGGATATCGTGAGATATTTCTACCGGTAAGTACAGAATTTGTATAGTACTACTGGTATGCTTAATAGCTTTCAGATAGTCTTTTTTTTTACTTATTGTAGATTTGCCACAGATGGCATTAACTACTTGGCCGGACAAATGGGGAGCGCTGAAGGCTCTCACCCGGTACAACGTTTAAGACAACAGGCCTGAGGGTGCCCAATTGGGCGCGAACCTCGGCTCAGAGCGTCGTCTGAGAGGAAAAATATTTGAAAGAATTAATCGACCCTAGTGGGTCGATAGCGATAAACGCTGAATGAGGGAAATCGTCGACCACCCCGGCGGGGTCGGTATCGAGGTTTGATTTCAGTATTACTAGTACATTAGTAGAAAATAATGATATTAAAAGACTCAATTTCGAACCGCGCACGTTAAAAGGTCTCGAAGCCCGCATAAGAAAAGTTGTCTCGGAGGTCTTATGATGTTCAAAAGGAATTCGTTCTCATATTGAATATTCGATGCGATATTTTACGAATAACGGATTTGGCTGGACGACGAAAAGATCAGTATTAATAATATACGAAAGACATTTTAGTAATTTAAAAGCTTTTTCTTTTATGATATCAGTTCTGAAAACAAATCTACTAGACAAAGAAAACTGTTACTAGTAGCATGAATCTCGTTTATTTAGGGATGATATTATTATCGAAGAATATCGACCTTAAAGACATAATATACGACATTATATACCTGATCGCTCTAGCCTTAGAATCAGCCAATCAGCTCACGACAATAACCACTTCAGCAATTGTTCATAGGAACCTCTCAAAGAGTGCTGATGGGTATTAAAATACCCAATCCCTGATGAGATGAACACAAGGAGTCAGAAGACAACTGCAGCCATTTTTTTTAGTTTATTATCAACATGATTATGATGAGATGTAGTTAAGGCATAGACGATCGGTTTTCCATATACTTAATCAGGCTTTATAACTACATAATCAGGTAAGTTCGTTAAATCATTAATAATGAGAATATTCATCACATGGCTAATTTAACAGCCATGCTTTTCGGTGTAGCATTCTTGTCTAAAATACTCTACATGCTAGTGTTTTAGGGAAAAATAGAGCAGTGGTTTCCCTCTTGCCTTCCGCTCCGCAGTACTGACTGCACTGTGTCTATGTGTGTGTGTGCGTGTGTGTGTGTGTGTGTGTGTGTGTGTGTGTGTGTGTGTGTGTGTGTGTGTGTGTGTGTGTGTGTGTGTGTGTGTGTGTGTGCGTGTGTGTGTGTGTGTGTGTGTGTGTGTGTGTGTGTGCTGCTGCGCTGTGACTTTTTGTAATTATTTCTTTTTATTTTGGTGCAATAAAGTGTATTTGTATTGTATTGTATTGTATTGTATTGTATTGTATTGTATTGTATTGCATTGCATTGCATTGCATTGCATTGCATTGCATTGCATTGCATTGCATTGTATTGTATTGTATTGTACTGTACTGTACTGTACTGTACTGCACTGTACTGTATTGTATTGTACTGTCTGACAAGTAGGATGGCGCCAGTACACACACACACGCACACATGCACACGCACACGCGCACATACGCACACATTTCCATTATTAGTGTGTTGTGAAGTCATGGTGATTTTGATTCGATTTAAAATTCTGTGAGTTTCCCAAAGCACGGAGGGTGCTATAAAAACAAAAAATCATTAATAATGTTCGAACGGACACAATCCCTTAGTTGGTTCTTACAACATGCCCGAGAAGATAAACAGCTGATGGTTAAATACGTACATAAGATGACGCCTATTTCCCTTTGGGATAAGCAGAGACTATGGAAATCCCACTACTACGATCCTGACACTTCATTTATTTTGATGAAATCAGCTGATTGTTTTATGTTTTTATTCGCATTATACATTTCCACGCTTTTTCGTTTCCTATCCAGACTGAGTGTTCCTGCGAACATTGTTTAAAGCGAGTTGTAAACACTTTGTAATGTATACTACATTGGTTTAAAAGATGTGTTGCTGTTGCAGTTTCTTGTCATTTCTTCTCAGCCATAACACCTTGCGAAATGTCGTAGATTCAAAAATGTTAAATTGACCTTTAACAAGTTTATCTATGATAATTATTATTGCGTATGGCGGACAAACATAAAAAATAAAATATCCTGCGTGGATCAAATATCCAGCTTAAGATCCCCTCGCCAAGTCTCTGCCGCATCCGTCACACAATGCAGCTCGGCTATGCCACCTGGGAACCGGTGCAGAGGGCACTCGTTCACTATGTGAGGTAGGGTTTGATCCGGGTGACCACATTTACAGTATGGCGACTCCTGTTTATGATAATTACGTTGAATAGATGATTCTGATTCCTTCACATTGGTTCGTTGGTTCTCGGTGTAGGACCGACTATGGAAAGTCAAACCATCACCTATGTAAATGGGGCTTAAAGGAGTCGCCAAACTGTGAATGTGGTCACCCGGACCAAACCATATCTCACATAGTGAACGAGTGCCCTCTGCACCGGTTCCCAGGTGGTATAGCCGAGCTGCATTGTGTGACGGATGCAGCAGAGACTTGGTTAAGGGATCTTAAGCTGGATATTTGATCCACGCAGGATATTTGTCTGCCATACGCAATAATAATAACATTGGTTCTATAACTTGGTAACAAAGAGAATATTCGAGATCACAAAATGCGATTCCTAGTAACGAGTCTGGTTTTATTCCGTGAAACAAACTGGGAGAAACATAAAACCTTTGCATAGTATTGATGTGATTGAAACACAAACCGGTATAAAACCAGTACAACAACTTCATAGGAATACATTTTTGATCCTATCGTGTGGGTTGTCAGGTGGAGTACCAACCTCATCAACCCTGGTGTCAGGGTTACTATTGAGCCGCCAAATGCCCCTAACATGGCTCATGTAACGACTACTTACTTAAATCAGTAAGTAGTAACCGGGACCAACGACTTAACGTGCCTTCCGAAGCCCGGATCATCTTACTTTCGGACAAGCCTGTAAAGTCCTAACCAAACTAGGGACTACAAAGTATTTTTTGTTGTATGTCTCCACCGGGATTCGAAACCAGGACCTCTGGATCGTGAGCACAACGCTCAACCACTGAACCACGGAGGTTGTTGTGATGAAATATCCGGGATAGGTTGAAATAGAATTAAAATTAAACAACGAATACCAACCAACGACAAATGGGTTATTAATTTATCTTAAGTGTCACGAACACAGTTGGCTCGACCTTTATAGACAGCAATACGGCTCACCACCTATTATGTTGGTCTAACAGAAACTCGATAATGCGTGGGTGAATACTTAGTTCATCTTGCGTTGGACGTACTTTTGACTACCCTAATTGGAATACAGTCGTAAGCCTATGTTGTTGTTGTTTTTTTTATATACTTTATTTAATAAAGAGGGTTTTGTCAAACATTGACCACGCTACCCTCATCGGACTAACCTAGATTATCACCTACGTAAACACAATCTTCTTCTATCGTGTGGGTTGTGAGGTGATTACTAACCCCATCAACCCTGGTGTCAGGGTGACGTAAACACAATTTTACATATTTATATAGCACCCTAGCCTTGTCCGACAATGGGAAAGCCAAGATACTATTATACCAATATTAACCAACATCTTAGAAATTGTTGTCTTTCCGCTTCGACCCTCCACTTGATCACACACGTCACATTTTGGTGAGTTTACTTTCCTCATCAAAAAGCCGAAACTATTTAGCGGAATGTTGTAAAATTAATTGTACTTACTCAAGCGGTCAATTTGTTAAGAAAATTGTCAAATTAAAGCCAGTTTCATTTATCAGTGTAAGAACCTACTTCTGAATTTGAATTATGTAGTAGGAGAAGAGACAAAAAAAAGAAAACTCGTACCTTGTTAGTATTCATGGAATACAGTTAACCTATACAGGGTTGCCAGATTGGAGTTTTATTTTTTCTATTTTGGGGAAACAAATTACTTGTTGGAAAATTGTTGGGGACATTGCAACGATGGGAAAAGCAATGTGTTTTGTTTTTTTTTTTTTTTTTGAGTCAACCGAGCTCTAGGAATCGCGGCACGGCAACCACGCCGCGCACAACGCGTATTATATCGAAAGTTTCGACCAATAAACGCAGCGAATCCTATCTACGTAGATAGACGCCGTACCTACTCCTATTCGTAGTTTCCAGTTGGTAGAACTCTTGCCTCTCACTTTGAGGTCGCAGGTTCGAATCCAGCACAGGCCTAAACCGATGTCGAATTTGTTTTCGAATTCATGTTTGGATCATAAATGATTAAACGTGATTAGCGGTGAAGGGAAACACCGTGATGAAACCCACATTCCTGAGAAATGCATTTTCGGAGGTATATGACCTAACCTGTATTGGGCTGGTTTTCCCTTCGCGGGTTGGAAGGTCAGACATGCAGTCACTTCAGTAAAAAACCGGACCTGTCAAATATTCAGTTTAGGTAAGCGGACCCTGTGAAAAACGGGATATTGTTAGGGGAATAATGGTTCAGCTGCTCTCGTGTTTTAGCGAAACTAACGAACAGGAATTCATTTGTATACGTATATAGATGGGGAAATTCCAAAATGTGCGTCTGGCAACCCTGACCCTATCTTAGATTTTAATAAAATATTCACTTTTCTCGCTAAGAACAGCATTATAAGGCTACTTTGTCCGATCAAATTTTATAACGGAAAGTTTTGTGTCAACTGAGAATGAGATACGGAAGGAAAATTTACTTTTCAACAAACTTGCTCGTAAAATAGCTCTTATTGCACCGCTTTTAGGTATATAAAGCTTCTTATGAAAACACCCGTGCTGTAATGTAACATTACCGCACAAGTACATATTTATATATTATTTCATACATCCAGAAATTAAATTACGGAAACATTAATAATTATTTCTGTGAAGAAAGAAACTGTTATAATAATAATATTCTTCTTCTTTGCGAGTCGATGGCGATCGATACTAGATTTTGCTAACCATGAAGAAATTGAAGAAATTAGAGTATAGAATTGGTATGACTTTGTTTTTTTCTTTTGACGTGACTTATTGTAGATTTTGCCGCAGATGGCATTAACTACTTGGCCGGACAAACGGGGAGCGCTGAAGGCTCTCACCCGGTACAACGTTTAAGACAACAGGCCTGAGGGTGCCCAGTTGGGCGCGAACTCGGCTCAGGGCGTCGTCTGAGAGGAAAATATTTGAAGGAATTAATCGACCCTAGTGGGTCGATAGCGATAAGCGCTGAATGAGGGAAATCGTCGACCACGCCGGCGGGGTCGGTATCGGGGGATATGACTTTGTTGAATGTAATGAATATAAGGAGCGGGAAAATAAAAATGCGTCGTTCGTCGTTACTCCATTTTTTCTCTATATATTTTTTAAATTTATAGATGGCGCTTGTTTATGACATGCTGCCACCAACTAGGTGTCCTACAGCAAGTATCAAGGTCTGAATTCCAGACCTGGAATTGTTACAAATTAGTTACGATCATTTAATAAATAGGTATATTATAAATAAACATTTAATTTTAAATGTAAATTATAATTGGTAACAAATTAACATTTATTTTACATTAAAAATATATAGGGTGTTAGTGACACCGTAACGAATACTGAGGGGGATGATTCAGACCATGATTCTGAGTTGATATTAAGTCGAATTTCCTGTCAGAAAATTTATGTTTTTTTTAATTATTTTCCGTTCCATACTTTTGCGACGGAAAGTTCCACTTGATATCAACTAAGAATCATGGCCTGAATCACCCCTCAAAGTTTTCGTTACGATGTCACTAACATCCTGTATATTTTTTTCAGTTTCATATATTTTTAATATTAGGCTGTTTGCCACTTCGCACACCAGTACCTCTCTTTCAATCTGATTACAGCTCTTAATATTTAATCCATTATCTTTATATAATAAGAATCATTTATTCTACGTAATTATCATAGATAAACTTGTTGAAGGTCAATGTAACATTTTTGAATTTACGTCATTTCGCAAGGTGTTATGGCGGAGGAGAAGAAATGACAAGAAACTACAACAGCAACACATCTTTTAAAAGATGAATTTAATTTACTTAATCTAGAATTTTGAATAGTAACTTTATTTTTATTTATTGTGTTGTATAGTTTGAAAATTCAAAAATGTCGAGATCGGCTGCCTTTCAGTTAGTACTAAGTGGAAACGTTTTAAAATATCTTGGAAACCGCAGACGTCAGCGAGCTACTGTAGACGATTGCAAATTGCAATGCATTTTGCTTGCACAGCAATTCATTTTGTTCGCAATATTCACGATTTATTTTCCTCTGATTCATTTGAAAAGGAACTTAGTGTTTGTTGATGCTTACGAAAAGACGAAGCTTTTCACGCTGACAAATAGGACACATTACATTGTTGTTACTGGAATTAGAGGAATGACTCGCTACTTTCTAAACGGTACTTAGAACTTAGTAAATAAATGCCCGAACATACTAAGGACAAAATATCCTTGCAAAGTAAATTAAAAATATTGGACGTGGGTATTTTTTACGAAATGGCAACGCAGGGTCGGATGACGTCAGCTGGGCTAAACTTGAAATGCTAGCTGTCAGTTTTGAGCATACCTGGTCTTTTTATACCTTGACAGTGACTAGTAAAAATATAAAAGATGAGTAAATCAGTATAATTTAAATACTAAAATCAGTATAATTTAAATACAACGGCCTACGTGGTCCAGTGATTGAATCCCGGTGGGGACATATCACAAAAATCACTTTGTGATCCCTAGTTTGGTCAGGACATTACAGGCTTATCACCTGATTGTCCAAAAAGTAAAATGATCCGTACTTCGGAAGGCACGTTAACCCGTTGGTCCCGATTACTACTTACTTATATCAGTAAATAGTCGTTACATGAGCCATGTCAGGGGCCTTTGGCGGCACAATAGTAACCCTGACACCAGGGTTGATGAGGTTGGTACTCCACCTCACAACCCACACGATAGAAGAAGAAATACTAAAATTACAGAAACTCAATGTTGTAGGATTAAATTGGTCGGGAATTAAAAATAAAGAAAACATGACAAACTGAGGGAATTAAGTAGGTATTTAGATATGAGATAAAAAAAAGGAATACCCGCGTCGCGATTAATTCATGTTTCGGTTGTATTTTATGCTCTGATTCGTGAGTGCTGGGGGCAGGGGTCAGCCTTCATGCCATCGATCATGTCCAGAACAGAGGCTCACGCTACCATATATCTAGTACACGAGTATAGTGATGTACTTACTTACGTCCTACGTATTACACTCGATAGTTCTTATCTTCTTCTATCGTGTGGGTTGTGAGGAGATTACCAACCTCATCAACCCATCAGAGTTACTACTGAGCCGCCAAAGACCCCTGACATGACTCATGCAACGACTACGTACTATTTATTTATTTATTTATAAAAAGGTACACCAACAGCTTACATAATAAAACACTAAATAAAATAAAAGTTACATCAGGAATTAAAGAAAGAAAGAAACATTTATTACTTCCGGACATCACAGACACTGACAGATAGGTACATTACATTTAACACAGGACAGAAACCACACGGAAATCAATAAGTACACAGACAAAAAAAATAAATATCCAAAACAAAAAGAAAAGCAAACCAAAATCATTAAAACAATTAGACTGTTACATAAGCCAATTATAGGTGCACACAACATTTTCAGTGTAAGACAGCATAATCGTTTAGTAGATAAGTAAAATATACAAATATAATTTGTGTTAAAATTTAAAATACAGTTTTGGTAATTTTGCAGTTCAAATGTAGTCCGTCTGTCATATAACTGACACATCGCGTCACGCCGTGAACTCATACATAAACGCTATGTAACATAAAAGCCTTCACACAGAGACCTTGTCACGTGCATTTCATCCCAGTCATGACAAAATGTCGTATCTGTTATTGTTGGTAAAGTGATTTGTATCTGGTAAGGGAAAAGAGACAAATACTGAGAATTATTGAGGATAGAAGAGGCAAGATGATTGGACACCTAATAAGACACGACGAATTTATCAAAAACATCATAGAAGGAAAGCTAGAAGGAAAGAGAGGAAGGGGAAGACCAAGAAGAGCTTACATGGAACAGATTGAAGAAAAGGTTAACGTCGTGTCTTATAGGGAAGTCAAGGAATTGGCCTTTGATAGACTGGAATGGAAAATGCTGCACCGACAAGAGCGTGGCTCTTAAATTGATGATGATGATGATGATGATGATTTGTATCTTCTTGACATAAACTAGTCTTCCGTCCGCGTGGATTTCGGTTTATTCCACCTCTAAGTAATTCATAATATAAAAACTACTCTATGTTCTTTCCTAACGTCCAGTCTATCTATGTACAAAATTTTATCAAAATCATTTTACTTAGTAGTTTTGACGAGAAAGCGTAACAAGCAGACAGACAGACAGAAATGCTTTCGCATTTATAATATTAGCAGAGATTATCATCATCATCAATACGTAATTTCAAAGCCACGCTCTTGTCGGTGTAGCATTCTCCATGCTACTTTCTAGGGCAGTGGTTTCCCTCTTGCCTTCCGTCCCGCAGTACTCTGTCCGACACGAGTGGGATGGCCCCCAGAGTAGTCTATTTCAAAGCCGTACTAGGAGTCCTATCCACCGCTTCTGAATAGTACTGACAGTTACTGCTGCCCTCTGTCAGGTTCCAGGTTACAGTCCCTGTGACGTACCCCTTCCTTCCTGCATTGCCGTACCGATGGCTTCCATCTCCGCCTCGGAGAGATTATAAAACGTGAAAATTTGTTTTGCTGAAAATTGTAGATACGACAGTCGGTAAAAAGCGGGACGATTGGATTGATTATATTGATATGCAAGTACACGAGTCACTATGCGTGGTTGGTCCATTGCAATATCGACGCTCTGTCCTTCTACATAGGTATGTAAAAATGTACCATTCAAAATGTCAATAAAGATATTTTTAAATTTGAATTAGATATCTTCTCATAAAAAACATATTCTGATCTGATTGTCTTCAACGAAACCTCTAGTAAAATTGAGAGCACAATTTTTTACCTGGATTGAAACAATATACGAGGCGAATATTAAAGGCGCTCACGTGGTTTTTACTTAAGGCGACGATAACAAATCGCAGCGATGCGATATGACGTCGTTGCGATTAAGTCGCAGCTTGCGAGGACGCAACGCAAATATATAGCTATGTAGCTTACTGGCGCCGAGTGGGTGTATATAGTTTATCCAGGCGTGATGGTATTATGTTACTATACCTACGTACCTACGTAAGCCTATTAAGTACAATCAAATACAAATTCCATTTCTAAAGTGCTTATAAACCTAACAAGCGTACGATAGAACATTATACCTAATCACGTTATAGAAGTACGTAGAGTGTAAACAGGAAACAACATGTTTTTCACAAGTTTCCCGTTGAAAACACTGTGTCTGTTTCGTTCTGAAATTGCTGTAGGAAACGTCTGAAAACATCTGAACTTGTGCTCGCGAGGAATTGTATTTGACGTAATATTTGGAACTGTGCTTAAAACATCCGAACCCCCCCT